>NC_071441.1:22645000-23245000 GCF_017976375.1 Cuculus canorus | reverse complement strand
TGATGAAAAAGGATCTTTCTCTACTCTCTCCTTCCATATTTCAAATAGGCAAGTGCATTCTCTACCCAAAAATAATCTGTCGTAAATAGCTAATCCAGGTTTTAAAATATTCTTATGATCTCTACCAAAAAAAATCAAAATACTTCTGTTATTTCTTCCTTCATTTTTCCCACAGCCTGCAGAAAACTCATGATAGCTATAACTGCTGCAATGAAGCACATGCAAGAGAACCGGGTGATCAGGCCCAGTCAACATGGGTTTACAAAAGGCAGATCTTGCCAGACTAACCTGATCACCTTCTATGACAAAATGACTCGACTACTGGATGAGGGAAAGACTGTGGATGTAGTCTTCTTAGACTTCGGTAAAGCCTTTGACAGTTTCTCACAGCATTCTGCTTCAGAAACTGTCAGCCTCTGGTCTGGATGGGCGCACACTCTCCTGGGTTGAAAACTGGTTGGATGGCCAGGCCCAGAGAGTGGTGGTCAATGGAGTTAACTCCAGCTGGAGGCCAATTACAAGTGGGGTTCCCCAGGGCTCGGTACTGGGTCCAGCCCTGTTCAATGTCTTTATCAATGACCTGGATGAAGGCATTGAGTGCACCCTCAGCAAGTTTGCAGATGACACTAAGCTGGGTGGAAGTGTGGATCTGGTGGAGGGTAGGGAGGCTCTGCAAAGGGATCTGAACAGTTTGGACCGCTGGGCTGAGGCCAATGGCATGAGGTTCAACAAGGCCAAATGCCGGGTCCTGCACTTGGGGCACAACAACCCTATGCAGTGCTACAGACTGGGGAAAGAGTGGCTGGAGAGCTGCACGGAGGAGAAGGACCTGGGGGTGCTGGTTGACAGCCGACTGAACATGAGCCAGCAGTGTGCTCAGGTGGCCAAGAAGGCCAATGGCACCTTGGCTTGTACCAGAAACAGTGTGACCAGCAGGTCCAGGGAGGTTATTCTCCCTCTGTACTCGGCACTGGTGAGACTGCACTTTGAGTACTGTGTTCAGTTCTGGGCCCCTCACCACAAGAAGGATGTTGAGTCTCTGGAGCGTGTCCAGAGAAGAGCAACAAAGCTGGTGAGGGGGCTGGAGAACAAGTCTTACAAGGAGCGTCTGAGAGAGCTGGGGTTGATTAGCCTGGAGAAGAGGAGGCTGAGGGGAGACCTTATTATTCTCTACAACTACCTGAAAGGAGGTTGGGGAGAGGAGGGAGCTGGCCTCTTCTCCCAAGTGACAGGGGACAGGACAAGGGGGAATGGCCTGAAGCTCCACCAGGGGAGGTTCCGGCTGGATATCAGAAAAAAATTCTTCACAGAAAGTCATCGGGCACTGGAACAGGCTGCCCAGGGAGGTGGTCGAGTCGCCTTCCCTGGAGGTGTTTAAGGAACGGGTGGATGAAGTGCTTAGGGACATGGTTTAAGGGAGTGTTAGGAATGGTTGGACTCGATGATCCAATGGGTCCTTTCCAACCTGTTGATTCTATGATTCTATGATTCTCTTATGTACCATGTAAAATCCAGACACTTCACAGATTACAGATACTGCTGTACACCAATCAGTCACAAAAGCAGAAGAGGCAAGTTACACCTTAAGTTTAATTTCAAAAGTGTTTTCTGAGTGACCTAAAATTTCAGTGGACTGAGTAGTATGTGTGCGTGTTTACTCCTATAATTTTATTTGCATAAGAACTGCAAGCACTGGCTTATTCACCAGAAGGTAAACTGCTGGTGCCTATTTCAGAACGATAATCACCTTACCTTTACAGTTTCATTTAAGATTTGGTTTTTATCTACTTCTTCACTGGAATGCAATTCTAGTTGACTCTTTAACTTCTGTGGCTGTTGCGTCTGCTCTTTCAAAAGCATTTCTGCCTGATGCTCCTGAAGAAATCCATCATTTAATTCTTCACATGCACTTTCAAATCTCTCAAGGGTGATCAATTTCTGATAAGAGAAACAAATTTGATTGTGTAATTGTATTTACTTGTTTACATGCTTGACTTCCGGAGTTCCACTTGTAAAATTATCAAATTCTAAACCGAAAGCACGCTAAAGATGAATGTTTAGGTTTTTAAATACAAAGACAGATCAGCAAACAATAAAATGGCAGACAAGTACATTCATTGTATTTGTTTTGAACAATCATTGAAGGTAATGTAAACACTATGTGTTCATTATTCTATTCAAATTAGCACCCCAGGTCTTAAAGAAGCAATGTTTAAAGCATTTAAATGCTTAAAGAAGCAATCTTAAAGAAGATCTATGTCCCATATTTCAGTGCATATTTTATTAACCATTGTAAACGTCTTCCTGGACTCTTCCTCCCCTCCCTAAAACGTTCCAGAAAGACAATATAATTCTTCAAGGAAAATCATCATCTACAAACTATAAAGGAATTAAAACCCATTAAAAACAAAATTGAATGATTGAATATAATCTTGTCCATATGAGTAAAAAAGTCTATTTTATCAGCTAAGACCAGGAAGGAGAATGGATGTGAAATCATCTATCAAATAATCTCCGTTTGGAAGTGTTTTGATTGGGACACACTGACTGCCAACCAGGCTTCAAGATGAATATTGGGCGCAGCTACCGTAAATGGTGCTCATTCTGTAACACAACTATTTCAGTTATAACATGCATCCATAAAGAACATAAGAAACCTTACTCTCTCACTTTCTCAGATAGCTCAAATATGAATTCGATTCTGAATGCAACCTTCAGAAAATAAGCACAGGAGGAAAGATGTTCAGTGAATCTCCAGCATGCTAAAGTTCCTTCCCCTCCAATAAGAACTGAAGACACAGTTCCATGAGTATGACAGGGAACAAACCAACGACTTACAAAATGGCATCAATCCCTCGCATGCCACGTCCATTACCCACTATACTGTGGCTTCAGGTGGTTAAGAAATCTTTTTATCGTCTCTTCTAATTCCTGTCAGACAGTGGGATTCACGGCTTAGTGAACAAATAATATTTAAGCATATCCATCAGTGATAGTAAAGGGTCAGAGGAATTTGGTGCATATACACTACTGAGATGTAGAAGAGGGCTTTTTTTTTTTTTTTTTTTAACTGGACATAACTTACTCCCTCAAGAAAGAAAATACACTAAGATTCACACTGATTATCTCAGGATGTAACCCACAGTCAAAAGTACGGGAAAACATCTATTGTAATATTCAGCAATATCCATACAAAGTTTAAAACACTATATTTATGCTTTGTGAACTTTTCATGAACACACTTATTGGATACCCTCATTCCAGCTGACTTTACTCTGCTGAAGAGAAATCTATAAACCCTTCTAAGATATGTAAATTACACCATTTTCAACAACTGTATGAAAACCTGAGTTCCTAAAGACCAAACGTAATTTACACAGAATACCTCATTTTATAAATTTAAGAGAAAGTCCTGTGGAAAGGAGATACTTCTAAATACACCTGACAGTCTACTGACATTTACAAGGCAAGTTTCCTAGAAAATTCTGTTAACAGTAGATGGATTTTATACTTGTTTTTCAAAAAGAACACAAATCAAAATTGCATAGAAAAGAGGATCTCTCGTAAGCAGTCTCCTCTAAATCAAATATACTTACGGATTGCTTAAACATATCTAATTGCTTTTGTAGGCTCTGGGCTTTGTCAGCTTCTTTCTTCATCTCACTGAAATTCCATTTGAATTCTGCAAGTTTTAGGCGCAGAGAGCGCCGTTCCACCTCTGCTCTATGAAGTCTTTGTGTAAATTCACATACTTGCTTCTGCAAGAATGCTATGTTTTTCTGTTAGTAAACAAAAACAAATTCAACTGGTATGAAATATGTTATTTTAGCAATAAAATCAGTCACATTTAATACCCAAGTATGGGTATCACGAAGCTGTCATTTTGCCCTCTATCTCCAGAAGATGCACAGGAGTGCAAAAATGTAAATCTGTTTCACCTACTGTTGAAGCTTACTGAAAATTCTGTTTTCAAGCAAGTACCTGTTTTCATGTAGGACCCACAACAGAAGACAGATTATGTGAGAAACAGTTTATCTTTTAATTTTGATTAAAGGGAGGAAGGCTGTATTTGCTGAAAAACAGAAAAGTAAGCAGGAGAAAAATAAGAACAAAAAGAACTTTAACATTTTAACATTCAGTTAATGCCAAAAGCAAATTTGTTCTTACAAAGCACATAAAATGTTGATAGAACTTCAAAAAAATCTTTTTCTTGGATACATCAAATTTCTTCTTTAAATGCTTAGGCAATTAAAGAAAGATCTATTCATGCCCTAATGCTTTTAGGTGTTTCAAATCAACTTCTGATTCTCTACATAGTGGACTTCAACATAACAGACTCATAAACATTCTGAAACAAAATTAATAGTAGTATCAAGAAAGCTTCACTGTAACACTTATGCTGTGAACCTACTGTTTACATGAAATAGCACTATAAATATGCATACCATAATAGGAAGTCTGTCATACAATCCAGCTTCCAGGGCCTTGTTATTTATTTTATTAAGTCCATGGGCCAGCCTCTCTACCAAGGAGTCTTTCTCCAGGTAAGTAATGCTCCTGCTGCTGTCTGGTGGAACAGTCTCCATTATTGCATTCAGCTTGTCCATAAGTTTCGAAAAGGAGCTCCTGGCTGCACTTACAAGTAAGCTTCCAGAAAGGCAGAGCTTTGGATCTTTCAGAAAAAAAACAACAGAAAAGAAACATCAAGTAGGTTATTAGTTTGCCGAGCAGGGTGGGATGGGGGGTGGAGGGAGTGTCACTGAAATAAAAGTAGGAGCACACAGGAGTATCTCAGAGAGACTTTGAGATGAATCCTGTATTTAGTAACAAACACTCTTATCAATCTTTGGACGGAAGAGCATGACAGAATTCTAGAGAATGGGATTTGTTTGCCCATGAATAATTTTCCATTTGTTTTTACAATGCTGTAATTTTGAAGTCTTTCTTGGTCATTCTAAATTTATAATTCAGAAAATGGGTAAGATGGATGTAACCAAATGCAAGTGAGGTCAAGTATGTCAGATGTGATACCACAGGATAAATCACTTTATTGTGATATTTACAATGAAAATTTCTGAAGGTTTCCTGACTTCTCTTCCCTCCTCTCTATACATGTCTAAATCATTTGCTGTTCAAAATTAGTGAGGCTTGGTACCTTAATGCCATACTATTTATATTCTGAGACAAGAGAATATAATTTACCTTATTCTAAGGCAATTAAAATTTTACAGCTACAATTACTTATTTCCCCACAGGATTTTGGTAATCATCCTTCTCATATAATGGACTTAAGGCCCCAGCACACCCAACATGTCCTGCTTACTGCTAGATTCGTCAGGTCTGTAATTAATAATTGTGTTTAATGTTGATAAATAAAATTGTCAGTGCTCCTTCCACTAATTGGTATTCCAGATAACAGTTAATAGGTTTATTTATGCCTTAATAAAAGTCTTGTAATTTAGTTTTCCCTCTGCTAGGCAGGTCTTAATCTGTCATTACTTGTCTTACGATAGTATCAGTGTAAGATGACAAGCATGGAAGAGCTTATTTACATTCAGTAGTACAGCACATCTCCTGTTGCTGCAGTGAATTAAAATATTTATTTAAGAGTATAAACAGAAAAAAATAATCTTAGCTTTTTAAGTTAAAGAATTTTTCTTTATACATTGTGAGGATGTAGCCAAAGGCTCAAGGCAAACAAAACATGATTATTGGTTTTTTAGATTATGATTTGCATCACAAATAATTTATCGTTACCCATAGGATGAAATTAATCTGTAAGAAAACAAATAAAGAGCACATGATAAAGTCAAATACTCTTTTTTTCAGAGCAATTCTCCTGCTTGGTTTCAAAATGCCACCATTCGAATTATTCCAGTGCTTAATTGGAGTAACATTTTTTAGTACATGCTCTGCATAACCCCAGCTACTAGTAAACCTCTTTTTTTCTTCAATTCTAAGACAGCATTTTTCTAGTCATTCTTAAAGCTAAAAATCTTTTCCAGCATTTCTATCTTGCACTTCAATAAAACGCTTTTTGAAATGAAAAAAAAAAAATATTTTTCTCATACCCAGAAGAAACTGCTATTATAATGCTCTCTCTCCTTTGGCCAAGATTCGTCTCTTTTCCTTATGTTTGTCCTCGTGTTAGTCATCACATAGAAGATAAGCTACCTTCATCATTTCAACTCTTATCAGATTGCCCTGTCCTACCTTTCAGTCTCAAACACCATCTCTTTTCTCCAGTCATCATGCATTCATTAGTTTGACAGTCTAGTTATATTAACCTAAAATTAAAACTAAAACATTTGTACTGCCTTCCCTCTAAAAAACTATCCCTTGCTGTGATTTTTAGCAAATATCGAAACAAGGACACTGCCAATGAGCTACTGCTCCTTCGTTTCTTCTAGAATTTCTACCTGATACCTCGTTTTCTGGGAGACTCTTTCACTCCCAGAAAACAGAGTATTTCTCCATAAGTGCAGTACTTAGGATGGCAGCCCCTTTCCCTATGTCTATAACGCCCAGTTTAACTGTATTAAAAATAAATAAATAACAGCAGCTCAAGCAACTGTGTTGTAGCATTTTGTAACTCATTCCAATTCATAACCAGGATTCCTGTTATTCTATACTGTTCAGCATCCACAACCTAAGCCGCTCTCTTGGGATGAGGGATAAAAAGGCAAATAATTTCCTCTGTTAGTTTTTTAAAGAAGAGTAGTTTGGAGCAAATGCACAGAAATATGCTGATGCAAGTTACTGATTGCTTTGAAAGATGTGAGAACATAATGTATTTTCAAAAGGAACTGTATATATAAATGTTGGGAAGAAAATATACAGTTCAAGTGTATACCTTTTAAATACCTGTCCAGGAAGGATCGAGGAATTACAATAAAAGCACATTATTAACATAATTATTAGCACAAATTATTAAATCATTAACATAAATACAAGTATATCAGAAAGAGCAATTACGCCTTATACTACACAAATGAAGGAAAACAATGGAAAGTTACAAATCTTAACTGACAGGTGAAGAAAGTTCGTGTTTACTCTGTTCTGCAGAAACAGAACAATCAACAGAATGAACTTGGTAGAACTACACAAGACTAAAATTTTCATGCTAAGCCTCAAAAGCTTTGTGTATGTAATAGTTGACAGTATCTGTATTCAAAAAGCTCGACCTTTACTTTCTCTGGATTATCACAGTACAGATTCTATTCAAACAAACTTATAAAACTGACCTTACAAAAAAAAACTAAAATAAATAAAACCAAGAAAACACAACACTTTAATGAACTTGCATTCAATACTGAAGCTAAGAGATCATTCCAAGACATGCCAGAATGAGAACCAAACTAATGAACAGTGTGAAGGGAAACAATGACTGTCAAACCCCAAACACTTTTTTTTTAGAAGTTAAAAGCTCAAAAAACATGCCTCAAACCACTAGAGCACACAAGCCCAAAAATTCCACTCTTATCTGAGTGATCTGGATTTGGATTCTTTCAGCTGCCTCAGATCAATCCTCAGAATTCCTCATTCCACGCATCTTTAAAACTAGTTTTTAAGACACTGAACCATTCCACATCGTAGATGCATGTAGCACCTTATTGTGCTTGTGTATTTTCACTTGTGGTTCTGTGAAAATGACTTAAAATAGAAATAAGCTAAGAAATAATCACAAACTGACCATGGCCGTAACATTCTCAACATGGCTCTTCCTAAATCTCAAAATCAAAACTGTCTTCAGTGCAGAGATACCAAGTAAGTAGAGTACACCAGAATTCTCATATACTTCAATAACAACAACATATTGAAGGTTTTGTTGAGGTTTAGGGTATTCGGCAGATCCATGCTGCTGTAAAGTTTCTCTAAATGCTTTTGAATTAGTTGTTCTTACTCCACACTGTATACACAGGAAGATTTGCACTATAAACCCTGAAATATTCTGAAACACAGTTCAAACTTTGTTTCGTGAGAATGTAAATTTAAGCTACTGAGAAAAGGATGATCAAAGAAAAGAGCATCTGAAAATGAACCATTCTAGATTGGTATCATATAAAACATAGTAGGAATTAATTCCTGTTCAGTCAACAGCGGTAATGTCCTAGGTTGAGTATGTACCATTTTTAGAGTCTGCACTTAACAAATACACAGACCAAATACGCAGAAATTACAAAGATGTTCTCCATGAAAAAAAATTACGTTGAGCTTCATCCTAAAAATGGATATGATATAACCATCCTGTTTGGGTTTTTTAATCTTCTACTACTACAAGAATATACTTTTAAAATTACCTGTTTCATTAACAACATCCTGCAATTCAGTGACGGAACTGATTATTGCCGCAAGGAGGTTAGAACTAGTAAACCAGCTGAGTGCTTCAACACAGTGATTTTGTTCATCTTCATGACCTGTGAAACAGAATTGTAGCTAGCAATAAAAATGAATAACTTAGATAAGGCACACTACTATCTCCTGCTCTTCCAGAAATTGACCAAACCTAAGTTTATAAGCCACAGACTAATTCTTCCTTCAGGTGAATTTCACTTGTATTAAACATGCTTCCAAAACTATTAGAACAGAAAATAGATGGAACTTCTAGCTTGGGAAACATTTTCAATATCATTTATAACTGCAGGGGGAAGCATGAGCTGGTCTAGTAACAGAAAGGGACAGGAAGACTACATAAACACTAAAGAAAAATTTGCTACATACTACTCTAGAGAAAAATCCTATACTAATATTTCACCTGAATCAATAAGCAACTTTTTGCATTTTTAGCAGGAAATATATATATTAAAAGTGATTAATAAAAAAAGGAAATATGTCTTCAAAAATATGTTGATGGTCAATCATTTAGGAACACTATAAGATATTTACTACAGAGAAGATATAGTAGCACCTAATTCTGAAATTTCCATAAGGCAAATGTCAAGTATATCAAAGACTAGGAATTCATGTGTGTAGCTTTAACTACTTTCAATGCTTAACAGACAAAGCATTTCCTTTTAGGGGAAATTACATTTGCCAAGAAACCCAGAAATCACAAATCCAGAAATTACATTTGTCAAAACGTCATTGAATTTGTGTTTACACTCTATTAATAACAACAATATTTGTTATTCATTAACCATGTAATTTGACATAGCACTTATCAAAGAAGAAAACAGCTTACTTGACAGATTACATTTGCCTTTGGAGTCTCCTACAGAAACCAGAATTCCAACACCTTCTTTGAAGCCATTTACCCAGGAGAAGAGGGAATTAGAAGACTGGGCTAAAACTTTAAGTCTGTTAGCAGCCAAAATTGCAATCACACTTCTTCGGAATACCCAAATAAGGCCAATGATTTTTTTTTTCTTCAGTTTTGCTTCATCTTCATTGTTTTCCTCTACATCAGAGAGAGCATGAACTAGGGTCCTAATCTGCTGGTTTGCTAATTCGTAAATGTTGACCTGATCCTGGAGAAGGTCTCTTTGGCAAGACATAGCACATGATCGGCCATAGAGAGGATACAGGGCACCCGCCAACAGCGCACAGGCTGCCAAGAGAGATGAATGCTCCTCCTGAATCTGTGTTAACTTCTTTTTCACAGAAAAATTTTCAACAGCTAATTTCTCCTGTCTTTTCTCAAGGATATGAATTTTTTCTTTGTTTTTCTCTTTTGCTTCTTGGTATTCCTGGGATAAAAGGAGGGGGGGGGAACAAACAATAAAAAATAATGACTAGAAGAAACTTCTCAAATGAAATAAATCATTTTTACTTAGACAAAAGCTAAAAGAAACTTAGCATTCTTTTCAGATTCAAATAACACATTATGTGAACAAAAGTTATTAGTAATGACTGTCAAAGTATCTCTCCCAGGAAATAGTTACAGAACCAGATATATGAAAACAAATCAATAGTACGAGGAAAATTTGCCATCTTCAACTACAGACAGACTCAAGATTTCTGACACTAATCCACCAGTACTGCAACAACCCATAGGAAGTCCAGCAATAGCTAGTCATCCATCATACAGTTTTATGAGCTCGCTAAACAATAGCAATTGCATGCTTCAATTTCAGAAAGAACATTGCTCTTCAAAGCAGAAAAGAAGGATAGTGTAACAGAGAAGAAAGAAAGAAGGAAAACTCTGGAAGATAAACCTAGACAGATTGGCAGCAGCTGGGAAAGGGGAAGTAAAGGTGATCTCTTAATTACTTTGTAATCAACCCCCTACTTATATATTCACAGATTAATTAGGTCTCAAACAGAATTGAGTTTTCAAAAGAACATTGTAATACAGACATTTGTAGTTTGGCTAGTGCCGTTACTGATTTTTTCAACTTGCAGAACATCTTTTCTTTTCCTCTGTATGCCCTGAAATAGGGAAAGAGGAAGATTTAAAAAAGTAAATCAGTGTAGAAAAACAAAGACCCTAACAACCCAAGGAATGTCAGGACTAAGGTTAGACCACTTAGACCCATTGCTTTTGATAACATGCAGTTCTTTTGCAGCAATCAAGACACTACTAGAGGATGTCAGAGACTTAGACTGGCTCCTTAACATGACAGTTCTCTGTAACTGGAACAACAACTGAAGGCTACAAACAGGATCCAGTCGTATGAGGAGATAAAATTTAGGCACTGTTCACAAAGAACCTGCAAGGTCAAGTTAAATCCTCACACTCCAGTTACAATATGCAGTCACAAAAAGGTAAATGTGAATGGAGTGACAAGTCTGTATGATGAAAAAGAGAGGATTATGCTAAGCTTCAGCTACCTCTCTTAGAGCTATATGTAATTTCATTACAAATGGACTAAGGTTATTCCTGCTAGCAATGGCCAAAAGAGAAATAAAATGGCTTCATCCAGCCACATTCCCATGTGTTCTATTTGGCACGGGTCCCAAGCAAGTGGTGAGGGGGGTACCGTGTTCTTCTCCCTCCTCCATTTCTGCAAGCACAAGAGGGGAAAAAAAATACATATATCTATCCCTAGAATGGAAATAAAAGATTCCACACTTCTACAGAGACGTAACCTTGTCAGTTCAGAATGTCTTTGACCAAATAAATATTTTATTATATTTTAAAAAAGTAAGAATCTGTAGTGTTATCAAAATATATTCAGTGATACAAAAATAGAATATGTAATTAAAAGATTTAATTATAAAATGCAATTTACAGGCCTCATATGTTGCTTTACTACTCTAAAATTAGGTATGAACATGTACAATACTTTCAGTGCTCCTGCATTATTTAGAGTGTTTGATTTTTATAGGAAAAAAACCCTGATAGCATGACTGGAAGGAACTGAAAAGGTAAGCTGAATTTAGAAAACAACTTATGGTTTCTGGCCACCACAGGTGAAAGGCCAATATCTGAGTAAACAAACTGCGATCCCTACAGGGCTGTTGGGTAGCAATACTAACATTCAGTGCTCTGGCTAATTAAAGTTTACTTTTTTTAAAAAAAGCTTAGTGCTTTTATGCTTATGGTTATACTGTAGCATTCAAAAGTGAACAAGACAATTTGTCTACAGAACTGTGAAAGTTTTGTAAGGCAATATACCTTCCTTGTTTTTACTGCTAATAATTGGTTTTGTCCTACCCCACACTGTTTCTAGTGTTTTCTTTAAAGCTTAAAAGCACTGTTTTTGAAAAGGACATAGAATTATCTTCCTAAACATTGGCAAGCTGGCTTTCTTCAGTGTTTGCGCTTTGAGGGACACCTGAATGGTTTGCAGAGCTTGGCGGGTTTTAAGAAACCTTAGCAAAAAAATCGGTGCTACTAGCAACACTAGTTTTTCCTACTTCTTACTAGGTCCTTATCCTTTATTCTGTCATGAAAACAGAACTGGAAACTAGAAATATAACAGCACTATGATTTTAAAACTTTTTTCCTGCTGTTTTCAGCTGGTTTAGTTATCTAAATACATACACTTATATAACTAAATAAAGAACACCAACACCACTATTCCACATTTCTTCCCTATGTTTGAGGTAATGCATCAGACATGTCCAAAGACACCCTGTAGGTCAGGAACAGTACAGTTACACGAACTTCTCCTTTTGCAGTGATTGCACTGACTTTCCATACAATTGCAAGATACCACAGCCTTTAGCTAATTCACCTGCACTGCTGTAAAAGTAAGGCTTCTAAACAAACAAACAAACAAAAAAGCCAGTAAAAGAGAAGACCTTTTTTTTCTTGATAGATGACTATTCCCATTTCCTATTTAGCAAACCTTTTATTTTTCTGTTGAAATAACATTTCTTGAAGTAGTTACAGGATTTTTCTCTTACAACGTATTTTGTGTATCATACACAACACTTCTAAGTGGTTGCCACAATAAAGGGGGACAGATTAATAAATGTCTACATAATAACCAAATTAAACAACTGATAGTTAAAATTCAGAGGGCATTTCCTATGAGACTGTGCACAAGCTGAATAAATAATTTGTGTGAGGCTAAGGAACAGGCGTAGTAACATTTTCAAAACAGCACACTATCAAAGCAAGGGGACTTCATTCCTGCTACAAAAGGCAAGGAAAGAGGATATTCATTTTAAGCTCCATTGACTCTCCAAACACGGAGACCATAGACAAAGAAGAGTGGTATCTACAGAATGCCTTGTTTATTGCTGATCTGTGATAAGCTCACTCTGGGAATTCCTGCCCTACAGAAAAACAGTGAAACTGCTTTCTGATTACAACATCCATTTGACCTACAGTAACAGCTATGAAGTAGTACCTATTAACATCCACAGATCCTATGCTGGAGCTGAGGACCCTTAACAGCACTGGCTGGGGACAGCAGTAGTGGCAGGTGTCACTGCCACTAAAACCTCCAAATTTTTCAGTTTTAATCATAAAGAGACTGTTCTGAAAAACCTCTCTGCTGCAGTTCTAAGAAACCAAAACAATTCTCTCCAAGACACATTACTCATATTGCAGTTAGGAGGTCTCAATTAACTCCTGAAAGTCTGAAGCGACAGTCTTCAGTTTGTCTTTGCACATCTACCAACAACTGAAAAATTTAAAGAAGTCTCAACCCAGGAGTTATGAGAAGAAAATGTCTATAAGATTGCATAGACCACTGGTTGAAAACAAAGTTACAAACAAAACCATATGTCCTATCACACACCACTAGCCTGGTGAAGGACAGCAAAATCACTAATCTTTCATTTTCAGAAAGGAACTAACACCTACAAAGGATTAGTTCATTAAATCACTTGTATTTAACACTCGGATCTTTCAGATGGAAAAAAAAAGCAAAGTGCTACAGCTTCCTTGTACTGCTAGAACAAATGTCCTAGTGTGATGAGACCCACAGTTTTCTAATGAAATACAGAATACCAGCAAACTATATTCCACTTACACTGATTATATGTTTCCCATAAAATTTAATAAAACCTGTTAAAATAATTTAATTCATACATTGCATTCTGCATCTTTATGCATAAATATAGATACGCAACACGCATATGCAATATATAAACATTGGCACTCATTAATATCTAAAATACCCTTTGGAGACCTTCAGTAACTTGTGACTTATTTTCCTGTGCTTCCTGTAGAAATAAGGCTACAACATTAGTCTGCGTGCACACCTCTGATGCAACAGAGCAGTGATCTTGCAGACAAATGTGACTAAAACAGTCAAAATGCACTAAGGAGACAGTCAAGTCTTATGAAAAACAAGCAATCAGGATTAGGACAGTCCTAACAGCACATCCATGGATCCCAGAAAGGGAAACAATCTGGTATTTGCTGGTCCAAAAACAGTCACAGATTGGAAATCCAGAAGAAATTAGACTTTCTTCTTCCCTGTTTGTCACTGAATGATAAGGAAGGCATACTGAAAATGGGATGAAAAATAGACAGAACAAAGTTTTGATGAACCATCTATGCGAATGTAACAGACACGGCACTGCCTAGATAACAACACTACCAGCTTGTATCCAACACTACATAACCTATGCTAGAAAACATGCCCATATATTTCTAAGGGAAAACATTTCCCTTTTAGAAACCCAGTAGTCCTATACAGAAAGGTGATAGACAAAGTCTTGTCCAGAAGACACGCATAATGCATGCTCCACAAAAATAGAGCCATGTTTTCAGCACATACTCTGCTTACTGTCTACACAATTCATCTGAGAAGACCGACAGATTCAGCACCATCCCAAAGAATGATGCAGTATTGCACAGTACCAATTGTCCACAATAGGCTAGAGTTTGAAAGAGATGACTCAGATCTTTCTATTGTGAAGCATTCATAAGAGGCAGAATTTAAATTAGATAACTCCATTTTTCCTTCAGGAAAGAAAACACATTTTTTAAATTAAAATTAAGCTTCCTCTTTTCATCATTCTTTTTCTTGGCAATTATTTCATAAGATGAAACTAATGGATGCTGGGGAAACTTAACAGAAGTCTGGATCCACTTGCAGGGATATTTTTAGCATTGCCAATATCCAATGTGAAATGTAAATATCAAGCAAAAAATAAATGCAAGATATTAACTTATTCCCAAGAAACTACCCTAAATTGTTCCCTCATAAGTATATTTTCAGAGGGCAAAGATTTCAAAGCCCCAAACGTGAGTCAAGTACAGCATTCTTCTGAAGAACTAAGGTTTCAGATGGCAGTCACAAATAACAAGGTAGATGTTATTTCCTATTCTTCACAACATTTTTAACTGAAACACATGTAAAGTTAAGTGACCTGAAAGACAATGAACTGTAGTTGTAGAATAACAGGGAAAATTTTAGATTGCAAATACCTTTACTAATAATCACTGACAACAGTTTAGAACCACTGCTCACTGTAATATCTGTAAAACAAAGTCCTTTAATACTATTGAAATCTACCATTGTAACTGATAAGTGGCTCTTAGGGTCAGAAGGTATATAACTAAATTTATCCCCAGATGACACTGTTACTCTACACAAGTCTTCAAAAGCCTGGCATCGAAAAAGTAATTGCTAGTCTAGTTCATTCTTAAAATAACCAATTTACATCTTACAGCGTTAACATTCTCAAAAAAAAAAAGTCACTAGTGGACCAAATTAAGCCATTAATTTCTGGAATGTTTTAAGAGCCATTAATTTTTATAAATTAAGTTAATACTAGCATAGAGTTGTTGTTGTTTTATTTTAAAGATACACTAAAATTCATGGAGAAACTTAGATTGGTTAGAAACTTAAATACTGAAATAATTTGTTAAATATTTACAAGAAAAAAACCATCAGAAGTTCACAGCATCATACCTGTGCCCTTGCATGAACTTCCCCAAGGAGACCCAAGTACTGCTGTTCCAGATACTTTTTTTGTTTCTGCCAACAGCTTTCCTGTGCTTTCATCTGTTCAGACATTTTGCTAAAAGCATCCTCCTGGCTCTGCTGAAGCTCCTTCATAGTATCGGACTTGTTCTTACAAATGTATTCTAGGTGAGATATCTGTGTGACAAGCATTTAAAAAGAAATCCTTTTACTCATCGAAACACTTTTTAACTTTAATTTTACATAATAATTTAAGCACAAACTATTCCAACATAAAATCTAAATTGTAATTTCTTCTGCGTATTTATTATCGCTAACTAAAAGCCTTTCAAGACAGAAAACTTACTTGAATCTTGCAACAAAACTGAGACATACTTTACAATCATCCATTTTCCTTCGTTTCAGTTTTTTCATCCTTATACAACCCTGCAGCTCTCTGTTGCCTTCTGTGTTGGAAACCTGAATTGGACATTTCCCATATTTTTTTTAAAACAAATGCATTAAGTCTTGTGCTGCTAAATTAGCAATCCGAGTACACCAGTCCTTTAGCAGTTTGTAAAGACTGGAAGTAGTTAGAAAAAAAAAAAGCCCTTAATTTTTTTTTTTTTATTTTATCGGAAAGCCAAGGCTTCCCTACATATTAAAACAATTACAGGAAATTTTTAGTGTGCAGAATGTTTTCTCACAAGTAACTCGTTAGTTTATGATGTGTTTGCAGCAAGCATGAAGGGATACACTCTGTGGTCTAACTTTGCAGCTCCCAGGCAAATTAAATGGCGTAATGAATCAAGTTAACAATGACCTCTAAATACATATGCCTACACTTTGTTACTAGAGAATATCAGCAAGATACTTTCCAAGTAGAGCACACAAAACTGCAGAAGATGTTTGTTCTTGGAAAGCAGGTACAACATGGGTAACAACACTGTCACAAATCCCTAAAAGGCTGCTAAATACATTAAAAAGAGCCCTAGAGATCGCACAGTTTCAATAATCATACAAAATTAAACATAAAACAAGAAACAATAAGAAACAAGCCCCCTCCAGTTACTGGCAACAATGGTCACTCCTTTCCCTTCCACACCTTTTCCTCCTTTACTTCAAAAGTCGAAATAGAAATGTACACCAAATCTGCATAATCTAGAATTTCCTTTAAGCTATCCCCCTTTAGCAATTTTCGCTGACCACTGCAGTATTTAGTAAATGGTAGGCAGAGTCAAAACAATTCAGCATAACCAGCCCTGTCCCCTACTTGCGCCAAGAGGGGTCACAATTCCAGTAGGCAAGAAACATCCTAAAGAGGTTTGCCCTTCCTGTTCCTCAAAAATAAAATGTCAGGGCAGCCAGGATCTGGAGTTACTCTACTAGACTGTAGGACCTGCCTGATCAATGAAGCCAGTAAACAAATTGAAATTCTAAAGAGTGGCATTTGTTAGTCTGTGAAGCCAGTTTAAATTATTTTAAAAGAGGTCTTTTCTTTCCTCAAAATACAGAGATTTCTAGGGAGAAAGGCCATGCAAGCTCATTCACATTAAAACCATTCAGGAAAATACAGCTTCTCCCTTAAACAAATACTGACATGTATAAAAAAAATGTATTTTCTATTGTATTTCTGAATAAAAATTTCATGATCCCAAAGTTACAATTAAACCAAAAAAACATACTGACATTTTTTCAGATAGTACCCTGAATCATAAACATATTATTTAAAGATTATGTTCCTGGAGTAAGAGCATTTTGTTTCTGTTTTATGCTAAAATAAAGACTTGCTTTATTAGTGTAAATGACTAAGTTCTTTGAATTGCTTCATCAGTAAGATTAATTTATTTTCTTTTAATTAGGTCCCTGTGGCTAATATTGGCTAGTACTATTAGCATGTCCTGCACAGAAAGTGGAGCTTAAGAGACTTCATACAGACTTCAGTCACATTTACATGCCCACAGCAATGGCATCAAACTGAGTTGTAGACAAGCCATAATTAATGGTATTGAATTATTAACGTCCAAATTCTTTTTGAAATAAGATGAATGTCAGTCCTTTTTAATGATACTGTGATGTGGACAAATGTCACTGAATTTAATAGAGGTAGCTAGTGCCTAAGGACACTTACCTTCTCATTAGCGCTGTTGAGGTCTAAGATCAGGGCATCAACATTCTCCTGCAAGACTGCACAAAGCTCAGACCAAGAGAATCTATCTAGGATGCCTTCTGGTTGTTTTATAAGCACACAGCCTGCTACCAAATGCTGGTATAAGCTATGGAGGAAGGTTAACTTCTCCTGAGACAAAAACAAAAATTAACTGCTGAAGCTGAACAGTGTTAGAATCCAAAGAGATGCACATATGTGTAGCAATGTAAGCTACAAGCAGCTGAAAAAATACGCAAAAGCTCATTCCCAAACCTTTTCAAAAGCAACATTGTTGATATTTACAGTTATGCATATTAAAGCCAGAGTAAGAAAAGAGTTTTCATCAAATCTGTCTGATTAGACTTGGTATACAAATAAAGTCCCATCCTGTAATAGTCACAACTATGACCTGATACAGATAAAAATTTCCACGCTATTAGTAGATGCAATTTAATCATTTATGTTAAAACATTCAGGTACATTCAAACGGTAACCAATTCCAACATCTGCACCGCACACAGCAAAGGGTTTGACTGGCGTGGCAGCACATCACACTGTTCATACAACTAATACTCTAAAATCTTCAAAAACTGTTTTTGTGTGGATTATGTATGACTAAAAGCTACATAAAATAGGCTTATGGCTTCAACAGTTACATTCCACAAGCCATGCCTCTTTTATTTACAGTGATTTTAGTCAGTAGTATAATAAATTGATCCAAGTTATAAATACACTTTAGCAACAACAGCATACAAGAGAAATTTCGGCATTCATCATCTTAGTACATACATTCAACTTATCAGCTTTGATTAAGACAACAATAGAAAGCTGTACTTCAACAGCCACAAGAAAAAGAACCTTTATTCCAAGTCAGTAAACCATTGTAAAGGTTCTCATTGTTTTCCAGGGGCTCTGGATGAGGCTTTACATCAAGAAATTATGAATGACCGAGACAGGGAACTGCTTTTTTCTGGGCCCTTTCCATTATACTTAGGTGCATTTTCTTGCAATTATTTCATAGTATTTTGGGCAATAAAAAAAAGTAGTTTCATTTAACTTTGATTCTAGCAGATGTCTTAATTTCCCAAGGAAAATCCAGTGTGCCACCACCATTACATTGTTGCTTGAGCTGTGATAAACCAATGATGATAACCATCCATTTAGTGCAAAAAAAAAAGGGATCCCAAGACCCAAAATCAATTCACACATGTTGAATGCAACCACAGTGTTGTAGACATGCTGGCTTTACAATACAGCCAGGCTTCTAGTTTCCCTCACTTTAATCATTATCTGATGTGTATAACAATTCCAGCTGCTTCATGTGGACGCTATTTAAATACCAAGCTCCAAAAGAGGTGGAAAGTATGTCTCCTTTTTACTTAGTTGGCATGCATATCTGAATTTGTGGAAGTAATGAGCTCAATATGCATAACAACTATGATAAAGAATATCATGGCTATGGCTAGTATAGAACCACTGTACTGGGGGGAAAAACAACAAAACTAACATCTGTTAACGAATATAAGGAGAGAGATAACAGTTTTGAAATATTGCCTTGTCAAGCAATTCTCACATAGAGCACACTACAATGAACTAAGAGGTCACAAATAACAATATTTAGGTTTTGCAGTATGCAGGCAAAACTACCTCTATGCCACATTTGCTATCTATCAATTGCCATGTGAATCTGTAAATAACACCAGATGATGATGATACTCTCTTATGTTCCAACCAAAAAACATTTTTGTTAATTTTCAGTTTGCAAGAAATAAATAATTGTTCATCAAGTGTAGCTCTTCAAACAAACACAGCAATTCAAAAACTCCAATTGCTGGAAGAGTTAAGCTATTAGTTCTGATATAGAGGGAAGGAGAACCAATATGTCCTTTGATCTTGTAGATATTAAATACATATTTTAAAATACGTATCTTAAAATCATATTTTAAGGATAAATCTGTTAAGACTTAAAAGTAACCATCTGATGTATGTAAATGTATAAAGCTGAGATTAAATAAAGACTCTTTTTGACAGTCATCTTGTCTCTGGTAATACCTCCATATCCTTCTGGTAAGCCCTGGTAAGCTTCTGGATTTCTTTTTCAGATTCTGTGGCATGTACTTTCTCCTTCTCCCAGCACTGCCGCACATTCTGTAGTTCCATTTTTAAAGTTCCTATTAAAGTCTCTCTGCCTGCACACTGAGTGTGCAGATGATTTAACTCCTTCTTGGTGTCAGCCAGGTTATCCTGAGCTTGCTGTAGAACAGGGGCATGGGACAGAAAGGTTGGTAAGAAATTGCTCTAAAATTTTACCTTAGTCCAGTGCTCAGAATCTGAGGAAGTAAACAGTCATATAGCCACATGTATTCAAAAGACTTCAGGCTAAGCTGACTGTATCTTTTCTATGAAAGAATTTCAAGACTGACTATAGTCCTTCTCCACAGCTTGTAACTACACAGGCATCAGAAATCCATGTCTGAGAGTTAGAAGTTTCACAATGCAGCAACCTTTGGAATCCCCTCCACCCCCTCAAATGAGATGCAGAATGCACAGATACAAATTATTCTCTTCGGAATGGAAACCTCTGAGAGCTATTGAAAAGACACATTATTTTTTGTAAGTAAATCGGTCAGTTAGAGCTTAGCTGAGGCAACACAGACCACTGTTGTTACCCACTATACTCTTTATAAGCATGATAAAAAAATCCAAGGACTGTCTTTGGAGGTCTGACCATGGCAAGAAACTAACAATCACAAATTTTCATAAATTATTACTTTAGCAAAACCAAATCTCACAGGGTAACTAAGAACTTAGTACAGTACCCCTTTTCAGCCATAAAAACGCTCAGATGGTTTGGACAGATATATACGCTTTTCTGTCCTACAAGCACTGGACTTCCAGCACAAAGTGT
The DNA here is from genome assembly GCF_017976375.1 of Cuculus canorus. NCBI lineage: Eukaryota > Metazoa > Chordata > Aves > Cuculiformes > Cuculidae > Cuculus > Cuculus canorus. Next base: position 23,224,692 of record NC_071441.1, on the reverse strand, counting down.
GCTAAAGGTCAAACTGAAAGCACTGGTTGTTTTTAAATAAATCATAGCTGCTTATACAGGAAATATAATAGAAAAGATAGTCCTAAAAATCAACAGACAAGACTTTTTATTCTTCTTAATGAAAATATTAAACGACTAAAGCAATGTTAAATTTCTAATACAAGTTTTCAGAGTGGACCTAGCATTCACTCATATATGCCATTTTACTACAAAAAAATTAAATAAATCAGAAACTGGTGTACTGCACAAAAACCAGCTCCATCTCTATGTAGAAAACTCAGCTTTTCCAAGAAGAATACAAATATCAGTTACAACTGGTTTCAAAAATTGTAGGTCCTTTATAAAGGTGCTGCAACAGAAGCAGAAGTGTTAAGACTTCTAAACACAAATTAGTAAAGAAGGTTGAAATCAGATGGCAGGAGATCATGTGCTAGTATAAATTAACATGAAGATTCAACAAGTGTCACAGAAATATCTGTGACTAAATCAAAGAGATAAAGTAGCATATCCCCAGCAATAGAGTCTGAGAAACACTGGGAGTAGAGACATTCTATTTTGGCAGTAATATAATACACTGCCAGTTGAAAGATTTAAGTTTAATCATGACTTCAGGACTTCTTCACTCCCTTGGCCACTGATGTAACCAGACAGGACATTACAAAAGTGGTGCTGGCAGCCAAAAACAGAGATAAAAAAAAATTCTTGTTGAGAGACTAAAGAAAAGAGTTCTCAAGTGTTTTTATCAGTTCCCAGGTAGATTTCACTCTAAGAAATTCTGGGCTGCACTTTCTACAGCTCTTAAGGATGACCTTATGTTTCATACATGCATTAAGGTGTCTGACAAACATAAACATAAAATCATCAAAGGAATGAATGTCTTTAATACAACGTGCTTTCCTGAGAAAAACAGTTGAGGGGAAAAAAAGTTACTCATGTCAATTTCAATACAAAACAATATTTTGCAAACTGATATATCAACTTCAAATTATTTCAGAAATGTAATCGTTGAAATGATCAGTTAGGTAGTGTAAGGTGATAAACAGAATAAAGCACATGGCTTCACACAAGCTTGTAGGGTAAACTAGTCTTTTCAATAACGATAGAGACTTATTCTGAAAAAAAGGAAAAGATACTCTAAATCCAGAAAGATACCTCGAGAACTTTGAAATTTTATGTTAAGTTCATAAAACCATACCTTAAGGTCTTGACTAAAAGCACACATTTTCTCTTTGGTTATCTCAAGTTCTTTCGTCATCTTTTCACACAAAGCCTGCATTTTCCCAAGCTGTGAAAAATACAGAGGTCAAATACACTCTTACAGAAAGGTTACACAATCACTTCAAATGAAGGAAGAACTCTGCATACAAATGTAAAAAAAAAAATATTGTTTTCAATTCGTTTGACAGTATTTAGACACCATACAATCTAAATAATGTGCCATTACAGAAGCACTAAATAATGCTCTTATAATGATTTAAGATAAATAGCAGTGGCAGAATGCCAAACTGAGCCCACCATTAACCTTCCCATCACCTCTCAAAACACCTGAAAAAAACCAGACTTGGAAATGCATTGGAAACTGTAAATATAAATTCAGATTATTATCTGAGAAGTGGTTTGATCAAACAGGTTTTCAGAGACAGAGGCCAGTTGCAGAAACTGTCCAGCTACGAACGTGGTCACTAGTTTTTACTAAGCCCTGGACAGGACTCACACATCTGTAAAATGTAGCAATATTTCTGAAAGGCATGGTGACTTCCTGAACTACATTTGGTTTTACGAGCAACCAGCTTAAAGGTGTCTTGTGACCATAATGTGTACTAGCTTCAAAACTCCAGTTCCAAAAAATTAACAACACATCTTTATTATCTGCATCTATGATTACTTGATGATAAGGTCAGCAATACAAGTGTCTGAAAGAGAGCATTGAATAGAAATGTATTATAGAGCAGGTGACTGTCTGCACTTGGCCATCAAGGAGTAACTCAGAAGTAAAATATCCCTTTTATAAAATTTACAAATTACTTTGGAAATTGTATTTTTGTTTGATGTCAAATCAGGACACCGAGCAGAACCCTCAGAAATAACTACAGTAAATTACAGAATGCTGCTGGAGTATTTCCAGTCTTTTTGTTGTTTAACTAGCCTTCTCTCTATCCCCAAACATATTTTAGCTTCTGTACTACATACAAATTCAAAACCTTGTTAGCAGTCAAAACCAAAACACTTTTCAGTCACACAAACTAACTAGATCATTTAATCTAAGTTTAACACAGTAAGTTAAAGGTGACACATTACAAGTTTAACAGCATATTTCATGTACACATACAGGTGTGCACATATATTAATATCTTCACCAATATGTGGGGTCTTGTTGAAAATGTCTTTAAAAAGAACCACTATGTAATTACTCAAGACTAAACAATTACTGCTGTGTATTAGAACATCCTGTTTTTATTTCACAGTACCCTTCATAGTCCCTTTGTGCATTCTTGTATTATTAAAAAGTTTTATTACTAAACATATCTAACATATAAAAAGCCAAAAGCAGTGTTATCTGTGGGGGTGGGGGTAATCAAAAAGGACAGAGCACTGCCCTTTTTGTGCACCATGAAATGCTCAGTGATCTCCGGCTCCATATGACAACTTCAGGGTCAGTCACATGCAGTCCTACGGGGAAGTCTTGTGGCAGGTCATCAGTTGGTCCTGCTCTGCTTGCCATTTATTTTCCTTGACAGTTCATTCTTCTTGCTGTCAGAATACTCTCTTTCCTTTCTTAGCAGCCACCCCCTTGGTCTCCCCACTGCTGTCTCTGGCACAGTTTCACAACAAAGCACATTGCTAAGCCAAAGCCTGCTGAGTCGACTTTTCAACTGTACTGCCTATCACGTGACATTCTTCCTCCCAAATCACAATTCACTGTGGGTAACATGTTCCTAGTTACTCTGCAGCTTCTAGACTTGGGTCTCAGAAGAGTTTCGTAATGACTATACACATCGGTTCTCTTATCTCACTGGAAGAGACCTAACCATGCTTGCTGTACACAAAATTATAATTGTTGCCATGGTCACTTATTTTTGTGCCCATTGTACAAACTCAAAGATCTTGAAGGAGACAATTCTTTTCCCAGTAAAAGGGAAAGCTGATATACTCCTGTTTTTTCTCTTTGTTTTTTTCTAAAAATGTTGAGAGTGACTAGATAGAATATGCATTTGTCAAAACAAAAGACAAAATGTAGAAATGAAAAAAACATACTGACATTTTTGTACTCTTATCACATCTTGTCCATCTCCATTTCCCAATTTTATCCAAAGATAAGCTAATCACAAGTTTGTACAGAAAGCTTTAACAGTGCAGTTAACACCTCTCTACAGCCTTTAAAGCCACAAATTCATAAAACAGGTACACACAAGAGGATTAATTTAATCACATTAGCAATACAAATGAGAAAATAAACACAAGATTGTGACTTTTTGGTCAGTGAAATGAAAGCCCATTGCATGGAAGAGTTGATTTTTTCAAGGGTAAGACTTCCACAGCTGAAATATTTCCGTTACTGTATTAGATAACTTAAAAGTATTGTCACAGTCCCCATTTAACTGAAAAGACCTTGAAGTCTCACCAAAAGAGATTTTGTCATAAACACACTCTTCTCAGAAAATTATGCCATTTTTTAAACGCACAAGGTCATGTACATTTACATAACTGATACTACTGACTGTTGAGTCTCAACTGTTATTTATTTAGGAATATTGCAGTATACACTGCCGAACTTTTAAATCATCATCTTTTAACTGAAATCCTGGATATGAATGGCTAGTTTTCCCGAATGTTTATTGAAAATAAAAACCCCAACAGGTTTAATAAGAAAACAAACACAAATTAAATTAAAAAGAAAGAACTACCTCTCCTTGTCACCCCAACTGCAAGCAAAACTTCACTGTATGGTGCTCTTAGAGAAATAGCAGTGACAGAGGTTTTTTGGGTATACATGAAGCTGTCAACTCAATGTTCCCACTCTTCTGACCTTTTTTACAAGCAAAGCGTATGTATTGCTGCAGGCCAAAGGCAACACATATAGAGCCAAACAGTGCAAGTGTTACCTCATTAGATGTATCTTCCAGCTTGTTCTGGTAAGCTGTCAAGGTACACCTCAAAGTCTCAAGCACAGAGCTGCTCGGAGATTTACCTTTGTCCTTACAAGTGCCTGAAGAAAAATACAGAACAAAAATTAAGCCTTAAAGCCACAGAGAGAAAACTACTCACCTTGGATGAGAGGTATTAAAATTAGTTGCGGCTTCAATGACAATATAAAACACTGAATAGTAGCCTTTTTTGCCACAAGAGATGCAGCTGAATAGCCATACTTTCACAGCAAATACAGCTAAAAGACATTTGTATAAAAGCTTTAATACAAGATACAGAACTGTAAATTCTGGATTACATTTCTACCTAATGTATTTCGTATGCAGTCTTGCATGCAATTTCTACTGTGGTCAAGCCTGTGTCATTCAGTCAGACCAGACAGCTTTAAAATCACACAATAAGACACTCTGAAAAACATTTTGCCTGAAAGTTTAGTATATTACACTCTTCCTGACATTATTTTGCTGTTATGACTAAGCATGCATATTATAATGTAGTACTTCATTTATTCAAAGCTTTCCAGAGCCAAAGATCACATGACAATGTTGTGCTTGGAGAGGTCTTAAAAATCTCTTAAATTGATCTTGAATTTCAGTCCAAAGGAAATAATAAAAAAAAAGTATTATCTGTCTACACAGTCCTACATAATGTTCCAATTATAAATCTTAAAGCTGATATACCCATTATATACACACTACACGTATTTATTAAACCTTTAGACAGAGACTTACGACCTGGTTGCCTTAATTAGGGACATATGAACAAGTCTGAGCATTCCAAAGCCTGTAGTACAATGTGCTAAGAAACCAAAACAACACTGTATTGATCAGAAGGTCACACGATGTCATCTGATACTAAATTTCCAAGAATGAACTATTCACTTTTTTTTGGTATTATGGCAAAATACCAGGTTATTGACAGATTATTCTTTTCAGAATTATTTATACTAGTATGCAGCATTTATAAAATTATTTTGTAACAAATAATAGTATCAACTTTTCCACAAGTCTTAAGATGTTCTATAAGCAAAACTAAATTTACAAATGCTAATAGCATCCTTATTTTGTAAAACAAATCTGTGGTGTTTGAACTCCGGAGAGGCTAAACAATTATAACTCACAGCAGAATTAAATGATATTACAGGTGTTTAACATCTCTCAAAGGTCAGTGTCACTTAGCAATTTACATAGGGTGGCTCATAAAGTCAAACCAGATACTAAGCTCTAAGACTTTCTTTGGATCTCCACAAAAGTTTGTCAGATAGAGGATGTGTACTTACAGACTTGCAGGTTGGTTGTTTTTAAGAATCCTCTGGTTAGGTTATCTGATAAGTATGATATTCTGCTCAAAGCATCGTACAAAAATGATAGATTTGTCCTGGAAGCTATACATAATGCACCAATGGGAGTCAGTGAAAACTTACACATATGCACAGGTTAGAAAGTATTGCCAACAGCCATTCTGAAAGATTTTTTCAATTAGCCCTCTTCTCTCCCAACTCTTTGATAGTACCAGAAAGCATAGAGTACTATTCAAATTGAACATTAACTTTCCACTTCTACTTGCCAGCCAACTAGCAAGTCACAACTGGTCAAACCAATGTAGGTTTACAAGATTGCTTTCACTAAGTAACAGGAGCAAGACCTGCTATACAGCACATAAGTGAATTAAAACAAATGCAGATCCTAGTGACAGTCTTCTGCTCTGTTGTATCAGCCACTCCAGTGAACAGTTTCTAAAGGTCTACAGAGTCAGGGAAAAGCAGTCTCCTTAATGAGACACCAGTGCCCTTAACCAAACCTCTGAGTCATAGTTGTCCCCCTAAATAGCGGTACACTTGGAATCAACCTAGAATCGATCCATAAAATCTAACCTTTTGTTAGGAGCCTACTTAAATTTCACAGCAACAGGCTAATAACACCTTACTATCATTTTTATTACTTAACCACAGCTATAGTTAAGGATGTACAAGGCTCCAGTCCTGTCTTCTCAATTACTAGAGCAACTTCTCACTACTACCCATTGCAGGATTTTGCAGTGATCTCATTGAACAGAAAAAAAGAAAGTACTATTCTTCCATAGCTCTAGCTCTAGCTAAGTTTAACTATTTAAAATAATACCTATTAAGTCGATCTAGGGGTTATCTTCCATCCCATAGTTTTCATCGAATTGTCTAAATAGTGTATCTTCATTCCTAAAGTCCAAAACGGCAATGCTGTCACCGAAACTTGCCTCTGAACTATCTTAAATTACCATCATGTTTGCCAAAACCAGGCTTTGGCAATAAGCTTTCCATGCTGGTATTTCTTGCCTTTGTTGCAGCCCTGGTTTCTACACAGCCCAGACTGCCAACAGAAATACTAGATTCCACCTTCCTGCACTAGCTGAAAACAAGCCTACGGCTTTAATACTGGCCAAATGTCATCTGTCTTCATACTGCTATGCAGAAGACACGCAGCACAATCCAAACGGCACTCTCTTGCTAGAGAGGCCCTTCTTCAAAAATGAGGGGAAAGAAATACAATACTTGAAGCATTTGTCCAGTATCACTGAAGAGCCTGGAGGAAGAAATTTAGGAAAATCCTAGGTTCAACAGGAGTCTGACAGCAGGAATACAAACAAACTCTTAAACCTGCTGCTTCAGACTTTCGACTAATAGTACTGTGCCTGGCTAAGATGGAGTTAATTTTCTTCATATTGGCTCATACGGTGCTGTGTTTTGGATTTTTTACTAAAACAGTGCTGGTGGCCAGCCCTGAACAAGGACACTAACTCAAAGCAGCTAACAGTCTTAGCACTTCACACTCAGTTCACTTTTTTTTTCAGATTACTACAACCACCAAATTTTTTTTCCTGAAATGAAGACACTTCCCTGAGCACAAGCTCTGTTGTTGAATAACTGCAAAATATGATAAACTGAACAATGACAAACCAAAATAATCCAAATTGCCCAAAAAGCATAATAATGCTGTGGAAATTTATAAAGGTCACTTAAAAAGGACATGATGCGGACTCAAGCTTGTTATTTTGGAATACATAAAGAAAAAAAAATAACTTTTTAAAATACCTCAGTTTTTAATCTCTAAAAAGTATTATTGTTCCTGTACAGTCTAATAAGCACTTAAATGAAGGAGAAAGACCTTTAATGTTGACAGATTTTTAAGTAGATCTCTCAAACATCTCAAAGATGTCTCAAACAGAGAAAAAAATAAATAAAAAAAAAAAAAACACCAAGAAAAAAGGACTGCCCAGTCAGCTGTGGCTTATGTAGCCCCTCGTGTGCTAATTAGACCACAAAGATTTAAATTTTTTGTTTTATTTGGCACCTAGGCATTCCCATTTCAACTATGATTACATTAAGTATTTTTTTGAAAATCTAAAGAAATACTGTTATATAATAAATTTGTAAGTACAACACAGTAAGGCCATAGCATTAAAAATTTAAGTTTCACACTTACAAGTGTAGTAAACATGTAGAACTAATGTCTCAGTCAAATTTAGTTCTGTAGTGGATTAAGTCTTTAAGTCTAATATTAAAATGGATATCAACTTCCTGCCTCAACTGAGCTTTTCCAGAAATGCTGAAGTTTTTTTTTTAAAAAAGATCTCTTTAAGTAAGAGCTTTCAACGTTTATCTTAAACAAAGAAAATACTAAAGTTACTGTTACTGAATCCATAATATTACAAGAATAGATCAAAGTTGCCTTCTGCAAGGTTTACTACCACAAAGAACAGAAAACCTACCCAAAATACAATTACTGCTTTGGAAACTGCACTTTGGCAGCAGCATCCAGCTCCCCCCAGAATTGCTGAAGCCCCTCTGGGCATGTGTAACTGTGCAAGATTGAGCAAAGCACACAGTTTTGAAGAGCCTTTCAGTCTGACGTTATCTACAGTAAACCTACAAGTATTACCCACAGGAATTACATTTATAATTACAGAATAAAACTGACACCAGTTACCAAATAAAAAAAAAAAATCACATAGCCCGTGTGAGAAAACCAATGCATTGCAGACTCAAAGCTAGGCTTTCAAGTACAAGAGAAATCTCAAAAAAATGCCTTTATCCAATTTTAACATAACGAGGCCCTAAAGAAACAATCTTTTTGTGAAGATCAAAAAAAAATGCATGTTCATTTAAAGCTGTTATACAATCTGTTTATGTCTACAGTTGCTAAAAATTGCAGAACTATGTCATCATAATTTATATAAAATAAACCCATTTGCTCTTTAAGCAACACTCTGCCTGTTTACATCCAGTTTATTTGCCATTTAAGTTGGAAGCATTTTCTGTACAGTATGTGATTTTTTAACAATAACCACATAGGCAAAACTTTTCTAAAAAATCTTTACTTAAAGCTATCAAGAAGTGTACTATTTTCACTTTTTTTAAACTATTAACATTGTGGTTAAAGTTCAGTTTGTAGACATTAGTTACTATTTCAAATGTTTAAGCAGGCAGTCCTTAGTTGAGTTTGGTACAATAATTATATATAAAGGTAGCTAGCCGAGTGACAACCACTGACTTAAACATAATGAAAACAGAAAAGTATTTGTTCTGTATTAGATCAAATGAAAGCAATAAAGTACTAGTCCACAATCAACAATAAAAAGTATTGTGGTATATCATGTGTCCTACACAACCTTTGTGAATATATGACCTTTAAGTTGCTGAAGGTTGCCTCAGAATTTGGCTCAGTTCAGGCAAAACATCTGTTCCCTTTGCAGGTATACTGTAAGGACTTTTTTCTCAGTTGGATTTAGAGCACAGCAAGTAAGCCCTTTTCTGACCGATCATATACATCCCAGCATTTGTAAATCAAGCTCTGGGCTGACAACAGCAGGTCCACATTCCGTCACCCTTTCTCAGCTAGCAAGGCCATTTGACTGCTGTGAGAACTGCTCTTATCATGTCATCAAATCAAAGCATGTTGAGAAGAGGGAATGCAAGAGGCATCTGCAGAATTCCCACAATGTAGTGACTTTGGAACATTGACAGATGCATCTGTCATTTTATACCTTCAACTAACCTGCTGTCCGCTGGCCTGACATAGCAAAGCTGTCCAAGAGTAACTCCAGCTCTCTCATGTTGTTTTCATACGTCTCTGTTAAAAAGACCTGGTGTTTCTTGGCCTTTATTTGACAGGAGATACAGACAGGACAACAGCAGAAAAAAAGAAACCCATTAAAAAAGTAAACAGAAGAAATACAGATCACAATAGTATTTTTGTTGCACTTAAAGTAAGTTCCTGATATATTTCTTATTATTTCTTTTCTTGAGCCAAGAGACTAACATGGCATCACAAATAAGTAACAGAGAACCCCGATACATACTTAAAACAGAACTAAAGGCTTCAGATCATTAAAGAAAATTAGTTCCTTTAAATATACCTTAATGAACATCAATTAACTGCTGCCCATCTATGCAAGCAATGAAATCTATTGTTCAACCTTACAAGGGCATCCAGAAAGACACCAAACTACTGGCAGACAGGCTAGAATTTCACAATTTGGCACGCAGTCAAATCCCACACCTATTCTCAAATATGTCTACTTTAATTGTTAGTAGCTTCCATGCTTAGTACTGATTTTTTCAATATCAAAATCCCCTCCTTATGCACGGAATATAAAGCAGCAGAGTCCTTCAGCCCCCATCACTGAATTTGCTTAAAGAAAGCTGTTCACTAAGTGAACTATTGTTCAAACCAAGGCACTGGCTGTACTCTGAAGGTAGAACAGCCTATAGCAGATTTTCTTAATCACTACAATAGAAAGGCCATATCAAAACATGCATCTGTAATTCCAGACAAGACCAAGGCTCTCTTGGACATACATAGTTCTGACTTCTCAAAGAAATGTAAAATTTTAGTAGCTGACTGACAAAAAGTAATATTATGTGAGCAGTTTAGGAGGAAAAAAAAAAAACCAAAAAAAAACCCCAAACAAACAAAAAAAGCCCCACAGCAACCACTTCCCCACCAAATCAAGAGAAAACTAGATCTAAGTAACTTCAAGATTCTGTTATGACAAAAATTATGCTCAAAGATGTCTCATTACTTTTAGTTGATTACTCAATTGTTTTTTATTCTAAATTCTAATATCTATCTGAGTACTTTGTATTTTTACTTTGTGATGGAAGGTTACCCTTTTAATATGGGAAAAATCATACTGTTTTGTACCATATCTATAAACTATTACTTTAGCTATGCTTCACTGCATGTGTGAGGATCCAGCCATTTCTCAAGTGTGGGAAATATCCTCCCCAGGAAAACTGCTACATACTGGTAGCATGTAACTGCCAGGCTAAAAAAACAAGAAATGCATTTAATTCTCTGCAGTGTTCTTCACTATTCAGTTTAAATATTTTATAAATTTGCTTTACTCTTTCAATTTTAATTACATGTACTGTATATCAACTAATATATTATTCATATGTGTATTTCAATGTTAGGTCCCCTGTAGCATTTACACGCCTTTCTTTGTGTCAGAGTTTGTACTACACTTCATAAAGAATTTCCAAACCACTTCCATACACTAAAAAATTATCAAGTTTTAATTCTTACTCTGTAAAATTATCTATATAAATATCTTACAATTGCTGAGCTATGGTAAAAAAATGTGGGATACTAACACATTAAAATAATATACTCTCGTGTACTGATATCTCAAAGGTCTCACATATTACAAATAAGAAAACATAACAATATGATAAGCACCACAATAAAATAATCTTTTTACATAAACCATTCCAGCACAGACAAGGTCAGACTAGATCTTCCAAGCAAACCTTTCCCCATGGAAAAGTCAAATGTGAGAATTTTTTTCAACCTCCTCATCTGAATTTTTCATTTGGTTTAGTTAATTTACCACAATTTAGTCAGTATATTCCAGTCTAATCAGCCTTCACCACATCTCTGTCCTTTATTTGCTAACTGCATCAGTCTCTTTTTCAACAGCAATAAAGTTCAGAAAGAAATTCCTTAGACTAGCCAGTTTCTCTACACTTTAGCTGCAAACTATGAAGTATCTTTCCTTTCTAACTACCATTTTCAATCACTGTCCCCATTATCAGACATTGAAGAAAAATAACTATAAATTTACAGTGTTGGAAATCCAAGCACAGGTTAAGAGACCAAAAGGGTCTGAACATATTGATCTAGTCTCTTATGTCTCACTGACAGGTATCTAATAAGAATGTGCAGAGTCATAAAATCATGGAATAATTTAAGCTGACAGGATCTCTGGAGGTCATCTGGTCCTAGTCTCCATTCAAAACAGGGCCATGCTTGAAGTCAGGTTAAGCTGCTCAGAGCCTTGTCCAGTCAAGTTTTGAGTACCCTCAGGGATGGAGTTTCAATAACCCCTCCAGGCAATCAACTCCAGTATCTCATAGTCTTCACTGTGAAGTGGGTTCTTTTCCCCCACCCTTAGAGGTAATTAGAATTTCCCTTTCTAAAAATTCTGTTTTCTCTCAAACTTCCACTGCGTAGTTCTAAGGAGAGTGTTGCTCCATCTTCTCCAGAAGCACTCATTTGACAGTTCATGGCAGCAGCTGTAACTCCCTTAGTTTTCTTCAGCCTGAACAAACACAGCAGGTATACATAACTCTTTACTTTGAAAACAAAAATGGAGTCCGCAAGTGCATAAGTCAAATATAATCAATTGCAGCTGCCAAAAGATATCTTCTGCCAGATCCAGCTATTGTAAGACATGAGATTACTCCTCTATCAGCAACTCCATGCACCATCACACTGCTGTCACGGGAATGCTATTCTGCAGAACTACTGGGAAGGTACTAGTATGAGTGTTACCTAGACTACTTCAAAAGAGAAATTAGGTGACAAAATACTTAAGTTTTTATTTAAAGAGAACTTGCTTCCCAGACCACATCAGCAGAAACAAGTAAAAGAACACTTGTAAAGTAAGCGTTTTGCTGACTCTGCCTGAGTTCCTGCGCATTGGGATAGAGGTGATTCTTGAGAATGTCCTTGAAAATCAAAGGCAGTAGAAGGCCTTTACGGATGCACAAGGAGCTCCCGACTAAATTCAGGTATTAATAGGAAGCATAAAGAAGCAGGCACAGGTGATCTGGAAGTAATAGCGACTCTGTCCCAAGAACAGAGGAATAATGCCTGAGAAAGCTAAAATCCACCTAAAGCTGAATATGGCAAGGGATGTGAAAGGCAACAACAACGGTTTCATCACCAGCAAAAGAAGACTACACAAAATGTGGGCTTGCTGAGGAATGGAGCAGTGGATCTGGTGACCAGAATGCAGAAAATGCCTCTTTCACCTCATTCTTTACTGGTAGAACCTGCCTTGAGGAATCCCGTGTCTCCAAGAGAGGTTGTAAAGGCTTGTTTTGAAGTTGGCACAAACACTTGAGAAGCGAAAATTCTTTAAATATATTAGGAGTATTTCTTATACCCCCAAATACAACTCCCTCCTTCACAAAGTACTCAGAATCAGAGGCTAGAAACCAAACAATACAGGAGTAAAGTCATACTTTCTGAACCCTGAATATATCGCTTAAACAATGCTTTCCTAAATCAAATCATATCGTTAAGAAGGCTCCTGTTATCACAAAACATCCCTTGAGGACAAAAGAATTTTTGGTAGAAAAAAACGTGTTTGACAACATATTTACTTAACTATCAATTTCAAAACACAAACACTTCCAAAGAAATTAAATAGGAGCTAAGTATTTTTCATTACAAGTACTGTAGCCTCCAATCAGAAAAAAATCTTTTTTCCAAATGCTTTGTATTGTTACCTCTAAGGATAACCAGAACCATTAGGCAAACCTAATACTTATAAAAGTTATTCTATTGACTGTCCGAATTATGCTAATTTTCCAGAAGTAGGGTATTTACATTTATCTGGGCAATTCGTTTCTACCTTAGTTGCAGAGGCATTTTCCATAACTACTAGTATTTGATTTCGGTATGATCTCACCATTTGTTCCAGGACAGAAATTAAGTTGCATTCATTTTTTAGCATTTTCCAAATGCCACTGTTGAATAAAGTGAATGTAAACTCTAGGCACACTTAGAGAATAGTCCACATGACCTGATGCTGAAAATCAGCATCTGTATCTCAAGTTCAATAACATTTAAAAAAACCATTTAGGCAGGAGTTCAAGGTATTTTAAGAATTAACTTATCGAAACACAACTATTATTAGGCAGGGAACTGGGGTCCAGTCCTGCAATGAACTACCACAACTCCAAGTGCAGTTTTCTCTACACTGTCTTGCATAAGGGCTAATTCACCCACTTGGTCTGCAGTACAAATCCCACCTGGCTATGGCAGAGCACACTCCAAAACCACAGCTATCCATACAGCCACTAAAAAGCAGTATGTTCAGGTATTCCTTGAAAAGCATTTGGGTAAATTCTTTGCAAAAGCATCAGAATGTTTACCAAGCATGACTTTGGAGGAAACAAATCAAAGCACTTACAGAAACAGGCTCCAAATGACTGCTCCACAGTTAACAAAAGAAAATGGGTTTTACTTGAGCGATGCAATGTAGAGCAGAACGGTGGTACAAATTTTAAGAAATATAAACTGCAGTATATAAAACAAAATGAAACCCTGACAATCTCCCTCCTCAGGCTACTATTTACTTTTGCTCAAGTTAGCTAACTATTGAATACTTAAGTTTCTTTATTTTCTCATATTAGCTAGAGTGTTCCAAAGACCCCTCCTATAGAGAGGTCTTTAAAAAGTGTTTAGCCAAATATAAATTAAATACAATTTCTCAAGTAACTTAGTGTCTCAGTTTTAATCATCTTGAACAAAATTAATCAAAAATGTTGAAGTTCTATATCCAACGGTCTTTTTTACTCAGAAAATTTTTCAAGAACTGGCAACTTTAAAATCATTTTTTAGATGCCCATCTTCAAACACTGCAACATCACAGCTTGAATGACCTCTTCACTTCCAAAATAAATTACAAAATTGGTTTCTTTGTAGAAGATCACTTGAGCACATGCTTCAGACTGACTGGTCTTAAATTATGAGGTTGATAACAGAAGTGGCATCTAGGTAGGAACACTCCACTCCTGATTTAAGGCAAGCAAAACAAGAATCAAGGTGACATAGCAACTTAACAATCATTAGCACAAAATTAATAAAGACTGTCTCATTCTTTTTACACTGAAAAGAAAAGCTCTGCTCACAATAAATCATGTAGATGAGATTTACATCTTTGCCATTGAGTAATGGGTTCTACTCCATAGAATTTGTGGAGCAGAATCACAATCTTCAGGTTGTTTCATTGCCTGTTCAGACAATACGTTGGACACTCTGTTAAAGAACAATGGCTAATGCCTATCCCCAGGAACTAGATTCTCAAACACTTCTGTTCTGACTTTCAGCTTATGATAAACTACAAGGCTATCACAAACAGCCGAGATGTATACAGTGCATGACTGCATGCTTGGCTGTGAAAAAAAGATTTATATGCCACATGGAAAAAAGACAAGTCTGGGTATAATCTATTACACTACTTGCACAGTAATTATGCTACTCCTGACAGTATCTATACAAAGGGGAAGAAATGAATACACCGGTCTTCCAAATTAAAATTTATAGTAAAATACACTAATTTTAATGACTTCAGTTTCCTAATATGCATTTGGGTGAATTGGCAAGTTCCCCAGATTTCAACGTACATTCCTCATAAAATAAAGGTTCAACATCTCCTGCTTATCCAGTACTAAGAACTAAAGATCATCCAACTAGGTGCCAGAAACTTAAATATCCTGAGTAATTTTTAAAACTATTACTGACACCTCCTATTCTTTCCATGGGGCAGGAATACAGCTAGGGCTGTTTCAATTTAAAACAAGTTCTGAATCACAACGGCCATTCTTACAAATTCCTGTTCTTCAAGCTAAAAATTTCTAAAAACCCTTGCTGGAAATAATGACAAGCTTGAGACCAATTTCCTCAGAAAAACATAATGGAAATCTTAAGAGCCTGCTCATGCTGAACATTCATAAGCAGTTTTCTTCGATACCAACAGATCCTATCACATTTGATCCATGCAAATTTCTGGCAAACTTCTGCCACATGCTGATACTTAAAATTAAAAGCAGCATAACTACTTTACTATACATTTAACTGAGCCATTAAAAAAAAAGTTCTTTTTCATATAAAATTTCTAAAGAACATATTTTGTCTTTGCATGAGTCTGCTTTTCTGAAAACAAACAGCCTTCACTGGTTTTATTATATTTCCCATATATTTTACAACGAAAAATTAACTTGTATTATAGCAGTACAGTGAGAAATCAATATAAGATTTTGAATCTTATGGAGTGGAATAGGATGTCTAGCAACAGTGTAAAATAAAAGAAAGGAATGAATAGAGCAAGGGGGGGGAAATGAAGAGAAGAGAATACACTGTGATTTTTACACAATTTTAGTATGGGTATAGGGAAGCCTAGTAACAGTACACAAAATATTATCTGTACTTCTTTATGTTTCTGCTTTTTTCATTCAGGGAAGAAAAATAACAGAAAACTGTCCAGATTGAGTAAACAAGACCACACACAAGCACTCCTGCTTCCCAAACAAATACAAAAGTCTTCAGGAAAAATACAAAGCCATCCAAGGTGATAAAAATCTAATCCCATTAGGGACCACTAATACAACTCCTCAGAAAATGAGTATTTTTATTACCTGTTCAAGACAGTCTCGTGGTTTGAAACAATTCCAGCAAAACAATTAAAACAACCAGCTCTAAAAATAAGACAGTTCCTCTAACTGAGACAATCTATTCTGCTTTTTACCTTTCAGTAATGTAATATCCATTTTTCAATAGACTATTTAATACCATTATCAAAACCCTCGATCATGAACAGAATTTCGTCCCGAATTCTTGTCAGGTATAACATACATTTTATTAAGGAACACAAAACGTGAAGGAAAACTCATATTGCAGAGAGAGATAGCAAGCACTCAAGGTTCCTAGTAGAAATTTTTCAGCTTGGAATTGTGTTTTATAAATACAATACAAATTTTATATTAATTATATTTTATAAATACCAATCATCACTGACAGTTTATGACAGGGAGACAAGAAGACAGTTATTTTTGTCTCTTTATATTCCTTTTGTGACTCGTAAGATGACCTTTTCAGGTTAACTAGCCCAGCAAATACCTTTTAATATATTAATGCTTGCATGGAAGAAGCCGTGATTTTCCCAGAAAGGAGAAGGGGGTTTGATTTGATTTTTCTTCAATTTATTAGTTACCAATCTGTCTGGGAAGTGGATAACACTAAGACAATGTATGCAGTAACTCTATCAACTGAACAGAAGACATCAACAAATATAAGGATCCTCTGATGCAGGTCTCTGCTCCTGGCTCACCAATTATAGTACAATGCCTGTCAGCAGCAGGGAAAAGACCACATTCACCCTCTATACTTACAGTCCGAGAAAGAGGACAAATTTGCAGCCAGTATCAAAGAAGGTTTACATTGACTACGTACTGAAATACTGCAAATGCTACTACACAATGGAAGGAGAGAAGTTTTTCTAGATATCCTAAGATCTTTGACTTGTCCCTGCTGCTATGAGAAGGATGATGAAATTGTTCTTCAAAGTTGAGGTGCAGAGAGACAGTGTGAAAGCCCCAGTTGGTCATGTAACAAAAGAAAGATTACAGAAATTAATCCAGGAAAATGCATCAACATCCCATATCCACAAGAAAACAACTAAAAAATTCCCTCTGCTTTGTCACCTTCAAACAAGCATCATTCAAGCAATTTTTACAGCCAAACGCTTGCGCTAAAAACAAAATGCTATGTGAAATGGAAATAAAGATTACCTACTATGGTAGCTAATAAAGCTTAGAGAAGAAAAATGCCTGGGTGGAAACAACATTCTCCAAAAGAGATCATAGTCTATATCTACAAATTGCCTTCTTTGTTAGGAAGGCAAACACAAGTTACTCTCTAGTCATAGCCATATTTTTAAAGTAGTTGTTTTCTGCAAATAACTCTTTAGTTAAATACATAGCCTATCACTTAAAATACATTCTTTAGGATATTATAATAACTATATATTTTACAACACAAAGTAATGTAAGTAAAATCAGAGTAAAACAATGGCAGATTTCTTCCACAACTCAGCACAGCAAATGCAGATTATATTCACAGTATGTTTCAAAAATTCTAAACTATGAGCATCACATGCTTTTTTCTTACCATTGCAAGCTCCTCCTGTAATTCCCTGCAGGTTTCCTCACTATTCTCTAGTCTCTCAGCGAGGTCTTTAATTACTTTCTTCTTTTCCTCAATCTTCTCATTCATTTGCTTGTTTGTGGAGAAACACTCTCTTTCTAATCTGGAATTCAGCATTACAACATTTTTATCAAAAATACTTTTGTCAAGTACGTACTTTTAAAGATAATCAGTTGATATGGCACATATCATGTTAGCCTTCATATAGCTTCTGAAGTTGCCTTCTTTTTTTATAACTGAAGTTACATATTCCTTCTTAAGAAAGGCTTTTGAAGAAGTGGCTATGTTCTTTTCAGTTACAATGCTTTCAGTTACAAATGTTAGGTTTCCAGTCATAAATTCATTTGGTCATTTCTATACAGCCTCCAAATTACATATAATAAACAGAATTCATCATATTTCAATTAACATGGTAGTTCTCTTCAGAAGACCATGTTACATCTTGCATCATTAACACTGATTTCAAATATGAAGCTTGCTCCTGAAGTTTCCACAGAACTGACTATATTGCACACAGAACATCATGACTTCAAATTTTTCTACTGGCAGACTGTTTCTAAAATTTTAAACAGTTCTTATACTATATCATTCCTCCTGGTACTCAGGAAAATAGATACAAAAAGACTCTGGTGTAGCTAAACATGCAACTTGGATAAAGCTACAAGGCCATACAATAGCACAGAGAAGACAAAAGAGGGGGCAGGAATCCAAGTAAGAATTTAGAAAGATTGCCTGAGTATGCAGGCATGGTGTCAGGAAAGATAAAAACTCCCCTAGAATTGATGTTTGCAAAGGATGACAAAGACAAAAAGAGGTTTTACTACTACATTACTGTAGGAAAGAAAACATAGACTTCTTTCTACACAGACAGGGGAATGTACCAACAGCAGTATTGAGCACACTCAATACTTTTTGAGTCTTGGACTTCCTGACAAGGCCTCCCAAGCCTCTTATGATTAGTAATTGGGCTCAAAGAGGAGAAAAACTGCTAGCAGTAGGTAAGCATTGAGTCTGGGATTATTTGTAAGAACTCAAACCACAGAAACTGAAGAAGCCAGCTAACCTGCACTCAAAGTTTTTTGACAAAACTGGCCAATGTCACAGTTAGGCTGTTCATTACCATTTTCAAAATGTCACTGAGATTGGGGGAGGTCCCTGGCAAATGGAAAAGACAAACATCACACCTGTACCTGGAAAAGGGCAAAAGGACAAGCCAAGGAACTATAGAAGAGTTAGCTTCATTTCAGTTCCAGGGAGATCATAAAGCAAATCCTCTTGGAACAAATTTTTGGGCCATTAAAGAGAAAAAGGTGGTTAGCCGCAGTCAGTATTTACCAAGGCTAAATCAGGTCTGGCTATATACCATAAGAAAACTACCAGATCCATGGACAAAAGGAAAGCGAGTACCTTAAACAAAACTTAACTTTAGCGAGGCTTCTGGCACTGTCTCACACACCCAACTTATGAAGAAGCGGCTATGTTCTTTTCAGTTACAATGCTTTCAGTTACAAATGTTAGGTTTCCAGTCATAAATTCATTTGGTCATTTCTATATGGCTTCCTTCAGTCTAGATGTGAACTACATTGATAAAAAAAACTTCATGGTAAAGTTCAGATGGTAGTGGCTGGGAACAAGTAGAATACTGTAGGAGTCTGTATTAGAACTTGATTAACCTCTTTATCCATCAACTGGATCAGGCCAAGACAGCAATCTCACCAAGTTTGCAGGTGACAAACTCGGTGGAGGTAGGTCATAGCACAGTTTATGTACTCAAGAGAACGGCTGTTATTCCCTAAATCTAGCCAGGGAGGAGGAACAGGCTAGCACGAACCTTCTGAGATCCAACAGTGATCTCACAGTGCAAAGATCGAATTTAGGAAGCAAGAGCCCCCTAAAGTGACATGGCTGGTAACTAGCTGGGGAGCAGGTAGGCTCAAAAGAGACCTGGTAATCTTGGTAGACAGCAAGCTAGCTAGAAATGAGCAGCACAACAGCAGAGACAGCTAACAGCATCCTGGGCTATTAGTAGTGGTATTGCCAGAAGATCAAGGAAGTGACTAATCAACTTTTACTTGGCACTCATTACAACACATCTAGGATAATAATAAGTTTTAAGCACACACGTCCCCCTTAATACAGGAAAAAAGTTGGAGTAAGCTCACAGGAGGGTCACCAACACAGGTAGGGGCTAAAGTTCGTATAAGAACTGAGGGAACTCGCTATTGTCAGGCTGGAGAAGATACAACCTCAGGATGCCTAGCAGGCCCCCCAGTATCTAAAGAGAGGTTATCGAGATGTAGTCAGTCACTTCACAGCGATGCATAGCTAGAGGACGAGAGACAACAATCACAAATTAAATCCAAAGAGTTTCAGAGAAGGATAAACTTTTTTCACCTTAGTGACAGTCAAACAGTGTAACAGGTTCCTAGAGAAGCTGTGTCTTCTCCATTCTTGGAGATTTTCAAGCCCTACTAGATGAAGCCCTGAGCAACCTGATGTCATTGCTGATCCTGGTTTGAGTGGAAAGTTGGAACTATAGATCTCCCACAATCCTTTTTTTCAATCTGAATTGCTCTTTGATGTAACTCTTAGCAGTGGGAACATCCCAGTGTCTCATTTCTCTATCTTTTCTCCTACCACTTCTGCCTCCCTAGAACTGAAAGTAAGGCAGAACACTCAAACTTCTTTCAACTCTGAAACTTCTGAATCAATACTGTCACTTCCTGACTTTGACTTATTTTTTATAGATCAAAGTATCTTTTTAGCTGACATAGTACTTAATTGGTCCTCCAAATACAAATACGCTTTGTATTTGGGTTGTTCATATACACTTTGTATATGGGTTGTTTTTTCTCTTTCAACTGTAGATAGTTACTTCTTATCCTAAAAGAACTTACTGGTTTCTGTCTCCTAAAGCAGCTTCTACTCCCACAGCTTTCAGAAACACAGCAACAGCAGTACCAATTTATTCTATGTCATGTTCTCACTCTTCAAGAAAAGTAAATTCACATTGAGACTCAAATCCCATGTTGCTTCCAATTCAGTGCTACTGGGTTCAGAGCTAATTAATAAATTATTCAACCTAGAAAAGCCTGTTTGCTTGGTTTCAGTTATTACAAACATCTTTTTATGAGAAAATAAATTCTCACAGCTTTGTATAGCTTCCAAATTTGGGATCATTTATCCTACATCAAGTTCAGTTAAAAAGACACACAAGTGTTTTAGCACAATAAATGAAGTCTCCAAGATTTTCCAAAGACTGAGGCTTAAAGATAAACTCCTCGGACTCCTCCAGAAAAAGGAAAAATATGTTAGGATGCCAGATCATGGTTTAAAAGAAAAAGCCATGCTCCTGACATTGCCTGGAGTCCAAGGACCACAGCCTTCAAAGGTAAGTAGATCAAAGGCTCTTGTATTCTCTCTGAAGGGATCCGGTGAAAGCAATCACTGATATTCACCAATGTTACCAATACCTGTATGCTTCAAAGAACAAAAAAGGCACAGGAAACAGATGAGGCAGTACACACCCACACCATGTAATTCCCTCAAGGGAATCAAGTATATTGATGACCATCTGAGATAAAGTTTGACCTTACTATCAGTCTCTATGGAGCTCTGGAAATGTAGGTGTTGGGACTAACAAAATTGTAAGGATAGGCTGTTTCTGCTTCTTCAAGTTCTATTAACAAAACCACCAAACTGTTTAACTGTGATAACTTTCATGTAAAGGCCTGCGTTCTCTGAAATCACAGACGACAATTTGTTTTCAAGAAAATCACTTGGCAGAAGCTGCAAGGATTAATTGCCTGAATCACCAGATGATTGGAAGTACTGAAAAGTATCATTTGGCTATCAGACCAAGTTCATTCTGATACCAAATCAGCACAAGAACAGATGCTTTAAGCAAGGACAGAGTCTTTTTTTGTATGAAAAAAAATCCTGCTCAAAACAGGGAAAATCTGCTTTCCTGGGAAAGAGGTGTTGAACAGAATTATCCATTTTAGAGGAAAACGGAAAGGCTGTTGAAGGATCTTGTTGCATTTTAGTAACACAAGTACTCACTTCTCTATAAGCACTAATATCAAAATTACTAATGCAATTGGTACCACAGGAACTGTACTTCCTAGTCTTAGCCACAACAACTACGTATTTTCAGTTTATTTCCTACAGCAATTCTAGAAAAGGGACCCTAAAAAAACCAAAGCTTTCATCAAAAATGCTTTTAATTAGCTTACATTTTCTCTCTATTATCATCCCTGGATTCTCAAAACACATTCATACTAATAATAGAATAACTCAGGCCTTAAGGACTCACATCTCTGTCACTAACTTAGTGGAGTGTAATTTCCCATTCCTAATTGTTTAGAAAAACCACAGATCTGTTGAAAGAGAGCTCATGTTCAACATCTAAAGGCATAGTGGAGCTCCACATGGTAACATTGCACATGGAATAGCAATGGACAGCATTATTCCATGTGCAAGCAGTCTGCCACTTAAGAGTACTTGAGATAAAATGTCTTTGCTCATCTGAGAGGCTAATAAAATTCACAGAATTAAATACTCTGACAAATTTCATTAAGAAAACTTAAGTGCAAATGTGTACCACTTGAGGGACCAGAATTGTACCAAAAAATGTAGGTGAAGAACCCATATTTTATGAACTTTCCGTAGGGCCCAAAGGAATCTTCATGAGAGGATCTTGTACTGAAAATCATTACTAAGAGCGGATATCTAAGAGCAAACATCTTGTAACAACATTAAAATAAAATTTAGCTAAAACAGCGGAGTACCTGAGCAAATAGTTGTGATGGAAATTAAAAAGAACTGAAGATAGACAGATGTAAACATTAAAATGCCAAATAAATTAG
Source organism: Cuculus canorus (assembly GCF_017976375.1). Classification (NCBI taxonomy): domain Eukaryota; kingdom Metazoa; phylum Chordata; class Aves; order Cuculiformes; family Cuculidae; genus Cuculus; species Cuculus canorus. Next base: position 23,202,425 of record NC_071441.1, on the reverse strand, counting down.
AAACCCTAAGAATCAAATTGTTCTACCAATATGTAACTCCCAGTGTAAAACATTAAGACTCCTTTCAGTATCTAGTATGTTTGCGTGATGTGAGCTTTACATTTCTAGCGCATGTGTAACACTTCATATATGTTATTTTATTTTAAAAATTCATTTATACGGAATTCATGACTCCCCATTTATTTCACATCAAATCATAAAATCAGAACAGGCAATCTTCCGTAATTTTAACCCTTTATTTGTGACTACATCAAAGCAGAAGATTACTTGTGTTCAGACTCACATTCATTTTCTTAAGAGCTACAAAGATAACACATAGTGCAGTTCTGCATTTCAAAAAGTTACGTACTTTCAAAAGGCATAGATATAATTTCTGTAAGTCTATCAACTCTCCAGAGGGACTGACTGCACCCTCGAACTTGATAGTATCTGTGGTTCATTAACCTTATTGTGTTGAACTTCAGAAGCAGGCGCTACAGGTCAGATGCACTTGTCTTCTCCAAGAATGCAACATACATAGTAACAGATGAGGACAGACATAAGCTTCTTGTAGGATTCAAGGGCTAATTTTTGAGCTTGGATAGAAACAAGAGGAAAAAAAATCTCAAAACTGCCAGAAGAAAGGAGTAAATGGTACCTGGAGATTCTTGGAAGCTTAAGAGCTCCCTGACTGATAACAGAAAGCTACACTATGCTAGCCATGTTGACCAGACAAGAAAAATTCTTCTAGACTGAAAACTAGTTCAGCTTAATAAACATTAGCCAGAAAACTAATAACACCCCATGTTTCTCTTGAGGATGCTGAATTTGACCAGCCTAACCTTTAAATAGAAAAATGGACCTTGCAATGCTAGACCTTAGAAGGACTGACGAAATGGTCCAATCACAAGCACTGGAAGAAGCCCAGTTAAAGAAAATTTTTAAGGCTGAAGGGAGGAGAAATATTTTGACTGTAACATTAATCTTGTGAATTTTCTAGAGTACTCAAATATGGAAATCTTCCTGAAGCATCACATTAGATTACTATTATAATGTATTTCACACATTGCACAAATTTTTAACATAAAAATTATCTCCTTTTCTTCAAGAAAAAAGCCTTAGTTATTCAATTTCTCTGGTTTACCTAAATGTGCAATCTTAAATTCAGACTTCTTTTGGCCTTATTTTAATGAAGATCTCTAAGGTGCTTATAATACAGCACAGTTTTTCAAGTATGTTAGTAAAAACATCTGTATAACCATCCTTACAGAAATAATCTCAGGCCCTCAAACTTTCTTAGTTGTAGGAAAACTTGTTTCTTTTTTCTCCACCACTGCTTGTGTGAACAAGTCAACATAAATATCTACATATACATACCCATATAATCCTAGACTGAAAGAGATGCCACCACTTTTTCCAACGCACTGTACTACCTTGAGTCTCTTCCCACACCACCACTGTGCACCACCTACTTAAAGTCTTCTTAAGCATCCTCTTTCCCTGAATTTCACCCACTACTATCCTTTATTTCACCTACTCCCCAGTTCCCTGTTTTTCTACTTTTCTTCCTGACATTTTCTCACTGCAATACATACTTGTTATAGATAAGGAAAAAGACTTGGTACTGTGCATCCTGTATCTGCATGGGAAAAAAAAAAACAAGTTCTTCTTCCAAAAACTGTCTGTTACCACAGACACAGCAGATTGCGCTGAGTAGGAAAGGAATTCCAGGTAATTTTGTCTGGTCTCACACACTTCACACCTTTTTCTATTTTTTTTGTTACCAAGTTCAGACTTTTCCACAACTGATCAAAAATTGGAAATTAAGATTATCCACTATAAATTATACACAAATTCTAGACAGGAGTCTTAAAGATTAATCTAGCTCCCTGAAAAGTAATGTTTTCACAATAATGTAAGTGCATGCAGAAAAAAAAAATCTGTTATAAACCTCCCATGAGTGTTTTCCTACAGCCCTCCCAAACACTACTGGAGACAGGACCTCATAGTAACCATTATTTTCAACATTTGCCAAATAATCTGTAACAGGTCAGTTATTTTCCCTACCTCCCAATAACTGCATAGCTACTGATATGGACCTGCTGTTAATGGAATGCCAGGTTTGGAACCTCGTCTTGGTTTAGCAAATTGCATCAAATTACATCTTCTAGTGACTGAAAACTATAGAGAACGTAAACTATATGAAGTACTTAAGCTGTCTACTGCCATGGTGCAATGAACTTAAAAGGTAACTTACATACTGAGTTTTTCCAAGTTCTCTTGGGCATTGTGTTTTTCTCTCTCATATGCATTTTCTACCTCTTTGAACTCTTTCTTGATCATTTCTAAATCTGAAAGAGCTTGTGCTTGGCCGGCTTTTTCCACTTGCAAAGCTCCTTCAAGGTCTCGAATTCTTAACTATAAAGTGACAGAAAATAATTAAAGCAAGTTATGAAAAACTATAATGATCTTTAACATTGTTCTATGTTCTGGTCTGCTTTACAGGTAACTATATTCTATCAATTCCCTATGGAAGTATATACATAGAAATCACAGAATACATGTAAAAATGTATTAACATATGCAGTTCAAATTGGAGACAAGTAGATATGCAGACCAAAACCTTTTATTCTCTCTAATTGATAGTAGCTGGATGTTCCCTTTTTCAGTTATTACTAAAGTGTTCCAGGGCAATTCTAATTTTTTAGTAGACTCACGAAAGCATGGGATTAACAGTAAAGGCTATACTTCCATGCAGTACAAAGCACACTTCAAGCTTGTGCATGCATATGAACAAGGAAGAAAAACCTTACTAGTCATTCACCCACTAATGACAAGTTTCTAACTTAAAGGAATGTTACCCTCCCAGATCCTTTGTGTACTGGAAGAGCAGAAAGAGGAAATTAAGAAAATTAAGTCTTTCCTTTCTACTAGTTTAATCAGATGTTTAAAAGATTTAAGTGCCTGTGCATAGAGAAGGTCATGTGAATGAGAAACTAACTGACTGAATAATACTAGTACTTATTTTTGTTACTCAAAAAGTAAGAAAAAAAGAGAGAGCAAAATTGGATTTTTTCCTTACCTTTTGAAAAAGTCCAGTGTGAAGGGTTTGTTTTTTCAGTTAGTATGAGATTACTAAGCCGTCATCATAGCTTTTTCTTACTTGCTTTTTAAAAAAAAAACGTAACTGCCTTACTGGTTCAAACCCCATGTTTGATAAAGTTTAATAATACAAAGAATTAATATTCAAGTATACATTCTATGCTTTTTCATATAATGAACCTTTACTGGTAACTGTAGATATGATAACTTTATATGAAGCTGAAATGTACTCTGAATAATTATATTTAGAACTACAGTTGCAGGATGCATTAAGCTCTCACTCCTAGACAAGTTCGATGTAGGCACTGTATGTCCAAATACAAAAGAGAAAGGGCAGGACATTTAAACAGTAATGCAGTGTTTAACATTTCCTTTCCCTTCACTGTTTAAACACAAGTAGGAATTCTCAAACTTACAAATGTGGCGTTTTACTTTATCATTTATACTAATAACTGCAACGTTCCCTGAAAAGTAGATATTCTTCTATTCTCTCCTAACGCAAGTAAACAGTCTTAGTATTTTTGGAAGACTGTTATTTTTACAATTTCATCAAATGTTTTACTGTAAACTTCTACAAATTATTTCACAAAAAGTTTACCTGGATGATCTCTGAATTGAATTTAGATTCCAAATGTGCTGCTCTCTCTGCTTCAATGTTTTCTTCCAGTTTCTTTATTCTCACTGTAGCTGCCTAGAAGTACATTTTCAAGAAATTTTAGTCCAGAGAGGTGCTAAATGTGACACAGAATATCCTATTCATTCAGTATATCAAGACTCCAATCACCAGCCTGATGTATCTGAACTACTCGTACTTTGGAACTGTGAGAACTCACATCCAGAAATAGACATAAAAATAATATTTACATATCTAGACTATTAAATTATTATTTTCTATTTAGTTACAGAAATTGATGTAGCGTTATGTCATTGCTGCATTTTTTACAATAAAGAAAACGGCAGCTGAAGTGGGAAAACAGAAAGCCCAAGCTGAATATTCTATCTATTCCCTTATGATTTGCTTTTTCACCAAAGCTGTCATCGGAGACAAGATAACCACACCCTGTGTGTTCCAAAATACAATGGAGTATCAAGAAATTATCTACAGTTTCAGTGAACAGGCAAATGAAGCACAGAGAAGACAGAGAATTCATCAAAAATGCTGGCTGTGGCACCTAATTTCCAATTAAGGTGCCCAGAAGAGATTACTTTGCAGCCCTAGACTAGTCATTGTTTTACTACAATAAGAATCTGTAACCTCAGTAATGCTTTAAAGCACTAACCTAGTATTTTTTAATGTTGCATTCCTTGAACTGTAAATATTCAGTTACATTTTTGTTTAGCAATTATCAGGATGTTCATGATGTCTTTTAACAAATGCGCTTGACTACTTTAGTCAGTTACTATATCTCGTTACACAGAAGAAAAACTATACATGCATGGATAGTTCAAGCAAAACGGGATTCTCTGAATTCAAAGGTTGCATGTTTCTCATCTATTCTTACAACATTTAGAAAAGCACAAAATGCAAATGGTAAGAATGGAATCGGAAATTTGGATTGCCTATGAAAAGTTAAAGAATTAGTCCTTATTTGTACTAACCTTGGGGTTTTTTTAAGTTTTCCAAGCTGAAAATATTTCTTTCAAGTTACAATAAACTCAAAAGCAATCGCCAAGTACCTATGTCCAGATAAAGGCCTGGACACAGAATTTCAGCTGGAAAACGCACCAAAAGCAGTATTAAAGATCTGCTATAATGGAAATTCTCATGCAATTTTAACTATACTGTTTGCTACCAAAAAGGTCTTTTCACTTCAGCTGGTAACTGAATTTTAAAGAAAAATTCATCCCCAAAGTCTCTTGGCTTCAAGTTAAATAAAGGAGATCAAGAAAAAGAAATTAATATTAAAAAGTCATTTAATATAAGCACATTTAAGGTTACACAAATACAATCAAAGTTATTGATTTTGGAAAACTAAAACAACGTAAAAGTATGTGAGACTGCATCTTGATTCTGAATAATTAAAAGAAGAGAAAGAAACATTAACAGCTGTTAAAATGGAAGCTCTTAGCAATAAGACTTTTGAAACTGATGTCCATGGATGGCGTACTAAAAAGAAGAGGAGAAACAGCACAGAGCTTACCAAACCTTTCTCACAGTAAGGTCTGTCGAAAGGCTAAACTCTGCCTCTTCCAAGAAGTTTTAACTGTTTGTACTCAGGAAAAGAAAAAATCTACAAATCCTGAACAAACATTCACACTGTACTTCCATATTACCAAAATTATTCTCAAAAATAGCCTGATTTAGACTCTTAACAGCATTACTCCTTCCAAACATCGGCTCCTACTCCCCTTTGCCCTTAACGGAGAATTAGAAAACTACCTCCTGCATCATTTTATAAGGACTCCTTAGCATCCTCCAGAACGTTCATCAGGAGGTCAATAGCTGTGAACACGACGATTTTACACAAACACACTGCCAGTCTAGTAAAAGTAGTAAATGAACAACTATAAGAGATGCAGATTTCATTTCTTTTTTAACATTTTAAAAGTCAGCCTGAAAACAATTCTAAGTCCAACAAGAGCAAAGGAAACAGTGAGGATGGTACCTAACACATTTAGAGTTTTTTTAAAAAATAAATTGAAGAAACAAACTTCACTGAGAATATGTCACTGCATACCCTTCAAGAGTAAGAATGCTTTTCTGTCTTTGGCTGTTTTTTTCCCAACAAATAATGGAATGGGAAAAAGATAATAAGTGATTCTGCAAATAAAGTTATTAGGAATAACTTACTAGTTCTCAAGCCTTGTCCTGCATTTGACTTCTAAGTCTTATTTCCTGAGCATCAGTTCAAAGTAGAACTATGCCTTCATCTCAGCTTCCTCTTCAGATGAAAGAAGAGATTGAAGACACTACCAAAATGGCTAAATGAACCTCTCAAATGGATGTTCCTAGAACGGTTAGATTACATCAACCCCAAGAAGAAAAATAAAAACAGAAGGAATACATAATACCTTGAGTGAGGGCATCTGCAGGAATGAAAAACTGCAGCAATCACATTCCCCAAACAGAGTATACAGGTATCAGTTCTTGGTACAGCTCTTTAAAAGTAGAGTGTACCTCCCTGAGCAATAATTACAAGGACAAGAGACAGAGTACAAAGAAAATGCAAACTTCCAAAAAAACAGAAACTTCAGTCCTAAGGAAATCCTGGGACAACAAGGGAAGAGAGGAAGGAGCAAGCAAACCTTTAAGAGGTCCCTACATGGCACACTTCTACTGTCTGAAGCAAGAACAATTCCATTTAAAAACAAGACATATTTTCAGATGGTTCATTTGCCTGCATTGTCACAAGTCACTGAAGTATTAACTTCCAGAATTAGCATGCCTGTGAAGAGAAGCACCAGGAAAACTATTGTTTCAGGTACAGATATTACTGATAATCTCTGGAATGTGAGATCCAGGCTCCTAATTGCAAACAGAACAGTGTGCCTAGCCCACTGTAAGAGAAGTATAAACCTTAGGCACAAACCAAAGAAAAGCTAGATATACCTGACAGGTATCCAATGGAAAGTATTCAAAGAGAGTCAAGACAGTACACACAGTGAAGTTATATTAGAAACTAGAAAGCAAAGTATCTGTTTGACAGAGAAGCATCATCTTATATATCACCATATAATGGCATAAGAAAACTGACTTGTTCAAAATTGAGGTTTGTTCACAAGGTTAGGGATCTCAATGCTCTATTATTCCTGCTGCTAGAGATTGATCTGTTAAAGCTTTGCTTCATACCAGCAGTTTGTTACAACTTCTATTTTTAAAACCTTACTAACACTAGTTCACTGGACCTTTAAGAAAATCTAGGGAGAGAAATAAAATGTATTTTCACTCAAGACATGTCACTGCCAGTGACCTGCCAGGAACTACCACTAATTTCTTTTATTGCTAGAAGCCAAAGATGAAGAGTCAACTATGTTCTCCTCAAAAGTCTCAGGCTACTCAGGTAAATCTTAGTCTTAGCATAACAGCGTAGGCACCTGTCTCCCCCCAGAAGAGATACAGATGCTTAAAAGATCTCACAGGAAAAGTACTTATTTAAATAAAGTAAGTCATGTACATGTTGTCTGCGTCTGGTGGAGCAATGAATATTCCTCATCCTGGGTTCTATGATTTGATTGCTGAAGCTTATGGTTCACCATACATCTAGCAAATTTTAACAAAGTCATATGCCAGCAAATCAGTGGGAAATTAGTTGGAAAACAGAAACTTCATAAGAGACATCTAACCAGCCATAGGCACATAAGCCTTGGTAAGCAATATAGAGTTATTAAATATAAAGAAATTCATATTCGCTCAGATTGCTCTAAGGAAAAAAATCTTGGAATCGCTCTTTATCTAGGTGAATATCAGCCACAGAATTTGCACCTGGATTGCAAGATGAGTCTGAAGTTTTATTTCAGAAGAACATAGCTGCGAAACACAACCACTATATAGAAAATCTTAGTCCATTTTCCTAGTAAAGTTTCAAACAGGCTCTACTGATACTTAATACACACTTGCCTTCACAGTGAGAAGGTGCGTGCTTTGTCAGTGAGAAGAATCCATTACACACTATGTGAGGGAAAGAAAGATGAGTCTAACCCGAGTCTAACCTAACCTACTAATGATTCCAAAAAAGAGAAGTGGGATGAGGAGAGGAGTTCTGTGTTCCTGTCTGACAAACGGAAATACACTGGTACCAGAATGAAAGGTGAGAATCAGTATCCTCACTGAACTGTGTGTGTCTGAAAACGTTACACAATGCCTTTCTAGTAAGAAGAAACTGTGTAAACACAAACAAGTTATAGATAAATGTTGCAGCCACAGACATCCAGACTACAGTTAAACTGAGTTAAACTGAAATACTTTCTGGTTTAGCCTGGAAAGCTTCTTTCCACGTCCGCGTCACAGAGATGGATCTCAAGACTGGATCTAAAAAAGTGTTTTTTCCAGCAAAGTGTTTTCTTATCCAAGAATGAAAACCTTGGCTATTCAACAAGATTCAATCACTTGTTACTTCCATGTGCACCTAACAGAATACATGGAAGGTACACTCTTAAAATAAGATGCCACACATAAACCCAGTCAAGATATTTAGATATTCAAGCTGAGTCAACTTCAGTCTTAATTTTAAGAACAAAGCTATCTGGCATCTGTTTCCATGATAGCACAGACAGAACTGTGAATTTTGAGAAACAGCAGATGAAAATTACTAAAAACCTTCAATGCCTGCCTTAGAATTTGTGGGCAAACATGCTATATGTTTACTCTACCTCGCTAAGGTTCAGCCCCTTTTTCCCGTGTCCTGTTGCATGTCAATGCTAATGTGATTTCTAGTAGACATTTTCTGCATGCTAACAGTTTGCAATACCGTCTTCTAAAGTGGCCTCTCTGGCTTCCACATTTCTCAACCCCTCACGCTTGTTCTAAGTAGAGCAATATTCATGAATACTAGGGCACTCTGTACAGAAAGAGTAATTCAGTATCCTATGTTTGTGCTATGCCACAGCCACAAAAATGTCCTGTCTGTCATTTGCATTTACATCAAAATACTCATTCAGATAAGCAACACTGGACACAATAGTAAAGAGAGAAAAGTATATTTACAACATTCACTAAGTTTATATACAGTAATAAAAGTAATTTTCCTTTTCTCTGCTTCTATTTAGACCACTTCTACACAATTTTCCAGTCTCATTTTACTAAGAGATTGTCGTGATACTTATATTTCCCCACTGCTGAGGTCCAACACAAAACACTCAGCCAACGTAAAGTTTTAAGTGAAGAGGACATACATGTACCTTGTAGCTGATCATCACGAATGCACTCTATTTGTGTGCTTCCATATTCAGATTAAGATCTTTGTTCTTTCTACTTAAATGCATTTCCCTATGACTCATAACTTAAATCAGGTTTTAACACATCTTTGGGATGTGTGCTGACCACTTCCACCTAGTGTTAGAAATGCTGATGCCTCTTCAACACGGTAAGGTGGAGCCACCTCCTGTCCAGATAATAAACAATCTTTTAGTAAAAGTTACTTAACCACTGAATTAAACGGTCTTTCAGCTTGACAGTGTGGTCAGCCCCCACTATAAGCATTTCCTGTATATGAGGCCTAGAGTACCAAGTCTTATTGACAGAGGAGCCATACTTAACGAGCACAACATTGGATAAATAACTACACTGGCACGGTACGGGCTACACAATAAGCTGTACACTTGGCTTTAGGTTTAAAAGAAGTGAAAAGAGCTAGGACTGCCAATCTGATTTACATTGGTTGTCTTTGGATAAGGTCCAGGTCCATTCCATTCTGCAACTGAATTGAGGTGGAGAATCCATTTGAACTTCTCTCCCTTTCTACAGTACTTTGAGGGTAAAAAGATGTCCCCTCCAGTTCTCACACTTAGTAGCTGGTAAACCCTGCAACAGTACATGAACTGACACTATTATTTTGTACATACACACAAAAATGATTACAGTTGTGACATGTAACTATCTCCTGGTGAGGTCTACTTAAGACAGTATTCAAACAACTTCAGTCTAATAGCAAGGTGAGAGTGAAAAGCCTTCAAAGTGGACTTTAGTAGATGAACAAGAAGCTCCTCTCTGATAGAAAGTCCATTATGCCAGTAGAAACACGAACTTCGGAACCACCACAGAGATACTATCATAAAAACTGCAGTGCTTAGAGGTAATACAAGACAGTGGCAGTAGCTAGAATTCCTAGATACCACTTGTGTGTTGTGGAGACACCAGCTGTGCATTGTGGAGACACCAGAAAACAGAGGATTAAGTATGTGTAAGCCATAAAGAAGTATGTAGTCATTTAAGTCAAAAAGTAGCTTAAAGTTTAACCAGTAGCACTGTTAACTGGCTGAGGAATGTCCTCTCTCACACTGCTTGAGAGGGGTTTTTAAGTCTTTCTTATGAGAACTGTAACTTACCTAACACTGGAGTTCATAGTGAAATGAATAACAACAAAGAAGGGGGGAAAAAAAAAAGAAGTAGGTTGGTCGGTGTGGGGGGAGATTTGTTTTGTTTTTAGCTGGAACCTAAATTTCATGTTTCACTGACTTAGATGCAGTAAGAAATTTAATACATGCCCAGCCTCAAGCTGCTGCATGTACATATACATACTACCGCATACACCTTCTGCAAATACAGAGATGGAGCACCACTCAAGCATTCTTCGCAGTCTTCCCATCATAGCAAAATTATCAAACTAATACAAAACGACACATTTAGCATTACATGAAAAGGTCAATATACTTAGAGGCATGGGAGAAGGAAGGGCAACGTGAGAGCTAAAGTAATGGTCTTTAAGTAGCAGCCCAGTCTCAGAAATATGACAATATACTCAGCCTCAGAAATAAAATAGACTGAGTTATGGGACATTTTTCAGGCCACATGAGAAAGGCTTTAAAACTTTGAGAGACCTTAGGCTCCAGCTTAGTAAGAGTTGGCAGCCTCAAACACATAAAACAAACAATAGAAAATCACTACATTTCTGTGAACACGACAAAGAGTTTGAAATTTATGAACTAATAATTCCGTTGCTCATGGTAAATTCCACATTCCCCCCCTTTCTTCCACTGTTCGCCAAACAGCTTTCCCACCCAGCTTTTTGGCAGCTAGACACACCATAAGACATGCTATTTTTATATACAAATCACCCCGTGTTTCCCAAGAATTCAACTTTCCAGAGCAATGGAGCTAAAGGCTTAAATAAAAGACACTGGTTCCAGGAAACTGATTAGCATAAATAGTAGTATCTTGATGAGTTCAATACAAATATATCATGAATTTGTTTGACTACAGAATCTTAGGCTGAAGAAGTAGAACCATGATAAATTTCTCCATCTAATTTTTTCTGGTAGAGTATGCATCCCACTTCAGAAGGGCTCCATGTCCATGCCAAGGTACATCACTTTGTCACAGATTTCTCCCTCATGGCCAGCAGAGGATAGTAAAGGAGCAGCTTTGTGAACTCCAAAATGGTTATTATTGTAGGCTCTTTCAGACACTCGCATGCAATTTCTTTTGACATGGTAAAGTGAGATGCAAGATGACTAAAGTAAGTGCGTAGTCTAACTTAAACCTTTTCTTTAATTCACTGGATCTTGAGCTAATTTGCTTAAACTCTTGAATGTAAGAGGCTCCATCACATACTTCTCTCAATCACTGCTTATTCATAGAATGGTTTTGGTTGGAAGGGACCTTAAAGATCATCCAGTTCCAATCCCCATGCCATGGGCTGGCACATCTCCCAGCAGATCAGGCTGCCCAAGGCCCCATCCAACCTGGCCTTGAACACTTCCAGGGATGGGGCATCCACAACTTCTCTTGGCAACCTGTTCCAGTGTCTTACCACCCTCATTGTGAAAAATTTCTTCCTAATGTCTAATCTAAATCCTTCCTGTTCCAATGTAAAGCCCCTCCCCCTAGTCCTGTCACTGCCTGTCCTCGTAAAAAGTCCCTTCCCAGCTTTCTCGTAGCCCCCTTCAGGTACTGGAAGGTCACTATAAGGTCTCCGTAGAGTCTTCTCTTCTCCAGGCTGAACAACCCCAACTCTCTCAGCTTGTCAAACAGCTATACTTACAAGTACCAAAAGACTGATTTTCCTGTAGTCCGAATACGTTGTTTTCTCCCAACATTATTGAAGGATACAGTAAGTTAAAAGAATTTAATAAAAATTAAGCAGCAATGAAAGTATCTCAACTGACTGTGGTTAATAGGTAGTATTCCCTGATAAAACCATCTTCAGGGCACAGCAGTTACACATTTTCAAGGAACCAAGTGCTCCCTTTCCATGTTTACAGGTGGCGAGTAGACTCAATCAAAATATTTAAAAAGATAAATAATTTGCTGCATTGCTCCTCCACCTTTCAGCTCATGATTCCTATGTTAATAAAAGCCATGACGTCACAAAAAAAACCCTTGTTCAAGTACTTCGAAGCAAAACCTCTTGTCTTTTAGAAATGGCTGTTGGAACTTCACAGAACACAGCACTTTCAAACTGAAGATAATTCTGTCTTGGCCAACACGTGCAGCTCACAACACCTGACAGTAGATTTCTCATAGTTCTCTTTGAGGGCACAAAAGTCTAGCTTGCTGTCAATAAGTCAGTGTTTTCAGTTGATGAGCTTTGATCTTCCCTGTAGGAATTTTCTTTTGTACTTCATCTTTAAAGTAGGGCTCTACCTACCTCGCAATCAATGCTTTAAACACTTTGTTTGCCTTTGGGAGAAAAATAAGAGAACAAACACAGCTGAAAACTGTATGACACATTCCTTTACTGGTTCCCAGTATCCTGCAAGTGCCAATTCTTTAAAATTCATTGAAAAAAGTACGTAAAGATGCCTTTGGTAGAAAACTTACAGGATAAAGTATCATCTGGTCACTACACTTTTCTGCAGTGATAAACAAGCTACCGAGAAAGTTGTAGTCCAGACTGCACATAACGGATAACATAGTTACTACAACACCTATTAGTGGACAAACAAAATGCTGAAACTTAGGAGAGAACTGCCAGTTTAGTCAGAGGAGCACATTCACGAGATATTAACTTGAGACTTCTCAGTAAAGGGTGTCACTCACCAGACAGTCAAACTAAAACTACCCATAGCATTTAAATCTGAATAGGAAGAGGGTGCCATAACATCACTGTGATGTTCCAGTGGATTGTTCTCTGCCTAGCACAACATCTGTAGATTCTCCATTGCAAATTCACTAATTCTCAAAATCTGTGCTTATGCCAAAAAGATAGGAAGATAGACAAACTAAGAGGCCAGGAAAAACACACAGATTTCCTAAAATAAAGTTAGCCTTGCTTTCATGCTTATATAGATCTTTTCCCATCTGCTATTCAAATACCAGTTTCAAACCAGGCATACAACATAAGTGGCATTTGCCTGTTAAGCGAAACAGATGTTCAACATTTTGTTAATCCAGTAGGTAGAATTCAGCCTAACTAGGAGGTTTCATGCCTCAAAAATGAAATTGCTCAAAGTGTCAGTACTTGTTGAGACTAATAGCAAAAAGTCAAAAAGCCTTACTTCAAGTTCTTTTTTGAGTCGCTCCTCTCGTCTAGAGCTGTTTTCAAGTTCATTAGCCTGGCTCCTCAGCAGGTCAGTACAGCCACTGTGTTCCACCTGCACATCTTTCATTTTCTTGTGCATGTTTTGCAGTGCATTATTCTGCTCCTAGAAAAAAATAAGCATTAAGAGATACTTTTACTAAGATGTAGTATTACAGCAAAGAGTTCAATGGAGACTGCATTAGAATACAGTATCAAAATCTAACATGTCAGCACATATCAACAGAACCAATTCAATCAGTGAGATAGGGCAGCAAACATGGTAAGTGCTGCAGCCAGGCACTAGACCTAGGCAGAAAATGTGCTCTGTGGAGCACAGAACCCCCCAGCAGGGAGTGAGGGGCAGGCAGCTCCTGACCCTGGGTTGCAGCAGCTGCCACATGGTGGGTGAGCCAAGGGTGAGGTCCTGGAAGCAGCCATCAGAGATTTAAACAGCCCCCTAGGAGTGCAGCAACCGGAGTACTGCAAACAGGAGTGCACACACACTGGCAGGCTGCATCAGAAGGGTGTGCTCAGCAGTTTGTGAAAGCAGTTCATGCAGGGAGGGTGCAGTCTCCACTTTCAGGAAGCAAGTTCAGTCAGTGAGAGGAACCCCAGCCACGGTGTCCACCAGGCAGGAGGCTGCATCCTCTGCACCTGCCAGAAGGGAAGCATCAGCCCAGACCTACCTCCTAGGAAAACACACAACCATCCAGGTCCCAGTCTGCAGAGAGTGCCACCAGGCTGCACTGGAAACAGGGCAGCAGGGGCAACAGCCGTGTAAAGTGTGAGAGGCTGGAACATCTCAGCCTGGTGAGAGGAGGTAGAGAGGAAGAGAGGAAGCAGAAGAAGAGAGCTGTGAGAGCAAGTAGACAGGCTAAGGAGCAGCAGGGAGCCTGAGCAAGAAATAGACTCATGGAACCACACCCTGAGCTCCCTGACACTGGAACAGAGACCGACACCAGAAAAGGCCCTTGATCAAAGGGTTCTGGTATCCTCCCCACAACGGGATGTAGGCAGAGACTTAAAGGGATGTAGCAAATGGAAGCAACTCCACCAACGGGGCACAAAACGAACTTCCTCCTTGCCTACACCTCACCAGGTGCCTCTGCACAACATATACAAGGCTCTAGCTATGGAAGACCGACCGGGGTAAATGCATGTGATGACTCTTCTACATCACAGGAAGACCTAAGATCAGAACAACACCCCTCTTATATTAATACAGAACACCTTAAATCAAATAAGAGGTGTTCCACCAAGAAGGCAATGTGGCCAACAGCCCAGTTGAAGTGACTCTATACGAAAGCATGAAGCTTGGGCAACAAACAAAAGGGGCTGGAAGCTACCATGCTACTGGAAAGCTATGATTTAGTCGCCATTACAGAAGCTTTGTGGGACGAATCCCATGACTGGAGTGTGGCTATCAAAGGCTACAGGCTGTTCAGAAGGGACAGACTGGGAAGGAGGGGTGGAGGTGTTGCCCTCTGTGTCAGGAAAGGGTTAGAGTGTGAAGAGCTGTCTTTGAAGAGCAGCCACAAACAGGTTGAAAGCTTGTGGGTCAGAATAAAAGACCGAGGCACCAGAAGGAACCTAGTGGTTGGTGTCTATTACAGGCCACCTTATCAAGGGGAGCCTACTGATGAAGCCTTCTTCCGTCTGCTACAGGAGGCTTCACACCCACAAGCTCTCATCCTACTGGGGGACTTCAGCCACCCTGACATATGCTGTAAAAGTAGCATGGCAAGCTGTAGGCAATACAGGAGACTCCTAGAGTGCAACGAAGATAATTTCTTAACCCAGCTAATGGACACTCCACCCCAAGGAGATGCAATACTGGATCTGATGATCACCAATACAAGTGAACTCACCAGTGACGTCAAGATTAGAGGCAGAATGGTCTACAGCAATCACATGTTGCTGGAGTTCAAGATCCTGAGGAACACAGGACAGGCGAGGAGTAAAATCAGGGCCCTACAGTTCAAGAAAGCAAAATGCCAGCTCTTCAAGGACTGAGTCAGTAGGATCCCCTGGGAAACAGTCCTCAGGGACAAGGGAGCAGAACAGAGTGGGCAAATATTTAAGGATGCTTTCCATAAAGTGCAAGAGTCCTCACTCCCAAGATGTGGAAAATCAGGCACGTAAGAGAAGAGACCAGTGTCGCTGAGTCAAGGTAACTGCACAGGCAGTGCAAGCAGGGACTGGGAACCTGGGAAGAGTCTACGGATGTCACCTGGTTGTGTAGGGATGGGGTGAGGAAGGCCAAGGTGCAGCTGTAGCTGAACTTGGCAAGAGAAGTGAAGACTAACAAGGAGGGCTTCTACAGGTATATAAATCAGAAAGGGAAGGTTAAAGAAAGCGTATCCCCCCTGATGAATGGAGATAGTGACCTCATATCAACAGATGAGGGTAAGGCTGAGGCACTCAAAAACTTTGCCTCAGTCCTCAGGGACAACTGCTCTCCTCACCCCTCCTGGGTCAAGGGACAACAAGAAGAGGATCAGTGGAGTAAAGCCCCTCTCACTGTAGAGAAGGATCAGGAGGGAACTGGCTGACCTGGTTGCCAAGCCACTCTCCATGATATTTGAAAAGTCATGGCGATCAGGATGAGTCCCTGATGATAAAGGGCAACATTGTGCCCATTTTTAAAAAGGGTAGAAAAGGTGACCCTGGGAACTACCAACCCATCAGCCTCACCTCTGTGCCTCGGAAGATCATGGAACAGATCCTCCTAGAAGACACGCTAAAGCAAATGGAGTATAGGGAGGTCATTAATGGCAGCCAGTGTGGCTTTACCAGGGGTCCTGTATGACCAACTCAGTGGCTTTCTATGATGGGGTAACCACAGCAGCGGACACAGGCAAACCAACGGATGTGAACTATCTGGACTTCTGTAAAGCCTTTTGATGCAGTCCCCCACAACATCCTTCTCTCTAAATTGGAGAGATCTGGATTTGATGGGCAGACTGTTCAGTCAATAAGGAATTGGTTGGTTGGTCATACTCAGACAGTAGTGGTCAACGGCTCAATGTCCAGATGAAGATCCGTGACAAGAGGTGTCCCTCATGATCTGTACTGGGACCAGTGCTGTTTAATATCTTCAGCAACGATACAGACAGTGAGATTCAGTGCACCCTCAGCCAGTCTGCAGATGACACCAAGCTGAGTGGTGCAGTTGCCACACAGGAAGGACAGGATGTCATCCAGAGGGACCAGAGAAGCTGGAGAAGTGCGCCTGTGAGAATCTCATGATATTCAAGGCCAAGTGCAACGTCCTACCTGGGTCAGGGCAATCCGCAGTTTCAATACAGGATGAGAGATGAACAAGTCGGGTTTATCCAGCCTGGAGAAGAGAAGGCTCAGAGAAGATCTTGTAGCAACCTTCCAGTACCTGAAGGGGGCCTACAGGAAAGCTGGAGAGGGGCTATTCATAAAAGGCTTGTGGTGATAGGACCGGGGGAACAGATATAAACTGGAGAGGGGCAGATTTAGACTAGACATGAGGAAGGAGGGGTGTAACCAGATGATCTTAAAGGTCCCTTCCAACCCTAACTATTCTATGATTCCACGATATGACTGAGAGCAGCCCTGAGGAGGACTTCGGGTGCTCATTGATGAGATCAACACGAGCCGGCAATGTGCACTCGCAGCCGAGAAGGCCAACAGTACCCTGGGCTGTACCAAAAGAAGCGTGGCCAGCAGGTCGAAGGAGGTGATTCTGCCCCTCTATTCCACTCCTGTGAGACCTCATCTGGAGTACTGTGTCCAGTTCTGGAAATCTCAACATAAGAAGGATATAGAACTGTTGGAACAGGTCCAGAGGAGGGTCATGAAGAGGATCACAGGGCTGGAGCACTTCTCATACGAGGACAGGGTGAGAGAGTTGGGGTTCTTCAGCCTGGAGAAGAGAAGGCTCCGAGGAGACCTTACCGTGACTTTCCAGTACCTGACGGGGGCTACAAGAAAGCTGGGGAGAGACTGTTTAGAAGCTTGTAGTGATAGGACAAGGGAGAATGGCGATAAATTGGAGAGGGGAAGATTTAGAGTAGACATAAGGAGGAAATTCTTCATGATGAGTGTGGTGAGGCACTGGCACAGGTTGCCCAGGGAATTAGTGAATGCCCTGTCCCTGGGGGTGTTCAGGGTCAGGCTGGATGAGGGATCAGCCTGATCTAGTGGGACGTGTCCGTGCCCATGGTATGAGGGTTGGAACTGGATGTTCTTTAAGGTCCCTTTCAACTCAAACCATTCAATGATTCTATGATTCACCCAACAGTAGACCTTCACAGGTAAAATGTATTGGTTCAAAAATCACTGTGAACACAGCTTTCTGCAGCAATATTGAAATCAGACTCGATTCCTCACAGGAAATCTTACTCTCTAAAGAGTACAAGGCTGTTCTCCTAATCTCTTCTCTCTCCCAGCTCAATGGCAAGGATGGAGATGGAAAGAGTTAAGTGCATTTGATGAAATGATACACAGGGACAAAAGTTCTATTTTGTTCTGATTTTGATTGTTAGAACTAGAAATCAAATCAGACATTTTTAGAAAGAGTATAGAATAGACTAAATAATCTTCACTTCTGTTATTCCGAGAAAGCCTTTCTTCTGACTAGAAACTGAATTACTTGCAAAAATTATGTACACAAACATTAAGTTATCAGTAGAATGAGACAAACAAGTTCTTCCCCGCTTCAATTTCTGCACTCAGAAGTTGAACCAAGCTACAGTCTCGGATAAGTACTAATACTACCGGACTCAGCAGGTCTGAGGAGTCACTGTTATAAAATCCACATTCACACCACACCAGGCTTGGCAGAAAGGAGCCAAATAATGAACCCCCAGTAGTCTAGCACATACTTAAGCTGGAGATCCCAGAAGTCTCAGAAAGAATAGCTTCTGTCTTGTGGACAGGAACAAGCTTTCCTGTAACTAGCATCAGAAACAAGCTATAAATCCAGTGATTTAGTTGAAGGACCTTTTGAGACCCAATTTGCTAAAACGACTTTCTGTGCAAAACACAGAAAGATTACAGTAAGTCCTCCTGTTCATTTACTCCTATTCAATATAATGGCAAGAGATATTTTGAGAAAATAAACCAGTTGGTCTGCAAATTCTGCAATTACCCTTACATCACATAATTTTGTTCCTAGAAATTACTAATCATAGGCATCTGCAGAGCAGACAGGAAAAGGAGGAGAAAATTAATTATTCATACAGAACAATTCTTCGGAAGATTTAAGTCTGACCGAACCATGTTTATACATGAAGATCAAAGAAATATGGGTCTTTCACGAAGTTTGGAAAACAGTTTTTAGAAGTTCCTCCAGGCTGAAGGTAGAAAGTTTTGGCCACTCAAACACAATAAGGTAATCACAACTCTTCTCAAGTGCTAAGTGTTTCCTATTAGTAAATTAAAATAATTGAGTTTATTTTCTCTCTTTCATGAGCAGGCACTACAGCATGATTTTGGGGCATCCTCTGAAAAAATAACAAGGAGCATGCATGTGAAACATCTGTGAAGAAATAAAAATGGGAAACCCAGTAAACTAAAGTACTGCAAAACTAGTACACTAGGATATGGACTAAATTTAAGCTAATCCTGTAACTTAGTCTGTAATATCAAGCCAATGGACAGGTTTCTTCCTATGAGCATACCAAAAAACATTTTTAACCATTTTTATAGAAACATACAATTATTCCCACTCTCTCTACACTGGAAAGATATAGGTATTTATCTTTTCAGATACGTCTTCCACACATTTAACAAATGCAAGGTGCGAAAAGCCTGCATGAAATAGGCAATACATAGTTTGCTGCAAAATACTACATCAAGACTTAAAAACATTTTATACTGGATACGTAATTAACATTAATCAGACTAAATCTGACAGGAATACATCAAGCATGTTATAGAAGTCAACAGGAGTTGTAGGATTTCAAAAGCTTAAAGAAGTCTCCAAACTTTCTAGACTCTGTATGAAACTGTACAAGACTATCCCAGCACGCAACTGCACTTAGAAGGTTCAAAAAGAAACATAATTTCTCATGTAAAAAAAAAGATATGTATGTATATACATATACCTGTATGTCATATGCACACTTACTACATAGATCTCCTTATGAAAGAAATGGCTGATTTTTTTTTTTTAAAGTGTGTATAAACAACATGATTTCACAAGCAGTCTAAGGAAAACTGCATGTTTCTGCTTCAGAATATTATATTCTGACTAACCACAAGGTGGTGCTATTGCACTTACTATTAACTCCAACACTATTTATTATGATTGGATGGCATGCTAAGCACACTCAATAAAGCACACTAAAAACCTGCTAGAAAGTAGAGTTACTTTCCCTCCATACCTTAAAAATACATTTCAACAGGTTGTGCTGACTTCATTTCTATGCCTACCTCAGCATTTTCATAGCCAAGTTCAGAATTACAGTTCATCAAGTGCAACTTTTACGAAAGGATTTGCATATGTGCATGCAATCTCATTTCTATGTACATAGACTAAGATTAAATCCAGTTTATTCCAGCTTTCATTTCATAACTTAGAATAACTATGAAGTATTTAAAGCAGATATGTAAATACATTAGACGAAAGACTGAAACACATTTGAAGTCGTAACATAAACGTAGATAGTTCTGATATTTATCTTCCAAGTTTAAATCAAATTAAGCTTTCAAGCAACAACCAAGTCAGTCATGTCCATATTTAAAATCTATTTATCTATTTTTTATTCGCTGCAATTTTATAACTTTTTTATTATATACGTAGAACTTGTAATTAGGGCTATGGGCAGGGGAACAGCTACAAAAGCAAAGTAGGAAAACAATGTTTTTACTATTGTAAGCAGGGCAGAACTTTACACCTAATAGTGAATCACGTTTGCCTTAGACATGAACAATCTTTTAGCTTTAACACATTTACCAACCAAACACCTGCCTCTGCAGATCCCCTTTACATCCGAATATACATCCATTCACAGAGAAAGAAATGTCCCAAGAAATCCACCAATCCTTTTGATCTGAGGCCAAGCATCACCTGAGAGACTATACCTCTCCAATATTGCTCTTTGTATACAATATTAAACTAACTGATTGTGGTTCCTACAAAACACTATATAGAGCAGAAGACAAGTCTATTCCAAAGCCTCCTCAACCTAACTCAGCCTTCTGTTAGCCATAACTCAGAGCTAAAGCTCCACTGCTAGTCTGTTTACCTGGCAACTTAAAGAAGAAAACTGTATTTATTGATAGCCTATACATAACGTTACTCTTTGAAGCACCAACTTTGAATGAAAACTGAATCACATTTCTGTTAGTTTGAGAGGGACATTAGGGTGTCATCTGTCAATCAACTCATGTTTTTGTCAGAAACCTTCTCTTCTGTTGGCTTTCCCTTTTCTTTTTTTTTTTTCCCAAACTATTCCTCTATGCTTCTCCTAATTGTTCCTTCAAAGCACTGTTCAACATACACACAAAATTAATGGGGAGAGGGAAGAGGAAGGAACTTCCTTTTTGTCCTTCATTTAGAGAAAATCCAGTTCAGTCTGATCCTTTTCCGCCATCGGGGCTGTTGGTCATTACAGTAACAACAGAGCATAACTTCTTCTGCAGCTCATATGCACAGAAACACCACATACCCACACACTACCTGGTTTCTACTTTAGGCCTCATTATTACACCTCTCTATCTAAATCTTGCCTTTAAACAAACAGCTGAGGAGTCAGTACACAGTACTTTTAGAATATATGTAATTAAGGGATTCTCTCTGCCCTGTTTTTTTAAGAGTTGCTCCTACAGGTGCCATACAGAAGCTGACTCATACCAACAAAACATAATATAACAGGTAGGTCTGCTGTCAGAACCTGGCTATCAAGTTGCCAGTGTGAAGACTGTTTGGCACTGTTTCAGGCCTGGAGCTGACTGGGCGGAAAAAAAAAGCAGGGCTAATTTTCTACTGCTTAACCAATGCCCAGACGAACTGAGACAAGTCTGCCATACCTTACAGGGAGCTATACAAAAAAATAGGAATATAAAAATAAAAAAAGTGTTTGACTGAATAAAAGAGAGTGAATCTCTCCGGAGTAATCTGTTCCCTGCATACATCCTACAAGAGAAAATGGCTATCAGATTTTACAAAGCCTCTGCATTACACTTTTGAAAAGCACAAGGGATAACTACAGCTGAATACATTCTTGGTTTTCCTCAGATGCTATTATTACATAGCTAAAATATAAGGTAATTCAATAGTCTATTAAAAAATTAAAATTATTCAATTGTAGTTGTGTAATTCCTTGTGTCCCTGTAGAACAGTAAAATTTGAGTATGTTAACTCTGCCTGTCCATGCCACACTACTACATTTCCTTGAAATATGAGTTTTAAAGAGCTTGACTGTACAAAAAAAGTATAGAAAAGTTCATACTGTCATTACTTTTTAGATATTTCATATCTAAGGGATTTATGCATACCAGCATAACTCAAAACTACTTTTTTTCCTTAAACACAATTAAAGGAATTATCTGAAGAATAAGCCTTACAGTGTAAAACAGTTAAGTCCATCTCTTAGGATTAAATTACTTTTTTCTAACCAAGCCACTGTGTTTCCAACAATGGTTATTTTTTGTATGTGCCATGGAGTGAATAATGTACAATGCACACCTGAAAACCCATTATCCCATTATTACTGAGACTGCATAGGTCCTGTATTATACACACTAATTTGATCTTCACAAGCTATTAGATGTCCGACTTTGGTGGCTAAGAGCAAAATGGAGTCAGAAGCTAGGTGTTGGGTGTCCCCGATTTTACTAACTCAGCTTTGCACGTCTGTGCACATGCATCTTAACTACAACTGTGCACTGGTAACTTGGTTTAGGTGTTTGCCAAGAAAATCAGTCATAACGCATACCATCAAAGCAAAAAAGACTGTGACACAGTAACTGCACTATTATAAAGCTATATTCTTCAGAAATATTCTGCAATATTTAGTTATTCAGGAGATTTTGTTCCCTAGACCAGAAAAACTGCAACCCACCACACACTTCGCACCAAAAAAGTTCCAGTCTTCATCTCATGTAACTTTCCAACTACGAATACATCATACCTTCAAAACACTTTCTAGTTTGGTCCTTTCCTTAAGGAACAATTCATATTCACTGTTGTAAGTTCTACGGATATCATCCTTCTCACTTGCAAGTCTTTGCTGTTGTTCTTTCCACTTCTGCTGAGCAATATGATGTGTTTTCTCAGTCTCTGCCACTTTCTGCAGAAGTTCTTCATTCAACACTTTTGTTAAGAGAAAAAGAGAAAGACAGGTAGCACTGCAAAGCATGATCATTAGTTCTTCTACGTATTACGACATCCTATGGAACATTGGATCATTTAACACTTCCAGCACCAGAAAGCATCACCTTCACTACAAAGAATCAAGTTTTTTGTTCCAGTAGCACCCTTCACACAAGGAGATAGGAATGCCTTAGACTTCTATAAATTAAAACCCTTCTCCTCTTGGAAAAGAATAAAAACTTGAGATAACTCTTTCAAGTTGAGGTTTCTATGGGATGGAGGACTTAATTTCAGATTTTTAGAACATTTGGCCAGCGTTTTTCCAAAAGTCTATTTGATATAGATATTACTCTGCATCAATTAGCTCTGAGCTAAGCTCCAAGCGACAGTAAAGACAGGCACCTGCCCCATGAAAGCGACTACAGGAAAACATACGGTAGGTTGGGTTAGCGAGCAAAGGCTTAGCTGTATCAAGGAAATTTACTGAGGCTCAAAAGGCTTAAATCTTCAGACCAGCAAACTTCGTAAGATAAGGGAACAGTGTATATATTCTTCTGCAAAATCTTAGAATGCACACACAGTCATTTAGGAAAACATCCCTTGCCTGTGCTAACTTCTCCCACCCTCTTTTTGCTCTCCAATACCCCCACTGCATGTTAGCCCAGTCCCTTCAGGTAGGTGACAGGCAGCACAGCACACTGGGATCACTGTGCTGTGGTTCCTCTATCAGCCACAGTCCCTTTCGAGGTCCTCATCTTGATGCCTGCATGGGTGATCGCTACTTTGACCCAGCCCCTGCCCAGTTTGCTGCTCAGTTCTGTCTCTCCTTCTGTTTCATTTTTTCCTCATCTTTTTCCCTTCCTCTTGGCATTTATCAACCCTTTCTGAAACACATTTTGGCAGACACACCATGCACTCTGTTTGGCACGTGGTGGTGGGCGAGTCTGCCTGTCATGGACAGGACCTGCTCCAGGCAGACCCAGACCCCTTTCCTCCTGCAGACCCACGCCTACCAGCAACAGCTGCCAGCTGTGAATGGTAACAGCAGCCAATGAGTTTTCTAAATCATAAAGTAAATCACAAAATGAGATGTAAAGTACTTTAAAATACATGCATACTACTTACGTCTAAACAGGCAAGCAAACTAGCATTAAAATGAACATGCACAGAAAGAAACATAGCCTTCCTCTAAGTGAGAACCTAGCACTTCAAGTGTTCAGCTTGAAATCACAGGAGAATTTCCAAAGGGGGAAAAAATGCCTTTTTCCAGTTTGCAATCCATAAGATTTGTGTGTGTGCGTGTTCTCCAAAGAGGAGAAAAGCTTAGCTTTCCAATTATCTTAAAAACACCTGCTATTTTCAGTATTTGCAAGTTTCCATGTCTCCTTCCATTCTTGGAAGGACAAAATCCCCTGAAGGGGGACAAAAGTCCCTGAAGGACTGATCTAAACTCTTCATGGAACATCAAAGGTTCAGCAAACTCCCAAATGTATCTCCTGTACCACATTAAAAAAATTCTACACTTACTTAGGTAATTAAAAATGTACCTCACTTACAAGTAAGAACGAGAAATATTTCTCCCTGTTGAGAAGGATCAAGGAAATCTGAGGTTTTGGAGTATAAAACTAGTAGGGAAAAAATGTCTAGGTAAAAAGCTTTCCTTCTACCTACTATTAAAATATACATGTTCCATTTCCTACAAAAAGACAAACAGGGATGATTAACAGAAATCAGACATGAGCAATTAAAAGCTTGAAACCTTTGAAAAGAAAAAAGAACATAGCAGCATTATGAGAACTTCTGAAAAAATGATGTTTGAAACAGTGCAAATAAATGAACATGAACTGAATTTTTTTCTTTTCCTCCTCTGAAATGGAAAACAAAGAATTGCTGCATATAGTGGTAATCAGGATAAGGAGACAGCCACCATGACTACAATTCGGTACAAGGACAGCAGTGAAAGAGAGAACAACAGATGGTAAGGGGCAAGAGGAAAATACATTCATAGGTTTAGCAGGTTAGTTTTAATTCGCACAAGAGACAACAAGAGTTCAGTAAACTCTTAGGAGTTTACAAAAGCAGATGGATAAGAGAGATCCAACAAAAACAGCAATAACTAGAAAATCTAATTAAGTCACTGCTTCTCATTTGACTCCCTGCCATAAAACTGACTTAGCCTTTGTTCTGTGTTTGCTTTCTTGAAACTTACCCTGCAGTTCCACAAGTTTGGTTTTTGCACCACTTAACTGCTCTTCTGCAGCACATATTTTCAGACGAGCATCTTTTCTGGCAATTACCAATTCATACTCCAGACTTTGTCGAACAGCCTCTCCTTTCTCAACTTCCAATCGTAATTTGACTATCTGGCATTCACAGTTGGACAGCTAGAAAATTAATTTGTTTCAGAAAACTAGCAACAATGCTCCTTTGAAAAAACACAACACATTACAGAAATAGACATATAGAATATTTTTTGAAGATATTTTGAATTGCATTCACAGCTGCCTTCTTATTCCGCTTGAATTTGAAATAAGTCTTGCAAATGCATATTTATGTGGACTTTAAGTCCTTTTGCGTTTTTTTTTTTTATGCAAAATGATCCTATTGCCAGAAAAATTTCATGCACCTTAAACATATTTCTAAACTTTTCCAAAAATACAGTACCTGAAGAAAATTAAAGTCATAATACTGTCATCTTCCTTGCACCTCAAAGAAAAAACTGCAGCAACAGAGACATATTCCACTGGCAATTTTCTGGTAACTTTCAATACTTACAACAGTCATGTTGGGATGTTAGACTATCAGACATTTAATAACTCCCAAGTATATGTATTAACATAAAATTCAGTCCAACAACATTCATTAGTCAAAAAGAATGCTATTAAATTTAACAGATAACAAACTAGGAATGGAAAAATGCTTCAAGAAGCAATATTATTTAGATTAAGAAACACAGCTCAGTCATTGCTTCCAAAAACTGGGTCCAGAAAATCAAGTTTAAGCCATTCCACACAAAAAAGCGGAAAGTAAAATATGTATTTCTTCAGAACATCTGCAAAGAAGCCCCTTCACTTCAATAATAAATATCTTGTGTAGGTAACTTGAGCATTTTCATGATCTGTTAATATACAGTAAATGGATAGGGAAAAAAAAAAAACCTGGTGTCTCAAGTGATTTATCTACCTAAAATGCAACCTGAATTTGACCACAACAGCAAAATGGTGCAGACCCTTGTGCACACTCAGCTTTCAAATTCTCAGTGTAAGAGGTGGTTTGCTTTTTTTAAATCCAGATTAATTCCAGGGATCCTTTTTATAAAACCATCCGACATTGATGGGGTAATGGGAAAACAACAAATAAGCTGCAGCGAGTCCTTGTGGGAGAAGCAGGAGTCTTCATTAGGGTACACACCCCAATAATAAATGGATATTGGACAGCAAACTCAGTTTACCGGCTGGGCTTAGCCAAAACAGATGAATGAGCACTGTCCCTAGCAAACCACTAAGAGCAGAACTGTTATCCATAGCAATAGTAATATTTTTGCATCAGCACAGTGTAAAACAGGACACCAGCTGTCAGATTGGCATCAGCACTAGCACGCCCAGGACGTGTTCCTACTAGCAACAAATCCAAGCCCAATTACCACTACTGCTGTACTCAGTGCCCATCCTGGCTTACATATACCAGCATGAAAGCTGATATTCAAGCTAAAGAAAAGATTAATTATTTTCTTATTACTACTTTGTCTCAACACTAGTTTGCTATAACAGCATCACGGAAAACCTTTATAACGTGGATAAACTATTTCCCCGTGAATGAAGTTCTGATATGTGTTCATCAGTAACTTCATACTTGTATATCACATCTTTGCATTACACACAGTTAGTCTCACTGAAAACTGCAAATTTGCACAAGCCGAGGCACTGGAAGACCACTAAAGGATATCCTAGCTGGATTTAGTGTACATACACAGAAAAGCACCGTACTAGGTTCCAAGCGATTTCTGCAGGAATAAGATCTTTTAATGAGGCTAGATTCAAGTTGTGGGTTTTATTTATTTGGGTCACCAGGCAATTTTACCTAACAAACTGCTGGTAGCAGCAACGACTTCTTTCCCTGCACCCTGCTTGGTGCAACCTTAACCATTAACAATGCCAGCAGAAGTGCCGAGAGTTCCTATGAACAGATACAAGATGTCTGTACAAAGTCACCTTCCTTGTTCTTTTTCAGCCCTTTGCTACGCTTTTGACACAGCATGCAAGAGCATTATTTTAATCAAACAAGACTGCACTTATTCCAAGAGTAAAATAAAGCAAACAAAAAAATTCCTTACCTCTTGATTGTATTTAATGGTTAAGTCTAATTTTTCTTTTCTAGCCTGACAGAGTTGCTTTCGCAGTTCTTCAGCAGTGTACAATTCTGATTCATTGCTGTTCTGTAGTGACTGTGATTCACACTCAGCACTATGTGAGCTGCAAAACAAGAATGTTTCCAAAACATATAAGCTTTAATGCTCCCTTTTTCAATGATCAGATCGTGAACACAAAGTTCTAGACACTCACATAAAATTATGCCATGCAGTTGTCATCATACTATCGCTCTTTGAAAAAAAGGGTTATACATAATTGCTTCTTTTGCAAGATATGAGATGTGACAGCAGGAAAAAAAATTACAACAGGTAGGCACTTCAGATTTCTCAAAGCTGATTTAAACATAATATTTGTTTTTTATTTTTTCATTATCATTATTATTGATATGATAAGCATTCGGTATGCTTAAAATCATCATTCCAAACTCTTGCACTAAAATGAATACCAAGTTTTTTATTGTATTTGAGCAATAAGGCTTTTTTTCAAGACAGATTACTATGTCAAAACCACCTCTGTCATTAAACAAAGGCACATATGTGGAACAAAAATCACTTTTCCACATTTTTTTTCTCCAAAAATATATACATCTAAACTACACATAAGTAACTAATCACAAATCCAAGAGAAATTAAAGTTCTAGTCCTATAAATTACCCAGTATCTTCATTTAGACATTTCAGTTAAAATAAAATCTACTTGGCAGATAGCAGGATCAGTCCTTGAGCACCACAAGCAATATTAAATTAATCAAAAGAAACTTTTATACATAGAGTGAAAAAATAGTATAAAAATACATGCTTAACTAAAATAAACTAGTTTAATAATCCTCTGTGGATTACTGTAACTTCAATGTGAACAACTTTTAAATTACTTCAGGAGTTAAGAATCAGTTTTCACATTATTTTATCTAAGTATGACTGGCTGCAACAACTAGGTGTTCCACACAGAAGCATAAGTTGTCAGAACCACTAAATATGAAATACATTTTAAAGACAAATATGATCAAATTAACCACAAAACTGGCATCGTGGCATCATTTCAAATAGAACTGAAAATGTTAAAATATCTTACCATTGTCTACATGAAGTCTTAATTACAGAAATGACAGTCTACCTGGATTTAATTATTTGCTTTTTACTAAAAAAAAAATGACCACTTTACCCCTAGGTTTGTGTACAGGCACCATTAACATTTTCTATGATTGTGAACTCTACCTCACAATATATGTTTTCTCACATAAATTAACTAGCAAAAAAAACTCAAATGTTATCAACAAGGGGAAGTGCAATTTAGATCAAGTGTTGCCTTTAAAGATCTTACTAATAACAAAGGATGAAATTTCGCATTTTTAGCTACAAAGGGTGGAACACATTTATATATTTACTAAACGTCAGAGATAGGGATTATTAAAACCTGCAGGTGCTGCAAGAAAACCACAGGCACACCAGATATTAGCTTTCAATTTTTACTATGGGAGCCATACCCAAAGAAACAAACATAACCAAAAGAGCAGATGATCAGTAACAAGGTAAAAAAACCATATCGTTATCTTATGCAAATCTTAGGTCCTGCAATAAGAAGATACGTCAAGCAGGATATATGAATGACCTGAACAGTCAGAGCATCTGTAAACTCTATACAAGCTTGTTTGTGGGCATCATACAATAAGTTTGGGAAACCTTTATTTTTCTGTGGCTGCAGAAAACAGAGATGAGAGAAAGGCAAGTCATCTTAATTAGAAGTGAGGCAACAATTATCCATCTCAAATTAAGATAGCTAAAGGCCAGATAACACCACAGTTAGCAAAGTTTAGGGAGAAAAATATAATCCAATTCTAAAACTGGGAAGGATTAGGACAAAGCAACAAGGGTTATGGAAGGGGTAACTATTTCGTTAGCTTGCATGCAGGTTGTTTCTTTAAACCTGGCAATATTTAATACTAAGTGCACAGAGAACACACCGAATGCAAGCAAGAGAATGAGTACTTTTGTCAAGTAAAATAAAAAACACCTTCAAATCTTTAAGTTAATTACATTGGTTTGTACGGCAATCATCTTTCAAGAAAACTATCCCTTCTAACTCCTCTGTTAATTATCCACTAAAAAAGAGCACAATGGAGTTATCTACACAATAAAACTTATTGAGTGGAAAATGTAACTATGTGATGAACAGTTTTTCTTAACTGGACCAGTGAGAAAAAAACAACCACCAAAAGGAGTTACAAAACATGACAAGTAATAGTACATTAACAACTTCACAGGAACAAAAAATGTGCATAAGAGCACTAACACACAAAAGCACAACAGTAACTACTGGGAAAAAAAGAAAGCATTACACAAAGTTTTAAAATAGCATTTTATGCACAGCTTCTAAACTCACAATATCATTAATGAAAAATTAAAAATATAAGCCAGAAAACCCTATTTTTCTCAATACAGAACTGACAAAAAAAAAAAAAAAAAAACAAACCAATGGAACATTACTATATTTACTATTTCATTATTTTATTTGTCTACTTAAACATTTTCCAATAAGATAAACACTGGCTTTAAGAAGTCTTTGGTATTTTCTTTAACCATGACAACATCCTCAACAAACACAGTACTTAATAAAGGCTTCATACTACCTATCGTAGGAGATTTTTCGTTATATATTCACGTTACAAGTATTGAAGTGCTACAAGTACAAAGGTCTTGGAAGCTTCATTTAAAGACAAAACAACCACATAAAATCCCTGGAAAGTGTCATAGCATGTACAGAATCTTGCTGTTCCTATATGTAATTGGCAGTTTTGTATAATGAGACTAAATAGTGACAAATAGCTCTCAGAGCTAAAACAAATGGGATGAGTTAAAACTTAATTTAATTGTGCCAAAGATCAAACACATATCAGTTTATAAAAAGTAAGCACTATATACAAGACTTAAAGCCAATCTCTACCACATCAGCTCATACAGAAAACCATTTTCTTAAAGTCCAGGTCTGCAGACAGAAACTCCCTCCAGCTCTAAGTCACATTTCCTACAGCTGTGCGAGAATTCTTGCACATCAGATGGCCAGTATGCACACTTTCAAGTAAATCTTTTCATTTAATGTCTATATTGACATAGCACAGCTTGCATGATTCACACCATATCTGTTTCTTTTTTGGTCTGAATTACATAACTTCAGGGATCTAGAAAATAAACCATAAGAATCATATTACTAGACTTAAAAACACAGAAGTAGAGCTCACCATTCAGCTTGTGTGACCGCACAGCTGACTGAAGATGACAAATTCATGACACTCAATACGCAGTTTTTTAAGTCTATTCTGCAGAATGAACATCACTTTCAATGATAAACAATTTTACTTGACAAGCTTCATAGATTACTCTCTTCTATACCATAAAAACCTGTAACAGAGATATGCTTTTTAGTTTATTTGGCAACACAATAACAGAATCTTTTGTTAACATTCAGGGTTACCAGTGTTACTACTACATCATGAAACCAACTACCACCAACTGTAATTTGACATCAGTTTTAGCCAACAAAACAAACCGTGCTGCTGCCTGAATACTGTTGATGAGAAAGAAAATATATTATGTAGAATATCTCCTGCCAGGGTTTCAGAAGGATATCAATCCCAAATGTTATGTTTGTGTAGGTCCTCTAGACTCTCTACTCTCCTAAAAGGATTACAAGCTCCATTCCTCTTCAAAATAATTCTAAAGGATGTAAGTGCATGTACTAATAAGTCAGTATCCATGGTTTGCTGTCTAGTAGCAGCCTTTAACATAGTAAGTCTTCTAGCCATTTCATAAACCTGGAATTTTCTACTTGAACATAGCTCTACTGGTATTAGATATACCAGCAATACTTAGGGGTACACAAGATTAATATTGGATAGAACCATAATTCAGTTCACTTTTAGAAGAAACTCACTAATTTAGCGTTACTGATAAAAACAAATCAATACAGAAAACATTTACAACATAGCCCTTGAAAAAACTCCAAGATTTACTTCAAGTTGAATAGCTAACTTGTAAATGAGTTCTTGACATTATTTAAAGCAAATTAACATGAAGAATAAGCTGCATTAAGACTAACGAGCCATGAAGATTGCTTTTTAACACCACAGCAGACAAACACCTATAAAGTCCAAAACAAGAAACTGGCCTGGACTCCACCTTCACCACCTCTGGCTTGCAGCCATGTTTGTCACAATCTATTTCAATAGTCAGACTGAACATAGTACTTGGTGCAATATATTAAACATAAAGTGATCTTTAGTAGTTCATATCAGTAGCTAATATATTATCTGCACTAGAAATACAGAGAAGAAAAAATGCATTTTCTGTTTAACAGAACAGGCAGCAAAAATCTATTAATTTCTAAGACTTTTTCTTTCTACAGAAGAAAAGCTTAACAACTGGTGCCCAGGGTCACTGTACTGCTTTCTATTAAAACACAATTATTCTCAAGTGTCTTCTAAATCAAATGGAAGCAAAGTACAACAAAGGTTAACACCCTGCTTCAGTTTCTTCATAAAGAATATCTTCGTGATTCTTAAGATCCACCCATGAGAATTCACCCAGGGTACATGTCTTCATAAGCCCCAAAATACAGATCTACCACTGTCATCCATGCTCCTAAAGAGGGCAACACAGCTTTCTTCCTATCTCAATTGAGAAAATAGTTGAAAACTTCAAAGTGTAGATGAGTCTGTCATGCAACTGCTAGGTAGGCACATGTTAAGGCCTATTGAAGTATTAGCAACTTGCACAGTAAAAACTTCCACTGTACACGAGAGATGAACAATCCTGACAAAGTATTTGTAGGACCGTACTCAAAGATCAACTGCTTGACTAAAAATAAATCCTTACATTAACAAAAATTCTTTCTCATAAATCTGTTTTCTTCACTTCAGGAACAGAATTCAGTAACTCTACTCAAAAACCAAATGCTGCAGTGAAGTAAAATCTTGTCTCAAAACATAGTCCAAGAGTATGGTTGCATAGACACATCTTTCAACCTTAAGTTATGTAAAGAAAAAAAAAATCTAAGTGATGTTTTCAGGGAATGCTAATGATTTTGAATATGCGACCTTCCTCTGTTAAAAGATGTATCAATAGCCAGGTTATTAGCATACAAATGGATATACTTTAAATACCCAGTGGCATGGAAGACGACTCTCTGAGAAGACTGAGAAAAGCCCCATAAGTAAACAGAAGAGTGGAAGTGTTCAGTAGTTACTAAGTTTGATGGATGTTATCTACAAGAATTGTGTCATCTTTCTTGTTAAGTCCTGAATATGCTTAAGCAGGGCCTTCGACTTGGATTCGATACAAGCAAGGAATTCCTCACTAGGAGGGCGGCAGGGCATGGGAACAGGCTGGAACTGCGGGTGCCCCTGGGGGTGTTCGCGGCCAGGCTGGACGGGGCTTTTGAGCAGGACGTGAAACTCCTTCCAACCCAAGCCATTCCAAGGTTAGGACTACTCAGAATAAACCTAATCGCGTCCTGAGGACGTGCTGCTTGAAAACACACAAAGCCGGGCCTAAGGAAGGCATCTGCGCTGGAGCCTACGAAAACTCACCAGCAGTTGTTTCAGCTGGAAGAACCACTAGATTGCCATTTTACGCGAGCGAACACCCGAGGCCCGGGGAGCCCGGAGCTCAGCCCGAGAGGCGAGAAGGTAGCGGGAGACCCCGCAGCCACCACCAGCGCCTCCCGCACCCGTCACTGGACTGAGGCCCGCAGATGGGAAGCAGCGCCGCCTCCCCAACAGCCACTTCCGGCTCCGCTTGAGCGCGCGGCTTAGGCGCGCAGCACTGCCTTCCACCCCGCCTCGTCCTCCATCTCCACCCCCGGCAGCAGGGCCCGCTGGGCAAGGGGGCAGGCGGGGCGCCGCGCATGCGCAGAGCGAAGGGAGGAGGTGTGCGCGAGTGCGTCCGGCAGATGTCGGCGTTGTGTTAGGGATGCTGAGTCCCTAGAGTAGATAGCGGGGAGTTGTAGCACAATAGGGTAACAGGGAATTAAAAGGACCAGCTAGGCTGAAGTCCAGACTGAGACTTGGAGGTAAACATTGCTCTCTACAACTACGTGAAATGAGGTTGTAGAGAGGTGGGTGCGTGTCCCTTCTCCCAAGTGGCAGGTGATGAGACAAGGGGGAATGGCCTCAAGCTGCACCAGAGGAGGTTCAGCCTGGGTATCGGGAAAAAAAAATTCACAGAAACGGCCATCAGGCACTGGCAGAGGCTGCCCGGGGAGATGGCTGAGTCACCATTCCTGGAGGTATTTAGAATCATGGAATCGTTAGGTTGGAAAAGACAACTTTTAAGATCATTAACTCCAATCGTACCTGTCCACTTCTAAATCATATTCCCAAGTACCTCACCTACTCGCTTTTTACACACCTCCAGGGATGATGACTCTACCACCAACAACCTAAACTTACCCTGACGCAGCTTTAGGCCATTTCCTCTTGGTGTCTTCTCCCAGGTGATAGGCGATAGGACAAAACCCACCTCTCTACAACTTCCTTTTAGGTACTTGTGGAGACTATAGAACATGAAAGCATTAGCCAGTGCTTCTCGTGCCCCAGCGTGTATTTTACATAAAAGGATTGAGAACAGTTTATCTAGCTGATTTCAGGTATTTCTTAAATTACATTATTTTGCTACTCTCTTCCTAGGGATCTGAAAAAAAAAAACCCAAATGTTAAAAACCCAGTAGAACTATATCTGGATTTACTGAAGCTCTTCCAAATTCACTATCACCAAGTCAGCAGTTGCACTCTTCCAGTTCCAGCGCGTATGGGTTATAGTATTCTTCAAGTTTTCTCTTCCAGATTTTGATATAATTTGGTACATTGCCATCAGAGTCCTTGGAAGATGTTTTACCAGTTTCTGATAAGCCATTTTTTTCACGTTCATTGATTAAGATGATGGGTTGGGCTTCCCTTAGTCCATCAGCTTCTTCCTCTAAAGCTGCTATCATATCTTTGTAGGCCTTTCTGTTGTACCATTCTATGAAAATGGTCCTGAGTACCATATCTGAAAATTTCCACGACACTCACAGGCACTGCTTTGTTCACACAGCGACCTAGAGCCTTGCAATTCAGGGCAAAACCAAATGAGATATTCTGTGCACAGGCATAATCCATAATGTTTTGTAGAATCTCGTCCAACCCACCCTTTGACTCAATCTTTTCACAGTTAGGAGAGATGATGACACACTTAAGTTTTTTTAGCTTGAGATGTTTCAACACTTCTCAAACCTCCATAACAAGCCATTTAAAAGACATGTAGACAAGGCACTCAAGGACATGGTTTAGTGGCAGATAGGAATGTTTGGACTTGACGATCTAAGAGGTCTTTTCCAACCTAGTGATTCTATGATTCTATGAAATACCAGGTGGTTCCTCATCCATGCAGATGATGAAGAAAAAACAAATAGGTGATAATGGTGAAAGACGGGACAGAGTTACAGCAGGATCCAGGGAGAGACAGGTAACAAGGTTGCTGCCCCCCTGCTGTTGGCCTCCTCCCAGCACAAATGGAAAGTTCTTGTGAAACATCTCATTGCCGGAGGGATTTCAGTCTCCAGGTGTAAGTGTGGATGATCATAGAATAGTTTGGGTTGGATGAGACCTTAAAGATCATCCAGTTCCAACCCCTCTGCCATGAGCAGGGACACCTCCTACTAGATCAGACTGCCCAAACAACAAACACAGCCCAAACAACAGCACAGGAGGCTGAGTAAAGTCCATCCAACGATATCCAAGAAAAGTGGATGGTGTATTCTTCTGGAAAGTGCATCACAGGCTGAAGGGAGTTAAAAGAATTTTACGTTAACATGTTCAGTAACTACCACTGATGTTAATAAGTAGCTACATATTAAGATGTCAGTGATGAGTAATTTGAAAGGTACTTTTTATACATACTTTTTTACTGTTAACATGTGACCTGAATTTTCACAGGCCATGAGATATCTGGGTCCTCTTGCATGAGGAACATTGTATTAGAACTATCACAAACCACACTTGAAAAATCATCAGTAAGAGTCTCTTAAAAGAACATTGGTCTACATCTGAACAAGAAAAATGTATCCTGATGTCCTTAGGTTGCCAAGTTATCTAGGATAATACATAATCCGCAAATGACCAGGTTAATCTTAGGAAGTACAGGTTCCAAAAATGACCAGGTTATTTGAGAACACACAGTCCAAAAGATGAACAAGTCACTTAAGAGACGATAACACGCTGATGGATAGTGCAGAGAATGGGCACACATGGAAACACACACAAAAATAATAATCTGTGGGAAATCCAATTATCTTTGTTTATGGAAAGGATAACAAAATTTAATCAGAGTTGACTGCAATTAATAGCATAGGTGGATACACCTGAAGATTTTATATATAAGAGCTTACACAACTCGGGAGAGTGCTGTGTTTCTTGAACACTGGGTATGCAGCACCTATCATTCTGACAGGCTGCATGTACCGTAACGCTGCTTATGTAAGTGCTGTTTTCTTGTCACTATGGGGAGCTGTCTTGCACTACCTATTTGCAGGTTTTCTAGGTTGTATGCAGTCTGGTAAGCAACCCCCTCCGGAGCTTTAGCGTAACTGTTTAATCTGGATGCAACAACAGGTAATAAGCAGAATGAAGTTTTAACCTTTCTGTAATTCAGACTTTTGCATCTAAAGGTCTCAAGATTTTATAAGTAAAAAGCTACAGAGAAATCCTATTAGCAATTTAAATTAAAACATTGTTTATATTTATTTGTATATATTTATATTAAAACATAAAAATCATTGAGGTTTTTCTTCTATTTGGAATTCCCCAACAGGAGCAAAGTTACACTACAGGTAGTTAATTATGAAGTTTAAATCAGCTTATATTAACCACAGAGCTGCAGTTGGTCCTTACGCAGGAGAACACTCATACTGAATTCCAAGTACAGCTAATGGCTTTGGTTCCTGGGTCAGCATGACTTACCTCATGATTGCAAGTACTGCCATGGCAATTACAGTGCCCTATCTCTTTTTATTCCAAAGTTGTTTCCTGTTGCGTGTAATTGCAAAAATACCCTGTTGGGCTAAGATTCTCTAAGATATGTGGTGCAGTACAGCCTGATACTGATAGCCCTCGAGGTACAGATTGAAGTTCCAGTTGCAAGAGACAAAGAGCTCTGTAATATCCTACACTCCCTGAGATAAGTCTTAAAACTTCATTACCTGATAATTAGCTCTTAGCTGTCGTTTTGCTACTTCTGCATGATGCAGTTATTTTAAATGTCTTGTGCCAAATCAAAGAAGTTCTTTGCCCAGGTACAAAAAAAAATTGAAGATTTCATTATATGGCATTTCTCTTAATAAGAGTGTGGCTTTTTTTCTGCCAATCAAAAATACAGTCATGAATAGGGCTTCCTCTCTGCTCTTGTCTGATGAGTAGTCAAAAACTGAATATGATAAAAACCAGCCTTGACTAATGAAGAAATACAAATTATAGGATAATGTGGAAGGAATCACCATATCTGCACATGCTGATAGGTGTTGGCACTGTAATAGCTTACCAGACACGGAACCAATAAGATGCATTTACCTGCCCAAAATAACACTCTATTCATTTTTTACCTTGATTCAGAAAAATTATTTAGACACGGTACTGCTGCTGCATGCATGTGGCTGAACAACCCCCTTTCCTTCCTGCCACACTGAAGAATACATCTCAAATATATGCTGTCTTAGGCATTTCTTTACAGTTCAAGGAGTATTTTGGTCTAAAACCTACATATATTAAGGATATGTGAGGTTTTTTGAAAAGTGGAAACAAATCAGAGTTGTATCACACATGGAATTAAACATTATTTCTTGTTCTTCAGAGAGACTTGTTCATGATCTGTTTAGAAAGAGTGCTTGATGTTCAGAAGACAGAAGAAGAGAAGATGGTGCTTCAGTGTGGGTCCAGCTTTGGCAGAGCAAGAAGCAACTGCCTCACTTGCAGACAGGATACCAGCATGCTTCTTTGCCGTGCAACCTAACGCACACCTGCAGGAGATCAGTTGGACGGTTGTTTCAAAAAGGCAAGCTCAAGACATACAGCTCACAGGAAGAACTGGTTTTTAGCTCCAAAGTTAATTCATGGCTCATAATAACTTCATGCCTATCATTGTACTTACCTCTTACGCAAGCATCTGGCAGGTCTGGCTGAAGCCCTACAGGTTCTGTCACTCAAATTAAAGCCATTTGCTAAAAAATGCTGATATGATCCCTGAAGTTTAACAGCATCAGAATGGCATGTTACTCTCAAATACAAAGTCGGGATGGCAAAATACACATTTTCCCTTCCGTTGTGTCTGTACTTGAACAGTTCATCTTCAATGTTACATTTATTTAATATCTACAAATGAACCCAATTACACATAAGATATAACTTTCTCAAATAATTTTATTTTTCACTCTTTAAATAAATTTTCACTTAATTTTCCTTATCTTTATAAAATGTTTAGTCGCTTTAGTCACTTTAGTCTCTCCTACCTTGATATAAAACCCAGTCATCTTGAGTTGCTTAGGAAAAACAGTATTTTCAGCTGCTCTTCTCTGATTTCAATACAAGGTGAAAGGCTTCTGATTCCTGGTAAATGTCAGATTCAAAAGACTCTTTCCAAAGGCTGAGGAAATTAGAATGTCCTTAAGAGAATCCTAAATAATTGCTTCAAAACTAAAATGTGAACTTATTTAATCTGAGATGGAAGATAAATGTAACTATGTGATTAAACAGAGCAGTGACTTAGGTAAGGGAGTCTCTGCAGCATGTCAGTTCCTGCATAACAAAACATTAATATACACAGGTTTTGCAACACTCAACGCTTACTTATTTAGGAAAAAAATCTTTATATATTGCTGAAACAGGAATGATTAAATGCAATTAAATAAAGACTTACTTATCTGCCAATGCAGATACAATTTCTACCACTTGTCTAACTTTTATCTTCCTCTTAGTCTTATTTTATTAAAACAACTTTTGCCCCAAGTGGTCATGCATTTGCACATAGGAAGAAAGTTTTTTTCCTGTCCAATACGTTGATGATCTACTTTCTGAAGAGGTCTTGCTTCACCCTGTAAGGAACTTGAAATTTTTGTCAGACATGAGCTTCAACACCTCCAAGAAAATCAACCCAATCTTACCAGTTTAAGCCATTGGAAAAGTGCAGTCTGTTCCTGCCCAACACAGATGGAGTGAAGTTTTACAGTTAAACTTCATAAATGACCTCTTTGCATTTGAGGAGAAGAGAGTCTACAACAAAGCACAATTTGCTCTGTGGCAACTGCAGTGGGTGTCTTGGAACTGACTTGAGTTTCAGGATCAAAACTGAAAGCAGTTGAGATGCTTCTTCTCACAAGAGCTTATCTTTGTGTGCAAGCAGCATGGAAGGCAGCTGACAGAAAACTGGTCCGTAAAAATTGTGCAGCAGGGTAAATGCCGAGGATGAGCACTCATGCACAAAATGGTTAGGTCTGCCCTGGTGACAACATGTCATTTTGTAAGAAGTAACTTTTTGTGCTATTACTCTTACAGCTTTTTTGCTGTTTTTGACTACTGTGTTAGGACAGAGAGTAACTTGCAGCTGGTGCTGCGGGTGGCGAAGCCATGGGGAGCTGACAGGCTAGCCAATGTTTGACATAGAGGGAGAACTAAACCCAGACCCAACAGGGCAGGCAGGCAGGGGAAAAAGAAGCTGTTTGAATCAAAATCTGCACTGGAGGTCTTCTATTTTAAGAAAGGTATTTTGGGGGGAAAGCGTGGGGAGGCAGGAGGTGCCTGATGCACTCAAGGAGACCTTCTGACAGGCAGAGAGAGAAGGGCGCAGTGTCTGTAACTGGGAGAGGAGTGCTGGGAGAGGTGGTGAAGGAGACACAGACCTTGCAGTTCTGTCTGACTATACTATTTTCATCAGCACGGCATACAGAAGACACATTAAGAAAGTACTACTACTGCTTCTACTGGCTTTTGTCATTCAGGCAGATCTTTGTGCAGTTTCTCAGTTTTCCGACCTTCAGACAAACAGGATGTTTTTGGTTTTGTCAGTTACACTCTCATGACTGTTCTTAGCCATATCTCCAATGTACTTATTCCCAGGCGTTTTTTTCCAGCCTGGCCTTCTCACACATTAATGATTCATCCTCTGTGTGTCGAGCTCAGAAGACCTGGTTTTTTTAATAGTGTTTATTCTAATATGCTTGATACCAGCTTCATACTTTATCTTAGTCCCGATTAATCTTCCATATATTTGGCGTTACTCCCAGAGCGTGTGTAATTCTGGCAGGTAAACGGGCCAGGAGAGAGTAGATATGGAAGACAGCAATGCAAAATCCGAATTAACAGTAATCCCAGTAAAACACCCCAAAACTGGATGTAACGGCTACTAAATTGTGGGCAAGAACTCTATGGATTGGGTTGCTGGATGCTGGGCCAAGTCAAGATTTGGAGAAAACGAGTAGGGTAACAAGAACAGCTTTGGGGCCGGTGGGATGTGAAGTCCCAGCGCTTGCGGAGCAGGAGAAAGGGACGCGAAGGGTGGCCATCGCCCCCCAGACTGCGAGGCTTTAGCCCCGCTGGCGGCTGCTGGGGCGGGAGGGAAGGCGGTGCTGCGGGCCCGCCCCTCCGCGCCAGCGCCGCGGCGCCCCGCCCCCGCGGAGCGCGGAATGAGCCACTTCCGCTGCTGGGGGGTAGGGTGGTGGTGTGTGAGCTTCTCTCGCTTCCTCCCTCTTTCCCTGCTCTGAGGTGGGCGTGCGGCTTCTTCTCGCGTCTGTTTCTTTCTCTCTCAGGCGCAGAGGCGGGACCCGCTCTGTGTGTTTTTTCGGCGGTTCCTGGGCTGTGTGGTTTTTTTCGGCGGTTCCCGCGCACAGCCCGCCTCCCCCCCCCCGCTCCCGGTTGGTACCGCCCCGCGCGGCGCAGGGAGGGCGCGTGTCCGAGGGTCGTGTCGCGCGGCCGGGGAGCGCGGCTGGAGCTTCACCTCGGCGCCATCGCACCTCGCCGGGAGAGGGGCGCGGGCTGAGGCGCCGCCGAGGTCCCACCCGCGTCGCCCTTTATCCCCCGCGTTTATCCCTGTGGCTGGGGCTGGAGGCGCGCACCCTGCCCGCGGCGTCGCGCAGCGAGAGAAGATGAGCCGAGATTTCAAGCCCGGGGACCTGATCTTCGCCAAGATGAAGGGTTATCCCCACTGGCCCGCCAGGGTAAGGGCCCCCCCATTCCAGCACTCGCGCACCTCGGAAGCCACCTCCGAGTGGCGATGAGGGTCCCCTGCCTCGTGCCTGCCTCGCCGCGGGTCGCTGCTGCTGTAACGAACAGCCCTTGCTCGCCGCCCTCGGTGGTCCTAACTTGCGCAGATCTGCTTGTAGAAGGCGAGATTGGTGCGTGGTGACACGGGTCTGGAGCTGTGCCAAAAGTACCGTTCCCAGTCCTTTTTAGCTTTCTCCCTGCTCACTTGGAGGAGGCATGGCGAGTTGTGCAACTGCTGTAGGTCGTTTGACTATGGTGGGAATGTAGATTAAAGACCAATTACGGGGATGATTCTGTCCCCCTGTTTCTCTCTTGTGAGACCTCATCTGGAGTACTCTGCCCCATTCTGGAATCCTCAACGAAGGAAGGATATGGAGCTGCTGGAACGAGTCCAGAGGAGGGCTACAAGGATGCTCAGAGGGCTGGAGCACCTCCAATACAAGGACAGGCTGAAATAGTTAGGTTTGTTCAGTCTGGAGAAGAGAAGGCTCCGAGGAGATCGTATAGCGACTTTCCAGTACCTGAAGGGGCTACAAGAAAGCTGGGGAGGGACTATTTGCAAAGGTTTGTAGTGATAGGATGAGGGGGTAATGGGTATAAACTGGAGAGGGGCAGATTTAGAATGGACATGAGGAAGAATTTCTTCACCACGAGAGTGGTGAGACACTGGTAGAGGTTGCCCATGGAAGTTGTGGATGCTGCATCCCTGGAGGTGTTCAAGGCCAGGTTGGATAGGCCTTGAGCAGTCTTATCTAGTGAGATGTCCCTGCCCATGGCAGGGGGCTTGAAACTAGATGATCTTTAAGGTCCCTTCCAACCCAAACTATTCTGTCATTCTACGATTCTATGATACAATTAGCTAAGATGCTGGCTTCAGAATTGTGTTTCTTTTAAAAATTCACTGACCTTTCCTTTTTGTAGCACTTGCTATTTTGGCTTAGGCAAGTTATTGGGTCAGCATAAGGGTAGGAAGTCTTGCTATTCCCTGTGCTGAAGGAGAAGCGGTATCTGGACGAATTTGAGTTGTGCTTTTTACCTATAGTATATCATATCTCTCCTTTTAAAGAAACTGATCGTGGGAAAGGGACTGCTGTAACACCAGAAGTGTTGTCACTTCCAATTGTTGCTAATAACTCTTTGATTCTGTTGTATTTTTTATCTTATATTTTAAAAGAGAGATTGAGGCCTGCTTTATGTCTGTGGAGGTTTTTTTGTTTGTTTTTTTTTTTTTTCTTTTCTAATGCTTTCACTTATCTCCCCATAGACTGTGCTTAATTGTTACTTGA
The DNA here is from genome assembly GCF_017976375.1 of Cuculus canorus. NCBI lineage: Eukaryota > Metazoa > Chordata > Aves > Cuculiformes > Cuculidae > Cuculus > Cuculus canorus. Next base: position 23,161,003 of record NC_071441.1, on the reverse strand, counting down.
CTTTAATTGTAGTCTGTCTTTTTCTTAGGTGGATGAAGTTCCTGATGGAGCAGTAAAGCCTCCTACAAATAAAATGCCTATTTTCTTTTTTGGCACCCATGAGACGTAAGTCCTTTGAATTTAACAGTCATAGTTTTTTTTAATTGTTGAATGCTGTGACAAGAAGTTAGCAGCTTGTCTGAATGCAGCATATTTTAAGCCATAGCCCTCAGTAGCAGACCAGATTTTCCTAAACTCAACTACTTTGACAAGGCATGCTTTTCTAATATTTTCTTAAGCTATTCTAGGGAATGGTAGACCATACCCATGCTGTGTACTCTTTCCTTGTCAGGAGCAAAAAAAAAAAAGCCTTCTACCCACAGTGGTATGACTGATAGGTTTTTCTTTCTTCATTAATGGACTTTAATTATACTCCTGTATATTCTCAAAATTCTCACCAGTATGTTTTCAAATAAAGTGTAATAATGCTGACAGTAGTGAAATAGGCAGCATTTGAGAAACAGACAAATAATCATCCACTTGCGTGGAGGGACAGTATTTTTTTCCACATTTAAACTTGCTTGCAGATATGCTGGTTTTATACAGTTCTGCTTTTTGAAAATTATCACATTACTTTATAGCATGACTGTTTGTCCTAGCATAGATCTCTTAAGACTTCAAATTCAGTCCTGCAGCTGTTCTTGGATTTGGTTTTAACAAAACTAAATACCAGCACCTCTGATGATGAGTTTTTTAATTCTGCTGTTTCTCTCCATAAAATGGCAAGCAGTATGTAAGCAGGTCAGAGATAGAAGTTGTGTATATAAGTACTCTGTTTCTGGAGTTTTGTAGAAGAGTCTTGGGTTTTTCTTCATCTTACTAAATATTTATTTTAGTCTGGTACTTTGCATCTACCTTTTAGTAAGTGATGTTAAGACAAGGTACATTGCCCTGTTGAATAAAAGAGTAAGCATCCCTGTATGCTTGGCTCAATACCCTATTCAATTGTTCTCATCTTTCACGAGATTTCATGAGTGGCACAGTTATTGTAGTTTGGTTTTGGTTTTTGGCTTTTGTGTTTGTGTAGTTTTGTGGTTAAAGAGGCTAAAGAATTTGATTCAACGTTGCAGGGTGTGAGTCTTGTCCACCTTCTTAAGAAGGATTTTAAATGATGCAGCAGGCTACCTTTTTTTCTTAATTGCCCTCCAGCTGATTTTTTTTTTTTTTTAAACGATGAAAAATACAATATTGCTTTGATCCTGCACTTGGTAGTATGTGTCATTCTGGATTGTACTGGGCTCTTGTGCAGTTGTAAATTAAGTACAGCGATGCAGGTTGACTCTAAGGGGGATGGAAATAACTCCTTACCTAAAGCTTTAAAAATACCTTTGCGAATTTTGAGGAGCATCATGGCCAGTTCTTAATTTAGCTTAGCCTTCCAGGAGGTGCTTGGGTTTGGAAGGGGTGTTTTGTAGTTTGTGTGGGTAAATTTGAAATATCTGTCCCTCACCCTTACCTTTTTGATGGGCTTACGAAATAAAGTTTTACTGTGATCTGTTTTTTGTTAGGCTATAAGTTCAGGGTTACCAAATTTCCGAGATCTATACAGTGTAAGAGAAACTTCTTGCCCCTGCTTCATACACATTGCAAAGTACAGGGTGTTCAATGACCTAGTGGTGGTGTTTGCTCTTCATGCATGTCTCTTCCATTGTGCTCCTTAGAGTGGCAACAGGTAAAACTCCTATGCTTCTTGATTCTACTTGTTGCTTACGGCAAATACCTGTAGGTAAGAGTAGGAAGGAGCAGATAAGTTAAGAAAAGAGACTGGTGTTCCATGGCATGAAATCCTACTTAGTTTTGTAGCTGTAAATAGTGACTTAGTGATCCATTAGGAATTAGGTAGGTGTAACGTTTTTCTGTATTTTTTTCATGGGAATCAAAATGAGTGGGGTAAACTTGATGTACCATGTGCCTCTCATAGTTTGAGTCACACCCATGCAAAGTCAGACACTGTGCACCTTCAGCATGTTAGTAGTCCATACCTGATGCAAGAAATAATTATTGCTGCAAAAAGCGGAATATTCTGGTTTAAGCTGAAGTGTAATCTGCTTTCCAACTTCAGCTAAGTCTCAAGTAACTGTATGTTTTGAAAGTTACAGTTTTTATTGGTTCAGGGTTCTTTATTCTTAACACTTAATCCTGTTTTTTTTTCCTAAGGAAGCAGTCACTCTTTCCATTTGTTTGCAAGATACTCAGTTTTTATTTTTGCTGGTTTGCAGCAGTCTGCTGTCCTATCTTAGGATGCAGCACCGTCTTTCCTTGCAGACACACTCAATGCCCAGAGAAGGAGAGGGGCCAGATGTATGGAGGCAGTAATGAAAAACTTTGGGCTATTGAAGGCAAAAGTTGAGTAAACTGAAGGCACGTAATGTAGCTGATTTAGTTGTTGCAGTAGTAATGAATTTCACATCTTGGTAACATTTGGTGCTTATTTCTCCTTTGAAAAGACTAACCATTTAAAACGTGAAATTTTGTTCTTTTCTTTCTTTCTCTTTTTAAGGGCATTTTTGGGACCAAAGGACATATTTCCTTACTCTGAAAATAAAGATAAATATGGCAAACCAAATAAGAGAAAGGGATTTAATGAAGGGTTGTGGGAAATCGACAACAATCCTAAAGTGAAGTTCTCTCATCAGCAGGTAGGTTATGCAAAATCTGCAAATCTTCATTGCTATGCTGTTGGGGGGAAAAAAGGCAGTGAGTATTTCCCTGCTGTAGGGTAATGAGTTATTACTGTTGTTCAGCTGCAGGTTAGCATGATTTTTTGTTTTTATTTTTTTTATTTTTTTTTAGTCAATCTCTAGTATTAATAGCATAAAAGAGGCTTAGGGTGTTGTTTAACTGGGTATATTATAGTTCATTAGCTCATGAGAGATCATGTTGACAGTTTCAGAGCACAAGGTTAGAAGCTTTAACGCGTTTTACAACACTCATCAAGATTTACTTAAAATCATACATATACTTATTTATTTATACTTACAACTTTATACGTTCCTAAGTTACTTATCTTTGGAATTGTATGATTATGCTTGACAAGTGGGAGTTTGCTTTACTTCTTCCTGTCCTCTATTTCCAAGTGCTTTTCTTCACAGGTATCCTTGTAAGATTTCAGTACGTGCTTTCTTAGCATAGAGTATTTTCCTTGTGATGGTTGGAAGCAATGTTATGCTTGCCTTTTGCCCCCAAACTGTGACATGACTTGCTTGATTCAGTTTTTGTTCATCAATAATTTCTGGTTTCTTTCCCTCTTGGTAAATCTTCCAAGCTTAAACTAGAGCTATGTGGTGCTACCCATACAAAGACCCAAATTTATTCTAAAGAGAAAGAAACTGTCTTGGTCACTTTATCTTTGACTACCTGCTCCGAACATTCTGTACGCTTTTGATTTCACCGTGTGCACTGGACTCTGATCAGATACTGGGGCCACTAATGCTACGGTAACAGTAGGAAGAATTGGTATCTTCTGGTATTGACTTGCTGCTCTTACACAACATGCCAGGTTGCTGTTTCAGCACCAGTTAATCTGTGCTTCATAATATATCCCAAATTACTGTGTTTCTAGTTTGAAAGAGAATGAGGATGGAAAGTTACGAGTTTCTGAAGTAGAATAAAGAGATAAGATGATGTACTCCAGATGTGCACTTTTTCTACTTTGGGATATGGGAGGGCACTAATCCCCTCATCATAGTCAGAAGGCCTGCCTTAATGAGGGACAGATGCTCTCTGCTACTGTAAAATGAGTTGATATACTTTCTCACCATTTTTGTGATAGTTTAGGAGAGATGCTCTGTGGATGGCTGAGGCAGTTGTGAACCATGAGTTGTATCTCGTCAGTCATCCTAACAAGATGAAAATCTGGGTATAAACAATCAACAGTTACAAGCTGGTCTAGCGCTTTGTTTCACAGCAGGAATCAGTGGCTTTAATTAAGCAGTGCTCTGGGTTGCTTTTGTAGCATCTTAGATATTTTTAACTACATTTTCAATTGGAAGTACCCAAACATGCTGCCAAGGGATGTGTACAGACTGTTTGTGGAGTCTAGCAGCTTTTCTGCAGGATAATCCTTCCCACCTTTTGCGTTCATTTCAAATGCTTCACTTCAGTTTTGATGATGGCACTTTGTTCCAGTTTGAGCTAAAGCAGAATCAATTTTCTAACTTCTCAGCTAAGGCTCATCTAAGTAACATGATTTTTTGGAAGTTAACTATATGTTTTGAGACAGTGTCTGTCTATAGATGTGATAATGCTTAACATTTATGATTATCACTGTTGTGATAGGTCATCGGTATGCAGAAAGGCTGTTGCTTGTATTTATCCTTGTCATCCTCAAGTTGGCGGAATTCTGCAAGTGAAAGGTGCTATAAAGGGTCACAGCTGCAGGGAGGAGTGGACAGGACAGGTGACGCAAAACTGATCAGCAACATCATATAGAGTATAAACCCAAGGGATCACGAGGACCAAGCCCGCTTCTTTCATGGTCAGCATCTAATACTGACATTGTCTGTCTTCTTGCCCCTGATCCTGGGTTCGTGTATTGTTGAATCCAGTTCCCAGGTCCAGCTCTTATCTGCCAGTGACTCCAGGCCAGGACCTTTCACCCTGTCTGCTCTGTAGCATTAGTGGTGATGTACAGATGTTGTGTGGGATCCAATGTAATGTATTTGTATAGATTTTATTATTTTCTTATTAATAGTATTTTTATTATTACTATTATTGTTTCATTAAAACTGTTGTAGTATTCGTTTCCAAGACACAAATTACTGTCATTTCCCTTTCCCTATGTGTGGGGGGATTGCATCCATGAATTGTTCACATTTAGCTGCTGGTAAACCAGGTGCTGGGGCTAAACCATGACATTCTTCCCCAGGCTCCTTCTGTGAACTCATCAGGTTCTGTCCCAAGCCACTGGGTTGTTCTCAGCCATTTTGTTTATAGAATCGTAGAATAGTTAGGGTTGGAAGGGACCTTAAAGATCATCTAGTTCCAACCCCCCTGCCATGGGCAGGGACATCCGACTAAATCAGGCTGCCCAAGGCCCTACACAACTTGGCCTTGAACATCTCCAGGGACGGTGCACCCACAACTTCCTTCGGCAACCTGTGGCAGTGCCTCACTAATCTCATGGTGAAGAAATTCTTCCTCATGTCTAGTCTAAATCTGTCCCTCTCCTTTCTCCACTACTTATTTATTTAAAAATAAGAAGAAATATTTTATTTCCACAAGTCGTATTTAAAATCTGTTCCTGTAAGTAAGGCTTAAAATTACTAGAAGAATAAACTTTTCTCAGTAAGGATGTTTTGGTTGGAGTACCGTGTCCGGTTCTGGGCTACTTGGCAGAGAGAGACATGGATATACTGGAGGGAGTAAGTCGCATGAGGGACCATGAAAATAACAGACTGGAGCATCTCTGCTACAAGGAAAGGCTGAGAGAGCAGTTCAGCCCCAGAAGGCTCAGGGGTGATCTTGTCATCATGTACAAATACTTGAAGCGAGGATGCAAAGTGACAGAGCCAGGCTCTTTTCAGTGCCTCTGGTCCAGCCATGCCAATGGGCATCAACATATGAGGTTCCCTCTGAAAATCGGGATACACTTTTCACTGTGAGGGTGATGAAGCAGTGGCACAGGTTGCCCAGGGATGTGTGGAGTCTCCATCTTTGGAGATAATGAGAGGCTGTCTAGATATGGGTTCTGATGAGCCAGCTCTAGGTGCCCCTCCTTAATCAGGGGAGGTTTGGACCAGACTGAATTCCAGAATGAATGAAGTAACACAGCAGATTTGCACACTGAATTTTCACATTAACTTTAGGGAGTCTTTTGTTTTGATAGCCTTCTCTTTCTAACCTGTGCTGTGCATTGTCAAAAGCAGGTTTTACTGGGAGCAAATCAGGCCCTTAGGACTTTGCAGGCTCTTGGTTTTACTTGTGGGCAGTTCTTGATGGTGCTAAAGGAGTGCATCCACAAATGCCTGAGTATATTTGACATTCTGTGAAATAATAAATCAGGATGTAAATCAGGCAGAGCAAGTGTTTCTTGGTCTCAAATAAAACTGACAGTAAGGGTCAACTGCAGAAATTCATTGAGCATCTTTGGTGATGTCAGGTGAATCAGTCATGGATCCTGTATGTTTTCTCACAAAGCACTACCTTTTGGCTTTAATTCTTAGACTTGAAATATGTCACTATTCCGCCAGAGATTATAGGTAAGATGGAACATCCAGCTTAAGCATAGAATAGAAACTTGTCATATGATATTTGGGGTTAGTTGTACTTGTTTCAGCTTGTGTGCTCAAATGAGCTTTTATTTCTTCAGTACTTTCAGGATAGTACGGTTCACAGCGATGAGACTTGAGAGGTATCCTATTTCTTGTTCTTGAATTAGTTCCCTTGGTGTTTATTTTGTGACTTTCATGTTCGTGAGGATGTGTTTTGCAGAATCAAACCCTATAACCCAAATCCAATGCCTACTTATCAGTAAACTGCTCCTAGCTGGCTCCTTCATTATCAACTTCCAAAGTCTTCAAGGCGAACAACGCCAAGCTCTAACAAACGCTCCCAGCTGCCCTTGTCTGCTTTCGCACATCAATTGTTACCTTAGCATCCTCTTCTCAGAGCTGGAGGAACAAGTAAGTGGAGTTTCTCCCTCTTAGAGATCAGGGAAGGATGCTTATCTGTTTGGTAACAGTCTGTGGCTGTCTTAATTTTAACAGCTAAGGGTTTTTTTGGGGTTAGGGCTTCTGGATGTTGGGAAAGGAAAGGAAGTTTACGAGTGCTTGAGGTTAGACAGTTCTATTAGGAGTTTGTGGGGAAGCCTGTACCTGTCCTGACGGTATTGGAGTGGTTGAAAGCAACTTCTGAGGCCCCACCTTCCCATCATTGCCAAAGGGGTATGGCACATGGAACAAAACACTCATCTCAGGGAATCTTGCACAATTTAGCCAGTTCACATAAGCTTTTTATTACCAATTCTGGTAATGAGAAATGAAGACAAGTGAGCACTTAGAGAAACATGCCTTAGCTTCCCTCCAGCCACCTGTTGCCCCGTCATTGGTCTCCAGCCCCCTCACTACCCATTGCTGTCAGTCCCTTGGCTGAGGTGATGGCAGTGCAGGAGATGGGGGCTCATGTGTAGTGGTAACTCTGCTTTTGCAGTTACTTGTTGCCTACTTCAGTGGGTTGGGCATGAGCTGCCCCACAGGCTGCCATCCCCTCAGAGCTGTTCCTTTTCTTGCCCTTTCACCCCTGCTCAGACAATTCCTCTGGGCTAGAACCTGGCTTGTGAGATGGGCTGAAGCCTGGCTTGGTTGACTTTTCATGTGCCTTCTCTATCCATTGCCTCCCCTGTTTGGGCATCGCTTTAACCTTGATGTCCCTCGTGCCAAGTACAGGTGCAATGTCTGTGGGCACGCATCGCTGATGCGCAGCGTCTCCCATTTTCCCCAGCAGCACTCTGGGGGTGCTCTCTCCCAGGCACAGCAGCCCCATTGGCTGCGGCAGGGCTGGCTCCTGGAGGCTGGTGAGTGGTGGGTTGCGGAGGCTGGGAGGAAAGGTGGCACTGGGATACTACTCAGGGAGGGTGCTGTTCTCCCAATAATGTTGTGAAGCAGGATGGTGTGTTGCAGCATGTGAAGACGCTGCAGCGCTCATGCATGGGCAGGTGGGTCAGCTGAGGTGTTGGGGACAAATGAATGTGCACATAGGTGCTCCTTGGCCTCTGTATTTGATCTGCGTGCAGTTCCTTGACTTTAAAGATTATTGGAGTTCAGTGAAACAGAGTTACTGGGCAGTAGCAGGGATGACAGTTTAATTGTCAGAGCCGGGATACTGAGGGTCAGCAGGTAATTCTGTGTAGGTGGTGTATAGCAGGTAAGGTCAGGGGACAGAAAATCACGTGGAGGTGGTGGCAACATTGAGCTTGGATAGTAGAGGGACAGACTTGTCAGGTATTCATACAGAGGGTTTCTCTTTCATTTTTTTTTCCCAGGTTTTTTTTTTTTTTTTTTTTTATTACTGGGCCTGTCTTGCCTTGGTGACTCCTAAGTGCCACATTTTCTGTGTAACTGCCAGAACTTGCTGGAATGTTCTGAAAGTAGTATTTATACTTTGCAGATGTTGCATAGCTGCTAGTAAAGGAGGTGAAAGACAGAAGGGAGCTTGTGGTTTGGGCTTAAATCCAAAGCCACTTCCCTAGTGAAGGATGAATTAAAGAGTCAGGGGAGTTCTGCCAGCTTTGTTTGGAAGAACTAATGTTAAGAGTGAGGATGCTATCCACAATGTAATGGAATACAAAAAGTAATTTTGGCACCTCTGTTTCTGTATTTTTAACTTAATACTTCAGCTTTCATTATAATTACTTTTTTTTTTTTTCAGCTCATGTTTTCATGAACAGCTGGTTGGCTCACTTAGGGCTGATAGCTTACTTAAAAATTCACTTCTTGGCAGTAGTAGCACAGGTTGTATTTGACCAAAACCATGGGGGTTTTTATTATACATAAGATAAACCTTGCTTTGTAGTATTTTTAGTGTGAAAATAAGTTATCAAACTTTCAGTTGCTAATGCAATAATAATGAAAACGCAATTTAAACTGAAAAATGTAGAAATTAATGAAATAAGAATAATATTCTTGTAGTTCTAATAAGGGGTTCCTTAGGATGATACTTCCTTCAGTAATGTACGTATGTCAGAACACCTCTAAGTATCATTATTCTGTAGTTTAGGAAGGATTTAAGGTCTCATGTGTGATGTTTTTATATTGAAGTCCCATCCAGCCATTAACACTCCTATCAAAGAAACTGTTCAAGAAGGCAGACAGGAGCCTGCTGAGGGGAGTGAAGAAAAAGCAGGAGCCAAAAGAAGAAAGTCATCTATCCCAAAAGTAAGTAACTGAATTGGTGTTTTATTCTACCAGAAAAGATTTTAAGTCAAAACTATTGCGAAGTTTTTACTTAACTGCTTTAATAGTGCTTTTTTGTTGTATTGCCTTGCCTTTGCTGCTTTTCAGGCATGTGTACAGTAATATTCTTGTCCTTCTGTATCCCTTAAAGGTGATACACGGTTTTGGAAATTATTTCTGTTACTAGTCTGTATTTTGAGGTCATAGTATACTTAAATTCATACAGTACTTTTTAGGCAGGAGAAGGTGGAAATGATCACCAACCAAAACTTAGCTATAAGTTTCCTTTTTTTTTTCAGCGGGAAGATTTTTTAATATAATAGGCAGATACGACTGTCTTTCAGTTATGACAGCTTTTGTTGAAAAGTCTAACAGAGCATTAGGTTCTGTCTGGGTGAAAGCATTCTTCAGTGTATTTGGCTTGAACCGATTTTAAGAATCAGTTTGAATTAGGCCACACTGCTAATCGACTAATTAGGATATAAATGGATGTAAAGGATTTCTCAGCTGTATCAATTGAACTCTGAACCAGGAAAGTATCTGTAAGTAATCAGTATACAGTAGTTTACTATGTAGACTGTTTACCTTCTTTGCTTTGTAAATGAGTCCGCACCTTAGAATCCTTCCAAAACAGGACTGTTTTCTCTTCAGATAAATCATATTCATACTGAAAACTGCATTTCTGTCTGAGACACCTTTTTTTCAGTTTGCTGTTGCTGTACATACCTCATACTGTAAGAGCTGAACCTTTCTAGCTTACTGTACAATTAATGCTATTAGCGTAACACACTGCTTTGAACTTACCCTATCCTTGAATGTTTTGTTTTGTTCGTGTGAGGTTATTCTTCATGTGTCATGAAAGAGAACTTACGTGTCGTATCCTCTCAGTTGTTTTCTTTAAGGAGAAGGGAATCATACAATATGAAAAACTGCAGATAGGATTAATACATTTAAATTTTAACAATTGTATCTGCTTTAAAAGGGAACTTCACAAAAGGTGCTTTCAGATAGGACAAGGTAATAGTATTCAAGCTGAGAGAATGAACTGAAGATCTATACAGCATGCGCATACATAGGCTGCAAGGAAATGTTGATTATTTTCAAATAGATTTTAATGAATTCTTGATTTGTCAGGTCTTAACTGCTCGCCTAAACTGAAAACTAGTATTTTAAGGTTTAAAAAAAACCCCAGTGAAACACGAAAAAAAGACATAGATTAGATGGTACCAATTACCAGTAATTATTGTCTCACACATGATAAAACAATCTGTTTGTGGTCTGTTTACTGCATTAAGTCTTTGTTTAATAGAGTTATACTATGCTAAATATGGTCTGTGACTTGGATATTCATCTGTATAGATAAACAGTGATCCAAATGAATCTTGAATGTTGGCATCAGCACTTAGAAGTACTCATGTAATGGTGACCTGATGAAAAAGGGTGGTTATGTTACCATGAACACAAAGTGGAATTGAAGTTCCACTATAGTGTATTGCTGTATTTTGACCTGTTCTGACAACCATCTGCAGGTGCATACTGGAGAAAGTTGTCCTGCCTAAGGACAATGTGTACCCAAGAAAGAAGTGTATCTACAGAATTCAGCTATTCAAAGTAAAAAGCAGCCTAATGGCTCTTCATGTATTCTCTTTTCACTGTGAAATACTTCTTAATGCGTTTTTTTCACTCTTGACTCCCCTTGTAGTTATCCCCCAAAGGGGATAATAACTTACCCACAGAAGCTGAAACAGAAGAAAAGGAGATGGACACCTCAAAGGAAGATGATCTGACTTCTGAGAAAAACAGCAAAGAAGTATGTCAAAACTATTTCTTTGTAGCAGAGAATGTTTTGTTATGTTGATTGATGTAAATCTCTTACTGAGTACTAAGAAACTACAGTTATTATAACTGACAGTGCCAGGAGCTGTTCAGTTGTAAAAAACTTCCTATGTGTTCACTCGCATTCATACTGAGGCTTTCATCGGGCAGGAAACTTTCAGTCTAATTGTCTGGAAGTTCAGTTGAAACTGGTAGCACAGCGTGCACTTGGAATCCTGTGTTCAGTTTTGGACTCTTAGTTTTCTAACTAAGAGAAAACTGTGGAGGTGCTGGTGCATGTGCAAAGAAGGGCCAGCGAAACTGGTGAATAGTCTGGAGCACAATTCTTATGAGGGGTGGCTGAGGGAACTGGGGTTGTTTAGCCTGAAGAAAAGGAGGCTGAGGGGAGGAGACCTTATCGCTCTCTACAGCTACCTGAAAGGAGGTTGTAGTGAGGTGGGTGTTTATCTCTTCTCTGCATAACAAGTGATAGGATGATAGGAAATGGCCTCAAGTTCTACCAGGGTGAGGTTTAGATTGGATATTAGGAAGTATCTCTCCACTGAAAGGGTTGTCAAGCCTTGGAACAGGCTGCCCAAGGCAGTGGTGAAATTGCCATTCTTGGAGGTATGTAAAAGATGTGTAGATGTGGTACTTCTTAGAGACATGGTTTATGGCTAGACTTGGCAGTGCTACGTTTACGGTTGGACTTGATGATCCTAAGGGTCTTTTCTAAACTAAATGATTCTAAATCTGTGTGATTTTTTTTAATCACTTAATCTGTATTTCAAATATCCTTTAAACAGACTAAAATGTGATTACATAACTTTATTTAAAACAGAATATTATTTAGTACTTATTTTATTTCTTGCCTTTCAGAAAAAAAATCCTGATTGTCATATAATCAGGATTTTGATAATGCTAAAGCAAGAGATGTCTTTATATATTATAGGGTTTTCTAAATTATGTGCCTGAGGCTGAAGTTGTGGAAAAAAACTTGTAATAATTTGTTTTGTTAAGATTATCACCATTTTTAATCTTCACAGGATACGGTGAAAACAAATGAGGTTTCTATTCCTAAAGTTGCTAGAAGAGGAAGAAAAAGAAAGGTAACAATATGTTTAATTACTTCATCTTACTGGAATTTTTGGATACGATGATACTGGTTATTATTTTCTTTAATCACAGATCATACATAAGTTGAAGTGCTTAACACTCTCTTCCCCCTTTTTGAAACAATTGAAAGATGTGTAGGAATGAAAAGTCTGAGTGTATTTTAGAAGTGATGATTCTGTTTGAACTTAATGTAAAGTAGGGAGTTCCTGTCTTTTCCCAAAGAGTCCATTGCAAATATGAAAAACTAAGGTATAAACTATTTCTAGACAACCAATAAAATAGTCTGGTTTGAGGCTTTGAAGAATTTCTTCCAACATCTTCATCACACTGAACTAACCTGAAATACTTCACCTTTTCATGAGATTGTGATTTTGTGGTCTCATAAGCCTGGGGAACATATAACTTACCTTGAAAGAGGCAGTTCCAGCTGTGTACTCATTATGTTCTAGACTTAATGTTCATGTGGTCACACAGCAAACCAGATCATGGCACTGACCCAACTAAAAAGTAGATTAAAGTGGGGCAAAGTTTAATTTGAATTTAAAACCACTTAACTTGTAACATTAGTGCTCACAGCAGGGATGGGATAAGTGCAAAGTGCTTATGACCTTCGTGTTATTTATCACAGGTAAGGAGCATCCTGAGTATCATTTGCTTCACAAACAAGAAGACTATGTGTTTGGATGCTTGTACAAAAATAACTTGAATATTTAAAAAACATAATCTAAAGAATGTTTTAAAAAAACTTACATAAACCTAAAACAAAATTCTCTTATACAAAGAATACTAAGAAAAAATACGTACTTGCCAATAATTTTTCTGTTGCTGCTAGCTCATGCTCCTGCACCCAGGACACTAAATTCTGTGGTTATTTTCTCTAGTTGGATATTTCTCAATTCTTTTTGTCCGCATGTATGGATATGGAATGTGTCTGCAGGGAGATATGTATCCTTTCATCAAGATGTTCTTCTGTCATAAGTTCTGTCTGTCTTTACAACCCAGCCCCCCTAAAATGACTGTGTAGAGGAAGGTCACGATGTCCAGTTAGTGCAGGTCAACATACAATTTTTCACTGTGAGTAACTGGCTGTAGAGCTGGAAGCAGGTGTTTTTCAGATAGCCCTATCTATGGCTTGTTACTTAAGTGAAGCAAGGGGAGATTTTTTACTGCATGTAAAAGAAGAGTATTTGTATATACCGGGGGAAGTGATCTTAGTTGCTTAAAACTGGGTTTTGGCATGCTGTTTTGGTGATTCTAAAAATACAGATAACCTTTTTCCTTTGTCATACCAAGATAGCTTATAGTTAAAGAAGATGAATGGGCTTGTTGAAATGATATGAAACATTACTATATAAGGTAGTGATGGTATGACAAGGATGGAATTATTGATGTATAAATACAGTCTGTTACTAAATTTGGAAACTTTTTTCCATATAAAGAAACAATAGTGTAATAATGCATTTCTAGAAGTTTAAAACTGTTTATTGATAAGAAGTTAGTGACCTGCATTTTTTCATTTTTGAAATTCATTCTTTAAATTAGGCTGAAAAACAAGCAGAAGCTGAAGAAGCAGCAGCAGTGGCAACAGCAGCAGTGGCAGCAGCAGCTCCTGTACCAGTGTCTCCGAAAGTAAGCCCCAAAAGAGGAAGACCAGCAGGTAACTTTGGAAGATATATATATATTTTGTTTCACTACATTAATAACTTACTAGAGTTAGTGAGGGAGCTGCCTCTTTCTCCCAAAGTACTGCGGAGTGTTTTCTCATGCTAAAGGCAGTAGTTGCTGATAGATTATAATGACAAAACGCCTCATCTCAAACTGAAGAATTCAGGATGTAAATGGACTTAAATTGTTAGTGTTAGTGCTCAGCTATCCAAATAAGATTTGTTTTGGGTACAAGTATCACCTTTAGAAAAGCCTTCTACCTTGAAGGCTGCTGAACTCTACACAATAAGAGCTCTTCTTGCATTATTGCTCCATGGAGGCTTATATTCATTAAAGGTCTATAAAATACTTGAATTGTGTTAGAATATCCATGAAATGCAATAAAGATAACTAGGGGGGACACAGAGCCTGTAGGTGGAGCTAAGAGGACAGTAAAACAGAGAGCTGGAGACACTGGTTTAAAAAGATGTTTAAGGCAGTTGGTGTAGACTGAGAGACAAATGAAAAGAAGATAGGACTGCTTTTCTAAAAATGTACAATTAGAACTGTTTGGTGATAATTCTGCAGTGCTTTTTTTCTTTCAAAGTAGCAATATTGTAATTCATTTGGATTTTTGTGGTAAATTGGCAAATAATCTTGAGTTGCTCATTAACTTCTGCATTGGAAAACAGTTCTTGCAGCTGTTAAGTACGTTTTATGAGCATCTATTCTGGGAAGCATAATTCATGCTTATCAGTATCTGCTGATAATATGAAAATAACTTTTAAGAAGTGCAACCAGAATTTGCTAGATTTAATTACTTTTGCCTTAGGAACTGAAAGGAAATAAAGTATTACTTCAGTTCCACTCCCGTTCTCCCACTTTTCAATGCCTGTACTAAATGTACAATTTCAGTATTTGCATGTGTTCTTATTTTTATAAGGTTTTATGTTTGTTTGTTTTTTACTAACTATTGTCTGTAAGAGATGCTTTCACCACCTGTATAAAATGCCTCTTTATACGATGTACAATGCAGCCTTTTCTGGTGTTGATAAAATGTTTGCATCTGTTGCTTAAACAGTGCTCTGTGCTGACTCCAAGAGGAGTTTAAATGCTGAGTATTAGGTTTCCTACCACATGTTCATGGTGATATTGGACAAGCATTTGAAGTATCTTATTCCTAACAATATATGAATCTGAGGAAATGCGAAGTTTTGCTTTGTACTGAGTAGTTACTGATAACAAACCGCTGTCAAGAAAAGTGATGGAAGCCCCATAATACATCTAAAAATACTGGGAAACGGGCTGCATAAATCTGAACAGTAAATGACTCCTTTCTAATTTTTCCTTTCAGGCTTTCTCATTCTCCAATTTCAGACTTGTTCATATTAGTTAGGCAATGTGAAATTAGTGAAACAAATTTGAACTGCAGTGAGTGCCAAAAACGCAGACGAGAATTGGTAGTTGAAACCTGTGGCTGAAAAACCATCTGATTTACCAATTACCAATGAAAGTGCTATCAACACTATTTCAAAAACATCTTGATGAAAGTTTGGTTTAACACTTGAATTTTTTTTATAATAACCAAGTTAGGGTATATATTTTGATTTTAATGTAGCTTCTGTCTGCTCAATGAGAATCTTTTTCTCATAGCCAAGGAGCAGATGATGGCTGTGAACTAACCTGTTTTTTCTGTATAAATACTAGCTTCTGAAGTAAAAGTTCCAAAACCAAGAGGGAGACCCAAGTTGGTGAAACCACCTTGTCCTTCAGAGAGTGACTGGTGAGTTATTCTGTTGGGTATTTTTTCATTTATATAAAGCTGCTTCATTGCAAGCCATATTGTTCCTTATTTTAAGACTTCTTAGTACAGAGTTCCTGGCATGTTTTTTCCCCTTTTGTGTTTGGTATGAGTGACTGTTTGCTGTGATGTTATTTCCAGCTCAGGTAAGTAATACATAGTAACTCAGGGTAGGACATGTCTGGAACAAGAGACACAAGATCTTAACCTTCGTAACTTGTAGAATCTGTGCAAAATTCTCTATATAAAGTCTGCTGGGTGAAAAGGAAAAGATATTTATTAAGAGAAAGGACAAGATCATGCAAAACGAAAATACTGCATTTTCTTCTAGGTTGTTTTTTTTTTTATCCCGCACAGAAATCTCTTCTGATAGAAGTGCAGCAGTATTTGTTACCTACATTTTGTTTCTACCCTTTTCAGTTCTTGTATTAAGTCCTTAGTGGTTCCAGGAACTAAAGGAAAAGTTGTGCATTAGCATGTTTTGTATAGATTAGCAGATACACAGTTGCAGTATATGTACACCTTAAGAAAGTACACTTTGTTATAAACTAGTTTACAGTGCATTCCTGGTCCTGCAGACACATTGGTGTATGGAGAACTGAGTACTAACTTTTTGATTTCGGATCCATGTGCGTGTGTTAAAGATCAGGTTTATTGTGGCCTCCATGCAATTGTTAATTTCCTTTTTGCATGGGTAATGGGCAATAATTTAAGAAAAAGAGTAGTTTTTGAAGACTAATTAAATGAACTGAGAGTAAATTAACTTCATTTTGAATATTATGTTGTAGAAAACAAAAAAAAATGAACTAATTGACTTCCTGAGTCAGAAGGATGTGTTTCTTTAAAGTCACTCTAGATAATGGATATAATGCTTAAGTACTGTTCATGTTCCAGTGTTAATGAGGAGGAAAAGGCAAAGAAAAAAGGAACAGAAGAAAAGCCTAAAAAGCAGGGGAAAAAAGATGAGGATAGTCAGAAGGAAGAGGAGAAATCAAAGAAGGAATTTGACAAAAAGGAAGGCAAGAAGGAGGCTGAACCAAAAAGGAAAAATGCTGCAAAAGTGGGTTCTGCATCAGCTTCTGATTCTGAAGATGATGAAGAACAAGAAGGTGACAAGGTATAATTTTGCTTTCTTTATGTATTTATTATAGAGGGAAGTCTTGTCACTGAAGATCTTTCCTGAAGTTAATGGCAGATTTTAATAAATGTTGAAGCCCTGTAGCTGACTAGTATAGACTTATAGAACCAAGTTGCAGAGCTTCATTTTGTCAAATAATTCTTCCAGGAACCTTGAAATTAAGAAAAACATCTTTTCTAACACACTTCCCTTTTTAATAAAGGATTTAAATGTAGCAGTTATTTTGTCAGAATGCTTTTTCTATCTGTGTTCTGGGAACACAGACTTTTTTTTCTTGGGTATATCTAAGAGAATATTTGGCCTGAAATCAAGTTTTTGAAAGGTACGAAGCTGTACCTATCCTGTCATTTATGTCTTCATTGTCCAGTGCATAGGATATTTGCCTTCTCTTAGAAATCAAAAGAGGGAGAAAGGACTAAAGAAATTCGAAACTTATCCACACGTGGAGGTCTTGTATTTAGTTGCAAGGGAAGTAAGCTCTTTTCAGGTTGTTCATGGAGCAGGGTTTTTTCAAAGGTACTCAGTGTATCTTTCTTACGCTTACCTCTTTACAGAAATAGCAGTTTGTAAGGTATCTTGCTTTTCAGTGATCTGAAGACTTTTTTTTTCTAAAAATAAAAACAGAAGAAAAAAGGGGGAAGAAACTTTCAAATGGCTCATAGAAGAAACATTGTAAGAGGCCAACATGACAGAGAAGTAACAGAAAGAAAGCGTAAGCAAGAGGAGCACGCAGAATCTGAATTGTGAGTATGTTTTAAAGTGATGTCTGCAAGTTGTAGGAGTACTTTAAAACTAGCAGGAGGGGACAACACCTGAAAGAATTCCAAACTGGTTTTTGCTTTCTCCTGTTGTCCTGCCCCCCACCCTTTTAATTGTCTATTTTAACTTCTCAAATGGGGAGTAAAAAGCTCCTCTACACCAATATGACATTGCTTAATTTCTAGATTCAATTCTTCCCATCCTGCCACAATAGAACCATCTTCCATTGATTTAAAATTTCTAGCCAAAGACAGCGTGTAGATTCTGTTTAGAAGTAACCAGAGAATATCCACGTGATGAGGAGTCAGTGTGAAAAGTCTTTCAGGACAGCTGTATATTTTTCTTTGTTTTGAATACATTAGACTGATAACTCATAGGATGATTATGGATTTTTTATCATGTTTTGAAACGTATAGGGTTTCTTGAAAAACACGTCCTTCTCTGTCTGGCAGCTGAAGCATGCACCTTCTGACAGAGAAAGGAAAATATAAGAACTATTCTACTTTAGCACTGCAAAGCCACTTTGGTGATACCAAGAGCAGTCTGCATTCAGAAAATAAATAATCACAAATGAGTCAAGCATAAAGATGAAAAGAAGATCCTTCCAGAAACTTGGGGGGGTGGGGCAGTAGGAAGAAATCTGACTCATTCTGAAGAACTGTTCTGCAAATGGGTGAAGAAGCCACCTCTGTGAGAGCATGATGTGCCCATTTCCACATTTGCTGGGCAGATTGGAAAAAAGGGAGAACAGGTAAAAATGCGGAGAAAAAGGGGATATTAATAATCCCCTTCGCCCATAAAAACAAAATTCTACCTTTTTTACATTCATTAACAAGAATCTAGTTCGTTTGGGGTTTTTTTATCCTCTATTGCTTTGTTCTCTGGAAACTTAAAACATAAATATTTTCAACTCCAGAGATACTAAATTGTCCTTAGTATCTTTGTAGCTCTTAATATATTGCTGTTTAAATCTGATGTATGCTGACTGATTTCTGCAATCAAACTGTCATATATTGATTTGGTTATAACAATCTCTACTTTTAAATAGTTATTTTATATGTTGCAGGGTAGAATCATAGAATAGTTTCGGTTGGAAGGGACCTTAAAATCATCCAGTTACAACCCCCCTGCAATGGGGGGCAGGGACACCTCCCACTAGATGAGGCTGCCCAAGGCCCCATCCAACCTGGCCTTGAACACCTCCAGGGATGGGGCAGCCACAACTTCCCTGGGCAACCTGTGCTGGTGCCTCACCACCCTCATCGTGAAGAATTTTCTCCTTATGTCTAGTCTGAATCTGCCACTTTCCAGTTGATACCCATTTTTCCTCGTCCTGTCACTACAAGCCTTTGTAAAAAGTCCCTCTCCAGCTTTTTTGTAGCCCCTTCAGGTACTGGAAGGTCGCTATAAGGTCTCCGTAGAGTCTTCTCTTCTCCAGGCTGAACAACCCCACCTCTCTCAGCCTGTCCTCATATGGGAGGTGCTCAGGTTCTCTTCATGACCCTCTTGGACCTGTTCCAACAGTTCCATGTCCTCCTCATGTTGAGGATTCCAGAATTGGACGCAGTACTCCAGGTGAGGTCTCGCAGGAGTGGAATAGAGGGGCAGAATCACCTCCCTGGACCTGCTGGCCACACTTCTTTTGACACAGCCCAGGATACCATTGGCCTTCTGGGCTGCAAGTACACATTGCTGGCTCACGTTGAGCTTCTCATCAATGAGCACCCCAAGTCTCCGCAGGACTGCTCTCAATCCCATCATCTTGCAGCCTGTCTTGAAACAGCGGATTGTATCAACCCAGGTGTAGGACGTTGCACTCAGCCTTGTTGAACCTCATGAGGTTCACACAGGCCTGCTTCTCCAGGTCCCTCTGGCTGACATCCAGTCCTTCCAGCGTGGCAACTGCACCACTCAGCTTGGTGTCATCTGCAACCTTGCTGAGGGTGCACTTGATCTCGCTGTCTGTATCTTTGCTGAAGATATTAAACAGCACTGGTTCCTGTACGGATACATGAGGGACACCACTTGTCAGGGATCTCCATCTGAACTTCAAGCTATTGACTACTACTCTCTGAATACAACGATCCAACCAGTTTCTAACCCACTGAACAGTCCATCCATTAAATCCAGATCTCTCCAATTTAGAGAGAAGGATGTGGGGTGAAAGGGTTTACAGAAGTCCAGACATATAGCGTCTATTGGTTTTCCAGTGTCCACTGCTGTGGTTACCCCATCATAGAAAGCCACTTGGTTGGTCAGACATGACTTACTCTTGGTGAAGCCATGCTCACTGCCACTAACCGCTTCCCTGTCCTCCCTGTGCTCGAACATAGCTTCTAGGAGGCTCTGTTCCATGATCTTCCCAGGTACAGAGGTGAAGTAAAGTAGAGAGGTAGAGGGTAGATAGAGATTTGTTTCAGTAAGATAAAGGAGTAATAGTTAAAGAATGCATAATGAATTTAATTAGAGCTGATGACTAGTACCATGAAACTCAGTATTGATAAAAAGAAGAGGGACTTCTTTCTGTGCTGTCTTCACATTCCTTTACTAGTACATTGAATGTAGGCTGATAACTTTTTTTGTTTTCTCATCTGTACAGTTTCCATTTTCTGGTCTTTGTAGCTAGTTGGTTAATATTTATTTAAGTCTAATAATGATGCTTTGTACAGAGTTCTGTGCATACAGACTTTACATATACTGTTTAAATGGCGTGATCTTGTGCTGCCAGTTAAAGTAGTTCTGTGTTCTTGGAAAGTGTTGTTTCTGTAACTGAATTGAATATGAAGGGAGCACGGAAGATAAGACACACAGGCCTGGATGTTTAACAGGTGTATGTTACTATGACAAGAAGAAGGGAAGTCACAGAATATCTTGTCATGATGTGCTGAAATACACAGATTCTAAATGAGACTTTGAAACCCCTCAGGCAAGGCTGAGGAATTGCTAAACAGGTTCATGATAGCTCCGAGTAGAATTCAGATGTTTCAAAACTTCCTTTCTGTCTTCATCCTATAACTGAGGTGAAGACAAGTGTTCTGGTTGCTTGAGTCCTGCCTTTATTTTTAGTGATACAGTTAGAAGAGGGGACAGGAGATTTCACTTAATTTTTCCATTATTAGTATTTGTTTCAAGAATATTTAAATTATCACTAATACACCTACAGTCAGTTGTAGGATACTTACACTGTTACAGTTAATTTTATGAGAAAACAAGCCATGTAGGGCTCAGTTATGCCTAATTGATGTCTCTATAACACCTCGTGGTAGCGTTAAATAGTTTTACTCCTTTTGTCATCATAATGTAAGATTAAGATCTGTACGATGACATTTTACCAATTTGTACATAAAACCAAAACAAAATATGGTTTAGAAACTTGACTTGTTTTTAAAAACCTTTAATTTGCTGCTTCAAGGGAAAACCATCTGTTATTGTGGAGCATTTATAGGCAGTATCTCAGCCAACTAATTTTGTTAATTTATTTCAGTCGCCAAAAACTAGGGCTTGACTCTTTTGTGGTTTTTGCATGCTGATGTTTTACTGAGATAATAATCTGAAAACATTCCGTGTTATCTAAAAATTGAGGGGTGAAAAAAAGGACTGAAAAACTGATTTTACGTCATTGTAAAAACACTTTAACGTTTTTGATAGGCAGAGTAAAGAAGAAGGCAAGAAAACAGAAGTTAAGAAGATGGAGAAGAAGAGAGGTTAGTTTAAAGAAGCTAAACGGTATATTTGGGCATTGTAAGTTTTGGACAGGATGGCTTTAGGGTTTCAGTCCAGGACATTTGATCCATGACAGATTCCTTCAGATGTGTGAAAAAGTGCATTCTTGTTCTTCTGTGTTCTTTCTTTCTTCCACTCATTAGAAGAGGTCTTAACTGTTCCCTTTACTGTCATGTGAGCTTTTAAACCTCAATGAACCCTTCTGTCTGTGAACAAGAAACAAAAGCTCTTATTCTTGGCGTCAAATCACTTTAGTTCCTCCCTTCTTTTTTTCCTATCTGTCTTCTCATAATGCAGTAATCTGAGGGACCTCTTGAAAGTATTTAGGTACTACCTCATACTAAGCAAGAGGCTTGCTAAGCAAGAGGCTTAGATTCAGATTATTGTGGTCTTGTCTACTAACCCAGACTTGCAAACTGACTGTCATAGAGATAAGTCGTTCCTTTTTTAGTACTCCCATCTTTAAGGGTAATCCAAACTACTGCCTGTAATTTCTAGTATAGTACATATCCAGCAGCATGGACACCAACCAACCCAGTGCTGGCAGGGGGAAGAAAAAAGCATCCAAACCCATCCAAGATGTATTGAACTTGAAGGAAACTCTGCTTGCAGTATTGTTCAGAGTACATACCACTTTTGTTTGGGTATTTTCATACACGCATTCAGCATGCAAACTGGAGACAGACACCTTCATTCATCTCGTATGCTTGCTGGAGCATGTGTGCTGCTAACATTTCATTTGGATGGATTTGGACTCTAACTTCAATCATGTCCAGTTTACTGAAAACATCTGGGTGTCCTGTCATTAAAGGTAACTCCTAGTATTCATTGAAGCTTCCTTTTAACCTGGCCCACAAGCAGAAGGTGACAGCTGTGTATTGAAAGAGAAAATTCTTTTCAGTTTGTATCTCTTAAGGAGAAGACTCTGTAGGTGTCTAATAAGTTTCCAGTTTCAAACAGCTGTATACTTTATTTTTCTTAGTAGGCCCTGTGGTGTATTTATATGTGCGCCTGCATGGTTGTTGGATGTAGAGTGCCTGTCCATATTTTTCTGTGTTCTGTATTTGTAGATGTGTTCAGATTTGTCAAAAGGTTTCTATCAAAACAAACCTGATGTGATTATCAAATTTTATCGCATACTATTTTTAATCTTCAGAAACATCAATGGATTCTAGGCTTCAAAGGATACATGCAGAAATTAAGAACTCCCTGAAAATTGATAATCTTGTAAGTATTTTTTTAAACTGATTTATGTGTGTAATTCCTTCAGGAAATACTTGACATGCATGTTTGGTTTTAATATTTTGAGAATGAAGGAAATTTTTTTCAGATTGAAAGGTAATGAGTGCTTAAATGAGGTTATTATGAACATTAAAAGATCAGTATCCGCAATTAAAACAGGTTTTGTTTGAAAATACTTGAGAATAAATTACTTACTGGAAACATTCAGACTAAATTCTATCAAATGAAGCATCTGTGCCAGCTCAGCCTAAGCCATGCAGAAGGACACAGGGAGCATAGTAGTGCCAGAGTCCCTGGTGCAAGGAATTGAGGATGGAGGCCCTCATCTTCTGACCCCATTCATTGTTGAGGTAAGCCTGCTGCTTACTGAGGGCCCATATTCATAACATCACTGACAGATGGTTGAGTCTTGGCTGGCCTTAAGGCTATCTATTAGCTGCTGCTGTTCTTTTAAGTTGGACGCCAGTGCTATGGTCAGAGGAGACTGGCAAAGCGTTAAGTGTAACTGCATGAATGAGGGTGATGGTCAAGGCATGAGGACTCAGGTGTTGGTCTGTTTCTTAAGGAAAGTCCTTCTGAAGGAATGGGTAGGACTGCCAGGAGCTGGCAGGATCCATCCAACTATTTGGGGCAAACATATTGCTGCCAAGATGCTGGCTAACGTGGTTAAAAAGCTTTAAACTAGGAATGGTAGGGGAGGGGAAAGTGAGGAAGTTGTGGAGCAGGGTGATGATCAAACAGTACAAGATGCTGTAAACAGACTTGATGTTGTAATCAACAGAACAGGCCTAAAGTGGCATTACCACAAGCAAATGCACAGAATTTAGGAAGTGCTGGCGGCACTGCATTATGGAGAAAGCTCTCTTAAGCGTTCTTGAAAGTCAGCACAACTGGGTGCCTGACTGGAGTGTCTATATGCTAATGCCTACAGCATGGGGAATAAACCAGAGGAACTGGACATCTCTCTGCAGTTGCACGGCTAATTATTTCATTTACATCACGGATTTGGTGACGTTGTTCATAGGATGCTGTATACAGTATTCCCATGTGTGTATACTGGCTTTTTGGTAAGAGCAGGTGGAGGGAAGACAAGATGCGAAATAACTCTGTGAAGAGAGCAGTAGGAATGTGTGGAGCTCTGCACTGGGACAGAGCTTGGCCGACTGAGAGCTTACGGGTCAGGATTATTGGGTAGACCAATAAAGGTGACATAGTGAGGATACTACTGCAGATCACCTCATCAGGCAGAAGCAGGGAATGAAGTCATCTTGAGGCAATTTTGAACACTTCCAGTTTAAAGGCCCTGATCCTTAATGGAGGCTTGAACCATCCCAGTATCTACTGAGAGACAACAAGGAAGCTTCTGGAGTGTGACAGCTTCCTAACACAGGTTGTCACGCAGCTGACAAGGGAAGATGCCCTCTCAGACCTGATTATTATAAACTAATCAGGGCTCTGAAAGCTATTGGTGCCCTTGGCTGTAGTGACTGAGACAGTGGAGTTCAGGATCCTGCGAGGATAGAGCAGGGTAAAAAGGATCACAGCCCTGGAATCATAACAGCAGACTTTGGTCTCTACAGGAATCTACTTGGAAGAATCCTTTGAGAGACCATGCTGGAGAGAAGGGACAAGGAGATGTGGCTCACTTTAGGGATTATCTCCTTCTCAAGATTGATCCATCTTGACAAGCAGGAAGATAACCAAATGTGGCAGGAGGTCTGCATGGATGAACAAAGAGCTCCTCACTATAGTCCGAACACAAAAGAGGAAGCATACAGGAAGTAGAAGCAGGGACAGATGACCGGGGAGGATGGGCAGACACTGTCCAAGCATGGAGGGATGTGCTTTATGCTT
The DNA here is from genome assembly GCF_017976375.1 of Cuculus canorus. Lineage (NCBI taxonomy): Eukaryota > Metazoa > Chordata > Aves > Cuculiformes > Cuculidae > Cuculus > Cuculus canorus. The sequence continues at coordinate 23,136,981 of NC_071441.1, read as the reverse complement.
AGGAAAGCCAGTATCCCGCTGGAGTTAAATCTGGGGGAAGAAAAGACAATACAGCTTCAAGTACGTCACCAGCAACAGGAAGATGGAGAGAATGTGGGCCTACTGGTGAATGGGTGGAGGAACCAAGTTACTAAATGCCTTCTTGAGTTTGTTTATACAGTTCCTTTAAAGAATCTTAGGTTCCTGAGAACAGTGAGAAGTCCAGAAAAGTCCAGAACAGGAAAGACTTGATACTTAGTGGACAAGGATCAAATTAGGAAACGTTTGAACAAAGTGGTCCCACTTTGATACAGAATAAGTCAAATGGTGCTGAGGGGGCTGGATTATGTCATTGTGCATGCACTCCATTTTATTTTTGAGAAGTCCCGATGATTAGGAGGATGTTCCTGAGGACTGGAAGAAAGCAAGTGTCACCCTCACCTTCTAGAAGGAAGATCTGAGAAATCGCATGCCAGTCAGCCTGACATCAGTCAGTTGGAAAGTAATGGAGCAAATGCTCTCGGAAATTGTTTCCCATAATCTGTAGGACAGTAAGGTCTGTGGGAGTTGTCAGCGTGGGTTAATGAAGAGGCAAATCATGCTTGACCGAACTGACGTCCTTCTGTGAGACAGGTGGCTTGAAGGATGAGGGAGAGCAGTGGATGTTGTTTTAAGTTTAAAAAGGCTTTTGATGCTGTCTCTCTTAATAACCTCATAGACAAACTGTTGATGTCTGGGCTAAGTAAGCAGATAGCAAGCTGGGCTGAAAAATGGATGAACTACAGGGCTAGGATCAGTGGCAGTGAGTCCAGCTAAAGGCCACACGTTAGTAATCAATACCATTAAAACATCTTCATGAATAATTGGGATGATGGGATAGACCACACCTGCAGATTAGCTAAAACTGAAAGGAAAGGGTTGATGTGTTTGCTGCCATCCAGAGGGACTTGGGTAGGCTGGAGAAATGGGCCAACATGAACTTCAAGAAGTCCAACAAAGATTCGGGTTCTGCCTCTGGGGATGAATAAGCCCATGCACTGGCACAGGCTGGGGACAGACTGGCTGGAGAGCAGCTTGTCAGAAAATGACTGGGGCTGTTGGTGGGTGCCAGGCCTTTTATCAGGAGCCAGCGGCATGCTCTGGTGGCAAAGGCAGCCAACAGCATCCTTGGATGTTTTTCAAGAGAATTGCCAAAACATGGACGGAGGCGATCACTGCCCTTTGGTCAACACTGGTGAGAACACAGTAGAGACTTGTATTGTAGGGAGCCCAACAAAGGGCCACAGAGATGAATTAAGGGTTTGGAGCATCTGTCATGGAAGGAGAAGCTGAGAGAACTGGGAGCATTCAGCCTAGAGCAAGGGCTGAGAGGGGGAATCTTCTCCATGTGTGTAAACACCTGAATGGAGTGTGGAAAGACAGCAGAGCCAGACTCTACTCAGTGAAAGGACAACAGGCAGTGAACACTGATGTTAATGCAGGAGACGCTGCTTAAACATAAGAAAAAGGTTTTTACAGTGAGGATCATCAAGCGCACTCATGTATTCATCTAAATTGCTACACCTTGGAATCCAGTATTAAGATTGGGCAGTGAAAACAGGCAGGGAAGGACTAGAGCTGTGTATTTAAAAAAAAAAAAAAATAATTTCTATGCCTTTGGTGTTTTAGAACAATGCTACCAGGTTTTCTGAATTCAAGGCTATTTGTGCTTTTCTTGTTTTGTTTTTTTCTGTAACCAAAACCTCATATCATAAGATATACAGACTTAAAGTAGTTCACCAGTCTCTTGAAGTCCTGGAGGCGATGCAAATCTTAAAAAAAGTCAGTTTCCATTTAAGCAAGTGAAAATGCAAGTAAAAGGCTTCATTCCATCCCTGCCTTTATGTACTGCTGAAGATGAAAAAATTCTCACTGCTGCTACTAACTGGCCAAGGAGGGGTGTGAGTGATGTCAGTTTGAGGGTTTTCGCTAACTGATTATGTAGTCTTTTCAGAGCACCATTGCACCAATGGTGCTGAAAGGGATTTTCAGCCTTTGGCTGTCTACCTTTGTTACATGAGTGACATTTGTACAGTGAGAGAGAAAATGAGTGTTGGTGAAGAAGTACAGTAGGATGTGAGGCAACAAGATGCTCCAGCTCAGGAGCTCTGCATTATGTTAGGTATTTGAGGCAAGGTTCTGGTGCTGTGGGCAGGGGGCTGGACACAGCTGGTTACTGCTGGCTCCAGTGGACCCACTGTGCAGGGCACAGCTGAGCCCGTCATCCAAGATGGTGGTACCTCTGTGAAAATGAACTTAAAGGGTAAAACACACTGGGCAGAGAGAGGAGAGGAGTAAAGAGTGAGAAATAACAGAGGGAGCCCCAAAGTCAGAGAAGAAAAGAGGGCATGCTTTATGTTGCTGGAGTAGGTATTCCTCTGCAGCCTGCGGAGGAGACTAAGAAGGAGCAGATGTTGATGCTGTGGTCTTTGGAGAGCCCATACTGGGGGTGTCTTCCAAAGGCTGTAGCCCGTGAGGAGAGCCCAAGCTGGAGCAGAGGAGAATGTGACAGGGAAGGAGGAACTGTGATGTACTCTGCTAAGAGGTGGGGGCAGGAGTCTGGAATGAAGTTGAGCATTGTGGAGTATGGGGGGGGGGGGGGGTGTTGATTTAACGTTTGTTTCTCACAACCCAAATCTGTTTTAATTGGTAATAAATTATTTTTTCCCTAAGTAGAGCCTGTTCTGCCCCCAGCAGTAACTGCTAAGCAATCTCCCTGTCATTAGCTGAACTCATGAGCTGTTATCCTGTTTTCTCTCTCTGCCTTGTTGAGGAAGGAGATGTTATGTCTGGCTGGGCATCTGGCCACTGGCCAAGGCTAATCTACCACTGTGCTAAATATGAAACATTAATTTTCATTGCAACCCATTCTTAAATTATTTTAAGTGTATGCCAATGCTGCTTCTCAAAAAAATAGTTGGCCTTAAGTTTAGAAAACTTTTACTCTACAGCTTAATGGTTTGGTTTATATAAATCTGAGCATGATCATAAATTCACCTTATAATAATAAGTGAAAACAAAACCCCAAAATCACTATACCCTACTAAACCTCTGATTCAGAGGTGTAATGGAGCAAATATCTTACTGTACTGGGAAAACATTGATTGTACCATTAAAGCAAGGACACTTAGTTTATTATGATTGTATTTATCACAGAAATATAAGGATTCTGCATTGTCCCAGTATATTTGTTTTGGTTTTTTAATAGTAGTTTCCCTTGAGAACAAGAGCTACAACTTTGTACAAGATGCAGAACATTATTATGACCTGTCCTGGAGAGGAATTTTGAGTTCTAAATAGGAATTAAAATAAGCAATAGTAGCTGAGGATAAGAAAATAGTGACCTAAGCATTACAGGAAGAAGACTTTAGCGTTTCTTAGAACAACAGTTCTTAGAAATGGATCAGAAGCTCACATCATTACTTCTGGGTGTCCTGCATAGCATGTAATTCATCAAACTTTTAACTGAAAAATCCATGAAGATACAGTTCTGTATATTAACTGTAGTTCACTTAAGATACTTTGCTACCCTCCTCAGTGGCAACTCACTTGGGAAAAATAGTGTATGACTTAAGGAGAACAGCTTCAAGCACAGAAGTACTAGGGTTGTCAAAGTGGCATAAAGCTTGTGGTTGTATTTTGAAAGTATAAAATTTATATTTAAAAAATTTAAGTTATTCAAATAGCGTTTGCTTTTTGTTATGAAAGCTGCTGAAAGGCAATTAATAATCATCTTCATTTGGAAGTTTGACTATGTGAATTGTTTTTAAATAAAGTGCATAATCAAATCAACAGTATTATAGGAAGGTATCAGTGAGCATGGAAATCAAGTTAGTATGGCTAATTAAGAATGGTTAACATGTAAGTTAAGTCTTCAAATTAATTTCTTGTTCATACACAGGATGTGAACAGATGTATTGAGGCTCTTGATGAGCTTGCATCCCTTCAAGTCACAATGCAACAAGCTCAGAAACATACAGAGATGATTCTGACTCTAAAGAAGGTGAGATTTGCAATGTTAATCAAAGTCATCTTTGTGTTTTCTTAAAAGTATCAGCATTATTTGCTACTGCACTATTGTATCCAGTTCTAGTCCCCACAGTTCAAGAATGATGTGGACAGACTGTAGAGGGTCCAGTGAAGAGCCATTAAGGTAAACAAAAGGATGGAGAATCTACTATATAAAGACCAAAGAAGGGGTTAGGTCTTTTTTCTTCCTGAAGAAGGGGGATGGGGAAGACCTTATCACAGTATTCCACCACTTGGAAGGGCAGCTACAGAGAGGAAGGAGGCTCTCTCTTCACAAGAAGCAATATAGAGAAGACAAGGGGAAATGGGTACAAGTTGCACCAGGAGAGGTTTCATCTTGATATAAGAAAGAAAAACTTCCCTGTGATGAGAATAATCACTCACTAAGCTATCCAGGGATGTGGTGGGGTCTCCATCACTGGAGGTTTTCAAAACAGGGTGCTTGATAAATGTTATGTAGGCTCCCTTTCTCATGAAGGCTTGGACCAGATGTTCTTCGAAGGTCCCTTCCAACCTGGATTGTTTTGTGATTCTGTGATACACTGTGGGAGTGTAGAAGGCTTTTCTTATTTCATTTTAAATTAAGAATTTTATGTAAGCACTTGATGAAATTACATAAGTATTTAAATGGAGCTCGTTTTATTACTTTGATTTCAGATACGGAAGTTCAAAGTTAGCCAAGTTATCATGGAGAAATCTACAATGCTATATAACAAGTTCAAGACCATGTTTCTGGTTGGGGAAGGAGATTCTGTTCTTTCCCAAGTACTAAATAAATCACTTGCTGAGCAGAAGCAGCATGAGGAAGCCAACAAAACCAAAGAACAGTGGAAGAAAGGAACAAACAAAAAAATAGAGAAGGAAAAGGATCAAACAAGTAAGTCATGTTTTCAGGTTTTTGTCATATAGAGCACTTAGTTTGCATCGGTTGCTGAGCCAGCTTCAAAAAACCCTTGATGTAGAAATTCTGCCCCTTTATTAAAACCTTTACGTATCTGGAAGAGTCAAGGATAATACTGCTGTAACTTAAATTTCAAGTTCAAGGATATAGTAGTGTTTTCCACTTTACCTTTATTACCTGAAGGTAAGGATTTTTGCAAGAACAGAGTTTTAACATTTTTTACTTTATTACCTTATGGAATAAAAACGTTAAACATGGGGTAGGCTAGCATACTACTTCCATTCCTCGAGTAGCCTTTTGGTGCCTAGGCTTCCACCTATTTAACTGCTTCCTTTCCTTCACTAGCGTTTTCCCTACTACCATCTATCCTGCTGTGTGTGGCAGCAGCTTTTAATTGCTTCTGTGATGCAGTTTCAGTAGTTCAGTCAGAGTAAAGAAATAATCATCATTTAGGGGAGGAAATGCCTTTATACTCTTAGTAGTGCTATTCTATATTAATCCTGAATGCTTGCTTATACAAGTACAGCATGATATTGAAACCTTCCCATAGTAATGATGCTGTACAATAAGTGAGGTCAGTTATTAAACAAAACATGAAAGAAATGTAATTAGATACTTACATTTTTTACAGAGGTACAAAATGAGGCAGAGACATTGGAAAGCCATGTTGCAAATGAATTTAAACCCTTGAAGATGCCCTAAATCTAAATTTATTCAGATCCTCAGATCTCCACAACCACTGGAGAGAAATTATATTTACTTTGAACTTCAATTCGAGAACAAAACAGTTTCAGAAATCTGTTTGGAAGTTATATCCTCTGGATCTAGAATAAACAAGTTATTGTAACCAAGGTGATCGAGGGTGCCGAGGATTCAGAATAAGTGTAACTGAAATGCCACTGTATTTGTAACTGCTGAGAAAGTAAGCGTGATGATAAAATACAGCCATTTTACAGTGAGAAAATGATGTATTCAACACAGAACTTTCCCAAACCCAGATCAGCAGAGACCCTAATACTCTAACAGAGAATCTAAACTGAAAGACTTCCTACACGTAGAACGGTCTGATTAAGGAAGCTACTCCAGATAAGGTCAACAAGAGAATTTAGTGGAACACACTGAAATACCATATTGTTGCCCATTCAAATGGAGAACTGTAAGTTTTATCAGAGTAGGGAGGTGTTTCATGGAAGTGGATTTTTCTTCTTTTTTGCCACAAAGAAATTTAGGTTCCTTACCAATTCTGAGCAAGTCTACACTAGAATGTCATCTTAAAACGATCTTGTCGGTTTTTTAGCATCTCTTAGCCTGCAAGTATTCTGCTGAATAATGTCTTGTATTTTTTCTTGCTGCAGCACAATAGTTTGATAGAAGTTTTTTTGTAAACTTCTTACTTCAAATAAAATGCACTGTCAATTCTAACTTAGTGACATTCATCAACAATTCACTCAGAGTTCACTGTCTTGTAATGCCAGAGCAAAACATGTATTAATCACAGAAATTTTAAAGAGGTTAAATATTCTTGCTTTGACCTCACTAAACACAGCTTATGCATGGTGCTTTGTTTTCCTGCTTGACAACTGCATGCTATAACTAAATGTATTTACTCTGTTTATATAAACTATTTTTCATAACTTTTATACTATATGTATATTTGTTTTAGTTGAGAGTAAGTAAAAAACCGTGGAACCAATAACCTCAAGCTGAAGTATCAGAAATCCCCTCAAATCATTTGAGCCAGAAAAAATGGTAAAGGCAATTTCCCTGCTGAAGTAGATGCTGTTCTCACTGTTCAGAATATAAATAAGCATTAGTACTATTATGTGTAGCCTAGCAAGCAGAAGAACTCGAAATCTTGTGAAATACATAAATTGTTCATTTCCTGTTACTAAAACTGTGGGATGAGGTTCCTTACATGGAATTTTCAGAAACTGAAGCTGTATCAGTTACTGCTTCTTGTGCTCTTTTAGCTGGTAGGTATGAAGCTGAGATAAAAACAGTTACAGTGTGAGTTGATGAAGGTAAATAAATGCCTGGGGCTTTTTATAGCACAGTATGGCTGCCTGCAGTACATTCGTCTTTCCCTGCGCTTTCATCTTATAGATTCAAAGGTTCTGAATGGAGGATCTGAAGCTCAAGACAACAACCAGTCACAACACAATGGAGAGAACACTGAAGAAAAAGATAAGCATGAAGCTGGCGTTAAGAAAAAGTGAGTGTCATTCCCCAGACCTACGAGCCACATGCTCGCATCCAGGCCAGACTGGGGGCAGGGAGATGGTTCGTTTATCTGTGCGCTGATCCGGAGGCCAACAAGGTCACTCCCAGGGCAAAAATCAAAAGCAATATTTATTCTGGCTCCGGCAAACATAAACAGACAAAAACATTGGGGTGCACAGCTGACATGGAGGTGCGACTTCTCAAAGTTACAGAAACAACCCAACCTGCACAGATGGTAATCTGATCCCGAATGCAACCCAGGTCACTCGGATCTGATATGACACATACCATAAGGGAATGGGAGGGAGACAGAAAGAAGGAAATCACACTGATGGGCAGCAGCAGTTCCTTGGGAACATGTGGTCGCAGCAGCAGCTTCTTCAAGGGTGTGTGGTCCAGGCTGGTCTGATCGAAGTAATGGTTGAGAGAGCGTGAGGGCCTTGCCGCGTGCTTCCTTGAGTTCTTTTCTAAGGCCCATCCGACCCCCACCAGCACATGTTGGGGTGCGCTTGCCACAGGGTCTGGCCCAGATGGGTGGAGGAAGAGATGAGGCAGCACGTGCCACTGTATCAGCTCCAACTGTAGCCGCCAGCCCTGGGCCTTGAGCGCAGGTGGGCAAGGGAGAGCGGTGCTGGCTCCTGCATCTCACACCTGGCGCCACAGAGGAGGCCCTCTGGCAATATCCCAAGTTCCATCCTTGGGGAGGTCTGCTGCAGCACAACCTCCACTATTCGTTGCTGGCGCCACAAAACAAACACACAAATGGGCAGCCTTCAGGCAAAATGTTGAAGGCAATGAAAGAAGCGAAGTCGGGCTTTACAGTGAGTTAATAACAAAAGGATCTGTTCTGCTCTAGCAAAATGATATAAATAGAATGACAGGAGATTGAAGTTACTTAAACACTTTGAGGCACTGTTTTCTTTAGTTTTCTGTCAGCTTTAGAGAATGATAATAGCATGCAAATCTTCCATTAAAGTTTTGAATGAACATTTTAGAATTTACTTAACTCATTGTCCTGGTTCAAGAGATTACAGGATATCCTATTAGGAAAAAATGGGCTTGTGGTGAGACAGGGCAAAGTATAAGCTTTCTCCTAATTTTTAGACTACTCAATGTTATTAAGTTGGAAGCAAAGGAACCACGTTTTACAGAAAATAATGGGATTTATTGAGATTTTTTTTTTTGTGAAATCATGTATTCCAATCAATAGCCAAGCAAATTTAGTGTTCTGTAGTATGTAGTGTATTGTGTCCAGCTCTGGAATCCTCAGCATGAGAAGGACATGGAGCTATTGGAATGGGTCCAGAGGAGGGCTATAAAGATGCTCCGAGGGCTGGAGCACCTCCCATAAAAGGACAGTCTGTGAGAGTTGGGCTTGTTCAGCCTGGAGAAGAGAAGGCTCCAAGGAGACCTTATAGCGACCTTCCAGTACCTGAAGGGCCTACAAGAAAGCCAGGGAGGGACTGTTCACAAAGCTTTGTAGTAATAGGACTAGGGTCAGTGGCAATAAATTGGAGACGGGCAGGTTTAACTAGACGTAAGGAGGAATTTCTTCACCATGAGCATGGTGAAGCACTGGCACAGTTTGCCCAGGGAAGCTGTGCAGGTATTCAAGGCCTGGTTGGATGGGGCCTCAGGCAGCCTGATCTAGCAGGAGGTGTCCCTGCCCATTGCAGGGGGATGAAACTACATGATCTTTAAAGTCCCTTCCAACCCAAACCATTCTGTGATTCTATAACATTGCTACAAAATTGCTCAGATGCAGGTGAGCTGCAGGCTAGAACTCAGACCTGTGAAATTTCAGAACTCTGAATGCTTTACAGAAGTTGATGCATCTACCTTTTCCAAACAAGAAGCCATAAGTGTGCTTGCATTTTTCAGGAGGGTAAGTGTATAAACCTTAGCCTTACTGCTTTTTTGTGTAAACAAGAAAAACAAGCAGTCAATCTCTTGTAGAATATGAGGAATACTTAATGAGGAAAAGGCCTGGAATTAATGGTCAGGGATTCTATCTGTCCAGCAGGATGTATTGAAGCATGTTTACTTTCATTACTGCCTTTGCACAGGCCAGAAGAAACTGTAGTTACCTGGCGTTGTTTTGGCTCTCTGCCAAGTTAAAATCCTACAAATGAATAGAATATTGACTTATTTACAGTACGGTAAACGTAAAGAGTAAAACAAAACTTAAGATGAAAATTCATTTGGTATTTGCTAGGAGGTAGCCTCAGAAGTACAGGCTTCTGGTTACACAGCTTTTGGAAGTGATATTTGGGAGTTTCCAATCAGGGATGTGAAATACACATTTGGTCTGAAGAAGCAGCATGTTACAGGAACTTAAAGAGGCACAGGTGTAGGTTCCTAACACAGCCTAGCATACTGCTTACATAGGTGATGTGGCCAAATCACAGTGAATACTAAACTGGTTCTCCAAGACAGAATTTTTTCGTGGCCTTCCTCCTTCCTTGTTCTTGCAGAACCTGACAACACTTGGATTTTTGAGTGATGGCAATAGTCTCATTCAGGTTGCCCTTTATATTGTGATTAAAAGAATAAAGAATATTTGGGTGCATGTGTGACACCTCAATAGGCATTGGTCAAAAGAAACTTAATGCAGACACTTCACATAGTTGTGCAGCATGTCTGGAAAAGGCTGTTGAATACAGTAGCTCAAAAAAGCAACTCTGAGGCACAACAGTATGTTTGTAATACTTCAGTAATCCTACCTGTAAAACTTGCCCGTGTCATCTATGTATGAGGTAGTGGTGGTGCCATGTTCTGCTAATAAACATATAGCTCTTCAAGCATGTGTGAGGTTTGCTGTGGCCTTGAACTCTACACTGCAGCACGATCTTTGACTTACCTAAACAAAGCCCCTTTGCAAAAGAACTTGCAGGGCTACCTGGGAGCAGTTCCAGTGGGCTTAACACTCATTGTTTGCTAACAGCTGTAAGCCAGCTTTTGTAACATCTCTTGCAAACACCATCTAGATGCACATCCATGTAACTGTTCTAAATTCAAGCAAGCTACAGTGTGGTGTCTTTCCGTCACACAAACTTCCTTTCGTTCAGTATTTTTCCATACATTTTTATTTGCAATAGTCAGTTGTTTTGAAATGAGAAACTAGTAAGCAAAATAAATAAGAACAAGTCAATGTTCAGAATGCCCCTGCAGTTCTGACTGCTGTCTTCAAGCAAATAGTTTGTAAACTCGTCAAGTCATGGGGGCTATCTGTTCAAGTTCTGAACTTCACTCCCTTTGATAATTCGAGGCAAGACGTGTCCATACCTTTCTGACAGTGTACTTCAAGAATCTGGAAGACAGAAGTTGTGTAACAATTTTTCTGAAATGACTGGCACTTAACACCTTTTTGTTCTTGTTCAGTAAAAATATGTACTGCTCCCCAAGGTTACCTCAGTTTGTGGAATATACAGTGGATTTATTCCTGGCTGCAAAAAAGTTAGACTTGGTAAGGCGTGTTAAGCCAGAGAGTGTTTCCACCTGAGCTGACACACAGTTGGCAGCAGATTAGGGAGGGCTGCCTGAATGGAACACAAACTGAGTTGTTCTAAACAGCTGCCATTCACAGTGGGTCACGTACACAAATGAGATGTTAACTCACAACTGGCTTAGCTTAATATTTGGGGCAGCAGGCATCATTGTCATCCTCAGTTCTCCATACTTCATCTACTGCTGAATGTACATCAGCATCACTTAGTTTAGACTGCACAAATCAAGTCTTGCTCTCTCCATTTTCATATGATCACTAATGTTGCTTTACTTTGTTTCTAGGATCTGTGGTGAAGAGAGAGAGCTTGAAAAGTCAGCAAAAGATTCGGCCTTTGAAAGCAAATGATACCACTGGAGTCTTTTTTTTTAATACAAATTAAAGAGGATTGTTAAGTTTTGCATTTCAAATCTATAGACTGCTGAAAGTTTTAAATAATTTTATAAGCATAGTATTTTAAAGTTAAATTTTGTGGAGCAGAAGTCCTTTTAATCTTGGTTTAAAGGTATTTAAAACACTTTTGCCAATAGTTTTGTCCAGTATTAACACATAATGCATTTCAAAAGATGAGAATTCCAGTTAGAAGACAAATGCTTACATGTTACAGGACTTAGAGTTGTAGTATATTTTTATCTGACTACTGTATGTTTGTCTAGTTAATAGCAGGAAAAAGTGTAAATACTTGTAACTGCCTAATTGCTTCAGTTGCAGAAATGAAGCATCTCTTCCTACAATACTGACTTGTTTGTGCATAGTTTTTCAACTCTTGTTGGGATGTCTTTTCACTGTGTTTTGTAGGAGTTGGAAGCAGCGTTTTTATAGCTGTTAACATTTTAACGTATGAGTATACCTAATTACTTTTTTTAAACAATTCTAGTTCTGTTCTTGCAAAACTTGTGCCAATTTACTGCAATGTGACTTCATGGTATGCTTTTGGTATGATAAGTATACTAGAAAGAAATCTGGTGTTTTCTCTTAACCTGTTCATGCACACTGGTTGGAAAACACTGTTGAAAAACTTGTGAAATAAAAGAACTTAAACTGATGATGAGAGACTGGTTCTTAATACTGACTTGTACAGACTAAAACAGTCATAGGAATAAGAGGTGTCTGGTTTTAGTACTATTTCAGTTTTATTGCATTGTCATTAACTTGGGGATTTCTGACTTGAATATCAACACTGGTATGTTAAGAAAAATTCCTTAAGGCATGAAGTGGAATGAAATGAGTACCATCTCCTCTGAAAACAATTGGAAGATGGTATTGGCAGAGGCCAGCCAGGTGAGCAGTTACAGTTAGTTTTAAGACTCTTGGGAGATACCGGGGAAGGTGACAGCATTCCAGGTGTATGTATCACCTTGTACTGTGTCACCTTCAAGGCAGCAACAGAAAATGGGATCACAGCCTGCGTACACCAGTACTTGTGAAGCTTTAACTCACACCAGTCAACAAGGAAGAGAGTCCAGTACTGCAGCATGACCAAAACAGCCTGCTGTCAGATAGGGAAGTCTTAATTAGTTCTTGTTTCCATGCCTTGTGCATGACTGCCACTGTTTCTGTATTCAGCACACCTGTTTTTTTGTTGTTTTGTTCTTAGCCAAGGTAGTATGGAGAGAAGGCATTTTTGCTCATAAATAAAAGATGACAGCTTTTTCCCATTTTCAAGCTCAACAACTTGGCACAACTTCTACTTTTGTTTGCAGTTACACTCTTACACTAGTGCTACTCGGCTAGATATTCAGGAAATTTAGCAAAAAGCAACTTCAAAAACTCGAAAAGCTGCAAGCGGGTAAAAGGTCTGGTATCTTCAGCACTGCTTTCTAACTTTTGTTTCCCAGAACCTGAAATTTTTCTTGACTACTGCTTTTTTTTTCACTGAACTCATGCACTGCTATGAAGTAACTCCTCCTTATTATCTGTCTCCTAATTCTGAAAAGATAACGTTTTTCCTTGTTGCTGCCTTTTTTTTTTCCTTCTGCCATTTTTTTCCTTCTTCGTAATGGACTAGAAGAGTAAACTGCCTAAGTTTTAGGATAGCCCAAATCTCCTCTTCATTTGCATGTTAAGTAACAAGAAAAAAAATCCTTACTAGTGACCAGAAGTACAGAAAAAAAAAGGATGAAAAGCCTGAAATCAGAACTCTTGAATCTGATTTCATTGCACAAGCAGTATGATGATGTTTATTGTATTCAAAACTGCAATTAGTAACGTTTGCTAGTTTGCACTGGTTATTTTTTCAAATGTAACTTTGCCAGAATCCATCACAGTATATGCTTTTTTTTAGTTCCACTTGAATATGCCAGTCTTTCAGAGACCACATGTGCAACATGTAGTCACTACATGAGCTGCTGCTAAAGCCTGTTGAACCTAATTTGAGCAACATTTAGCTGTCCATTTGCATAGTGGTACACAAATGATGCTAACTACTTCTGTAAACCTTCACCAGAACCCATTGTGTTTCTTTCTGGTCTCAAAATCTGTAAACTAGCCATAATGTTAAGATGAGGCAGGACTATCTGGTTGGTAATGAAGAAAAGCTAACAGATGTAGTTATTTCAACATTCAACAATTCACCAGCAGCTGAATTTATGGAGCCTGTTTTGCTGCACTTGTACAGCGGACTTCTTCATATTAGAATGCACTGCATGCTTTCTAAAGACTTCTTCACTGTGGGCAGGGACACGTTCCACTAGATCAGAACTTCCCTGGGAAGCTGTGGATGCCCCATCCCTGGCGGTGTCCAAGGCCAGGTTGGATGGGGCCTGGGGCAGGCTGACCCAGTGAAGAGTGTCCCTGCCCATTGCAGGGCGGTTGGAACTAGATGATCTTTGAGGTTCCTTCCAACTCAAACAATTTTATGATTCTATATTGAGTACTTTTTACAGGTGCAAGGACATATTTTTCATTCCTTATTACTCCACTATCATTTAGGTCAATGGATGAAAGCACTTGCACATATATGCATCTTTACTGATCATAACAAAAGCATGAACGAAATGGTACTATTTCCACTTGTACCTTCCTGCCCAAAAGTTACCAACAGCCTAAAACTTCTTTATTCTGTCCTTGCAGGTCTGTTAACCTTAGGGAGAAAGATGTGACCAGCACCTGCTGGAAGGCCTCCACTCCGTGATGCTGTTGAAAGCAGCATGCTCTTCAATGGCTTTTTGTACAAAATACAGTGGCACTCAGTTACAGTAGCACTTTGTAGTTTCCCTGGCTGCTTTGGGAAATAAAAGCATTTAGAAATGGTTAACAATTAAATATTGAAGCCTTTATTTACAAAGCAGAGTCCACTTACATGATCACTGGAAGTTAAAACTTGGCACATAAAGTTTAGTTTGCAGCAATATACCTAAGATTTTTGAGTACGGCAATCTCCTCCCACACCCCAAAGGTAAAAAACATGCAAGTAGTTACAAACCAAAATGCTAAAATGGCTTGCAGAGTTCTGCATGTGTGTAATGAGTATGTACCTGGGCAATGAAATGGAAGGCGTTATAATAGCTTTCAAATCTTGAGGGCAGTAGCTCAAATTAAACCTGAAAGATCAATAGCGCATGGCTCCCAGAATGAAAATGTCCTTGGTAGATGGTCATTATATTTGACCTCCACAGATCTGGTGTTTCGGCAATCTCTAGCATTTCACAGCAGACTGCAGTTAAGGGGGGAGACCAACATGGCCATGCAGCTAGATGCTCAGCCAAGGGCGTTCTCATTCAGTTTCCAAATACAGACAGTTAATGCACACTAGAATTTGCATATTCCTACATACAGCCACTCATGAAATGTACTTTATTGCCTTAAGAAACAACTTCCACTTTCACCCTCAAAAGCACTTCTGTAAAGATGTTAACAAAGCTGTTACAAACCAGTCCAGCCCCAGCAGTTTAACTGGTGATAGTTGTGATGGCCATGGTGCTCCTTCTGCTGCAGGTTCCTGAAGGATAAGACAACTACCACCACCCCTGGTTATATGTGCTTGCTTCACTACTGTGTTTTCAGAGTACGCAGGATAACAGCTGGCTGACTTTACTAGACCAAAAAAAATCCAACTTTTTTTTTGTCCTAAATAAGCAGAGATTTAAGTTTACGTGACCTAATACACCACCAGAAAGCAGTCAAACGTGAGTGAAGAATGGAGTCCTGCAAACGCACGAGACACTTTTATTTCAATAAAGCAAGGACTTGCGGAATCTGCAGCCAGAGGACCTGAACAGAGAATTTGTCAAGTACATTGTATGCAAGCTATCAGAGCTGTCTGTCTTTTACACCAAGCAGAACTTGGCTTTTCTTGAGAACTAGCTGAAGCTTTCAAAAGAAAAACCAGTTACTGCTACTAGCTTTGTTAAACAGCAAAGATTTCCACTAAAATCCTCTGAATCCCTGATGACTGATGCTGATTGCCAACATGAGCCAGCAATGTGCACTCACAGCCCAGAAGGCCAACTCTATCCTGGGCTGCATCAAAAGAAGTGTGGCCAGCAGGGCGAGGGAGTTGATTCTGCCCCTCTATTCCACTCCTGTGAGATGGCACCTGGAGTACTGTGTCCAATTTTGGAATCCTCAACACGAGGAGGATGTCAAACTCTTGGAATGGGTCCAGAGGAGGGCTACAAAGATGATCAGAGAGCTGGAGCACCTTCCATAAAAGGACAGGCTGAGAGGGTTGGGGTTGTTTGGCCTGGAGAAGAGAAGGCTCCAAGGAGACCTTTTAGCAACCTTCCAGTACCTGAAGGGGCTACAGGAAAGCTGGGGAGAGACTGTTTACAAAGGCTTGTAGTGATAGGATGAGGGGGAGTGGGTATAAACTGGAGAGGGGCAGATTTAGACTAGACATAAGGAAGAATTTCTTTACCATGAGGGTGTGAGGCACAGGCACAGGTTGCCCAGGGAAGTTGTGGCTGCCCCATTCCTGGAGGTGTTCAAGGCCAGGTTGGATGGGGCCTTGGGCAGCCTGATCCAGTGGGATGTCCCTGCCCATGGCAGGGGGTTGGAACTGGATAATCTTTAAGGTCCCTTTCAACTCAAACCATTCTATGATTCTATGACTTTCAAAAAGCAAGGCGCTAAATAAGTATATTCTACCTTGTCAGAGTTTCAACTTCACATCAGACTAGCAAGTACAAATTTGTCATGCTTTAATAAAAACTAACAACACTTAAAATAACAGAATGATATTTAAAAAAGAATTGCACAATGAACTCCACTTTAGGAACATTTAAAACTGCAAGCAGTGTAAACAGTTAACAAAGTCATTTGAAAAGCACGCTACAATTCAGTAATTGGTGAAATGGTGAAATGTAGTTTACTCTTCATGGAATCAGCCCTCAGAGTCAGAACACAAGGACAGCAGTAGCTCACAAATGCAAACACTCCTGTCTGCAGGAAAGAGCTTTGAAGTTAATAACCACTCTCAGCTTCTCTCTCAGAAAGTAATCTCCTCCCCACAAATTCAGTGCTACCCACCCTTGTCGAGAAATGACAACTGCCAGAGTTTTCAAGGTAAAATGGCCAAAGCCCATATTATCATCCTTTGAGGTTAACAGAGCCTTAGATGCACAGAACTTCTCAAAATTAAGGCTGTTTTTGCAAGGTATTGTCTCTTTAAAGTCCATAGTCTTCAAACTGCTATATTGTTGCTGAAGTGTATTAAAAATGCAACTAATTAAAATTAAGTAGATGTCTGAGCATATTTTCCCATTGTAACTTATCTTTTAAAAATCATACCTACTTAGAAAAGCACACCTGAAAGACTTCAGGTGCAAAGGGCTCATTCCACCTCAGGGGAGAGAACTAAAAGCTTAACCCAAAACCCAGCAGAACGATGAAACTCAAGCTGTTTGCTGGCCGTGACAGCCAGAGCAACAGATTCAATACGGTAGTTCGTTGAATTCATTCAATGTCAGTTTCAGTTGAAAATCCCAGGATCCACATAAGGATATGCAAGAAACTCCCCTAGTTTATTGCCTTCCGCATCATAATGGAGCATCCGAAAACAAACATCACAGAAAAAACAAGGGTCCTCTGGTGCCAGACTGTCTTTGTTGGTTACCCACCTGCAGGTTACAAAGTACAAACAAAATACAAATGTTTTCCATGTGAATCCAACGCATTTGTGACAAACACTTCAACATTTTACTCAGAGTTGAGGATAATAGCAAGAAACATCAGCAATTATGTTATGTTGGTACCAGGTACCACTTCTGTTGCATATTCCCCACCCCAGGCGCACAGCTTTTTTCTGAACTCCACACCCATCAGTGTCTTATCCCAGCTCCTACAACAGCATTTCCTGAGGAACTCCTTGGGAAACCTGTGTACCTGTTACAATGCCTAACCAAATAAAAAAAAAAAAAAAAGTACATTAATAGGAATCTTCTATCTTATCCCCCGTGGCCACTTAAGTCATCAAAGATAAACATTTTCCTTTAAAGTAAGAAACTGATAGAGAGCAGACGTGATTGACCCAAACTACTCTGAGTAACAGCCAAATCCATTTACAAGTCTAAAAGAAGGGCCTGGAACGTGCAGACAAGACAAGGAGAGGATTGCTGCACGCTCCAGCAAGCAGTGAAGTTAACCTGAACATAGCTGCCAGCACGAGGGCCAGCCATGTCACCAAGCAATTAATTTACAGTAGCACTCAGAGGCTGTGACGGCTCAGGGCCTCTAGTGATTAAAGATGCTATCTGCACAGATTAGAACATGCGAGACAGCCTGCCAAAGCAGCTCTGCTATCCATGGTTTAGCATCTCCCCACTTAAGCTTAGTGCCTAATCCTGGTTTTAATTTAATGCATTTACATCACCTCGGGTAATGCCCTTCCCATCCCATCTTTCCCCCACACTGACCCTTTGGCTCCACCTCCCCTTATGGCCAAATGCCTCACAGATTATAGCCACTTGCGAAGGCATCATAGGGGCTCTGCTAGGAACACTAGGATGGGCTCCTATCACAAGGGGAATTGGCTCTTTGCCTGATTCCAAGGAAGTCTAAGGCCAAGCAAGCAAGATAACAAGGACACAGCTGTTGTGTAAAACCCAGGCTGAGCGTGTAAGCTGCCCTGGCGGGGAAGAAAGGCAGTGGGTATTTTTATAAATAAATTGTTCTGATCTATGAATTCAGGGAGCCTAGTCTAGTTTGTAGAACTTCTTTAGAGAAATTTCTACTCTGTCCACTGAAAAGCTTTCCTATGTCTAAGTACGCGGGACTAAAGAGTTTAAAGACCACTCAACTCACACTCTGCTCTCTTAACAGGAGAAAATCTGTGCATCACAAGTTCTTTCAAGTATAAGTGCACAGCACAGCGTTCTCAGGTAGAAGTTAGGAGATTACCTGCAGAGAAAGCCGCAAGCCTTTTAAAAATCACTAGATTGGACAGATCCATACTTGCTCTTAGATGCTACATTTAATGAAAGTTCTGTAAGACTTCTGGCAAAGGACTTTGAATCACATGTCTAGTCATAGGCATTTCTCCCAAAAAAGAAAATTTTCAAAAGTAATTAACTGAGAATTGAGCTCTATGTATGCAAAAGAACGTGTGCCAAATAATTAATCTCTTCATCATTTCAGTTCTTTTGATACCCTGAAACATAATCTCTAAAAGAACACTACCTGCCATGGGCCTTTTCCTAGATAGGGAGAAGAAAACTGCCTGAAGAGTAAGATGTCCAAGCATTTGCATGAAGATTATTCACTCATCTTATGAAATTCACACTGGGCTTCAATTTAGTTTTAAGTTAATAGCAGCACCTAGAAAGACTTAACTTAAGAAGACAACTTTAGAATGATGTAGCGTACCTGGCCGTATACATTTTGCACACAAAGCATTTTCTGGTACATAACCAGTGTTTCTTGATTAGCAACGGATAGAGGGTCCTGTCCAGGCAGTCATCATGGTGAATTAGCCTTGAGAAAAACAGATAAATATATGAAATACAATACAGACTTGGTTATACTGGCATCTATCCGAACATAAGCAAGGACACTGAAATTAAGGCACGATTTAAATCCTTGTATAAACTAGGAGTTTACTGTGTAAACTAGACTTCTGCTTAGCATTTCTTAAGGCAGATGAAGACCCGGAGACAAACTGCTAGTTGCAATATCCATGGATTTTATATGGTCAGGAGTAAATTCAGTTTGTGTAGTAACTCAGAACTTTCTTCATGCTATCTACTTTAGATGGCCTTTTCAAATCTTTTATCTCCTACATAGACTAACACCACCAGGTTAATGTTTAGAGACTCATAATCCTGAGATCACTTGCTTGTAACATCTATGACGTTCTTTCGCACAGTATAATCTAAAGTTAATCTAACAAATATTCAGTATTTTATGTCTAATGTTTGTCCACAGAAGGCTTGCTTTCAACAGCCTAAGTACTCCCAACAAAAGAGTGGTGACCTACCTTATATCTGTAACAATAATGATGTGTTCACAGTTCCCTTGGTGGCAGAAAAGGTAAGGAAACCCAATTTTCAAGGTCAAATCATTAAATGTGTAGTCCTCCATTTTAACAGACTGCAGATTTCCGTAGCCTCTGTCATGAGATTCTGACCACTCAATAATCGTTCTGAAAAAAGAAAGATCATCAGCATAGCAACGCTATGAACTGTGAATGCACAGAACGGGAAGACCCTGGAGGACATGCAAGACTCTTCACTGGGACTTAGTTAAAAAGATGGAAATCAAAACAGCTCGTAATATTTTGTAGTAATTTAAGATCATTTCACAGCAATCCCACAGCTCCACAGAACTGTGCACAATTCTTGCAGAACATCAGCCTTTAAATCCTCACCAGGAAACTTCCCGAGGAGTTCTAGTCACAGTGTATGCTCTTGACAGCACTCATCCAGGTCAGGCTGTTTGCAGCATTACACTTTTCAAGCACTTCAATGGTTCAAGTTACCAACAGGTCACTTTGACTTCACTGGTCAATAGCTTTGTTGTAAAGTTTTAAAAAGCTTTTTTTGGTTTTGCCAAGGAGAAACACAAAGCTGACAACTGCCATTACATTTCCAGAATTTAACACTGGAAGGACACTGGCCACTGCTCCAATTATTTCTTGGCTTTTCAGCACTCTCCGACATACAAGGCATTTCTTTTCCACAAAATGTGTATGTTATCACAAGCCCTTCCACAAAGATCATTGCTGCTCATTGACAGGAAGAAAAGGAGCAAATTAACTAATTTCTAAAGCCACACAACAAGTCTGGCACAACAAGAACAGCGTATCCTTACCATCCATGTTAACATCTTGATCTCCTAAATTTCACTAGCGTGTCAGCTAACTCATACTTGCTTAAAATAAACTACTGTGCATAGTTTAAATGAATGTAACTTGTGCTCAACCAGTGTGAGCTACAGCTTTCAAATAAGAGATATCTGAGACTCTTGGCAATGTCATGTCAGATTCCTTGTCCCAGCTGTTACACAGTTCCCTTGTTGACTTCACCATGAAGGCATTCAGCATATTTCCAAGACTGACCAGAAGAACTGACTTGCACAGAGCTGTGCTTGTTGTCTTTCTGATCCATCTTCTATCTCACAAGCAAGTCTTTTAGTGGCCATTGCAACTAGAGAGGGTACTTAAAAAGCCAGCAGAGACTAGCATCAGGACCCTTCCACAGCAATCCCATCCCAACAGAACTAAAAAGGATTTGCGGGGGAAAAAATGCATTAATCGCCTTTTCAGAAGGGAAGTGAATGGAAGGAATAAGAACAAGTAAAGTTAATCTTCTATGTAAAAATGAATTCATACAAAAAAAAAATAGCATGAAAAGTCCATTCTAGCTTCATATATTAAACATTCCAGTCTTAGAAACACCACCAATCATAAATAAAAAAAAATAAATTTCCTAACTCTTAAGGTTCCTTAATCATCATCTATAAACACTGTACCTGCTCAGATCTCTGCACTCTGAGTATCTTCTATCGTTATAAAAAATGCCTTCAAAATAAAAGAAAGCAGATTTGTAGAGATCCTGAAAGAGAGAGTAAGTCTGCATTAGTGTTATGAAAGATTAAACACCTTAAACAATGTGTTGCAAAACAAGCACTTTAGGTATCTGAATTATATCAAAAGACCCCATTCTACAGGTTTCTAAGAAAAGTTTTGGATTGGTGTTAGCTGCTGATGTGACAACTTGGCACGAGAAACAAAGAACAAGAAGGCCTTCTACGGATATGTCAATCAAAAGAGGAAGGTTAAAGAAAGCGTACTCCCACTGATGAACAAAAATGGTGGCCTTGTATCAACAGACAAGGAGAAGGCTGAGATACTCAACAACTTTTTTGCCTCAGTCTTCACTGACAACTGCTTTCCACACCTCTCCTGGGCCACTGGACAGCAAGGAGTAAAGCCCCTCCCACTGTAGGTGAGGATCAGGTTCATGACCAGCTGAGGAACCTGAACATATATAAGTCTATGGGACTTGATAAGACGCATCCCAGAGTCATGAGGGAATTGGCCGATGTGGTTGCCAAGCCACTCTCCATGACATCTGAAGAATCACGGCAGGAACCAGAAGTCAACATTGTGCCCATTTTTAAAAAGGGAAGAAAGAGGACCCTGGGTAAAATCAACCTAACTGAGTGGTGCAGTTTCACACCGCAAGGACGGGATGTCATCCAGCAGGACCTGGACAAGCTGGAGAAATGGGCCTGCATGAATCTCATGAGGTTCAACAAGGCCAAATGACAGGTCTTACACATGAGAAGGTCTGGACATCAGAAAAAAAATTTTCATAGAAAGGGTCATTGGGAACTGGAACAAGCTGCCCAAAGAGGTGGTGGAGTCACCATCCCCGGAGGTATTTAAAAGATGGGTGAATGAGATGCTCAGGGGCATGGTTTAGTGATTAATAGGAGTGGTTGGACTCGATGACCTTGGAAGTCTTTTCCAACCTGGTGACAACTAGGCTCTCTGGATCCCCAGACCAGTCTTATGTGTCTTTATCAACAGAATGTCACAAATGAATGTACATTTGTGCCCAGAAGCCTGTTTGAGTTACTAACTCTAAGGTCTCAAAAGACAGGAAATTCAGATAGTGGGGCCAGAGATGGGACTCACGACTGGTGATGACCTGCACAAAGGCACAGCAATGTTTTACATTCAAACAATTTATTTCAGCTCCGTTATTGCCAGCCTCCCTGGCTCTCCAACCACAAAGTGTCAGTACTGCCGTCCTCGTGCTCTGGCAACTCCTTACCAACTGCTGTTGGTCACAGCACTTCTGAATTCATCAGTTCTTTAAAGCTGGTCCATAATTCAGAAAACAGCTGTTTGTCATAGTGAACAGAAGGCCAAAGGAGCCACCATTATAAACTTCTCGGGAATTTCAGTCAAGGTACTTCCTGATTAATGCTGGCCAGAAGTATGACTCAAGACATTCCTTCCTCACAGATTTTGCATTATCCTTCAGGTTGCAAGGAGGGATACCATACTATATTTCTTCAGGGAATGCCAACAGTAGTAGTTACCACATAAAAGATATCGGGTCCTTACTAAAAGTATCTGTATCTGTGGAATAAAATTCTTCAATATTGTCCAGTTCTCTTAAACATCCTCCTGATGTTGGTTTGACTACAGTGGCTGTTTACAAAAAATCCAAATCAAACCAAAAAAAGGCACAGAATAGAATAGAACAGAATAGTTCAGTTGGAGGGGACCTACTACTAACAATCATTTAGTCCAACTGTCTGACCACTGCACGGCTCATGAACAGTTAAAGGATGTTATTAAGGGCATTGTCCAAACACCCCTTGAACACTTAAAGTCTTGGGGCATCCACCACCTCACTAGGAAGCCTGTTCCAGTGTTTGGCCATCCTCTTGGTTTAGTGGTTAATTAAAGAATTAAAGCATTAAAGAAATGCTTCCCCATCTCTACTCTAAACCTCCCCTGGCACAGCTTTGAACCATTCCCACACATCCTATCACTGGATCCCAGGAGAAGACAATCAGCATCTCTCCTTCCATATACATGTCCTTCCACATGTTCCACAGAGGACATTGTTGCTGTCCTCTGGACATACTCAAGGACCCGGACACCCTTCTTAATATGTGGGGCCTGGAACTACATCCAGTAAGGTGACACCAACACTGAACACAGCAGGTTAGTCACTTTTCTTAACCAGGCAGTTACACCGTGTTTGATGCACTGCAGGACGTGGTTTGCCTTGTTGGCTGCCAGGTCATGCTGCTGGCTCATGCTGATCTTTGTCAACCAGCAGCCCCAAATCCCTTTCTGCAGGGCTGCTCTCCAGACCCTCCTCTTCCAATTTAGAGTGGTGTCTGCAGTCACTCTGACCCAGGTGCACAATATGGCATTTGGACTTGGTAAATTTCATGCCATTAATTATTGCTCAATTAAGAAAAAACAAAGAATAAAATTACAAAACCCAAAAGAAGCAGCAACTAAGAAGAAGTTAGGTCTATCTAAGCCAATAAAATCCCAAAACTTTCCCTCACTAAGATACTCACAAGCTACACTTATTTACTTAACAAATGAGAGTAGCAACCTGATTCTCTCACTCAGCTTGTGTACTCAAACTGCACCTCAACAGAACGGAAAGCTGCCTTACGGGGGAGCATTAGCATTACTGTACAGGCTGAGGCTACTTATACAGCCTCTTTACTGCAGACTTTAAGAGCACAATTCTGATATAAATCAGTTTCTAAGATCCTTACAACAGTCAGAAGCTATTTTCTCTATTTAGCAAAGCTAACATACTTCTGGGAGGTCACGGTGCCACTGCCTTTCTAGTCTGAAAGGAAGAAAATTCTACCCCACTGATGGAAGATTACCTGTCTGCTGAAGCAACATGTGAATTTCATCGTGAAGATGTACCACACAGTGAGTCTACTTCAGTGCAAGTTGTAAATTCACAATCATGCTTGAGGAAACAAACAAATGGAATGAATGCACACTACTCATTAACAATTCCAGGTGGGAGGCAAGGCAGTAGCTTCAGGAGTTCATGGAGGCTATGGAGTCTCCAACACTGGAGATATCCAAAAGCTATCTGGACATAAGCGGCCTTGCTTGAGCAAGGGGTCTGGACCAGATCACCTCCAGAGGTCTCTTTTGACCTCAATCACTCTGTGTGATGATACATATTATGTGAGATATAATGTATTATCAAAATGATGCAATTCCAGTATTTTCAATTAAGTGTGTGGCAGGGGAGATTTAGATTGGATATTATGAAAAATTTCTTTACTGAAAGAATGGTGAAGCATTGGAACAGGCTGCCCAGGGAATTGGGGGAGTCACTGTCCCTGGTTGTGTTCAAACATGGACAGACGTGGCTTTTTGGACATGTTTTAGTAGGCATGGTCGTGTTGGGCTGATGGTTCAACTAAATGATCTTCAAGGTCTTTTCCAACCTTAATGATTCTATGATTCTACTTTTTGTTTATTGACTGCTTTTGCACATCCCCAGAGAACACCTGGCAATTGTGGGAAAGTGGAATAATCTTCATTCATAGCTTTGATCAGCATCCAGCTGCAAACTCCAAAGCATCTAAGTTCAAAGAGGGGTAGTTTACACTTAGCTTCCTATTACCTCTGGTGTTTTAGAATAAAGCTCAAAGTAAATCAGCCCACAGGGATCCATCTATGCAAAAACTCACTGCCAGTGTTACTACTTCCCAGTGGTCACATTAGCTGTATTTGTCTTAACATTGCAGAAAACAAGTTAGCTTGGTAATGCCACCAGGAAGTATTTACTTGCAGTGCAGCCCACAGGACCAACAGAGGCAGAACCTCTGTTCTGCCTAGTTTAGCACTAAAAAAAAAAAAAAATCCAAAAAAAAAGGCAAACTCTGTCTTCCTCTCTCCTGTATGTTTTTGAAGCTCTGACACATGAAGAGGGTTTCAAATAGAAGGTTTTACCTTGCTGATGTGGTCCGGTGCTTGATCTGGCTGATTGCTGAACTCACCACCTATCTGAAGGTCACTGACACAGGAAATTGAGTCTCTCAGCTCGGTAAGCTCCTGGCTGCCCAGTACAAGGACTGTTTGATAGGGCTTATGATCCTTATGCTACAAAGAAAAACGCTTGTCAGCATCAGTACTGCTCTTCAGTTAACAGCTTGAGGTCATTAATGGCAGCATATGGCCCATCACCTTGCTGACCAAGATTTTAAACAGCATCTTGCATCAGCTTCTCCTAAAGCTGCCATTTATTGATTTTATTCAGAAACTCAAAGGTCACATTCCCCAATGGAAAGTGCCCAGAATACAGAAAATCAAGGCACACATCTCAAATCCAGAAAGAGTACCGTACTTCTCATGTATTTAGTTGCAGATTTTGAGCTTTATGTGAAATCAATTAGCTGCTGAGTAATCACTGCAAAAAAAAATCCCTCCATAAAATAGTAACAGAATGAAAGACAAATTCTGAAAAGGCTTTAAGAAGTTAAAACAGGTGAAGGGTTTACCACACTTCCTCAATGGAGTCACTGATTTTAACTGCTAGGGAAGGCAAGATATTACCCGAGCAGGGACGAAACATAAGAATACATCCTAGAAAATTTAGTACAAACCTTCTGAAATATGACAGGATAGAAGACGTTCAGAGTTAAAAGTAGTTCTCCCTCCTCAACTAGATCTGTTGGATTGTCTGGCCTCCTTCCAATTGCATGTGACTCCTGGAGAAATATAGATATATATATTATATTGGCAACCACTTATATATTATAGCCTCTGGATAAAAGTCTCCTCCTTTTTCAACAAATCAAGAGAGTATACTGGCTACACAAACACCTTGCCCCATCAACACCAAGTGTCCACAGAATGGTTTAGGTTGGAAAGGACCTTAAATAAGTTCCAACCCCTCTGCCATGGGCAGGGACACCTTCCACTACATGAGGTTGCTCAAAGTGCCATCCAACCTGGCCTTGAACACCTCCCGGGATAGGGTATCCATGACTTTCCTGGGCAACCTGTGCCAGTGCCTCACCACCCTCACAGTATAAAACTTCTCCCTAATCTCTAATCTAAATCTACCCTCTTTCCACTTAAATCTACCACCCCTCACCTTATCACTATACTCCCTGATAAATAGCCCCTCTCCAGCTTTCCTGTAGACCCCCTTTAAGTATTCAAAGGCTGTTATAGGGTCTGCCCCAAGCCTCCTCTTCCCTCAGCCAGATGATCTTCAGGTTTAAATAACAGGTGCATGTACTGCTGTGAGAGGTCAGTTCACAGATACTTGTGTTCTACACCATGCATCTCCCATCCTCATGTGACACATTCTAAATTCACATTTTTCATTGCTTTCATCCTTCTCACATTCAAGGTCACTGCGGCCACAGCAAACTCTGACACACAAACCAGCTACCACAGGTTGGTTAAAGTATGCAGTTACTGACCATGTGCTTGTTCTTCAGAAACAGAAAAAAGATACCTCTAATTGGAATGAAGATTTCTGTTGCCAGTATTTTCTCACATATGCCCTAGCCTACGCGCCCAACACTACTGTTGCATCTGAGCTGATGCATAATGATTACATCATATCACCATCGTATGACTGGGCCTCTGGACAGTTAAAACAAGATCACTCATGACAGTCCAAGAAATCCCAAAATGAAAATACTTTTAACAGTCACAACTGAAGCTCTTTCCTTACTACGCCTCCATCCCCAACTTTTACATTCCTCTTTAAGCCCTACAGAAACCAGCTTACAGTCATGTACTCATTAAAGCTTAGATGCTAACACAGGACTCCAAAAGCAAAGACATCGTGCATTTCGTCTGGTTCTACCATAAGTTCACACAACGGTGAGTACACTTAATCCCCTACACAATGCTTTCCTGGAAACCAAATATAAGCAGTCACACAGGACTAATGAGCTGGAGTTTCTTCTTACTACATTTAGTACTAACAGACTGTAAGAGTGGAGCTCCTGTCCTATCTTTCTATTGAATGTCTTTATCTTAATCATTGCCTCCAAATTCTTAACTGTAAATATTTACAGCGTACAGAGATTCATAGCAATATAAAAACCAGCAACCAGATGTCGGATTTCGGCTGTGTGGAACAATCTTGAGATCCTATGAGATGAACTTACCATTTCATAAGCAAGCGTTTCTTGTCTGCAAGCCCGATCCACAATAATGGTTTCTTCTCTCCTCTCTAATGCCTTCTTTCGAATTCTGAAGGGCAAGAACACATGACAAAATTTCATTCAACAACTTCCATGCAGAATATTCAGGTATATTTTTAATGAACACAAGCTACTACAGCATAGCTTCCGTAGAAAAGGATTTGAGGCTTAGTATGACAGAGTAACTTACAATATTCTTTTCTCCTGACTCCCATAAAACCTGGTAGCACACAGGCCAGCCCATGGATTTCACCTTGTGAAACTCCGTCACTGTTGAGGAAGGTGCTTCAACCACTGCTCTCACTTCAGAGAAATTCAAATCATGTTCAAGGAAAAAACCAGAGAAAACCCACAAATATTCTTAACCCCATGACACAGATACTTTTCTAAACAAACTTCAGTATTGCCTCTGAAGGAGTATTATACATAGAATACCTACTATAATACTTACATTTAACCACTGGACAAACACCAAACCCTTTCTAACTTCCAGGACAAGTCTATTTACCCTCCAGACCTTCCTGAAGGTTTTCAGTAACATTCAAACTTAACACTGATCACAACCTTAACATACTTCTTTACATCAGTACTGTGCAAACTGAAATTCAAGTACAGCAAATGCCTGAACTGGCCAAGTACAAGTTCAAAGTTCACTAACTGATAGAAACTTAACATATATGAGTAGTGCTCAAACTCAGAAATGCACCAGTAGTGTCAATGAATTCTATAGAGAGCAGGTTCACATGCAGAGGTATCTGGTTCCAGCTTCAGTACTTGCACTCTGGCTGTTACAGTACAACTGTGGATTGCTAGAGTAAGAGCTACAGACTTCACAAGGCTTTGGAGAAACCTCCCACATATGATTACCAGACATCCCCACTGCACTAGTTAGTAAGTACCTAAGTCCAGAAATCCTAAGTTCTTCCAGTATGACACATGGCATATTCTGTATATATTAATAAAAACCTCCTAAGTAACATTCAAGCAGAAGGCTCATAGCAATTATCCTATCATAAACGGGTGTTTCTGCCCTTATGAGTATTTCTGGACACTGCTCCAGTAAGTACAAGAAGTCCTGGAAAGTGAACAAGCAGCCAGTCATGCTTTTGTGTTTGTTTTCCACCTGACCCCAAAACAGGGTATTGTGAATGTCCCCTGATGACCTACCGAAGAGTTAGCAGACTGGTGTCTTCAGGGATAACATCTGGGTCCTCTTCTTTATCAGAAGACATTAACGCATCAATGCTACAATAATAAATGAAACAATTATTACATATTTTTTCAGAGTTATTTCATAATGAAAATCAGTTAAGCTATTCTTAAAAGGAACACAGCAAAATGTGAATAAACAAGACAGCTTGTACAGCCTAAATCAGGGCAAAAGGGCAGTACAGTTGTTACGATAAAGAACAAGAAGACAGAGTCTCCTGGAGTTTATATTTGACTTTCACAAAGATTGGGTAAATTTTATCTTTATTTTGCATTCCGCCTAATGGAGCATAACTGCCTAGAGAGGTTTAACAAACCCCGTTCAAAATACATGCACAATACTTTTTATGAAATAAAAATGCCTCTAGACCTCTCCAAATCTAATCCACCTATTCAGATTTTCTGATGATATATGACAAAACAGATTAAACTAAAAGGAATCATCAGCCTCAGCCTGTACAGTAATGCTAATGCTCCCCCGTAAGGCACAAGCATAGGCAAGCCAGCACATCTACGAGAGCCCTCATTGCTGTATAAGTGTCATTAATTTATGACACTTTTCTTCCAGTGGGAATAAGATGATATTTCTGCCAGAAGTGACAGGTCCATTCTTTTTATTCTCACTCATTTTGTGTTTGCACAGAACCTAAAGCATAGCCAACCACAGTCTTTTGCCTGTAGTACAAATGACTGCAGGATGTGGGAAGGAAAAGTGAAACTGCTTCTGGCCGCAGCAATGATTTAAACTGATCACATAAATGTTATGCTTTTGTAACATAAATGATGATGGAATTTCTCATAAACATGCCACAGAAAAAAAGAATCCTGTGCAGCCTGAATCCCAGCAAACTCTAGTGCAAAGCCATCTCTTCATGGGATAAACAAACCACTGGTGAAATCCAGGAAAATTTTTGGAGTGTACTGTTTATTCTCAATATAATTTAATATATGATTATATTATTTTTCATTATAATCTTATAATGTTCTTCATCTTATAATGTTCCTAAGCTAGGTAATACTATCACTGCAGCCATGAATAAGCCTTTAGAGTGGTGCTACATAGTAATATTAGAGTAATTGTGAAAGAAAAGTATGGAATCAACATTTATTAGCTGAAAATAAAGTAAAAGAGACAAAACTTTGGTTGTGGGTAGATGACCTAGTGCTGATGGCCTAATAAAATTACTCTGTATTGAAGATAATTATGAGTCAGCAGTGTGTTATCTTGGCCTGTATCAGAAACAGCATGGCCAGCAGGACCAAGAAAGTGACTGTGCCCCTTCGTAGCCGGCATCAGTGAGGCCGCACCTCAAATACTGTGTTCAGGTTTAGGCCTCTCACTACAGGAAGGACACTGGGGTCCTGGAGTGTGTCCAGAGAAGAGCAACAAAGCTGGTGAAGGGGCTGGAGAACAAGTAAGGAACAGCTGAGGGAACTGGGGTTGTTTAGTCTGGAGAAAAGGATTCTGAGGGGAGATCTTATCACTCTCAGAACTACCTGAAAGGAGGTTGTAGTGAGGTGGGGTGAGTGTCAGACTTTTTTCCCCAACTGCCAGGCAATAGGATGAGAGGGAATGGCCTCAGGTTGCACCATGGGAGGTTCAGACTAGACATCAGGAAAAATCTCTTCACTGGAAGAGTTAACGGGCACTGGAACAGGCTGCCAAGGAGGTGGTTGAGTCCCCATCCATGGGGGTATTTAAAACACAGGCAGATAAAGTGCTCATGGATATGGTTTAGTAGTGGACAGGTACAGTTGGGCTCAATGATCTCAAAGGTTTTTTCCAGCCAAGTGGTTCTAATTCAACTGGTGTTCAGTTAAGTTTCTTGCCATCTAGCAGTACGTAAAGTACATTTAAGTTTCCCATCCTATAGCTTTCATCCCAAACAGAAAATCGTTCTTTTTAAGAAAAGGAGATTCCATCAGAAGCACCATTTTAAAAGAAATTATATAGTAAACAGTTATATCCTCTTGAAAACCAAATCAACTTTATCCTTGGATTCCCACTTGAGGAAGCAGAAGCAGAGATAACTGAGTGAGCCCTGTATCAAGTGCAGACTGAATCACTGCTGATGAACAGTAATTTAACATAAAGGAGGAGAACACCACTTTGTAGAAGACAGAGCAAGCATTAGCATTTTAGGCAGGGCTGTTCTCCATTCAGCATAGACAAATGTTATGCATAGCTCACCTAGTGAAGTAACGTACAGCCCTTGACAGGTAAAGTAATTCACCACTGACCTTTCTGTGTAATCGACATCTCACTAGCACGACTAGACTATTTATGTAAGTCTTCCTGCACATGGATCAGTGACCTTATTCACCAAAAGGTTTTAAGACCCTTGAAGACCTGCCATTTTATAGAAATGCACATACCTTGGCCTTTAAATACCAGAGGTTATTTGCAGACTCTGAAAACATCTATAACTTACCACTGAGAAATTTCACCTGCATCAGAGGTGACAGTTTCCCATTTCTCTTCCACACATACGTACGTCATAATTCGCCAACAATTTTTGTGCTTTCTTTCCCTTCCGTGGCTCTAAGCCAGAGATGTCTGGTTGTCATACCCATACCATGGCCACTAATGCTGCAGCAGAAAAAACCTAACATTCCCCAGAAAGCAGATCCAAGCAAAGTGTAAACTAGCAGGCATGTAAACCACTTCCTCTTTTTCCTTGTAAGAACAGAAAAGTAGCTAGTGCAAAGAGAAACTGCCACTGAATTGCTCACAAGTTCTTTGGACCCTTGTGAGCCTAGGTACTGCCTTCTCTCAATCCTGGAAAGTCAGAAACTCTCAGTCTCTAAAGGAACTTTACACAAAGAGTACCTTATTCAGTATTTTGAATCAGTCTAGTAATTCATTACATATGAAATTGTATTAGACACACTGAAACATTGAAAGGCTTTGCTGAAAAAGCTGAAAAAGCTTTTCCTTGAAAGGCCCTGAAAGGCCTTTTACACAGGCTATGCTGGAGCTCCTCCTGCGTAACTCCATTGCAGCCAGAGGAACCATACCACCAGTACTTGGTCTGTGGTCATCATGAAACCAAGCTTTGTAAATGCAAAGTATATGCTAATCCATCTAGAAATTAAGGATAGACAGTCAGTGTCATACACCTAACAGACAAAAGTACAGGTAATGTGAGGTTTGCATCAGGCACCCCTCACTCCTGACAGCCACAAGTGTGGGATTGCATCAAGTCCCAACATAGAATATTCCCTGCACACATGACAAACACATTGAAGGGGTAAAAAAATGGCCATAATGTTTAATGGACACTGAAGTGAACTGTTGGAGAGTGACGAGGTACAATAGTTGAAAGTCTAACTTGACAAAAGCATGCAAAGTGTTACATGCAATTTGAGTTCCCAAGAAAGACATTTTAAGGCAGCTAGGATTAAAAGGCCAAAGGCAAGTCTGTGGAAATTTGGATGTGGAAATAGACTATCAGTGAAGCCTTTAATCACCGTGAACTTACTTTCCTCAGGATATTCTGGCAGCACAAAGCTCTTTCTCAGTTTTAGAAATCGAAGATGCTTTCGTATTTTGCCTGATATTTTCATAGTAAACAGATACAGTGTTATATTACTCCTTATATTGCATATATTTAAAGGGAAGTACTTTCATCACCTTTGAGACACTAATACCACAAGACGCTAAATACTAATACGTTAAGACGCTAATGCTAGCTTAATGCAGCTTTATAACACGTCCCTAGAGATATTTACAACTACCCCTTCTAATAAAACAAGAAGGTGAATTAGGGCTGAAAGTGGAATAAGGTACCTGTAAGCCTCACTTCCACTGACCTACCTAAAATCCACATTGATTTGAGACTTTACCTGTCCTACATGTACACAACAAATCATTCAGAAGGCAAAAGAGAATAACACAACTTAGCACCTCCAACATTCAAGCACTTCAATTTCTCAAACATCAATTATGACTTCCAAGATAAACTTCTTTGCTCACAGACCACGAAGCATTCAAACAGAACTTAAAACTTTACCATCTTACCACCTTGGTTATTTAAGAGAACTACTGATTGACTCTCCTAGCCAAGGACATCACTTTACACCCGTTTAAAATCTGGTGAAAACCCAACCAATCTCTTTATAAAGATTGTCTGCATACAGGTAGCAACATTCTCACTGAGTCCAATTCAAGTGAGTGAAGAGAAAATTTTTTTCCCTACATTCTGTTTCCAGGAATGTATTACAGAAAGAATATAGGACAACAAAAAAAAAACCCCAAACCCAACCACTATACACTGAGATGCACATAGAGTTAAACAGCATTTAAAAGTTATACCACTTCTTTTCACCAGAAGATTCTAAGTCGCCCAGAATACTTGACACATACACTACGTCATTATGGATATTGAAAAACCTCATCCTGAGTCTATGAAAGTTTCTCTTAATCTATTACTATTTTAAAAATAGATACAGGAGGACTATATACTTCTTCCAATCTCTCTTCTACCCAAGGAAAACCCTCCCTAACTTGCCAGAAGTTCCTTTACAGGTAGTTAGTTCACAGTCAGAAAAACCTGTGTTTATATCCAGAGTGTGGCTCACTTCACCACACAGAAAACACTATTTATGCCAAATAACAAATGTGACCCCGAGACACCACAGAACAGCTCCTGGTGTGGTCCAGCGCTTTCTACTCTTCTCAAGGGAGGAATACAAACAGCTCAGAGCAGGCAAGTGAAAGTGATCAGAGGTAGTGATTTGAGGGTGGCCAATGCTAAGGAGAGACTCAAGAGGTTAGGACTATTAATTTAAAAGCAAAAGCAAATGGGGATTAGGGATTGGGATTTCCAGCCTGCACAGGGGAAAGGTCACACCAGGATGTGCAGGTTCATCTTCATTCTCTTGTAAAGCCAACGAGCAGCTGCTAGATGATCTGTGCTCTCCCCCTCTTAGACCGTCTGCCCTTTCTTCGTTTCCCAAATCTTTTCATTACACAGCATCACATTTTACAGCACACTGCTGCAAATGCAGACAGCAGATGAAATGTAGCGGTCATAGATTGGATAAAGCATAACAAAAAAAAAAGTACAATGGATGAAGGGGAAAATAAACAAAGAACAGAAAATCTACTTGGAATTTAAGCGAAAAAAGCAATACACAGCCCCATGCAATAGCGCCACTGCAGAGAACGAGCCATGGCACAGAAGCAGTCAGAGACTATACCTGCACTGGGAAAGCTTACAGAATACTTCCCATAGTTCCTGCCACACCAGAACACATGAACTGTTTTTAATACTAACAGCAATTTCTATTTTTGGTAAGCCCTAGTAATGGTAAAAATTTAACCTAGTTACCAGAACTATGACAACAGACGTAAAACATCGTTTTAGTTAAGCTAGCATTAGAAAAAGTGACAAGGCTTGGCAAATTTCTTCTCCGTTGGCGAGATGTAATTCAATAAATGTTGATTTATTTCTGATTAAAAATGCCCCTAAAAGTCTTGATTTCTGAATGGCTTACTAAGTTCTCACCATCACACGCAACATTCGCACAGGTACATTTTGGCTCAGACACTGAACTCCACGCTCCTGGGCTCCTATTCCTATTCTTTTTGTTTATGCCTTTTACTAGACCAACAAGTGTTCCTACTGATCTTTCTCCTTCCTCTGAGGTACCATCATCATTTAAACAAATAACAACTATCACATAACTTTGTCCAGTTAATGACTTTATCTCAAATAATGTCACTGACATCGTTTTCACTGTCATGTTTTCCCCGTAATTTGGGGGATAACCGAAAACATTTAGAACACGCTTATTATACAACACCTGTACTTTTGTATATGCATCTTGCATGTACGGCACTGACAGGAAAGCCATCAAGAGCACCTCAATTATGGCACAACTGTAGCTACATTTACCTTTGTCATCACTTTGAGACTATGTTCATTCTATTCAGTAGATCAAAGTACATTTCCTCCATCTTGTATTTGAAATAGCTGATAAATACTTTTGCACCTCTAAGGAAACGCTACCTGCAGCACAGAATATGCACAAAGCTACAAAGATAGCAGCAGAACTCTGGCACGTCTTCCTTACTGATGAGCAGACAGATCATCAACTGAGATGCTTTCTGCAGGAATTACGGGCTGAAATCAGGCTTTTTTTTACAGGTGAGAGATGATTCTCACTGTTCACGTGACCCAAAAACCTTCCAGCCTATTATATCCCGCTGCTTCAATCCCTAGATGGTTCTTTTCTTCTTTCAAGACTAGTTTGAAATTCACTGGTCCACAAATCTCAGTGAAGTTACAAGTGAAAAACAAGAGAATATTTGTTCTTTTCCAGCCCCAGTGCAACTTAGGCTGTAGCTGGTATCTTGAGCTCGGCGCTACACCTCAAAGAAGCACTTGGGCAGCTTTGGCTTCACCACCCGTGCTGAGAGAAACAGCTCTGAGAGGGGAAGCACCCAGACAAGCTCAACAGCCCACGTTTGCTCCCAGTTACCAGAACTTATCCCAATTACATTGACAAAAGCAGACGCCTGTCTCTTTTTCTCCAAGCAAGGCACGCGCTTCACTTTGCAGACGGGAGCCTCCAGAACCAGGAGCACATTCAGCCACCGTAAGTTTCGCTGAATGAGCAACACGCTGCACAGACAGGCTTAGACAGTTGGGGTTGTTCAGCCTGGAGAATCACAGATTCACAGAATAGTTTGGGTTGGAAGCGGCCTTAAAGATCATCTAGTTCCAAATGCCCCTGCCATGGGCAGGGACACCTCCCACTAGATCAGGCTGCCCAAGGCCCCATCCAACCTGGACTTGAGCACTTCCAGGAATGGGGCATCCACAAGCTCCCTGGGCAACCTGCGCCAGTGCCTCACCACTCTCATGGTGAAGAAATTCTTCCTTATATCAAGCCTAAATCTCCCCCTCTCCGGTTTATACCCATTCCCCCTCGCCCTATCACCACAAACCTTAATGAATAGTCCCTCTCCAACTTTCTTGTAGCCACTTTCAGGTACTGGAAGGTTGCTATACGATCTTCTCGGATCCTTCTCTCCTGCAGGCTAAACAAGCCCAACTCTCTCAGCCTGTCCTTGTATGGGAGGTGCTCCAGCCCTCTGATCATTTTCATGGCCCTCCTCTGGACCTGTTCTAAGTTTCACATCTTTCTTAAGCTGAGGATCCCAGAACCGGACACAATACTCCAAAGCAGGTCTCACAAGAGAGGAATGGAAGGGGACAATCACCTCTCTGGACCTCCTGGCCATGCTTCCTTTAATGCAGTCCAGGATACGGTTGGTCTGCTGGGCTGTGAGCGCACATTGCTGGCTCATGTTGATCTTATCATCAATCAGCACCTCTAAGTCCTTCTCTGCAGGGCTGCTCTCAATCACATCATCCCTCATCCTGTACTGAAATTGGGATTGTCCCAACCTAGGTGCAAGACTATATACTTGGTCTCATTGAACCTCATGAGGTTCGCACAGACTTATTTGTCAAGCTTATCCAGGTCCTTCTGGATGATATCCCTTTCTTCTGACGTGACAACTGAAGTGAAGGCCCCACAGAGACCTTATAACAACCTCCCAGTACGTGAAGGGGGCTACAAGGAAGCTGGGGAGGGAATTTTTACATGGGCAGGTACTGACACAAGGGAGAACGGCTATAAATTGGAAGGGGGAAGACTTAGATTAGACATTAGGTGGAATTTCTTTGCTATGAGAGCGGTGAGGCACTGGCACAGGTTGCCCAGGGAAGCTGTGGTTGCCCCATCCCTGGAGGTGTTCCAGGCCACGCTGGATGGGCCCTTGGGCAGCCCGATCTAGTGGGATGTCCCTGCACACGCGGGGGTTGGCACCGATGGGCCCAAGACCCGCACCCCCCGCGCTCCCAGGCCCGCAGGCCTCGATGCGGCCGCTCCCAGGCCCCCTCGTCCCGGCCGCGTCCCCGGGCACCTGCACACGGCGCTCAGCTCGGCCGCCGTCCCGGCCCCGCAGCCCAGCGCCACCGCCACCGCCGCCCCGCCCGCCGCCTCCCCCGACAGCGACAGGTCGGGCGGCCCCAGGCGCTGCCGCCACCCGCGGCCCAGGCTGCCCACGCGCAGCGCACGCGAGCACAGCTCGGTCCCCGCCGGGCCCGCCGCTGCCATCGCCACGGCCGCCCCCCCACCCCACCCCGCGCGGCGCGCGCGCGTGCGTGCGTGCGTCACCGCGCCTGGGTCGACCCACCGCCTGCCCCGCCCCCGCCCGCCGCTCCGCCTCTCTTTCACTCTGCCCGTGGTTGCGGCTTTACGCGCTCTCGGTTCCTCTGCGCTTCCTTCCCACTCCCCACCCTCCTTCTCTCTCTCCCTTTCTTCTCGCGTTTCTTCTCCCTCGCTCCCTCCCTCCCTTGTCCTCCCTCTCCCCATCTCTCCCTCCCTCCATCCTCTCTTTCTCTCCCCCCCTCACTCCCTCCCCCTCCTTTCTCTTGCACATCTCTCACATCTCTCCCCTCTCTCTTCCCCTCCCTCTTTCGTGTCCTTCCTCCCTTCTCTCTTTCCCGCTCTTTCTCTCTCCTCCCCCTCCCTACCTACCTCCCTCCCTCCCTCCATCTCCTTTATCTCTCACATCTCTCCCTCACTCTCCCTCCGCCTCCTTCTCTCCCCCCTTCTTTCCCTCCCTCCCTCTGTCTCTTTCTCCCTCCCTGCCTAGGTGGGTCTCTGAAGGCCAGTGTCCATGCCAGCAGGAGGCTGCCAAGGCGGTGCAGGGGAGTGGAGAAGGGACAGGAGCAGAGGGCCGCTACAGGGCTCCTCCTGTGGTGCTGGGAAAGGTCTGGCACTGTTTGTTAAAAAAAAACTACAAAAAAAATCGCAAGTTACTAAAAACACACCATGTCCCTGTTTTTACATTGGTGTGATTGCATTTTCTCTTCCCAAAGGGAAAAATTGATGCTTGCCATAAGGAGGAATTTCTTCAGGATGAGGGTCACGGATACCCTATCTCTGGAGGTGTTGAAGGCCAGGTTGGATGGGGTTTTGAGCAACTTGATGTAGTGGGAGGTGTCCCTGCCTATGGAGGGGGTTGGAAAGGGATGATCTTTAAGGTCTCTTCCAACTCAAACTATTCTATGATAGATAATGATTTAGTAACACTACTTGTGCCATCACTTTGAAAAAATACATCTCTTGGCCTCTGCCTTTCTTCAATTGATTAGCAATACACGCCAGTGCCAGTTTCTCCAGGAGCATTTTTTTGGGGAATATACAAAGAATGCCACAGTGGGAGGCTGCAGAGTATTCTTGTGTTAAAGTACCTGGGCATGCTCCACTGAAATAGTGTGACAAAGCTGCCATCAGCACAGACTGTGAAGAAAGAGGTAGAAGTAATTTTGGATTGAGCTAGCCTGATAAGCCTGTTGCACATACCAGTTAAACCACAGCGTACTCACTTGAAGCCAGAACATCCTATTATTTCTTTAAATATGAAAAAAGTACTTGAAAAGAAGCTGTGTTGGCAGGTGGTTTGTTGTACTGGAGTGTGAAGATACAACCTGAAAAAGTTCATGAAAGGGTACTGGCTATTTGCAAACTACGTAGCAGAGGTAGGATGTAGTGGGAGGATGTAGTAAAAGAAGGTCACAACATTTGTCTGAGGCTTTCACAAAGGAAAGTAGTTAAGGGTGTGTGTATATGTGCATAAGAATGTAATAGCACAGCCCTGTAACATATGGGCGTATTTTGCTCGCTTATCAATAAAAGCATCAATAAAAGCCCTGTATCTCTCTTGGTTATATTTAAACTTCCACTGCATTTCAATGCTGAATTCTTTTATTAGATCTCATTCAACTCCACCTCTGAACTGCAGTTATTATTCCTCATTATGGAAGTTTTGCTAAGCTGCAGCCCATTTTTTCCTGTAGTTAATTGGCAGTGTCTGTTTCCTTCTTCAGCTACGCCCTCTGCTTTTTTTTTGCATCTGTCACCTTTGTGCATTGTGACACT
Organism: Cuculus canorus; assembly: GCF_017976375.1. Classification (NCBI taxonomy): domain Eukaryota; kingdom Metazoa; phylum Chordata; class Aves; order Cuculiformes; family Cuculidae; genus Cuculus; species Cuculus canorus. The sequence goes on along the minus strand of NC_071441.1, from coordinate 23,099,017 downwards.
CCTCAGCTCTGCAAGAAGCTTTTGATTAAGGGCTGTTGCCCTCACTTCCTGTTGTATCCTCCCTAACACCTACTGATTGTTCCATGAGGGATTTTCATTGCAATTTGCAAACCCATGCCTGCCTCTTTATGTGTTTGTTGTTATCTCCTGTGCACTGTTTATGTTATGAACATACCCTTCCGGTTTGTGTACCTGCAACACCGCCTGAAATTTGAGAACAGCCCTTCAATACATCTAGAGTGGAAGTGGCAGGGCTGGATCTATGTGCGGCATTGACATAAACATGTAGGAACAGTCTCGGCGAAGAGTAGCAGGATTAAGCCCTACTCTTCCAGAAAACTATCAGAGATTTTTGGTGTTCATGGAAAGGAAATAAGATAGTGGTTTCAGAAAATTTCTTTGGAAAACCAAACAAACCAAACTGTGTGAAAATCAGCAGGCCGGATTTTTTTGTAACATCATGTGAACACAACATCACAGAATTCTCCAGCGCAAGGATGGTTACTGCTAACCACAGTACCGTTCACAGAAGGAAGTGTGGTTTGGAAGGGGCAGGAGACTGATGTGCTGTAATTATTCATGCTTCTTGGAATAATTCCCTTTGGCTGTTAAGATAAATATATGAATTTCACTGACTGCCTCTCTTCCTTCTCCTCAAGACAGGTTTGAATTTGGAGGTCTTCTGTAACTAGTGAAAAAATCTAGTGCAAAGCATGTAAACCTCAAGCAGGAAGCCTAGAGAAGTAGAAACTCAAGGAGCAACTAAGCTGAAAATACCAAAGCTGATGATTTATAACGAAGAGTGGATAATAGGTTTTCTGTTTCATTTCTAAACTTCAGTACTAAGAAGTCATATTCTTACAAAGCAACTCTGCTCAATCCAAATCCTCTTAAGAACAAAGAGAGCTATTTATTTTTTTAGCTTGGAATTAATCTGCCCTTTATATACTAGGCACAAGGCACACGGGCATTTAAAGGATTCCAAGAGGTACTTACTTTTTTTCTCTGATGGAAAGACTTTAATAATTCAACATGAAAGCAAGGAAGGATGTTTGAAGAACTCAAGCAGTGTAAACCAAGCAGGTATTAAGCTGAATTCTGTAAGATAAGAAGTGCTGAAATCCAAAGAGCACAGAAAGACTGTAAGAGTTAGAGGAAAAGTGGAGACAGTGAAAAAAATTACTAGAAGACAAACTAATAAAAGCACCCTATGTGCAAGAAGAATAAAGAGAAATTGTAACTTACATGCTACTGAAGTAATCAGGTAGCCTGTGTTTTGTAGTATTGTGGTATCCTCCTGCAAGCTTAAGAAGCTGATTTTCAGTGCTCACATGTCCACAACTCCAACTACAGTCAGCAAACACTGTGGATATGTAACCATGATTGAAAGCTGGTTCTCAGTGGTCCAGGAAGTCTAAGGCAAAAGCATTAATTAAATCCCTTAGTTTCAGGCTCGTCTTTCACCTAAAGAAATACTGTTCATTTCTTTCTTAATTCACACAGCCTCAGAAATAGATAAATATCTGTCATGCTCATCACAGTTGATGGCAATATTGAATAGTAGTTACTGTGACAGATGTAGTCTTAATATAATAACTTGGGGATGATTATGGGAGGATATTCTTATGCCTTAATCATACATCAGATTTTATGCTATTCTTAGCCCTGGCTCACATCACTGAATTTAGAAAAATCATTGAAAGCATCCCAGACTTCCTCTTCAAGCCAGAAAAATCACCATGACCATCACTTACATTTCAAAGGGAGTGTCACGACGGTAACAAAATTAACATTCGTAAAGCATTTGAAAAATCTCTGGAGAGCTGATGTTGACCGTTCTTTTTATTGTATATTTTAGAATTGGCTTCATCCTTGTCCATTACCTCTGTCTTGAGCTCTGTGTTATCTTTCTATCTTGACAGACAAAGGATATTGTCACTGGTTTTTAAGTACTGACTCTCTCAGCACAGCAAATACAGGGATAGAGAAATATTCCAGGACTGCCATTTTAGGAGATGGGGCTTCAACAGTGGTCAGCTTTTCTTGGCTATGCCCTGTACTGTGGGCCTTAGTTCTGAGAATGCAGCTCTCTTCCAGACAAAAGTGCCCAAAGCACTGATCAAACCCGGTTGAAAGTACTATCTACTTCTAATGTTTGCTGTTACTTGTCGTTAGAAAAGCTGAAAGTGGGAGAGGAAAACAGGCTTAAGAGAAAGATGATGACAGGGACACACATAATCCAAACCAGACCAAACAAAGTTCTAGCCTTTAAGCCTTAAATGTTGCTGACCTAAGTAATTCTGATGTTTACAGCTGAATTTGGGTATATTACTAGAATAAGGAACAAAGCCAGACATAAAGCAGAAGTAGTATCAGAGCAGACATCATCTACAGTTGTGGAGTATGTTACTGAATTTTCAGTCATGAGCAAGCATGGCCGTAAGTAAAACTTTGGTCAGGAACTCAAGCTGCTGCGATTGTACCAAACTTGTACTCCAGCAGTAATTTCCCAACGTTCTTATTTCAAAGCTGATTTGTATGGTGAAACACTTCAACTGCAGAAATGCAAGCTATGGGTGCTGCTATCACTTGCAGCCTCTTTGGAGATTCATTGCAAATAGCATTCTTGGATTTAGGCATGCACTAGATAATGTTTGGGTTTTGTTACAAGTTGGAAAGGAATGCTTAAGGAAATTACATTTGAACTTGAAACTCTACTGGTGAAATTCCCAGGTAGAAAACATGACAAGTCTGTGGCATGTGTAGGGCAAGGAATTCTACTGATTGGAGGTGCGTTTGCATACTGCCTGCACACCAGAGAGTGTTCCGGTTTTATTCCCTAGTGCCTAAGAGTCACTTAGACATTATATTTTTCTTTCTGTGAAACTAATGGAGTTTTCAGATTGTGAAGGAATGTTCCCATAGGCAATGGATGAAAAGCATTTTAGACAACAGAAGAGGATGTTACATGAATTGCCTCTTGGATCAGGGGAATAATGCAACCTATGCAGACAATTACCATTCTAGAATAGCTACATAAAGATGTAGTATATATAAAGTCCTTGATCCTCCTCAATGAGATCTCTTTTCGCGGTTCACACTATCATATACATTCCTCTTCCAGGAAATTTTTGCCAAGGTTTTCTCATCATCAAGATCTCAAAGCTGTTTATCCTAGAGAGAGCTGTGGACTGATGACTATTGCAAAGTGCTTTATACAGTCACATAAGCAATGATTCTGTGAAATTATGAAATGAAACTTTGTCACATTTCAACTTCAGCTGAGACTATTAACGAGCAGGAATTTGTTTCTTAACAACATTTTAATCTATGTACCAGACCACTTAAAGGTTTTTTCTTTTATATGGCCATAAAAATAATTTTAAAAATACACAAGAAATACAGAAATTTAAGTTTTCTCTCCAGAAAATTTTGTTTGAGACTCAATGGGAGTCAACAGGACTTCACTTTCAAAGGGAAAACTACAGGATTCCTAAGGCATCGGAACCCTTGCCAGTCCAGCTATGTCCTAACAAAAGACTAATAAAATGTTCGCTGGTACAGTTTTATATACCAGTTTATGTAAGGAGGTGAAATAGTATTGAAAAGACTCAGATTTTCATGGGTAGGTAGCGCTACTATAGTATTACTTACCACTTTGCCAGTGTAAATTGCCAGTGTAGTTGTACTAAGACCTAAGAAACTATAATCATCTTCCAGGCACTACTTCCCTTCAAATAGAAGTATTTTCTAGTTAAAGCATGCAAAGATTTTATGAGAGATTGGGCCAGACTACAGCCGAGCTTCTGCAAAATGTCTCATCTGATCCATCAGCTCCTTTTGACTGAAGACTCAGTAGGGAATCTTTAACTTACACAATGTGTAACTGTCCTCACCATTTCAGAATTTTCAGAGTATGAAGGAATCCTTGTCACACAACACTGTAATTCATTGCTCAAATATTTAATTTCAGTATTATAGACTGAATGATCATAGTAGTATGCTCTGCAACTCTGGGACGAAGAAGTTGTCTTGGTTTTTCTTGAATCTTTCAAAGATGAGCCAGATGCACTTGATGTCAGTGTAAATTTTGCTGACTTGGAAATACGCAAGACTACATTTATCTAAAAAAACATTTTTAATAGATGTAGTTTAGTTGTGAAACCTAAAGCAAAGGAGCCAGATTTCAACTAACCTTCCTTTAAGTTTGATTTGGTAAATAGAGTTCTTGTATCTATGAAACATTTTGAATTTAGAAAGGTATTTCAGTGTGCCAATAGAGTAAGTGCTATAAACAGTCATTTTATGCTATAATTGCCAGCTCTTCATATGTACACTGTAAAAAAAAAGGAAGAACAAAGAAAGAATGAAAAAAAAAGGAAGTGGTCCTGCACAGAGACTGACTTGAAAACAGACTTGAGTATTTGTCAGCTGCTTTTTTGAGCGAGAAGAGGATGAACTGAAAGATACATGCTCAGCACTCCAGAAGTGTTGTAACATCATAAATGTGGGTTGTTTATTGGTCAAGGCATCTACTCAAAGAGGTGAATATAGCCTATATATAATATTGTGGTTATTGTTTTTCTAGCTCTCAAATCTACCTATAGAAATCCTTGTTGGTATTTTAGGGTGTGTTCTTCATCTGACAGATAACGAACTATTTTTTTTTTTTTCTCTCTCCGAAGAGCTTTAGTTGTGGGCAAGGACCCCGTTTTGCCATGTACACAGAACAAAGAGGGGAAAGAAGATGGGATTAATGTGGCTGCAGTTGTTTGGTTAAGCAGACAGCTGTAACACAGTGCACTGCCCAGGGTCCCAGCAGCAATGCCCTACTCAGGAGTCCCTCCCTCTTCCAGCCCTATTCCAGCCTGATGATGACTGTTCCTGACAGCACCTAAGGGTCTTGTCTCCATCTTACCCTTTGTGCCATCTCCATAGATTACCCTTAGCAACAATTTTTGTCGCTGCTTTAAAGCTGACCCTTATACCAAGTGATCAAACATCCTTTTTGTTGAAAGCTGGCTGTTGTCATTTTCTTGAGAAAATAAGTATTTTATGTTCAATTTTGCCAGGGTGAATTCCTTAGCTGAGTGCCAGAGGTTGTCCATGTATATTCATTCTCTTCCCACCAAAGGTCAGCAACCAGGCTTACTGGGCAGTCTTTTGGTTCTAAGTGCCTACAACTGACAAAAAAAAAAAAAACAGAGTGTGAGAATTTTTTCTTTGGCTTTGCAGAGGAGTAGTTTTGATTCGTGATACGTGCCTGTTGGTCTCTTAGAGCAAAATTGTTTCTGAAGTGGATAAACGCTGTGTTTTCTTTCCATGAGTGTCATTCATTGAGGCATCATGACTGAGGAGACTATGAAGTAACATAGCGTTGTTTAGATAACCAAGCTGACTGGAAGAGCTGTGCTCCAGGCGAGTTCAGGTAAGACCACCTTTTGTGTATACTTAGATTCTTGCTTAGTAAACTCCACAGAGGCTGTCAGTCTCTCCAGCTATTTCAAAGACAGGGTTCCAGCTATCAATCTGAGGACAAGGCAGGTTGCCTGTACACAGATCTATCACCTTTAGTCCTGATGGATCATCAAGAGAAAGGTGTTTTGGGCCTCTTAGGCTGTTTTCTGAGCTGCGTGACTCACGGTATTTGTCCCTTATATGCAGGGCAGCGAGTCTGATTTGTCTTGAGTAGCTCAATGAGTTGTTTCTGAGAGTTGAATCTGAAGGGCAAAAGCTCGTGTTCTGCCTTGGAAGAACCTCCTTCTTCAGTTAAGCCATGGGATTTCTTGCAGAAAATGTTGTGGATGCTGGAGGTTTATACTGGTTGAAGAGAAGACCAGACAAATTGATGGAAGAGTAATCTGGTGAGGGTTCTTATCTACGTGCCTAAGAAATTCTTGAGCAGCAAAAAATGGAACTGGGGAAAGTATTATACATACTTGCCATGTTCTTATGTTCTTTGCATGTTTGTGGTTTTGATGGAGGCCAAGACAGGATACAAGGCTAGTTGGATACTGTGGCCTTTTTTGTGTTCTTATTGCACTCAGATCACTGCCTTTTTCTTTTTTAGGATAAATAGGTCCAGAGAAGTCACACCCTTGCCAAACACATTCCATCATCGTTAATACTCCCCAGGTCAGACAGGAGGGATTAATTGACCTATGAATAATTTAAATAAATGTTTCCTGGAGCGTCTAAAGAGATAACAGCAGGATATTTTGTATGAGTTTTTGGAAGTTTATTTTTGACACTGGCTAATTTGTCTGTTGGGTAAATCTTAGAATAATTTAGTCTGTTGATACAATTCATACCTTGATAGGTACGGTGGAGTTTTCTATCCTATATGGCATCCAAAATTCTAACATAAAGACAAGTTACCTTTAAGCAATGCTGTCTCCAAGTCAGCTAGCTACTTTCTATCTCACTAGTAAATGGTGCATAATATCAGAAGGCTTGGAAATCAATAAGAAAAGAATCATTCATCTTCTGAAAAGGCACAGATAGCACAGATTGCAATGCTAACAATAGGCCTGTAACATTCTACAGTATACTGCCTTTTCATCTGGCACAAAGAGTAACCCTGATCTTTTGATTTTTTTGCAAAGACCTTTAGGTCAAAGGTGAGGGCTGCGAAGAGTGAAATGATGTTGATACAGCAGGAAGCACACCAATTTCCATCATGTTGTGTTCTGCTGAGTGCATCTGAACTCTGATCTGGAGTATAGACAAATGGATTGCTCAGTGAGCCTTTTCAGTATTTTGTAGTATCTAGACAATCACGGACAGAAAAATCTCAGTTGTGAGTGATGATTCCTAATGTATCTGCATAACTTCCCATAAGTTCTACTGTCAGTGCATGGAACAAAGAGCATGTGATTTTCCATGCTGACTTTCCTATTTTCTTATTACACAAATTGGTTAAAAAACACAAGGAGTGTTTTTCTACACTTCGTGGTTGAAAAATCACAGGCATATAAACAAATCTTGAAAAAAAACTGCGATTTTGTTCAGCTGCCAATGTGTATAGCCTCATCTATGGCTTTCTCTGGAATTCTAGATCAAATCCAGCATTCCAGCATCATCTTCATACCTCACTATGGTCAAAGTTACTAGAGAGATTACCTCACTTCATCCTCTTGTGGCACGGCATGAAAGCTACACACCACTTCATTAGTAATAATATCAACTGTGTGAGGCACATAGACTGTTCATGCTACCAAGCAAAAGAATTTGAAACTTTGAAACTTGCCCTTCCAGGAAAGAATAAAAGCAAACCTTGATGTCTTCAGAACGAAATATACAGTAACCTCTTTCAACATAGGCTCCATCGCCAACAGAATAATCTCCCATCTCCTCAATAAAGCCCAGATGTTAGTAACAAGACACTAACATAGTAATCACACACATTTCTTATTGTGTAAGTATGATTCAGGGCGGTATGCTACCATCAGAAATGGGAAGCCATTCCTCCAAACAAATCTGTCAAATGCCAGTGATGATAATTACTAGTGATTATTCAACGATTAATAATGTGTTCTAGATTTAGACATTCCGAAATAGGGACAGCTTGGCAGTTTTTCACATGAGTGCATGTTCAGGCTGATTTTTTTTTAGTTTTTAGCTTCTAACAATAACTCTTGGTAAGGAAAAAGCTAGTACTCAGTAGCTGAACTCTGTGCCACCTAAGATTCACGCAGTTTTATACTTACTTTACAGGCATGTAGTATTTCAGTTACAAAATAAAGAATAATTGTTGCCTAAAGCCTGTTAAAATAAGGTGATATCAGGTGAAAGGTAAAGTCATCTTTCTGGTAGAAGAGATTTAGACTAGGTCAAAGGAAAACGGGAGCTGTTATAATGAATTTACACCTCGGAAGCTATGCTGCATGAGATTTGCTGGAAGAAATCTGATCTTTTGTGAGACCAGATGGTACAGCTGGAAAAAGATGACATGCATTCAAGAACACAGAGCATTCATTAACTGATTACACAGATGTAGCAAACTCACAGCTAGCTACAGAACAATACTTCATATGTGAGTAAACAGATCTTTCAAGCCTTTTTGGAAAAGATGGCTTAATCCTCACTTTTATGGTCCTCTTCTTAGGGGTTCAGGCACTCATCTACATCTTATAAATTGAATTTCCAGTGCTGAAAGAAAGAAACATTCACTGGGAAGCGAGAGTTCATGTGAATAATTAATTTTTTTTTTTCTTGTGGGTTTGTTACTATTATTGTTGCAGCCTTTTCATCTGGAACAAATCACTGGTCTTACAGTGCAACCAGATCGGCACTACTGTCAATGAAGGGGAGAGTAATGCATAAGGAGGAACATAGCAGTTTTAGATCACTACTAGGCCTCAGGAGTACAGCAAAGATTTCAAGGAGAGCATCCCCTGTGCCCCTTTTTCACTGATTGTGCATGTAAAATTTGCAGGTGTGAGAGAAAATGTTTAACATTGAAATGCTGGATTGAAAAGTTGTTTCAATGTCTTAAAAATTATATTTTGTGAACCGATGTGATGCATGAATCAATGAGATTTTGTACAACTAATACAATTTATGTAATATCTATTATTGTTGTACTAATAAATCTGCATTCTGTTAATGGACAGTTTTAGCTGATATTAATACTTTGGGAGTTACTATGTATGACTGGACCTGAATTAAGCAGAAGTTGAAATGGGAAGTGGACCATGGTTGCAGATGGTTTGCACTCTCAGAGAATGATTTGTTCCTTGAAATACTATTCTCCCTAGCTGCATTTGTGCTGTCTCTTCTGCGGCTCCCAGGATGTCTGCTCTCCGCATTCCCAGTGGCAACGTGCCCTCTGTACAGCAGCTGGCTGAGTCTGGCTCTGTGTCACACAGGACTTCTTAATTGGAGATGATCTCTACATTCTCCTCTGAACCATGGACCCATCCAGTAATACAAGATGGAAGCAACAAATAAATCACCACTGTCTAGTCAACTGCTTCCCTGTACTCTTTTTTTGTTTTGCATAATGGAACAGAACAGCTTTGCACTGCAGCAACTTCAGGCTGGTTAATTGTAGACAGACCTGTCTGTGTACAGCTAGCCCAGGTCCTACCATGGGCACGTAACGTATATAAACTCTAATTAATTATATAGTCTCACAGGATTCTGTAAATACCTATGACACTACCAGTCCCAATAACACCCTGCTGATCCAAGCTAGTCTTTATCCCATATTATAGGACTGCTGCATTGAAAGACTAGTTAGCCAGCACAGGGTCATCCAGTCACTAAGTACACGCTCAGGCAGTAGAATTAGTTACTCAGGTTCCAGACTAGTTTTCTAACTTTTGTCTTGTCCTTCTTATCCATGTATAACTTTGTGTGTGCCTGCATCCCAGCGCTGTGTCTTATTATCTTATGTTACCACGCACACTGGCTGTGGGAATATAACAGAAGATTGGTGAGGAGAAATTGTAAAACAGGTTCAAGTGACGGTGCAACTGGGATGCAGAAAAACAAATAAATCGTGCTAATAATTGCCTGCTCTTGTGCACTTAACAGGCAGAACATTTTGTGTTTAGGTAACATTGGCCTGTGAAACTCAGGGCGATCCCAGAAAGCATGCTTGAGAATTCTGCCCTGCTGTGACACAGCTCAAAGCACAGTGGAAAACTGCTCCACCTTCCCCTGATAAAATACAGGCAAAGCAGCAGTTGTGATACTCATGCTTTCTAGCAAGGACTGAGCTCCATGCTGCCTGCGTTTCTGCTCGTGTGTCCTCTGCGTGGGTGCTGCTTTGAAGTTGCCCCGAACTGTGAGGTAATGGAAATAAATTTATTCTCTTAATTTTATCTGTGGCTTTGTGCTTGCCCCTGCATTCTGCCTGTGTTTGACTCACACACCTTCTCAAGTAGACATAAAATCTTGTGATCACATGTGCCTTGACATTGAATTTCCTATTCCATCTTTGTAAGAAAATTTTGAAACCTAAATCTGCAGCTTTTATTTGTACTCAGTAAAGAAAACATGATCAGACAAATGATTTCTAAACTTCAGCTTGGTGCATCTACAATGTATTTTAATTCTAAACTGTCTAGTCCAAAGATTTTATTTTAAGGACTACAAATATATGCCTTTCTGCTGAGTAATCGTTGCTTCAGTGGGAAGTAGGAAGCCTGCAAATACACGCTTAGCTCCTCAGCATGACCTATTGTGGCTCACAGACATCTGTGTTTACACTAAGAGATCGCCCACATACCTTAGTCTGTAAACAGTATCAGAACTCAAAGCTTTTCGTTTTTTTCTCTTTCACTCACCACCTATTGCAGTCTCAGGTTGTGTCCATCTAGGTATGAGTGTCTGCACATATAATTTTTTTTTTTGACAACTAAGCAATCTAGCAGTTCTCTGAGCTAGTGCTTCCAAGATGCCTTTGCATCACTGGTAATTGAAATGATTATTAGATTATAGTTATCAGTAATAAGGGAGCATTTATTAGCTGCCTCAAACCCTTCCTGGCCTGTGGACAGTGGCTGCATATTCAGATAAGCAGTGCATATTCAATAACCACTCAAAACGTAGATGAGAAAAAGCCAAACCCACTAATTTCCCTAATGTGTGTGGGTGTTGAGGGCATCACAATTTGGCATTCAGGAGCTCTCCACTTCTCCATGTTAGCTGACTTCAGGCAGTCTGTCAGCACACTGTCTTTCTGACCAACACTAGAGCCAGTTATGGCCACAAAATTTGTTTTGCAAACCAATCATGTTACTGCTAGACTACATATATATTTGTGAATATGATTGTGGAAAAGGACTTAAAACTCAAGATTTCCCCAAAATGTTATTCACAAATAATGGGGTTGAGGTCAAAACAGTACTTGGTATTTTTCACAAGGTGTTACTAAAGAGCATACTCGCATTTCAGGTAGCAAACAGGAATGCTTTTGTGGAACATGTAAAGCACAGATGTTCTTATCTCTTTATCATCTTCAGGAATGAAATCCATGAATCCTTATACATATAACTTCATTCATAAAATACATGGTGCCTCTGTCTAACAAAGGTAAACTAGCCCAATATGGGTGGAAGTTCCATGGTTGTTGTAAAGGTGGAGAAATCCCAGCACACCATTACAATATAGAACTGAAGGATGCTTGCAGCTTCTGAGGCAGTCTTGGGATTGTCCTGGATTCCTAGTCACTCCATAACCACTCCCACTGCCAGAATGATGAGACTGTGAATTGCTGCTGCCACAGAAGAAGTGAAGGCATTTGGTGTTGAGGTGCCTGAATGAAACACAACTTTGCGACAAGTGTTTGGAAGTGCACTCTATCTGTGCTAGCACGCGGAGCACTATGCTGGCTGATATCAGCTTGTCTTTTCCCTTTTTTTATGATGTCTTTCATGACCTCCGGGCATTGACTGATGTGATGGACGAGGTCAAGGATACAGGCAGTGCTGAAGTCTGTTGACTTCTTTACCACATGCTTCCTGTGTGAAGTCCTTAAACTGATACAATGCAACTGCTCTGCTTAAGCCTCAACTATTTCTTGTCCCTAGAGTGTATTGAGAATAATGCTTTATGAACCTTAAGAAATGTGAAAATGCTCAGAAATTATGTAAAGTGCATGGTTAAATAAAGCAAAAATACCTTAAATTTAGGACAGATAGAGGAGCATAGAATAGACAGACAGAAGGGCACGTTAGCTATGCTAATGTAAGAAAATTATGGTAGAGGAATCTATGACGATTTACAACATTTCAAATCACAGTAACTTGTGCAATGAAGAATGAGATGTTGCTTATCCTACTGGCCTTCACAAGAAAATTGCCTTGCAGTTTTCACACATGAGAGTATTTGGATGGCAAGTCCTATGTAGTAGAGTGGCTAACTCACTGTGCATTCACATCTCATGGCATCTCCTTCATGCCTGTGCATTCTGAGGATGGAGTCGGCACTTCACGTGGTGGAGTTGAAAAGGCCCAACCGATGCTGCAGTGTTTCTCTGAGTGAGAACGCTGAAGACATTCTAATTTTTCAAAACCCAAAAGTAAAATCAGAATTTTTAAAGGTGGAAATGGAGACTGGAACAGCTCATACAAAACTGGAAAATATTCTAAACTTGGCCTTCTTAAAACTTTTCAGAGCAGAAAATGAAATTTTTTCTTCTTACTAGTGATTGCTATGCTTTTTAGTAAAAAATATTTTTAAAGCACTTTTAGCTAATAAGTACAGAAGCTAGAAGCAGGCAAAGTATTGTCTTGTCTATTCAGTAGTTACATTCTGCTGCATCACAGAAAAACAAGTGCAATCTGTCCTTTTAGAAAATTTCCTTGTTCAGTTAAAACAGTTTTGTGGATTTGATAGTATGAATATTCTGAAATGCTTCTTGAACAATATAAACCTTAATTTTCTTACAAAGGACCTGTTCGCTGCATAATTGGTAGGAATGCCAAATTACTTCATCCCCCAAGGGATTTCATATCGTGGTATGACTTGGACAAGGACATAGCCATCAGGTTTTTTGTCAGAACATCTGCATGCCCCAGCCAATCTATTTCTCAGATGAAAACTTCTCCTTGTACCTTTCTGTAAATTAAACTTGGGGCATTCAAAAAACTTTGTCTTCATAGCTTGTGTACATTAGCAATCCCTGACTACATGTTCTTCAACATGTTTGGTATTTCACTTGTGCATGAACTGAGATTTCCTTATGGTTTTGTGTGGCTGGTAAAGGAAATGATTTGTCAGGAAATATCTACCTTTTATTTTATGTTTTGACTTCTCCTAGGCATTTAAAAGCTGCATTTAAAAACATGCACTAATCTGGCATGTAAGTATATTTGTTTGGGCACAGTGTCATTCTAACATGCCTACTGGGCTTTTCATTTAGATCAGATACTACCAGCTTAAAGTGTGGATAAGGCAAGCTTGCCTATGCCTGTCCGTGCCCCAAATCAGTTAATTCTATTTTAACTGATAAAGTAAATAAAAGCATTTTAAAGACATTGCTTATCTAAGTCTTGCATTCTTAGGACTTTTTAAATAACAGGTGGCTTGAATGAACTAAATAAATAATCAATACAGTTAAATCAATACAGTTAAAATTGAAAGTAAACTCTAGAAACAGAGAGTATTTGAAACCTACAGTACTTACACTTAAGTTACTACTGAATACTATTCACTCTAGTAAGTATCAGTAGGAGAATACAACATTCTTAATGTGTCATTCTCTCTGCTGGCTGATGTAGTATTTTGGATCCAGAAGAGTTATATTCAAGCTTCAAGAGCTCTTACTAATATACTGGCAAATGCTATGATGTACTGAACAAGGTTTATGTCCCCAGATGAGAGATCTTAGCCTTTTCACAGCTAGAAGTGTGCATTTAGCTTCAAAGCACAGAGACAATCTCTACCCAATCTGCAGCAAAATCTCTTCACTGAACAGAAACCTGCCATTACAGTAGGATTTCTAAACACGGTAAACTACATGACAAGACGATCAAAGCACACACCTGTCTGTTTTACCGGTCGTTGTCCTTTAGATGTGGAAATTACATCGACTAAGAGGAGCTGAAATACAATCAAGTAAATAAATAAATGAATGAAATATATATTTCTACAATGTGAAAGGAAGTCTTTAGGGTACAATTTAGCAACTATAAATTGCTGTCCTGTCATTAAGTCATCGCATCCTCACTCAGAGACACCGTTCCTGTTACCCTTGTGGAAACAAGAACATTGTTATGTATGCATGACATTTCAGGTTTGGTTTGGGTGATTTTTTTTTTTTGGTAGGGGGAGGAAGAGGTTGCATTTCAGGCATTTTCATTTCCTGATGGCTTGGACACATAACAGCCATCTGTTCAGACGTTTCAGTCCAGAACATGTTGTTTTCAGAACAATGAAAGAATAGCAAAATGAATAGACAAAAGATGTAATGTATTTTCTAGCAAACATAACTTTGTAAACTTTTTTAGTAAGACAAGGAAAATTTCTGTAAGGTGAATTTACACCTTTCTTTCCCCTTTGCTTTTCTTGGTGTAAATAGTACAGTGTGTGAAGGAAAAGCACACAGAAAAGATTCAGCTACACGAATAATACCATTTCAAAGGTGTGCTGGCTCTAGTTACTAGAGGATTTACAGATAAACTGCTCTATTTCTTTAAGCTAATAAATGTACCAAGCGACAGTTTAGGCTGTTAATAGAACCAAAGGTTTCAAAGCAGAAGAAGAACAAATTAAAAATTAACTGTATTAAATGGCAGGAATGCACCAACATCCTTAAGGGTTTAGTTAGCAAGACGTTCATCAGACATTCACAATATATCATGCAACCATCAAGCATCATGCTAGTATCAGGAGGAGTGGTGGCACATTTAAGTATTTTTTTTTTCTGAACAAATACTATAACTTAGTGTGGATTTTAATATATTAAAAAAGTGGAGGGTTGGATGAGAACAGCTGCTAGAGATCATTTCTAACCTTTGTTACTCCATAATTTTCTGAAACGTGCACTATGATAAGAGGCTGGGAGATGGAGAATTGAAAAAAATCCAATGAAAATAAATATGATGAAATGCAATGATAAACAGGAAGAAGCTTAGAGATAAAACTGGGAGGAGTACAGAAGATATCTTCCTGAAATAGCCGGAAACTGCTCAGCTGTAGAGAAGCAGAGAGAAGGGAAGAAATCTGCAAAGAGATAAGACGTAGCACACCAAGATAAATACATGTACCAGCTGCTGTAGGACTGGAACGGGTTAATCATGTGGCCCGGTGTAAGGAGTTATAGTTCGGGCCCCTTAAGCGCCTTCCAGAAAATGCCCCTGGTTGGAAGAATGACCAGAGAAGGAGATAAAAAAGCTAAAGGAGCTTTCCGTTCACTTCGAGGGGGGGAGAGTGAATGTCATGTCACGTCATGTCGGAGAGTGGGGTGCGATAGGATACGTATGTTGAGAACAGAATGTTGATCAGTAAAGTTACAATAAGGAGAAGGAATTTAGGTGATGAGATGCCCACTTGCGCTTCCACGTGTAGAGCAGTGTTTGGCTTTGTAGTCTAGAATCACAGAAAATATCTTCCCAAGAGATAATAAACGCTGTGGTGCTTTGTAGTTTTTTTTTGTTTTCCCTGTTTGGTTTGTTTTGTTTATTAATTTACTTTGCATGGTTCACTAATTACATGATGTATCACCCTATTGAGTGGGACTCAATACTCTTATGTTGTGCTTGGAGGTCTGTATTTACACAATGTATTATTAGGTGCTCTCTGTTAAGGCACAGGCATAACACAGTGTAAGCAAACAGCTCTAACCTTCAGCCTGGCTGTGATCCAGTGGGTGGATCAGATGACCTTTGGAGGTCACTTAAAACCAGAGGTATTCGGTGACTTAACTTATCGCACTCTCATGAAAAGTTGTGCGCTGGCTGCGGACAGAATTCAAATAGTGTCAGCCTAAGAATAGCTTGACTGCATGTGGAGCAGGAAGATGTGGTGTGTGAGGGTGGTATGCCTGTTTCTAGGGCTAAAAAATTTAACTAGGCATTCTGAGTGACATCTATTAGGGTTCTTCCTTAAGAAGGTGATAAGGGGATACACAAAATGATCTAAACATAGGCCTTAAGTTTTAAGTGGCACCTCTAGAAATGTTGCATCTAGAATATAATGTGCAAATATTATCTCTGTAGATGGCAAAAGCACTAGAGGCTGACTGAAAGCTAGGTGCACTAACTGCGTTATGTTTTCACTAAGGGTCACTTATACAACCTGTTTTAGGTACACAGAAACAAGTCACGTGGCAACAGAGGTAAACCACAGCACCTTGTTCGAAGTTCGTTATTGTCCTTTCCCAGTCTTTGAGAAAAAGGCAGGGCTTCCCTAAGTAGAGGAAGCTTTCTTATGGGTATTTTTG
Organism: Cuculus canorus; assembly: GCF_017976375.1. Classification (NCBI taxonomy): domain Eukaryota; kingdom Metazoa; phylum Chordata; class Aves; order Cuculiformes; family Cuculidae; genus Cuculus; species Cuculus canorus. The sequence continues at coordinate 23,083,122 of NC_071441.1, read as the reverse complement.
AACACTCTGCTTATGGTCAAAGGTCTGCTAACTGCTTCTTCTTCTTTTAGTTTCAGGCACATGAACTAGCAGGTCTGTATGTCTTTTCACCATTACAGTATTTGCTATGTGCTAGTATGGCAAGTGAAGGGAAATACAGCTCTGACCACAAGCAAGGGTGGCTCTACTTCCAAGATGGCTAAACACTTTTAAATATGGAAATATGATCTGGGAGTTTGAAACCACCATAGCTCTCTAGAAGTGCCTAATGGAAGGTGAAAGTCTAGGTATTCAAATATGAAATACTGCTCAATATATTTGTCATAGAAATAACACCTAGGTTCTTCACTTCCAAATAAAATTCTTGAGAGGTCTAACAAACAGGATTTAGATGAAGCTGCTTATCGAGTATAGAAAACATTCATTTCTAACTGTACAGCCCAGTACTTCAGAGTATATTTGATGTCTACATCTGTCATCTCTTCAGTACACAAATACTCTGTGCTATCGTACTGCCTCCCTGCATGCCAAGTGGTGTTTTCTAGAGGCTACTGTCTTTTATGTCTTTCAGAAGAAGTGTATATTGGTGTGCTTGGCTCAGTTCCTTACTCCCTTTTATTGGGATCTGAGGCCAGAGAATATTTTTTTGAGGACAATGACTTTCCTTTTTTTAGTGACTAACTGTTACATTTACTTGACCAGGTGGGCTGCACTGTGGCTTGCTAATCTCCCTTTACAGTTAAGTGTGAGAAAACGGGTGCTGGAACTGAGAGTTGATATTCCTTCCAGAGACTAGGGTAAAACCTGAAACTAGTTGCAAGGCTGGATAGTGGCAAAGGACTGCCTGTGTGTCTCTCCAGGAAGGGGGCAGTTGATAAGAAAATAATCTTATAATCTATCTTAGTCTTCTTATACAACTAGATGCATTCATCAATGCACTCTCATGCGTTTTAACTCTAAAGGGGTTACTGCTGTTGCTATAGTAATCTCTGAAATACTGCTTTTGAGCCACAGAGTAGCTCAGCTTGTGGAAAGAAATGACACTTTGATACTGGTGCCTGTCAGGAAGAGGCATTGCTTCATCCTAATTGGCAAAATTAGTGCTACCTAAAAAAAAAATAATTGTCTAGAGGTTATGGCACGGCTGTTACAATCCATAAGGAAGTACACCCTCGTGTTTTTTCCCCTCTTGGCTCTTACAACTTGCTTTTATTGCTTCTGTTGCACATTTTTTTTTGGTGAATTAGTATCTTTCCCAATGTACTGTAATTTTTTTTTTTTGCTTAGGGGCTTCTAACTCACTGCAGCAGTAAAAAAATGTCAGTCTCTTGATCTTGGTAGGCATTCCATCTCTCAGCAAGTCTTTCACAGTGTACTCATGCATTTATGTGCGTAGATTCACATGCAGTTTGTACTGCTCAGAGTACTCATTGTTCTACAAGGTAGTTTATGAAACAGTACTTCTGGCACGAAGGCAGGACTTGGTTTCTGTCTTGCTCACTTGCCCTACCTCCATTGGGGAATATGTTAATTGTTTAATGGTTGTTGTCTCCAGTTCTGTTAGGGTGAGTCTGACACAATCTAATCCTTCTGGAAAGTAGCTGCAGGACTGCTAAGGCAACTTCCTACATTTCTTTCACAGCATGCCTATCCTAAAAACTATTTTGTAGACCTCAGAAAAACTAGATCAGTACATGGTGTTTGTACTGAAGTTGATTTTATTCTTCTATATTATCTGATCATGAGGGGCAGCACAGGACTCTACATCCTTGTCAGATTTGTATTTGATTACAGAAGCTCAAAAACATTTTTATTCTTCCTCATTGTCTCACGAATTCTAATAACGATGCAAGTTGCCAGCGAATGGTTATACTGCAGTAGGAAACACTAGCAGAGCTATCAAATATCCAGCTAGTGTTAACACAGCAGCACGCAGGTGATGGCTCTGAAGATGGGGGAAAATGTAGGTAAGCTTTTGTGGGGGGGAATACTATCTAGCTATGGCAGCCAGAGGGGAAGGTGTTGCCTCCTTTGTCAGATCTCCACAAAATCCTTTCAACATATCCATTGGAATGATCTCTGAATGCTCTCAAAGATGAATAACCAGCTCATCATCTTCCTAATTCTTGCAATGAAGATACCTCCATTCAGAGGGATAGAAACTAGACCTGGCTGGGAAATGCAGCAGGCTTCTCTTCTCAGAGGATTAAAACCTGTTAATGCTTGTCCATATGCATTCAGAAGCTGTGGCTTTTGTTTTGTTTGGGTTTTCATATGTTGAAAACTGTAATAGGAAGAGGAGTTTGCAAAGCTCTTCTTTAATGCATCAATGTCAAGGTAGAAGGGAAAGAACGATTGGACTAATTAAAGCCAAAGGCGGGGTGGGGTGGCTTTGGAATGCCCTTTATTACAATGACTTAAATGGGAGTGGCAGCCAGCCAAAGAGCAAGCAAAACTCGGCAATGGCTCTGCCATTCACGAGGCCTGGACTCAGACTTGAGTAGCAATTTTCATGCCTTAGGTAACTGGGTCAGGAATTATATGATCGTAGAATCATAGAACAATTTGGGTTGGAAGGGACCTTAAAGATCATCCAGTCCCAACCTGCCCATCCACCTGGCCTTGAATACCTCCAAGGGTGGGGCATCCACAGCTTCCCTGGGCAACCTGTGCCAGTGTCTCATCACCCTCATGGTGAAGAAATTCTTGATGCAGTTACTTCTACCATGATTATCTTAGCATGAATCTTTGTTCCGACCAGGTAAAGGTCACTGACAGATACAGCCTTAAAGCTACCCAAAAGACTATATCAATAAGCTAAAGAATTTGTTGGGGAGGAAAGAATACAACAATATAAATGAAGCCTAACAAGAGCTAATCATGACAAAGTAATGTTGAACTAGACCTTGGTCTTCAATTTGCTGAGTTTAATAAATGAAGTTCTGATTCATACAGCTAGGTCTCTCCTATGCATAAGAGTACAAACTCGGCACATTTCTGTGATTTCCCCAGCTTAACTTTAAAAGCACCGGTGCTACAGTCCATTAACAGTCTACAAGAACATAAGGAATCAGGCTAAGCCTTTATTCTCTGTAGCTAAAACTGGCAGTGCATAACTGCCTGGGTTTGTGGGTGCATGACTGCCTAGGTATGTGGCTCCTACAGAATGGTATAACCGGTTCTTGTCTTTAAGGACTGTATTTCTAGAACTTGAAGACTTTATGTGTTAGCTGTCCTTCTCCCGTGTTGTGTGCCCTACAGTATTCTGCTACAGAATGCTAGTTAAAAAGTGTTTTTGAAATGACAGTACTCTGCTGCGCTAAGCAAAGGCCATGTCAAAGGGATTGTCCCGGGAGCCGAAAAATAGAAAGGGAGTTGTGTCTTCCACAGAGTATAATAACTTGTGTGGTTCTGATGAGCACTACAAAATTCTGATGTAATGGTAACGTAAGTTTCAGGTGGAGCTGACATGTGGGCAGACGTGACTGTGTTGTGAGTCAAACACAAAGCATGTATGGGCCAATCTACTAGATTTGCACTACTGGTATGTTTCATGTGCTTCAGATCAGTGCTGGAGAATTATATTAATATCACAAGTTGCCTGTGAAGGAACATACTCGAGTGCAATAGGAATATGGGAAGGCAGAGTGTCAGTGAAGTCTTAACTGAGAAGAGTGCAAGCTTGCAGTACAGATGAATGTATTCAAATTAGGTTCCTCTCGCCATTCTGCTTAGCTCAGCTGGGTAAAAAGAGCAAAGCAGATACAGCAGCATAAGTAAGTAAGTAAGGGTACACTTAAGTTGCTAGACTACACTGAAAGCCTGTACTTCTGCCTCTTCTTAGACTGAAGGACCATGCTTATCTCTAGGCTGTAATCCCAAATCTTGCAAAAAGCTTTTAGGCTTTATCTACCTCCTGGTTAGCTGAATCTGTTCAGTTCTTTTTCTCTCTCCTCCTGTCTCTGTTTCTAATCCAAGCTAGTATATCTAAACTACGTGTATTTTTAACAGGGGCTATGACAGAGAAGTGATGCGTAGGAAGTGGAGATGGGTGCCACACTACCCATTTTTTAGTAGAACTTGTCCTCAGCTGGCAGACGAGAAAGCTGGTAGACATTTAGCAAAGAGCATTATGATACTCTGACCTAACAACAGGACAGGGTGGTCATATCTAGCAGTCCTTTGCTCAGAGCTACCCTGCTAACTTTCATCTCAAGTGGGAGTCAGAATGGTGGTGAATCAGCTGCTCCAGGGGTAGAAGGAGCTGTTCCAGGAGTCAAAGTTTCACCTGGACATCAAGTAGGGAATCCCAGTACAGGAAGACAAGAGCAAACTCCTGGGGTGGTTGGCTTGCACGTGGTGCTGCCTGAAGTCCCTTCGCATGAGCTTCAAAGTGAACACGCAGCACAGCCGCCGCCTGGGCACTGCGGCAAGGCAGCCAGGAGGCTGGTGGTGACACTGCACAGAAACATTAGTCCGAGGGCACTGGTTCAGGCGTACTGGGCACCGGTCTGGGTGTACTGGGCACCAGTTCAAGTGTACCGGGCACGGTTCAGGTGTACTGGGCACCAGTTCCCGTGTACTGGGAACTGGTTCAGGTGTACTGGGCACAATGCAGGTATACTGGACCCTGGTGCAGGTGTGCTGGGAACTGTTCAGGTGTACTAGACACTGTTCAGGAGTGCTGGGCACCATCCACATGTACTAGGCATGGTGCAGGTCTGCTGGGCCCAGTGCAGGTGTACTGGGCAGCATTCACGTTTACTGGCCATGGTGAATGAGTACTGGTGAATGAGTATGATGCAAATGTATTTGGCACTGTTCAGATGTACTGAGCACTGGTTCAGCTGTCTTGGGCGCACTGCAGGTGTACTAGGCACGGTGCAGGTGTGCTGAGCACCATCCAAGTGTACTGGGAACTGTTCAGGTATGCTGGGCACCATTCAGGTGTACTGGGCAGGGCACTGGTTCAAATGTACTGGGCACAGTGCAGGTGTAATAGGCACTGGTTCAAATGTGCTGGGCACGATGCAGATGTACTGGCCATGGTGCAGGTGTACTGTCTACGGTGCAGATGTACTGGGCACCGTGCAGGTGTACTGGGCATCATTCAGGTGTGCTGGGCACTGGTCCAGGTGTACTGGGCATGGATCAGGTATACTGGGCTCTGGTGCAGGTGTGCTGGGCACTGGTTCAGGTGTGCTGGGGACTGTTTGGGAGTACTGGGCACCATTCATGTGTACTGGGCACCGTTCAGGTGTGCCAGGCACTGTTCAGGTGTGAAGCGCACCATTCATTCAGATGTGCCGGTCTTGGTGCAGATGTGCCAAGCACCGTTCAGATGTGCTGGGTTCAGTGCAGGTGTGCCAGGCACTGTTCAGATGTGCCGCGCAGCATTCAGGTGTGCCGGGCACCATACAGGTGTGCCGGGCACTGGTTCAGGTGTGCTGGGGACTGTTCGGGAGTACTGGGCACCATTCAAGTGTACTGGGCACTGTTCAAGGTGTACTGGGCACTGGTTCAGGTGTGCTGGGCGTTGCTCAGCTGTACTGGGCACGGTTCAGGTGTGCTTGTCTCTGTGCAGGTGTACTTGCACTGGTTCCGGTGTGCTGGGCATAGTGGAGGTATGCCAGGCACTGTTCATTCAGGTGTGCCGGGCTCAATGCAGATGTGCTGGGCACCATTCCGGTGTGAAGCGCACCATTCATTCCGATGTGCTGGGCTCGGTGCAGGTGTGCCGGGCACCGTTCAGGTGTGAGGCGCACCATTCATTCAGGTGTGCCGGGGACGGTGCAGGTGCACCAGGCTCGGTGCAGGTGTGCCGGGCCGGGCCCAGGTGCCCCGCACTGGGCGCAGGTACCCGCGGCGCCGCCGCCCGGCGCGGGGAGGAGCCGCGATGCAAAGCAGGGGGCGGCCCCGCGGTGTCGGCGGGAGGCGGCGGGGCCGGAGCGGAGGCGGCCGGGAGCGCGGGGGGCGGGGAGCGAGCGGGACGGGACGCGGCGGCCGCGGCGATCGCGGCGGAGCGGGAACATGGCGAGCGTCAGGAACGGCACCGAGGGCGGCGGCGGCGAGGAGGTAGCGGCTCCCCGCGGGACGCGGCCGAACTTGTCCCGGCGGCCCAAACTCACATTCTTCTATTTATTTACTTATTTACTTATTTAGTTATTCTCGTTTTATTTTAGTTTATTTTTAATTTGTTAAAGCCGTGCGCTGCGCGGGTTCGACACCTCATCGGAGCGCGTCCCTCCCGGTGCCCCGCGACCCCATCGCATCCCCCCCGCACCCCGCCCCCCCGCGTCCCTCCCGCAGTTCACCCCCGCGCGACCGCAGCGCTTTTATCCTCCCCGCGCATCCCCGGCGGACCCCCCCCGCATCCCCCAGTGCGTCCCCTCTCCCCGCATCCCGCATCAGCCCCCGCATCCCTCCCGCGCGCGTCACCCCGCTCCTCCCGTTCCTCCCGCGCATCCCCTGCGCGACCCCGCCGAGACCCCTGCGCACCCCCCCTTCCTCCCCGCGAATCCCCCCTCTTCACTCCCCGCGAATCCCCCCCTTTTCCTTCTCGCGCACCCCCCTTTTTCTCCGCTCGCAACCCCCTCTCCCTTCCCTCCCCACGCATCCCTCTCCCTCTTCCCTCCCCGCCCATCTCCCCCCTCCTTCCCCGAGCATCTCCCCCTCTTTTTCCCTCCCCGCGCATTCCCCTCTCTCCTTCTCCACGCATCCCTCTCCCCTTTCCCCGCGCATCTTTCCCATCTCCGCGCATCCCCCCGCCGGGGTCTGGACGTTTTGCGCTTTGTCGCTGGGAAGTGAAGTCGGACAGAACTGTAGTTGGAAGCGAGGCACGTTACAGGCTGGGCTGTGTAACTTCCTGTTGTTCTGGCTAAAAGTCCTTTACTGTACAGCCCAAACGCACATCCCTTAAAACGATCACCTGAATGTTCAGATTTCCTTCGTATCCTCTCAGTGCAGAAAAATGGAATAGCGGAATCGTTGATAATGCCTCTCAGAAAGCTGGTGGTAAGGGGTCTATTAGACTGGCTTTTGAGGATTCCGCTGAACCAAGGCATTTTTACTTGGAGGGTGCTTTTACAGATCGCCACCTGTCATGCGCACATGGGACTATTGACTCGATTTCTGACTGTACGGTCTAAAATGAACGAATTTAGCGTAGTGTACCTTCAGCAGCTTCTTCGGATAGAGTTGTGAGGCATGCTCCCAGCATAACTTTGCTGAAGAAGAGTTATGAATTGTACGATTACCTGTGGTTGGGGTTTTTGTTTTTTTTTTTTACTTTTTTAAAACCCTGTTAGGATGGATTTTGAAAACGGGCACATAACCAGTGCCCTGCTCTGAGGCAAGGCAGTGCATCATACAACAGAGCTGCTGACAAATGTATAAGTAGGACTCAGTTATGCTGCGTAGTTTGGTTGAATCCTCACGCTTTGTTTGGCAGTTGCAGAAGTCATTCTTGGAAGCGATGATAAACCCCAGCTTTTTCTCATTTGGAAGGTGGGGATATAAAATGTCTGCATTTCAGAGTGTGCTGTAAAAGTTGCCACTTTCTAAGGTCATAGTGTGGAGGCACAATGTGAAGAGGATGTGAAATGCTTAAATCTCATTGTATGCTGGAGTGAATCACTGCAAAATCATAGACTGATTTTTTTGTGGAGCTGAGTTTAGTTTCCAGTATAAGGAAAGCCGTGCCAAGTGGGAACAACTTATTGAACAAACTCTTTCTGCTCTCAGCAAGCAAGTAGTTGGAATTCACATTCTTTAAAAAAGATATTTAGCAACTGAGTTGTAGCCCAGTTGTACTGCGCGAACCGTGTGCGAGAACGTTCTTCACAGAGTTTACTGTTAAGCAAGAGATGCTGTCATGCAAACAAATGGAAAGGTAGGCATAAAAGCGCATGGAAAGAGCTTTATTTGAGCAATCGTCTGCAAAAAGTGCAAAGCTTTCTCCAGATGAACTCAAAAGACCTCATGCTTTTTGCAGAGGCTTGTAGGTTGAATCTTTCAAGTCTGAAACAGACCAGAACAAGTAGTGGAGTGAGTGCTTGATATCTTCCTGGTGAGATCCTAGGGCTCAGGAAAGGGGGGCAGACAGTGGCTTGATCCTGGGGAAAGTCACTGTTTCTTCTAAAAGTTGTCTAGCCGACTGTAGGCTGCCGTTGCCTGCAGGTGCACCGTGACCTGTACTAGTGAGCTAGATACGATTTCAGTACATGATGCACGAAACAGTTGCTTTTAACTGTCTCAGCTGTTTCTTTTTTTTTTTGAAGTGTTGGCACCAGTTAAGATGTTGAGAAACTGAAGCTGGAACATAACTATTAGCTTTCTTCTTAAAAGCTGCATGCATCTATGCATCTGAATAGTGTAGTTTAGATGAAATATGGCAGATAGGGGCTCTTGTTCCCGGTTTAAGTGTACATGCCTAGTGCTAGATGAACGTAGCTTTTAGCGTAGAATTTTGGTTTGCAGGGACTTCTGAATACTTCTTCATTCCTGGGGCTATGAAGAAAAATATATTGGAATAAAACTAGAAGTTTTTTCCTCAGGAAAAAAACAGGACATTGACTGGCAAGAACTCCGCTTCTAAACTCCAAGCTTAAAGTGGCAGGTAGCTGGCCCCTGCTGTAGTCCTTGATGAACATGATGGTTTTCCTTATGTTTCTTGCAGTTCAAGGAAGTGGCAGATACCGTGTTTTTCTGTATGTAATTTTTTTTGCTGTTTTATGCCTCATTGTCATGCAGCTGTGACTTTCCAGTGGGCATGGCAAGGAAGTGGTATGAAGTGTAGATAGGTCTTTTTTTTCTTTTTCCCTGGTTAATGCAAGTGTAGTAGTCTGTTGTTTATTTGAAAAAAACCAAACCACTAACAGGAATTGAAGACACAACCTAGGAGGCTGTATTAATGAGGTAGTGTTATGAGTATGCTCATACGGGAAAACAAATGGTTATTAAATTTGGGATTTTCCTTTGCAGTGTTGCTTTGTGGGTATAAAAGTGCCTGTGGTCATCCTCTACTATGAAACAGTTTCCTGGATTCTATGTGATGAGAGTGAAAGTGCCACGTGTGGTGCGCCCAGTTGTGATCTCGGAATGTGGTATGCCATCGGCACTTAAACCCCTGCATGGCATGAATTCACCTACTGAAGGTACTCATGCTAGTATTCTTTTGAGCACGCTGCAAATCTCTGTGCTTAACTTTAAGGGCAAAATATCACTCCCAGCCAATGCAGAGGCTTCAAGCAAAACTTTAAGCCTTCATCCCCTGCCCCCCCCCCCCCCCCGTGTAAAGATTACTTAAAATAGTGGACCAGATCTGCTTCCCATTAAGTTCACTCTGTGCTGCCCTGGTTTTTCAAAGTCATAAAGCCAGCTTAATTGGTTACTTGGGGATTCCCTATCCATTAAAAAAACCAGACCCAACGTTGGCCTTTGTGCATGTGAGGGTTGTGGCCGGACAGAAAGGATCATGATCAAGAAGTATCTAGACGCTAAAAAAAATGCCTCCTTCGGCCACAGTTGGCCAGACTAAGGATTATGCACGGATCTGAAAGTGATTTGGTGCCCTTGCTGTTGTTAACTCCAAGGCTTATGTTAAGGACAGCTTGGCCAATTCAGCCAATGCCTTAGCTCTAAACTAACCAATTAAGGAAAATTTAGGTAATGAGAATCTGATGAAGCATGCTGTACTCTTTCGAACTGTCCGAGCAGGGACAAGCAGTGTATAGGCTGGCTTTATCAGCCTGGACGGTTTATCTCAGAGCTAGTTTCACAGAAACCAATGTCATCTTTCACTCAAAAGCTGTTTAGTACTGGTAGTACTCTGTTAAAGTACTCAAGGTTTTCAGCCACTGCTGCAGCAGCTGCTGCATTTACGATCAAAGAACTTGCTGGTGGTATGCTTCTGTCCACTTGTGGCTTAATATAAGAATGTACTTTTTAATAAATTATAGGACCATGCAGCACTGGCCGTTCTCTCGTTCATGTTTATGCTGAAGATTTTTCAGCAGTTTTGTTTGGTAATTCCAGCCTGGAAGAAGAGTCTCGGTGGTGTGAAATGACGGCAGCTGCACTTCCTGGACTCTTTGAGAAGCTGCAAACAAGTCACTATGGTGCCTTTTTTACCTTAAAAGTGAAAACTGTGTTTAGAACATGGAGGTAGGAAGGAGTAGTGAAGGCACGTCCTCTCACGAAGGGTGATCATTTCTATAACATGCTATTTTGATATGTATAGTTTCGTCTCTGAGTAGTAGGTCTTGCTGAACTGAATAACATAGAATTTGAACATCTTCATGAGTTTATTCCAAGGACTTGTACTTTGGCACCTAGTTCTTTTTTTTCCTCTCCCTGTTTTGACCTCTCCTACTGTCAGAGCATATCTACTGCTAAGATAAGGGGTAAATTATTCCAGCACAAATGAGAAAAGAACTATAAGAAAAGTAAGCATGACTAGTAATGTCTTCTTTATTTAGTAAAATCAGGTTGCTGGCTCTGCTCCTGAAGATCTTTATTTAAAACAAAACTTTGTTTTACCCATGAATGTACCTGTTGAGAGGTCTTCTTTTCTTGTGACCACCTGTTCAAGATAAGGATGCGCACTCCAATTCTGTATTATTTCTACTCTTCCAAGATGGCTAATTTTCATCCTTCACATTTTCGCATTTCTTGTTTGGCTTACTAGAGCATGTTTTGTTCATCCATTTGAGCTTCTTGGTTGACTGTGACTAAATTTGGAAGCCAGGAAGATAAAGTGTGGCTTAAGTCGCTATTGGTTTTCTGGACGGGAAAAGGAAATGTATGTAACATGTTCCAATTAAACTTTCTTATTTAATGTTAACTTTGGTGGATCAGTGTGCTGTTCCTTTTTGAGATGAGGGATAAAAGATAGAGTGGTTATGGGAAAAGGTGAGGTTACTGTGGAAAGCACCAGATGCGTCTTAGGTAGGCAGAGCTGACAGAAAATATTCTGAGAGCTATGTAAGTATGAAGTGAATTTGTTTGTCTGTTACAATTTGCCTTTACTTCTCTCTGTGTTTTTTTTGGGGGGGTTGAGAAGGGTAGGTTGATATTTTGTGTATAGATGGAAAAAAAAGAACAGAAGAGTCAGCTTTATTCTTAAGGTTTTGTTTTTTCTTTTTGTATTGAGCTGTTGCTCTTCTATTGTGGAAAGCAGCGTTTAAGATCTTTTGATGAAGCCTTTACTTTGAGCAGTAAGTTGGAAACAGCTGTCTTGTTAATTGCACCTAAAAGCTTACCATCCACTATAGGGAGAAGCAGTACCACATCATACATAAGCTTAAAGGAGCATAGACTCCTCGTAGTTCCAGTAATTCTGTGTGACTTTGTGGAAGTGTGTTTGGTTATACAAATGCATGTTCTTCCTTTGTTCATGTTTTGGTGTTGGTGTGCTTGGAAAAACCTATAGACCTGATGCACTTGTTGAAAGTGCTAGAGGTCAATGACTTGTCTTGGATAAAGGTTCGTGTTGGACTCCTGTTTTGCCAAACGCGTTACGTGTTGAAAGAGAAGAACAACTTAATTGCTTCTTGGCAGATCATTGTTACATAGCAGCATGGACCAGAATGACTCAACGTGTGAGTAGATTATAAGCATGTATGATCTTATGCCGCCTGTCTTGTTCAGTACGTCTTCTATTGCTTACTCAACCAAAAGACTTGAAATAGAAAGGAACATTTCATGTAAGTGATAGGGCTTACTCTTCCTGCGTGGCACCAGCACAGAAGGTGGTGATAAGATCATACCTGCTGGCGACAAGGTGACAGGAATACAGCCCTGACATCCACCTGGTGGACAGTGATTTTCACACGTGCTGTTTCTTCTCAATTAATAGAAACAATATTATGCTTGAGGGAACAGAAATGGTGGATTCCTGCTCTTGTTTGGAAAAGAGTGCAAAATCATGCAACTGAAGACCCGAGATTCAGTTCTCAAAGGTGGGTCTGTGCTGCTGCTGGTGTGTGTTCTAGTTGTGATGAGGGAATGTCCAAGACCCTTGTACCATAGGTAGCCAGGTGTCTGGTTAGATGGTCCGAAATGTAAGAAATAGTTTGTGTGTTAGTACTAAAAATTTCTCCTGCTTTCCTAAGGCCTCTCAGGTTCAAAAGCCATTTCAGCTAAGTCTGTAATAGGTGAAGAGCACAGACCTGTGGACTTAACGTCCAAGCACCAAGTGCTAAAAGCAAGATTTTCTTAGGAAGTAAAGACTTGCCTGTCACCTTATTGTGCAGTAAAGAAGGAACACTGTTACCATATAGTAAGGGGAACTATTCTGATACCTCAGGCCTTAGTAGCAGTGACATTTTTTGTTGCGATGCACTGAGTATATTCCTCTTCTCTTGTGCATTCACGCTGCAGTAGGGAAGTAAACACACTTTGAAAGCCAGTGTTTGGTGTGCAGCACTGCTTTGATTTCTTCTTATCCCTAGGAGCCAGCGTCACGTGCACTCCTGCTCTCCAGAAATCCTGTTATTGAACGATGTACAAGAACAGGCTGTCATCAAAACAGAGGGGAGATCTGGAGGAAACGTGTTTCTGAAGACAGTAATTCCTGTGTCTGGCACCTATTAGCAGTACTGGTTGTTCTAAGAAGTGTAGTGTTTAGTAGGTGAGTGTGCTACTTGACTGTAACTAGTAGTAGGGGGCCAAAGGAAGAAAAGAATACTCCTGTTAGCTTTAGTTGGGGGCCAAAGGAAGGAGAAAGTACTCCTGTTAGCTTTAGTTGAGGGAAGTATGATTATAAAGGTAGACTATGTCACACTGGCTGTTATTTTCACCAAGAAATAATGGACTAGGAAGAAGATGTTTTATCTGCGTTCTCTCCTTCAGGACTGTTAACACCCAATCCAGTGGGACAGCTAGCTAAACTTGCTCTCTGTCATGTTTTTCTTCTTTTCTGCAAACTTGGTAGGTTTCAGCACTGGAGGAAATTACTGTTTTAATTTAATATTTCCACTTTTTTAAAAAAAAGTATGAGTAATAGTTCACTACTGAATGGCCACTCTTAAGGTCCTCTGGCAAAACCTGAACTTGCTGCTGACAGTAGTGCAGAGGTATAGGATTACCGGCTGTGGCTTTCGTAAAGAGGCTTTTTAGATGAGGAAAGCTTATGTAGATCTTTAGGGTTCTTGTAGCTCACCTGGCTAGCAGGTGCTAAAGAAACATGTCAAAACCTGAAGTATTTCATGTCCTCTACAAAGCCTTCCCACTTGAATTTGGGGAGACAATAATTTGTTGTGAAAACAATTACAAATAATGAATTTGAAGACAGTCATGGTCTGTGATGTGAAGCTTAAGTGCTTCTTTTTTTTAATCAACTGTATTGTAACCGAATACTTTATAATAAGTACAATTTCTTAGAGTGTTCTCAGCAAGAACAGTAATCCTGTTAACTGCATTGAAGAAGGGTAGATGAGAGTGGGGTGTGTTTGAGCCATTTTTTCCTAATATATTATCATATCCTTACATCTTTATCATATATTAATCATGTAAATGGTTATGGTCTTTGACAGGGGAAGTATGAAAAGAACAGGAACTCAACTTTGGAGACAAAGCAGTTTAGCTAAATCTAAGTGTGTGACTTAGACTAAGGGAAGACTTCTAAGATAAGACCCAGTATTAAAGACTGCCTAAATCTGTGCCTTGTCCACGTCTTAGCATGAAAATCATATGCAACTCTAGAAAATCCAGTTAAATGTTTCTGCCTCTGTACTGCTACTTGACAGTACTGAGTAGCTGTCTCTATTAAGCTGCGTTCTACTGATCTTAAGCAAAGTGTCATTAAAATCTTGGAAAAGGGAGATTCAGCAGTACCTCAGTGTCTGTATCTTTTAATGTAATTTGGATTAAAGAGCTATATATGGCTATAGCTCCCTCTGTCAGTGGAAAATAAGGAATAGCTCATAGCCCATCACTTCTAGAAGATGGAGTGGTTAGTCTGACACTTTGCCAAAGTGCTGTGACTTCTGCTAAATGTGAACTATGTAGAAGGGACGGCATACATTGTGTAGTTAAGTTTTAAATTGAATGTATTTCTCCGTGAGTGAACACCAAAGTAGTTTTATGGTCCAAGTGGAAAAAATATAAAATAAAATGGTCAGCCATTTGGAAGTCCGTTTCGCTTAGTTGAATAGTGGGATTTTTATCTCCTGTTTGAGTCAATTAAGTGATTTTTGTTCAGAGCAGATGTATGATTTGTCCCAACTTTGTACTTTAAACTGGAAATGGAAGTATAGAGTCATGCCAGAATCACAAATCATGTTGCAGGTAGAGGATCCTCCTAATAAACTCTGTTTATTATGTATTTAATTCTTCTGTAGTTCAGAGTTCCACCGGGGACTCCTCTAATTGCTTTCTGAATAAGTACTTGTTGTGAGTTTGTACTTTGGAGTAGTCAAAAAGTGAGCTTGCAGCTTTAAGTAGTGACATGCCTGAGTGAAGAGGAGCATGTCTATGTCTCTGAGGGAAAGTAAGCAAGTAGTTACTGGAGACAGTGCACAGCTCTGTGTCCATGGTGGCTTACTGTTGGGATTTCATGCTGAGTGAACTAAGTTTGGCTTTCAGGTGTGTCACCAAAGAAAAGTAACTGCCCTGGCACAACTGAAGTACTGTGAAAAAAGAGCATGAGGACAAAGACCTAGAGGTTGGGTGATAGGAAGGGGCATGTATGTTTTCTCTGAGTGGTGACCATGAGATATAGTGTATGGTCCTTTTTATCTAGTTCCTCTAGAAAAAGCTGCCGCCTTGGCCAATGGGATTTGTGCAGTTGTCTTGTGATTCTGTCAGTTCGTGTATGCATGTCCCTCCGGTGGAGAAGAGAAAGGACCGTGCATCCCTGAAAGAGCTGAATTCTCCAGTGCTGTTAATGTGGGTTTGGTTTTTTTTGTTTTTTTTTTTTTTTGTTTTTTTTTTTTTAATTTTAAACCTGCATAACTTTCCTGGTGTGTGTTGCTTTGTGTTTGTGGATGTCCTTTGCTGTTAAAAGGACAGGTAGAATGCAAGAAGGGGAAGCTTAGGTTACATCTTTCAGTGGCAGCCCAGGTGACAGGGCTTGCCTTCTCAGTTGTGTCTGAAGCACAGTCCTCCTGTCTTTGGCTGAAGTCAGACACAAAGTTTTGCGTTTGGTGTTTTGTGTTTGTTTCAGCTTTGGTCTGTGCTGTAGGGGTGATCAAGCATGCAGTTTTATGCTGGGGGGGTACATGTTGTTGAGTGTTGTGTTTTATGTCTGTGTAGATCATACTTTACAGTAGCAGTTGGTCTCTTTAGAATACATAGATGAGTTCTAGAAACTACCGAACTTAGGTTTTGAAGGCAGCAGAATTTGGTTTAAATTGTATCTTTTACTTTGAAATCTCACCCTTTGGCAAGTGTTTTTTGCTTGGTCTGAAGAAGTAATTAGAAAGTCATGTGAGATTTCAAAACATTTTGCACCAGTTTTCTACTACATAATGACTGTGGGCTAAAGTGAAATGGACACAGATACCAGCAATGAGCTTACGTAGTTGTGATGCAAATAGTTCCCTAGCAGCCTGGAATAATTGTGTGGCTGGTATTTCTCCTTCCACAGCTAAAAGAAGTAGTCTGCACCTTGTGTTAGTGGTTTGGCTTCTCTGTTCTTGGGTATTTGGATGTTGACGGAAGTGGTGTGCAGTGGTTCAGTGCTTTAGATTGGACCATGCGGTCATGTGGGATTTCCTTTTGCACAGCGCAAGTCATGACCGCCAGCCAGTTCACCTGACACTTGCTGCAGTGTGCCTTGGTGTAAAGGAACCAGTGCTCTGATTGCCTGTGACTATGCAATGCAAAAGCACCAAAACACGTGTCTGGCCATGGGGGGGAGGAGGGGGAGCGTGTGCGTGAACAGTTGCCTAGAGCATTGACACTCTATAACCTTACATTTGTTGTAAAGTGGCCCCATGGGCAGAAGAAGTGACAAATCTGGTAACAACTGCATACTTACTGTGTCATTGTTATTGCAGTCCAACTAGAACTTCCAAAGGCTATAAATTCCTCATGACATCATTGAGCTGTACGGAGAGTGTGCATGTGTTGACGGGAGGAACTGTGCCTTTCTGACAAGCTTCAATGCACAAGTAAATTATATGACTTCTATATGGGGAAACACATGCTGTGTGCAGTGCAGCCGCGTAGCCCGTGTAGTGTACTCCAAGTCTTTTCTGGATCCTGCAGCTATCCTGCAGGGTCTGATGAAATACCGTGCACCACTTGAGAGTAGACTGGATAAAGAGTTTGAATAGAGGGGTCTCAACTATAGAATGGAATCCATAGACACTTGATGCATTAACAGACTTGAGGGGGACATTAATGGTTAACTCTTACTTTATGTTAATGAAATTAGATGATGTGTGTTACTTGTAATTTTTCTATTATCTTAACTTCAGGTGAGAAGGTGTTCTGGTTTGTGCTTGCTTGTAAGTAGTCTTGGAAGAACTAACACTCTAGCCACGGTCTGGTTAAGTCAAGATCTGATTCTGCTTAGTGTAGTTCAATGCAGCACTTGGTCTGAATGTGGCACTTTATTTTTGTGTCAGGTGTTTGTCTGTCTCACTTTTTTTCTGCTGGAAATATGAGAAACTCTCCAGAACACTTGTATAAATCAGCTAGTCGTTAGTTTTATACTAGCAATGAGGTTAAGTTGCTGTGTCCTTAAGAAAATCCTTTTCTATTAATGAAAAAATTCTGATAGCTTCTTGAGGGGGTGGGAAGATGCCCCATCGCTGTCTTGCACTGGGGGAACAAGCTGTGCTCTGGACAAGAGTCATTGCCTAGATCTTATATTACACACCTAACTGTAGATAATGTTGGCTTCTAAAGCTCTAGTATTATTGCAGTTAGTACTGCTGGTGGATCAGATGATATCCATGGAGACTTTCAGATTTTGTTATGAGAACAACATTATTGTAAATAGGGTTGTTGGAATTACTGTTACTGCAGCGAGACCTTCTTTTAAAGCAAATGAACCAGTTAAGAAAAATCACTTAAATTAAATTACTTTATGCTATAATGTAGAACTTTGTGGTGGTGAATACGCAGCAACTGCTATTGCATTCTGTACAAATGAGTAATCAGCTTCCCTTCCATATTTGTCTTTTTTTTTTTTTATTAGGTATAGGCAATGCTGGCACAGAATCATGTTTAATGTATGAGGAAGACTTGTTTGTTCTCCAAAATTTGATGATGATTTGGGGTCATCTCTGAAAAATATTATCGGCAGTTCCGAGGTGATGCCTCTGTAATGAGACTTCTTTAAGAATGTTGATTACATTATAGTTGGTAAGCATTATGGAATGCTGTCAAGTTATCCTTCCACAGTCACTGTAATTTGTAAGAGGTGATGCTTTTGTGTGGGTAAGCCTGTAGTAAGTGTACTGTGAACCTGTTGTGTAGTTAGGATTTTTCTTGGTAGCTTCAGGAATCTGTGGAAGCAGTGAGCATCTTTATATGAAATTACCATTGTGTGGACAACACAATGTGCTCTTCCTTTTAGCTGTTTGTATTTTGCCCGTTTACTGGGAAGTGGTATCCACTGTGTCTAGTTCTTCCTTGTAATGATTCAAGATTGACTCAATTTTTAATTGCAGCTTCACTTAGACTATGCCTTTCTGTTTGATCCAACCTAATATATGTAAGACTCTTCTTTCTTAAAAAATTACAGAATGTATGATTTTTTTTTAATTTTTTTTTTTGTCTTCAACTTGGTACATTCCATGACAGACAGATATGTTGTGGGGTGAGGACAGAGAGACTTGAACTGAGGTTTTGTTGCTTCCTGTTGAAAGCTACTCATGCTTAACATTAAGTTGATTGTGGAATTGGAGACCTCATAAAAGCTTGGAAACTACTTTATGCTAACAAGAGATCTTTGCTGAAGAAGGGCTTGGGAAATCTAGTAAATGCATGTAAATCTTAATTGCAATTACTTTTTAGCGTAGGTCTTTTTAATAAAAAGACCACCAGCAAACAGTGGCAAACCTCTTATGCCTGGAACTGGATACTAACTCTTGTAATGATAAAAGCGTATTATTAATAGTTCTGATGCACTTTAAAAATTTTACCTAATGACTAACTGAGGGAAAGCACTAGTACTCCTCTTGCTTGCACTTTCGTAGGTGACTATTTCTCTCCAATAAGCATAAGTGTATGTTATGCTTCAGAGACCCTATATTCTGTTCAGATGTGGTATTGGTGTGTCACGACACTTAAGATAAAACTGCAAGTTTATTATTATTTAAAAAGAAATTATTGTTATGTGGATGATATGAGGAAGTCATTGGGGGTACGATGACTCAAGTTGCATCTAAATTGTATCTTCAGAAAGCTTCATGAGAGAGGTGCTTCAGTCCTCTAATCATCGTCATGGCCCAGTGCTGGACTCTCTCCAGTAGTTCCTCGTCTTTCTGGACACAGAATTCCAGATCTAGCCTCACTAGGGCAGAGTAGAGGAGGAGGTTAACCTCCCTTGACCTGCTAGCCACACTGTTCTTAATGCACCGTGGGATACCGTTGGCCTTCTTGGGCACACGGACACATTGCTGGCTCATGGTTAGGTTGTTGTCCACCAGGACTCACAGCTCCTTCTCCACAGAGCTGCTTCCCAGCAGGCCAACCCCTAACCTGTACTGATGCAGGGGATTATTCCTACCTGGGTACAGGATTCTGTGCTACTTTGTTAAACTTCATCAGGTTCCTTTCCACCCACCTCTTTATCCTGTCCAGGTCTCACTGCGTGGCAGCACAGCCTCCCGGTCTATCAGCCACTCCTCCCAGTTTTGTGTCATTGGCAAACTTGCATAGGGTACACTCTGCCCCCTCAACCAGGTCGTTGATAGATATGTTGAACAAGACTGGGCATGATACTGACCCTTGGGGAACACTGCTAATTACAAGACTCCAACTAGACTCTATGCTACTGATCACAACCCACCGAGCTGTGCCATTCAGCCCATTCTCAATCTATCTCACTGTCCACTCATCTAACCCACAGTTCCTAAGCTTATCTGTGAGGATCTTGTGGGAGACAGTGTCAAAAGCCGTGCTGAAGTTGAAGTAGACGACATTCACTGCTCTCCACTCATTGACCTAGCCAATTATGCCCCTGTGGAAGGCCACCATATTGGTCAAGCATGATTTTCCCTTGGCAAGTCCATGTTGACTACTCCCAATAACCTTCTTTTCCTCCAGATGCTTGGAGATGACATCCAAACTGAGCTGTTCGATCACCTTTCCAGAGATAAAGGTGAGGTTGGCTGGCCTGTAGTTTTTTGGGTCCTTCTTCTTGCCCTTCTTGAAGATTGGAGTGACACTGACTTTTCTTGTGTCCTTGGGCACCTCTTCTGTTCTCCATGATCTTTCAAAGCTAAGGGAGTGGTTCAATCTCATCCATGTAAAAATGTATGACACATTCAACATCTTTATTAATGCTATAAATTACTTGGTCGGGTGTCATACTATAAAGAGAAAAAGCCCACCACACCCTAAAATGAAAACAGGAATTGGCAAGGTAGAACCGAGCTTTACTAGAAATTTTATTGACTAAAGTGCTGCTGGACAGTTAGGAATGCAGTCAAACTTCTGTGTCACTTAGCTCAAAAATTACATGACAGAACCCACAAGAAGACAGGTTTCTCCATTACTGTCTGGCAAGCAGTGTCCTTTCGATGCAGCTGATCACCCCAAAACCACCAGAAGACGTACGAAACGTGAGTCTTGAAAGATCCACCCTCCATTTTTTATAGAGAACAGATGCTTGTAATGAAAGCAACTGACATAATTAAGTGCAAGTAATCAACGTGTTTTTAAGAAGTGGACAATTCGTACTCTGCCTTCAGCTGCATACAAGCTGGGCAATTCTGAAACAGCATACCAGCCACACAGTATAAAATGAATGAACATGACCTGACGGAATTGCATTCGGAGATGTCAGTCATTGGGGGTTGGGGCAGTTGCACACCAATGGGTATGTGTAACAAGATGAAAGCTTTTCTGAACCTGCTTCCTCAAACAGGGCATAAAACAGTCATACTTTAGTACAGCGACATAGAATCATAGAATAGTTAGGATTGGAAGGGACCTCAAAGATCATCTAGCATCAACCGCCCAACATCAGCCTCTCCTGTTCTAAGCACGACTGGTTGAGCTTGTGGTGTTTCAAACACCTCGCCCTTATAACTGAAAAGTAGAAATAAACAGATTCAGTTACACAATTAGCAAGTAAAAGATCGCAATATACTTCACTTTAATTGACATGCAAATGTCTGCTGTCAACAGTTATTCATGTTCAGATTAATATCCAACATTTTGCACATAAAAGCAAGAGTACAGTTTCAGTTAAAGTTGGCTGAATACCAAGTTGGCTTCCCTTACTGTTTATACTGGCACCTTCCTGCTTTTGACCTGCAGTTGACAGTTGGGCCTGCGGTTGTTTTTGCACAAAGAGCATTTCTAAAAGGCAGACGAATAGAGTAGTATCATCGAACTTCGTTGCTGCAATAAAATTTTTTTTCTTATTTTTTAAATTAGCTGACCATCTTTCCTGTCTGTCTCACATACTCCCCCTCCTTTGAGTCTAAAGGAGTATTGTATAGGCTTACATTTGTTTGTGAGTGGCACCAGAAAAAAAAACCTCAAAAAACCAAACCAAAACGCCCCCACAATAAAACAAATAAACCATGCTCTCAGCCAGGGGTTCCCAGTCTAGTACAAGTGCACTTAAGTGCTCCTACTGAAAATCTCTGCAAAGACTGCGCATGTCACTATTCTTAATCAACTTCAGTGGACAAAACTGATTGCCAAGCAATTCTAAACTGAAAGGCAACTACAAACAGGTGCACCCTGACTGGACACATCTTCATTATCGTACTGTAGGGAGAGTGATTTGAGAAGAATGTGAAGGTGTCTAGGGACTGAAGGGGTAGGGACAATACACAAACGTTCTTCTCAAAGCAGACGCTATGTAAGGGCACACTGCAAGCTTGTCCTCTCTAGCTGTAAGAAAGATTGTTCAATCAAATTAATTCTTGCAGCAGATATACCTCTGCTTTTTTAAAAGTGGACAATTTCTACTCCACCTTCAGCTGCATGCAAGCTTGACAATTCTGAAACAGCATACCAGCTGCACAGTATAAACCAGGGCAGGGCTGAGAATGAACGTCAGCTGAAGGAATTGCATTCAGAGATGTCAGTCTGCAAGAACTTTGTGTCGAGCTCATTGACATTTTTACAAAAACTTCGGTGTTGTCATTCAGTCGTTTCACAGAAATTACATAACAACCCAATAAAATAAATAGGAACTATTTATTACATCTATAAAGTTGGTGAGACCCTTGTTATGTCTTTCTGGATCTAATTCTTCTAACACATTTAGGCACACATACCAGGGCCTAAAATGGACAGCATTGCATATCCTACAAGCTGTATATAAGGCGATAACATTTGCATTACTGCAGTAAATTGTAGTATTTTAGCCAACCTTAGACAGAGTTCTGCAAAGGGTGCAGAGTGTGTCATGGTGTGTGCTGCCTCCCCTGGGGAGGTCTCACAGGAGAACGTTTTCTTTTAATGGCTGACATGCTGGGCCCTGCAAGTGAGGAGTAGGATCTATCCTGTTTGTCAAACAGTTGGTCATAAAAGTGTTTGGATCTTTGTTCAGATTTCTTGAATCTTTTAGTTTCTCCACAGCTCAATTACAACCTCAGTAGGGGAAGAAAGACTATCCCCAAAATCCCGCAGGCAATTTATGAAGTTATCCACAGGTACCATGTGTCCCTCCATGGTCAGTACTGTCGATGAGTGGGCATACAATTGTGGTGTGTGCTTCACAAGCTTCTGCTGCACGGATCATGTCCGTTTTGCCTGATATGGATGTATCAGTGTTCATGGCTCATTCGGATGCATATAAATCGTGTCCCTCTGGGCTAGTTCTGACAGGTACCTGATAACATTTCTCTATCTTGGTCCACTTGTTAAGATGGACTTCAATATTGTGTTTAAAGGGATACCTTTCCTTCACAACTGCCCAGAGTCGCCTCCGGAGGCTGATGGCTCTATCCCCATTTCCAATCACCTTGTCAATGCCTGCTTCTTTTGCTGGAGATCTCAATTGCTTGACTTCGTTTCTGTCTAGTTCAAAACTGTTGGCCCCATTATCTCAGCACTGAAGCAACGAGGTAAGAATTCATTCATCATCAAGACAGCCAAAATCCTTGCGGATATCTCTGACCTCACCCATGGATTGTGATTGGGCAGTTATCTCCATGTCTGTGTTATCTCCTTGTGATGGCATCGGTTCAGCATTATGAGCTGCTCCTTTTATTTTATATGTTCTTTTTGTGATGGGGGCAACTGGCACCAGCTGGGTGAGAAAGGCCATAGTGACTGTCAACTTGCTCAAGATTTGCACAGATTGACTAGTAGTGTTAATGATGCCTAGTGCTGTGCTTGCCATGATTGGATCAAATTGTGTTAAAATGCCCTTAGTAGCTGCTGATGTGTTTGCAAGTACTGGCAAGTGTATGGGTTGGGTTGAGGAGCTGGTGTACTTGCTGTGACTGATACCAGTGTGGGTGTAACCATGATAGTCGTCTATGTCATGTTGTCTTGTCCAGAAGCTACTGGAATTAACTTGGTGTAATATGAGAAAATCTAATACCTCCAGTTTAGGCCCTCCAGCTGGCAGCTAAACTGGATAGGAAAGACCACATTCCCCCAGGTAATGCCAAATCTGTAATTACTAACAAAGGATGGTAGCTAGTGTCCTAGGTTTCCGAGTGGGATCACAGCATAATACACACCAGGTAGTGTGTAGTAACAATTACCTCATACCAGTGCCTAAAACTGATGGCAGCTAAAACAACACTGATGACAATTAAGTAGCCAGACACTGCATGTCCTACAGGCCGTACATAAGGTGATAACATTTGCATTATTTCAGTAAATTGTAGTGCTTTAGCCAACTTTAGACACAGTTCTCCAAAGGCAAGACATAGTAGTTTTCTCAGAAGCCACATAAAATTGCTGTCCCTCTTAATTTCCACCCCCTTCCACTCTCTCAAAGAACCAATATAATGTTCTCTTCATTGTACTATGTTTTATCCAAATCTGGGATTTGGATTACAAACCTCAGGCTACAACTGTTGTAGTGCTACCAACCAAGCTGCCCAAACCCAGCACTACTCTGTGCTCAGACTCACTTGACAGGCTTTTCCAAGTGAAAGTCTGGTGTACTCCCAGCTAAGCTATCTGGGCAGCTCAGGTGGGCAGATAGTCTGGTGCAGTTTGGAGTGGTCTGGTTCAGCCCAGTAGGCCCGATCCTGCCCTGTGCTGGGCACCAAGAAACCGTCCTGGGTTTAGCACCCCGTAAGCCAAGTCAGTAACTAAACTGGGCAGCTGTATCCCAATTTCGCAGGAACAGAGAAAGTGGAAAGGGCATTAGAGGGAAAGAGAGACTTGCAAGTTGGAAACTAAAGCAGCTTTAATTAAACAATAATAATAAAAGGAAGATAATAATAAGAAAATAATAAAGTGCTTGTATGTGAGAAACACTTGTTCACTAGTAAAAACATCAAAAAGGACAGTCTTCGAAGCAAAGGCATAAAAGCTGAGTCGAGTGAGTCTCTCTTAAAGAGGAGAGCACCCCATTTTACAAAAATTCGGAGTATTTATCTCTCATTCTTAGTTGCCTGATTCCCTGTCCCCTTTTCTCATTGGCTGGGACTCACATTGTTCTGTGATTGGTTGCCTTATCATAGATGTTAGTTTGTATTCCTTTCTTCTTAAGGGAGTGTTTATTGTTTCCCGTTATCTAATCTGTGTCAACATGTCCGGAGACTGGTTTCTGCATGTCATCTCCTGATGCAAAACAGCTGCATCTTGCAAAATAGTTAAACATACAAAATGAAGCAAAATGCATGAATCCATTCTCACAATCTACCCCCTTTTATTTATTATGCTTTTGCCAAAGCCCATAGCTTTGTTCTAAATTACACAATATTAATTGCAGATTCTCATCTTGTTCTTCTTTCTTCCGATCTCTCTTCTTCAACACGTAATCTTCTGGGCCATCTCACTCTCTCACAATTAGAAATTCCTTCCTCAGTGGCTTTGGTACAATTGGTATTATCTTTGGACCAATACCATAGGGGTTCTTCAGGCCAGCAGGTCCCATGAATGCCTTTATGAGTATACACCTGACTACAGGGGGTCTCTCCTACCCACTCTATGTATCCTATACGACGTAGGCAATTACTTAGGAACTTAACACCCACCCCAGTGGTCTTTTCTTCTGAACTGGTTGAATGATTCCATTTTAATATTTGGAGAGGATCTAGACTGGTTCCTTTCCAGGGCCATTCTTCACTCATTAAAGGACCTCCACATACCCAACAACCAGACACATGTAGTTCCTTGGCTATTCTTTTGGCTAGATCTACAAATCAATTCTTTCCCAAAGTGGGGAATCCTAGTTGCTTTCACAGTTCTTCTCAGATTGATTACTGTCTTTTGGTTTCCCTGACTGGACACAGTTTGCTAATTGCCGTGTAATATTCTTTGCTAACTGTTCTTTATATTGATCTTGGATTGCCCCACCATCTGATATGTCACAGTGTCCTTCCCTGGTAAAACTTATGTATTCTTCTCCCTTAGGGCACCCTGTTCCCAATCTTGCTCCTCCTTTTCCCAAGTTTCTTCCCACCACAATTCTATTTGCCCCAAGTTACAAGTGGTTAAACTTTGCGGTTCCCGACACTGCCTATTTATGTGAGTGTGGTAGCTAAGCCTGGAACACCCCCTAACATGTAGATGTTGATAACGTTTAGAACACTCAGTCAGAGAACTTGGGGTATAGCTGTAGGTGAGCACAACTCGCAGTAGCAGAGTCCAGGCAGCCATCGTAAGCCAAGGTCTGATGTAGCATATATTTTTGTCACTCAACACCTATTGGATTGCAGCCAAAAGCAGAGTTTAGATTCTTCTTGGTGGCAAATATAGAGGTTAATCCAGTCTTGCCCTTGGCTTAGTGCATATCGTATACCTGAAATCACCTTTGAGGTTTTCAAAGGGTTGCCACTTCCAACACACTCTACAGTACCACCAGTCTCCCTTGCGGGTATTTAGTTTTACAGTCTTTACAGATTTCACAAGTAGTTAATCCCACTTGCCACCCTGTTTGTAAATTTCCTAATAGATTTCTGTAATTCGTTTTGCCAGCCATTGACTTATCCCGACTTATCGCCTAAATGTTAACTTCAAAGGATCACTCCCTGATTTCACAGCCCTTTCTCTGGGAGGCACAGCCACTGGCCCTTTTACCCTAAGGATGTGGGTCCTCCTGTTCTCTTTAGTCCTTATGGCTACTTCCATTGTCAGGAGTAACAGGAAGGGTCATTCCTGCATTGAGGTCAGTATTCTCTTTCCAGGATTTCACTAATACTCAGTCTCCAGGTTGTATCTGATGTAGGCTGAAATCCAGGCAAGCTGTTTGGAGTAGCAGTCCATGCTTTCTTAAGTCTGTGAGAGATTGAGTTATTCCACACAAATAGCTTTTAAGATACATATCATTGATTTCGGGGATTGGCAGACCCTCTTCTCTTCCTAAATATGGGAGGCTGAATAACATTTCACACAGAGACACCCGAACTCTTTCCTTGCGGCAGTCCTGATTCGTAACAAGACTAAAGACAGGGATGTGGTCCATGTTAGCATGGTTTCTGTCATTAGCTCGGTAATGTGTGTTTTAGGTGTTGCATTCATCCTTTCAATCCTACCAGAGCTCTGAGGGTGCCAAGGGGTATGGAAGTCCCATCGCACTTCCAAGGCTGCACATATCAGTTGCAGTGCCTTTGAAGTAAAATGTGTTCCTCTGTCAGAGTCTGTTCTTTCTACTATTCCGTATTTTTCCTCATCACTTTCTTGTTAATTTTCTGACGAACCAGACATCGATCTCTTAATCGTTTAGCTACTGTATGTACTCCTAAGCAGCCATAAGTTCTTAAAAACTGGTTTTTAGTTTTTGGTTTAACCCTTTAAATTGCCGTTGTGTTCCCTGTGTCCACTTGTACCTTCCAGTTTCTTCTTGTAATTTTTCATATAATAATTTAACACATTGACTAAAATTTTCAGTCCATAACCTGCAATACCCTAGTAAGCCTAAGAACTTTCTCATTGCTTTCTTACTTTTTGAAAGGTTGAGTGCTACAATGCTGGAGATTCGTTCTGGATTTATTCTCCTCTTCCCTTTGCTAATCAAATGCCCCAAATATTTAACTTCTTTTTCCACAAACTGTAACTTGATTTTTGATACTCAGAGTCCCTTTTCCCATAGGAAGTTAAATAGCTGAATGGTGGCAAATCAAACTTCTGCTCCCATCTCCCGTGATACTAACAGGTCATCTACATACTGGAGCAGTTTGATTCCAGGAGTAAAGGTAATTTCTTCAAGTACTTTTTCCAAATCTTGTCTGAAGAGGTTGGGTAAATCCTTGGGACAAAGCAGCCCAAGAAAATTATTGTTTCCTCCCTGTCATGGAGTCTTCCATCCAAAGGCAAACAGGTCTTGAATCTCTAACACCAAAGGGCAAGTCCAAAGCGCATCTTTAAGATACACCACACTGAACCACTTATGATCATGGGAGATTTTACTTCACAGTGTGTAGGGACTGGGCACAACTGGGTGATGACTCTGAACTGTTTTGTTTAATTCCCTTAAATCCTGTACTAACCTCCAATTCCCATCTAACTGTTTAGCACATAAAATAGGTGTATTATAGAGGGACATACATGGTTCTGAGACACCTTCCTTCAATAACCCTTCGATTACAGGTTGGAGTCCTTCCTTCTAGCGATATAGGGTATTGCTTCACACACATGGGTTGGCTTTCCTTCTTTAATTCCACCTTCAAAGGGGGTATATTTAATCCTCCCCTATTATCCTCTGCGACCCAGACTACTGGGTCTATCCCGGATTGCTGCATGAGGGAAAGGCTGGATGTAGTCTTCTTGGACTTCAGTAAAGCCTTTGATGCAGTTTCTCACAGCATTCTGCTTCAGAAACTGTCAGCCTCTGGCCTGGATGGGCGCACACTCTCTTGGGTTGAAAACTGGTTGGATGGCCGGGCCCAGAGAGTGGTGGTCAATGGAGTTAACTCCAGCTGGAGGCCAGTCACAAGTGGGGTTCCTCAGGTCTCGGTACTGGGTCCAGCCCTGTTCAATGTCTTTATCAATGACCTGGATGAAGGCACTGAGAGCACCCTCAGCAAGTTTGCGGATGACACTAAGCTGGGTGGAAACATGGATCTGGTGGAGGGTAGGGAGGCTCTGCAAAGGGATCTGAACAGGCTGGACTGCTGGGCCAAGGCCAGTGGCATGAGGTTCAACAAGGCCAAATGCCGGGTCCTGCACTTGGGGTACAACAACCCTATGCAGTGCTACAGACTAGGAGAAGTCTGGCTGGAGAGCTGCACGGAGGAGAAGGACCTGGGGGTGCTGGTTGACAGCCGACTGAACATGAGCCAGCAGTGTGCCCAGGTGGCCAAGAAGGCCAATGGCATCTTGGTTTGTATCAGAAACGAAGCTGGTGAGGGGGCTGGAGAAAAGTCTTATGAGGAGCGGCTGGGAGAGCTGGGGTGGTTTAGCCTGGAGAAGAGGAGGCTGAGGGGAGACCTTATTGCTCTCTACAACTACCTGAAAGGAGGTTGTGCAGAGGAGGGAGCTGTCCTCTTCTCCCAAGTGACAGGAGACAGGAGAAGAGGGAATGGCCTCAAGCTCCACCAGAGGAGGTTCAGGCTGGACACCAGGAAAAAACTTTTCATGGAAAGGGTCATTGGGCACTGGAATAGACTGCCCAGGGGGTGGTTGAGTCACCTTCCCTGGAGGTGTTTAATGGACGGGTGAGTGAGGTGCTGAGTTTCGTGGTTTAGGGAGCGTTAGGAATGGTTGGACTCGATGACCCAGTGAGTCCCTTCCAACCTAGTGATTCTATGATTCTTCCTCATCTTCATTTGTTAATTTAAATAGCTGGACTACCATGTCATTATCCTTTGGGACTATCCCAGTTCTCAGTGGAATCTGAAAGTCTCTCCCTTGCAAATTTATTCCTGCTGCTGGTTTCACTACCAAATCGACCATAATCTGTTATTTCCTTGGATCATTACTTCTTCTACAATGGATGCTGGGAATCCTTCCCCTTTTATTCTGACTACATTAATTGTAGGTTTTCCTGTTTTATATCCTTGTGGAATCTTTACGATGCTTGTCCTCTCTGCTCTTGAGTCTACTAAAAATACATATATTCCTCTTTCTGGGGTCCTAATTTTAAATTTATCAGAGGCTCAATATGATGGTGAGACCCCAGAAAATAGAGCCTCTCGCACCCATGGTCTTGAAAATAATCATCCCGCTCCACAATTTGGAACATTCTGTTTTCTCTCTGTCTCATTGGGCACTCCCTCTTGAAATGTCCTTCCCATCCACAGTGAAAACACTGCCTGGGCCCTACTGACCAGCCAGGTGGGGCTTCTTTCTCTTTATCCCTGTGGGAAACTGGAGCTCCACATCCTGGTCTATAACAGGGCAATCAGCCTTAATTAGGTAACCTTCCGCTTCTTTTTCTTTTTCAGGTTGCCTCTTTATTAAAACTCGTATTGAACAGAAAGAAGCCTGAGAGAAATTCTGTTAAAAGCAATTTAGTTACAGTCTTCTGCTGACAACTTTTCCTCTATCTTAAAAAAAAATGTACATTTTATCGGATACATCCTCAAAACTAAATCAGGGTATCATGTAATAAAAGGGCTTATTCTGTCCAAAGTGTTTGTCTTTACAATTTGTTCAGCTAAGAGAGATTTTGAGTGTTCTTAAATCACCATTTATTTCAAAGCATGTAAACTCTGCTCTTGTTCTTTAAAAATTAAATATAACTTTTTTTTTTGTGGTGTGTTTTGTTTCATTTTGTTTTGTTTTGCTGAGATTGGTGTCATGTTAACCGGTTTACAATAGCCAAGGTCTTTCTGTAACTGCACATCTGGAAATTTTGCTAATTTCTTTGCTGTTTACTTAGGAGGTTTTCTAGCCTCTGTGAGCAGTTCTTAGTTCAGTCAACTCAGCTAAGGAGAGAAGATGGTATGTTATCCTTTCGTATCCTTGAGTAATAATCTTAGGAGATTGCATGTTGCTGTAATGTCTGTTAAGTTTTAAATGACCAGTGCTTTTGAATTGTCGCTCCCGTGGCTCTAGAGTTTTAAATTTTTAGCCAATGTTTACTTTGAATCATTTTTAATCTACTGCTGGCTAAGGCAAAATTAATATTTACGAAGTTGCATAATAGAAAATAGGTGTATGTACACAGATGCTGTCAAAGATATTTTTTCTAATACTATGTCCCATTTGATAATAGGACTGTGCAGGTACTACTGACATACAGAAACTGTCTACAAATGAAGATCTTATGGGATGATTCTCTCTCATAGTCCCAGGTCATAGTATGGGTGTTGTAGATCAGTTTCTTCTCATTATTCTCCACTCTTTTCCCATGGTCAGACTTTTTTCCTATATTCAATATTAACAAGGAAAAGGAGATATAGTTCATACCCTCACATGCTATGGATGTGCTTTTGCCCTTTCAGCTGGGTCTAGACAGTTCTAGCCAAAGGGAACAGGGTGCATCTCCCCTGATTTTAGAAAGTTGCCTCTGAGCTTTTCCACTGAGTTTTTGTTTAAACTCCCTGAAGTCCTGTGAGAGGACTCCTTATACATACTACTATATAAAACTTATATTAAAAACCATATAATTTACATATATGTAAATAAAACATAATAATATCTGTATAAATTTATCCTATTGGATTGAGAAATTTTAGCCCTCTCAGTGAAGCCTCTTTTCTCTTTATGTAGAATCCAGCCACAATAACTTTTGTGCTTCCCACAAGCAGGCAGAGTCACAAAGTAAGCAGGACTGCGTTCTTGTTGACAGAGCCTGGATTTGCTGTACATAATTTTCACCTAGTCTTGATATTTTATTTGAGGGGAAGGATGGTATGGGGCTGAATTACAGAAGACAAAAAGAGGACAAAAATAATTAGGTGTACCCATCACTTTAATAGCAATTTGGATGAAAGCATCAGGACTAAAAGCATTTCAAATTGTATGTGTTTGATAAATACGTAACTGTCTTCATAGATTCTCATGGTTTGCAGTATTTTAATATGTGGGCTTTCCAGGAAGGGGAGTTACTGTTATATTTATGGTTCTTCAAGTATTTCTTCAGAATTTTAGTCTATTTAGTACCTACAAAATAAAGCTGAAACTAGGCAGGTAAATGTGATTTAGTAACAGTATCTAATTCTGGCTAGTATTATTTCACTGTTATGTCATCTCATTTGTCTCTTCAATGTACAGTCTTATTCACGTTATGTTTATATTTTTGAGGTAAGGCTTCCTTACGTACCCTTACCCAATCTAGTATGGACTCTAAATAGTGGACAGTGGTCCTCAATACTATTTGACTTAGTTTTCTGAAGTTATGTTATTATCAGTGGTAAGAATCTAGGTGGTTAATACCTTATATCTTGTTCTATAGCTGAATTTTGAAGGAATAGTTTAGATTGAGCAAGTTTGTCTACTTCACTTTGAAAAGAGCAAGTGTACACTTAGCTTGACAAAATAATCGCAAACTTAAGGCAATGATTTACAAAGAGTTACGAGTTATAGCCTAAAAGTTGCTTAAAGTTAAATGACTTACAATGAGTGTGGAAGAAAGGAGAGTTCACCTTTGATGCTAAAATTCATGTAATGATCAAGGCAAGCAGTTTCCACTTTCTTCTAGTCTTTTAGAACAAAAGTACAGTCACTAATAAGCATAGTATAGTAGTTCAGAGGTCTTATTTGCACATGTTTTTTCATGAGGCTTTATAGGTGAATTGTGGTCTGCTGTGAATGGTTTCTGCTCTAATAGCTGAAGAATACAGGCGCTCTGGTCAGTTTTTCTACATTAGTACACTGTGTCCATTTATATCTCTGTCTGATTTCTTGGATTTGCAAAACAGGAATATTTTTAAGTTCTGTAAACTTAATTCTTTTCAAACCTACTCACATGTTGAAAATGATGCATCAAAAATGTATGAAATAGTACAGTAGTAAACCAGAAAAAAACCTGGAGGTGATGTAATTCAAGAAAAATCATTTTGAGACAACTTTTTTTTGGTCAACTCTTATGCTAGTTATTTTCTTGAGTTTGTGGAAAAGGCTAAATCAATTTCTGTCATGCCACCTAGTGGCAGTTTTATTTAGATTCGGATGTTTAAAATTCTTGGATTGATGTTTTCTCAGGAAAAGGTGCAATAAAAATCTGAGGATTGAAGCTTTAGCCAGCACTACATAACGAGAGACATGGTTGTTAAACTGTCAGTTTCTCCTGTTAGTGACTTAAGTATTAATATACCTCTTCTGAATAGAATATCAGTGTTGCATGTTTTGTGGGTTTATTGGCTGTTTGCATTTCCTGAAGGTTTCTGCTGAATGTGTGTGGCTGTTGAAATAAGGATGTACTGGAGCAGGACCTTTGGGACTTGCTGCAGGATGGACCTGGGTCAGGTGAAGGAAGTGAATGAAAGGCTGTGTTAACCTCAGTCTTTCCAGCCGTGTAAATAAAGGAAAATGTATTCCTATGCTAATACTGCTTAAGTGTAGAGATCGCTAATATGGCTGATTTGTTGCACATGACTTCAGGTTTAAAGGAACTTGTATTCTTTCAGGTTTGAAAGGGCAGGCAAGAGGTCCAATCTCACAAATATTTTTACATCTTGATGTAAATTTCTGATTGGTACTGTTCTTTATAAGTATCTGACAGTTAAAAGTACTGTGACTTTTGCTTGGCAAGTTTGTTCTCATAGGAAAAATGGAAATGTGCTCAAAAAGCTGTCCCCATGTTTTGTTTATTTATTTATTTTGCTGATTTTCTCCTTTTGTCTCTGTAAGTAGCTCAAGGAGACAAATAGTCTTCAGAGATTCACTTTTTTTTAGAAGACTGATGACGTCTGTCAGTGTCTGGGGTGAGAGAGACATGGGTAATGGTTTCTGATCAGGGTGCTTATTCCTGTTGGTTTCTGTTCAGCTTTTCAAAACTCAGTGCAGCTCTTCTCAGATCAGTCTTCATTTTATTGGCTTCCTCTGGGTTGATTACTTCACAGCAGGTCTTGTTCTACCAACTGTAACATTGTTGGCTGATAAATTTGACTTGAAAGAGAGCATTTGGGCAGTCTGTTAATAACTTGTCTTTAAATACATTCATGTTACTCCTTTGCAGTGGCAGCTGCAGGCAATAGAGAACATTCAATTGTGATGGTTCAGAATGGGTGTAGTAGCTAGCACGTTCTGTGAAGGATGATAAAAGTCCTGACTTTTTGCAACAGTTTGGGGTTTTTTTTCTGGTTTTTTTTTTTTTTTTTTTTTTTTTTTCTGAATTGAAATCTTTCCTCAGTTAAAAACACAAGTAAAGTAACATTTCCTGGAGAGTGGACCATAGTCATGTAGTGTATTGCTGGATTTGTCCAGTGGCAGAGAAACAGTATCTAGTGAATCATTAAGATGTCTGGTTATTTACCAGCTACCTTTTCTTGTCAGTTTGCTGACAAGTGCAAAATTTGTGAAGTATAGGTGTGTTTTCTCAAGTATTACCAAATTGTAGCTTAGGGTAAATACCACCAAACCACCAATCCTTCACCTCACTCTCATAGAGTGTAACAATATTCCAAGTCTGTGGATTGTCTTAGCTGAGTAGACAGCCTTGAAGCCAGCTGCAGTTGGTGTTTTAACAAGAGACTTAAGTTGTTTCTTTTTTAGTGTTAGGTTTGGTTTGAAAACTTTGTTTGGAAGGTTTGATGCGAACACTGTAGTGCTTATGTCATTCATGGTTGCATACACCAAGAATGCAGTGCAAGGTTTGTATTATAGTATTCCTTTGCACACCAAGTCAGTGTTATTCCTGGGATATGCTAAAAATTGGAACAATCTATTCCATTATGCTTCCAGTTCTTCTGATGGAAAGACCAGAAAGGACAGTGATAAGTAGTAAATGGTTTCTGTTAGAGGAGTGACTGAGTAAGGGAGCAGTCTTTTGCTTGGAAAAGATGTGATTTGGATGATATATAACAAAGATTTCTCAAAATCTTAAGTGTCAAGGTAAGCACAAGTAGTAACTGATTCTTCACTGTCTTTCAGTGCAAAAGCTAAAGACTGTTAAACAAAGATAGTAGGAACGCGATTCAAGTAGAAATGATTATTATGCACAAAATGGGTGGCAGACTTGTAGAATTCCTCACTCGGGTTATGACCTCATGAATAAAAAGAACTGTGCATGAGATCAAAGGGAGGCAGGACTCATACTTGAAGCAGAGATCTACTGAAAATCACCAGTTGAAAAAATGACATCAGGGCCTGGAATTCCTTCAGTTGCCGAAGGCCAGTGAGCATGTGGTGGAGGGAAGGATGTAGGAGGGAGGGCTGTTTGTCCTGCTGTCTCTGCTATATGCTTCTGCAGGCCATTTTTTGAAACTGGACACAG
Source organism: Cuculus canorus (assembly GCF_017976375.1). Lineage (NCBI taxonomy): Eukaryota > Metazoa > Chordata > Aves > Cuculiformes > Cuculidae > Cuculus > Cuculus canorus. Next base: position 23,049,551 of record NC_071441.1, on the reverse strand, counting down.
CAATAGATTACCCCTTGAGCTGAATGATTCTGACCGTTTTTATATTTGTGCATATTTTCCTTGAATTTAAAATTTGAACTGAGGTGGAAAGGAATTTGAATGGAGGTGGAAAGAGACATCCTCTGGATGTATGGACCAAACGGTTCACATAACTGCTGCTAATCAGACAGTGAGATAAAGTGCACCCTCAGCATGTTTGCAGATGACAGCAAGCTGAGTGGTGCAGTTGCCACACCAGAAGGATGGGATGTAATCCAGAGAGACCTGGAGAAGCAGGAGAAATGGGCCTGTGCGAACCTCATCAGGTTCAACAAGGCCAAGTGCAAGGTCCTGCACCTGGGTTAGAGCAATCTATGGTTTCAGTATGGGAAGGGGGACGATGTGATTGAGAGCAGCCCGGTGGAGAAGGATTTAGGAGTGCTGATTGGTGAGAAGCACAACATGAGCTGGCAGTGTGCGCTCACAGCCCAGAAGGCCAACCATATCCTGGGCTGCATCAAAAGAAGTGTGGCCAGGAGGTCCAGGGACGTGATTCTGCCCCTCCATTCCTCTCCTGTGAGACCTCATTTGGAGTATTGTGTTCAGTTCTGGAATCCTCAACTTAAGGAGGATATGGAGCTGTTGGAACAGAGGAGAGCCATGAAGATGATCGGAGGGCTGGAGCACCTCCCCTGTGAGGACAGGCTGAGAGAGCTGGGCTTCTTCAGCCTGGAGAAGAGAAGGATCCGGGAAGATCATATAGCAACCTCTCAATACCTGAAAGAGGCCTGCAGGAAAGCTGGGGAGGGGCTATTCGTAAAGGCGTGTGGTGGTAGGACCAAGGGGAACGGCTATCAGCCGGAGAGGGGCAAATTTAGACTAGACATAAGGAAGAATTTCTTCATGATGAGGGTGGTGAGGCACTGGCACAGGTTGCCCAGGGAAGTTTTGGACGCCCCATCCCTGGAAGTGCTCAAGGTCAGGCTGGATGGGGCCTTGGGCAACCTAGTGTAGTGGGAGGTGTCCCTGCCCATGGTAGGGGGATTGGAACTGGATGATCTTTAAGGTCCCTTCCAACCCAAACCATTCTATCATCAGGTCATAGAATCACTAGGTTGGAAAGGACCTACTGGATCATTGAGTCCAACCATTCCTAACACTCCCTAAACCATGCCCCTCAGCACCACATCCACCTGTCCCTTAAACACCTCCAAGGAAGGTGACTCAACCACCTCCCTGGATGGAATCTCCTATGATTCTATAATTATTGTGTGAGCTGGCTATACATGCACACTGTCTGTAATGCATCACAATTCCGTCATTTTTAATATGTAGATACGCTGGTGTGCACGTGCATCCTGGATACATTAAATGTGCTGTACAAACTCCTGAGGCATAAATCTGTACTCTCTTCTGTGATTTGCATGGTGGATGTTTGAGAATCTGAAAAGAAAGAGGTATTTGGTTTAACTTACCTATAGTCTGATGTATTAGGCCCATAGGAAATGTATTTGTTTGGGTAATGATTTCCACTGAAAGCATAACAAAAAGTCAGTAGACTGTGAATATTCTGATTATTACTGTATGTTGCAGGATTGAGTGCTGTCTGGCAATGGTAACTTTCTGCTGTGTTACAGATAAGAGTTTCAAAACGTATGCACATTTGATTAAAACAGGTTTTTTTTTTTCTTTTACAGGAAAATTTTGAAGATGCCTTTGAAAATATCCCTGTGTAAGTAGAATTTTTTTAAAATGTGTTTATACAGCAATGAAATACTGCATGCACACCGTTCCAGGGAAAATAATTTTATGTGCATTGGCTTTGTTCACATTTTCCACGTCAGTTAAAGTCTCCAAGAATTGGGAAACAGAAATGTAATTAGGTTGATACATGTGATGAATTATTTATGAACAAATGTGGAAGTTGTAAAGACTTAAAAATTGCAGATTTAGTGAAATTTTAGTTACATACCAATGACTTTAGGCGTTTCTGCATGGTGAAAAAATGATAGCTTTGCTTTAGCAAAAAAACTTTGAATCATGTTAATGTAAAACTATCTAAGCAAGCAAGATTTTCGGCTGGACATTTCTATTCCTCATAAAGTACTGCTGCACAGATGTTTTTCTCCAATGAAGTGAGATATAATCACTCCTCTAGCATTAGATTTCATGCTGAAGGACTTCTACGGATATTCCTACTTTGCTAAAACCTTTCTAGACCCAGGAACAGTAGCTTTGGACTGCATTTAATTGCCCAAATCTCTATGACCTTGGCAAATCATGCTTTGCAGATTTACCAGATACTCTGTATTTTACCTCGAGTAGTAGGGTCTGCTCTTTATGTAAATCTGTAGTTAAAGTAAACATGGCATATGGAGACCCAGAAGGAAGGAAATAAGAATCTGGCATATTTGTGTTGAGAGCTTTCCATGTTAGTGATCACTTTTTCTTCCTATGAATCCCTAGAAGCTGCAGTATGATCAAGTAACTTCTCTCTCAGACCCTTGCATCCCTCGGAAGAGGGAGGAAAGCGACTCTGTAATATTAACTTTATGACACTAGTTATCCAACACTCATTCCTTCTATGGGAAATTGTTTTGTTTTTATTGGTATCTGATCTGGGCATTTATGTTTATTATTGGCATGTAGAGCTTTTATCTCTTCTTCCTTAGTCTCTCTTCTGTGTTCATAGCTGTCATACAGAGTCACTTTTATAGCAGAGTAGAAGTTTGGCGGGTATTATTTTATTCTTGCTGGTGTTCCTTCTGTTGGTAATTATCACTGTATAGAATATTAAATATAGATGATGGAGAGAATATTAATGGGTCAGAAATCATTGTTACTTAACGTCTCTGGTTGAACAGTTGTCACTGTGGTTGCTGTCCTCATCCATTGGTCAAAAGTACTATGCCTGCGCTATTAAATTGTTGAATAATTTTGGTATATGTGAGTTCTAAAACTAACTTTCCATTTGTTCAGGTTTTGCAGCCTTTAGATCAGCCTTTTTTTAGTAATATAGGACCACCCACAGTTCTCATTTGGGTGTTCCTGCACAAGCCTAGGAGAGAGCACAGTATGACTAAATCCAGTCCATGTGAGCTCTTACTCGTTTTTCTGAAATAGGATTACTTCAGTTTTTCGTGTAGAAAATAAATACACAAATTAATTTTCATGTCTCATGTACTGTTTTATTTTGTGGAACAGCTACAACAAAAAAACCACTAGCCCACAAGATCCATGAGAATGGTGTCTAAAAAAACCCGCAAGAATTGAACTGACAATTGCTTATGTTAATAGGCTGCACTAAATGTAGTGTAACTTCTTGCATAGATAGAAAATGCGGTATCTGTTACATGCTAACAGCCTAGCACATTGACCCATCATGACATGTACTGTGTGCTAAACGCTCTTCACAGAGCGTATCTCCTGTTTATTTAATTATTTGAATAATATGAATGTAAGTCAGCAGCTTTAACCTTGAAATAATTTAGGGATTAACCTGTCTCTCCTTCAGTGGCAGGCTACTGGAAGAAAGAAAGGTATCTCACTTTTTGTAATTGTTAGGAAGGTGTTGTGTGTACTAAAATGCAGCTTACTTTAATGTTATGTTGAATGTTCAGGCTCAAAAATGACTTCATGCATCCTTCTCAGGTGTGCCTGATGATAAATCCCCAAAACAGTTGGCCATCTAAGTAATACTGCAGAAGTGAGATGCTTTAATGTTTGTTGATCCAAAGGAAGAAAGTATTAAGCCTCTCAGTCTCAAAGGGATATGTATAAAGGAAAGAACAAGCATGTGAGTTTCCCAGCATCACACTCTGAGTGCTTTCTTGTTTTGAGTGTAGATTTGAGTACTAAATTTTTGTAGACTGACTTGTAGTATGAATAAAGGCAAGAGTAGTATTCAAGGAATATGTCTAGTTTTCTGTGTTTTATTTCTAGACTCTCTACCATTATTCCAACCTTTACATGTGAGTTTAGAAGTTGCTATGAAGTGCTGAAGGTTTTTTAATTCTAATTTTTCCTTCCTCTTTGGAAGAGAAACTTGGAGCTCTATTTTAGTGGTTTTGATTTACATCTTGTCCAATTTGAATCCTCTGGTTGCATTCAACTGGCAGAAGACATTAGGAATACGCCAAACTGTTTCGAATTTTTCAGTTTAGCTTCTTGGAAATTTTTATTCCACTGTTGTACTATGGAAAATGGGATTTGGAGTGTATTTTACGGCTATAAAAACTCGTGATATGGGGGGCCTTTCACACAATGTTACTGACCTTGAGCTGCTTTTGTCAAATATTTTTCAGATAGGGAGGTTATCCTGAGGTTTGGTTAGTCAACTTTATAAAACATCTATAAATTCTTAACCGTCCTGTATAGCAGAGGAAGAAAAGGAAATTTCTTACTGAGAAAGGTTTGCAAGATTCTCAAAAATATTAATGACTGACAGTGTCATCTTCTTGTTTTAATTAAATACTTTGACGATTAGTGGCTACAGTAAGTATTGAGCATTTCTGGTGGCCTTTTCTTCTGGATTCCCTGTGTGTACTGTAGCTGTTAGAAGAACATACCATGAACACTGAACTAATTGAGTTTCATTTTGTAGAGATTATTGTCTTACGAACCTATACATTCCCTCACCAGATGACTCAAGCTTTCCTTACACGTGTCCTCGTTATCTGCTTACCTCTTTTCCCTCACCTGCACCTCTGTTCTCCTTACTCCTGGATGGTGAGCAGGTAGCTTGATTTTTCAGCAAATTCCCTATGTGAACATAGTGCATATAAAATTCAGGTATTTCTGCACTGTCTAGATGTTGATTTTAATTTTCTCGTGAGCCAGCTGTGGACAGTGTGCATAATTTTATATGTTGTTTCCTTTGAAAATGAAGTTCATAGAAGAGCAGTTCAGTTTGAGTGTTTCGGCAATAAAAGAAGGATGGTCTGCCTCCTGTGGATAACTTCCTCTGTGTTTAGATAATTCGTAACTCTGCAGTTATGGAAGTGATACAGAAATGTGTGTATTCTTCTGTATTTAGGCAGAATTCTTCACTTGATTAGACTCTTTCATCTCTCTGATTCTTCAGAAGGTAGAACTATTTTTGATAAGTGCCAGAGGAACTGAGAAAAACCCTTGGGACTTGTGGAAGTCTTGAATCTTTTTTTCTTTGAAACTTTTTGGTTGTAGATTTCAAATGGCACTGGTAGTTTGTGTGCGGAGAAGCCTTTTCCAAATCTAGTGACACACTGGCTATTCCTGACCTTTCCCTGTCTAGAATTGATGATTGTTTTTTTTTCTACTAATAATACAGTAGTAGAAATTCGTAAACGTAACTACAGTGAAACAATGACTCACCAGAGGTTCAGTCTTTTGGGAAGCTGTATTTATTTTTTTGATTGTGCTACTCATAATGTTTGTCTTAAAATTTTCCTATGTATCGGTGTTAAAATCTCTTTTATTTCAGATAAGGAGGTGGCATTGTTACAGCTTTGTGATGATATGTCTAACATTGGTTGGAGAGGCTTATTGCACTGAATATTACTAAAATGAACCTCTTTTGTAGAGAGTTATGTCTACAGAGGTTGTTGATGTTTATTTATGAGATCAGAGTTGGTTCAAATTCTGTCAGATCAGCTTGTTGGTTTAGAGAATTCGGAAAGAATGTGTGGGAACTATGTCTTCATAGTATTTCATAAACCACTCTGTAATTCTTCGAATAAAGTACATATAGATTAACACTGCTTTGTCTATTGTCCAGCGAATGGTTTGCTAACCTGATTTGGCTTTAACTGGCTTTATTCCCTAAATATTATTGCTTACATGCCAAACATCTACAAGCTGAAAAGCAGGTTGATGGAACAGATTTATATGTGGTTTGTTCTTTTAGTTAATACTTGCTAGAAGTGCTTCATCGGTATCTGAATCTTACCATTGAAAAAATGTGAACTCTAATTTTAGTCTTACTGAACAAATTAATTTTCAACTTACGTGACTTTTTTACCGCTATATATTTCTGCTACGTTAATTTTCCCCCAAATTATTCAGATTTTCCTTTTGTGGAATGCAGAGATCCATGTTTTCCATTGCCAGATTATAATTTTGTAAATTAGCTCATCTTTTGTTTTACAGGAAGAATAATAGAGTTTTGATTTGACAGTTTTTAACCATGATCAGCTTATGCCTAGCATGTACTGACCTTGTGACTGCTATTTTGATTTCTGGGTGTATTTTTCCTTCTCAAGTTCTCAATTTGTTAGGAACTTTTATGAAATTTTGATTTTATTTGCATTTCCTCTCATCTGATTTTACTTACCATTCCTTAAAATGCCATCTGTATATGACAGGAATAAGTTACCATCAAGTTATTATGCTTTTCCATGGTACTGGATGGCTTGCAATCTTTTTCTTTGAGGTAATGGCAAGATGGTGTTTTCAATTACCACCCCAATATCAGATGCTTATGCAACAGTATAACAACATTTAGAGTAATTCTACTGTGGTAACAGCCTAGGTATGTTTATGGAAGATGCTTTGTAGTTGTCTTTCGGAAGAAACGTGGTAGTCTGCCTAACTGCTGCTAACAGTTCATAGACAGAGCAAGCCTTCATGTTCTGCTGTTTGTGTAGAAATTTCTGACACCAGACTCTGAGTTATAGCATCAGTGGAAAGACAGTGAAATCTCATTTAAACACATTTAAAAAATGGAATAGTGAGAGCACGGAAGCCAGAATCCTGTAGACAAGCAAACAGATTATTTTTGATGAGTAGTGGAATTTTTAAGGTTTCCTATCTTGATCAATTTCAGCAGGAAGAGGCATGTTTCTTTGCTATATTATAATTCCTCTTTCTTTTTGTTACCCAAAGCTGGATACTGTTAATCCTTGATCTTACCAAAGCAGCTCTGTGTGGTATTACTGGGGTGATAGATTAAGGACCAGAAGTGTTTAAGGAAGTTAGAGCAGGTTATCCTTGTAATCTCAGAAATGTAGTTAAGATTTCAGTTATACCTGCACACATTTGTGTTTTGTCAGTGGATGAAATATAAAAGCTGAGGAAATGGCCCTGAATTCAAATTTTAATTCAGGGAGCCAAAAACTTTTAAGAACAGTGCTTGTTTCCATACATTTGAACTCAGATTTTGACATTGTCTTAATGTGGTGAGAAATGGCTGTGACAACTTGATCGGAATTTTATTTTCTTTTGTTTGGTCCTCAAGATCAAGAGGAAAAAAGTCCAGACAAGGACATTCATTTTTTAATCCAGGAAATAAAATTTTCATAGCTGTGTAAATATGACACAGTAGCTCCTTTGTATTATCAGTCTTAAGATTTGGAGCAACAGTAGTGAGGAACCAGCCTTATCTCACTAACACTTCTCTTCCCCAGACAGTTCTTGGATTATAACTTGTTTTAAGCTTAAGGGTTTTTGAGTGGACAATAGTTAAGTAATTTCTAACTCTTCCATGTTTGTTGCAACTACACCTTTTGCCTCTGTGCAGGAATTTGCTCTGTATTTGTATTTCAGTAGAAGTCTTCAGGCCATATTATGCAAATCTTTATTTTTGTTGACTTTGTACCTTTTGTTGACTTTAACATTTGCAATGCCACCTGTGTCCATAGTTTCTTAGAAAGCAGGAGGAGATCAAGATGGCGCAAAAGGAGAGAAGAGAGGAGAGGAGAGGAGAGGAGAGGAGAGGAGAGGAGAGGACAGGACAGGACAGGACAGGACAGGACAGGACAGGACAGGACAAACAAAAACTGAATAGAACATTATTTGAGGGATAGTCTACATAGAACTGCCCCAAACTCTGCATCTCTTCCACACCATGGTAATCTCTTGCAGGTCTTCGTTGAAAGGCTGGCACACAGGAATATTTTGCTGTGATCCAGAGTTTGCCAACAGAAATTTACGTTCATTGAGCCTAAATATTTGGGTTGCTGCTTGTGACTTGATCTTCTGTAAAAAATACACGAGCATTGCGGAGGTGTAATTGCATAATAGTTTTGTGGTGAGGGACCCTGGAGGCTTCTGGAGTCTATTAATTATCACATTGGTGTCTTGATGTTGTGTTGGAAGGCATGATTTACTTATCATATCTGTGTTTTCCGTCTTTACATTTCTTTAATAAAGGCTGTGTAATGCTGTTTGCAGTCATGCAACTCAAGAATTGCCTTCTGTGGAAGACTTCAGAGTCTTTGAAAGGCATGCAGACTCAATGTTTTGAATTGGTGGTACAATCTTTAAGTTGTTAATGCTTTAGATAAGAAAATGAAAATATGAGCTCTGATAGATGAAAAAACCTAAAACTTATAGGCTGTGATAAAGAGGTATTGAGGAGGATTGTTTTTAGGAAAAGGATTGAAAACCAAATTGGCTATAGTCTTTATTTTAAAATATCAATCAAACAAAACCCTTTCTGGTCTTTAATAATGTGTTTTGGTTGTTTTGTTTGGTTGGTTCCCCCCCACCTGGGTGATTCTTTGAGCATTCTGGGCAACAATCTGAAGGGAAGGGGGCTTGATTGTGTATTAGTAGGTTTTTCTTTAAGACAATCCAGGGAGAATCTTTTGAGTGTGTTGATATGTGCAGACAGAAAGCTTACTTTTGTCAAATTGGAGACATGTTCCTGACTCAGTTTTTACTGGGAAATACTTCCTGACGTCTCAAGCATAGATTGTCTACAACTTAGGCTGAGTTAAAGACAGGACATTGTATGTTTTATGTGTGAACGCAGTTCAGTTTTTATGTGACTGCTCAGCCTTGATTCAAAACTAGTTTACTGTTCGTGTGGAGTCGAGATGAGAGAAATCCTGGCATTTTGACTTTCCTTTCCCCAATGATGTTAATATAAGAAGTGACAGTACACGTAAGCGTTACTTCTAAGTCACATGGAGGAGAACTCTTAATATCACTCAGCTCCTTGGTGTTTAACACCGTTGGGTAGAATTTCAGGGAAAAGGTAGAAATATGCAGACTTTAAAGGTGTGATTGTCTGTAAGCTATAGCTGTCCGTCTCATATCTGTCCTGTAAAGCCTTTCTTGCCTCATCATAGCCCTTGGTTTCCTTAGGTCCTCTAGGGAGTACTGTGCAACTCTTAGGTTGCTGCAAACTTCTTTCAAAAGTGAATTGTTTAAATAGATTGGTTTTAAGTATTACTTTTATTACTTGACACCCAGCTGAAATGAGTAAATGCAAATCTATAGTTTCCTGCATTGTGTTTTAAAGGTTTGCTTTGAGGCATGTTTGTAAATAAATCTCAGTTTATGACAGTAAACATAGCTAGGAATAGGTACTATTAGCCCAGGAGGTACAGCTTTAAAGACCTCTTTTCAAAGGTAACTGTGGAGGACAGTTTAATTTTCTGCTGCTTAGCTCCTGCGTGCTGAGCTTTCCCATATCTCGTCTGAAGAGATTAGACCAAGGAGATGAAACTGTCTTTGTTGCAGCTGGTTTGCATCAAACTCCTGCTTTCTCCCATTGCTGCTGATATTCACGAAGATAGCAGTTTATTAGCTACCTCTGTGCTGTAGATTTATTTTTGTCATGGGATTCTAGCTGAAATTTCAGATTTCTGGGGGAATAAATGTCAAAGGGTTAATAAAAGAATTATATTCATTTGTTTGAGTACTATCAAATAATGAGAACCAAATATGAGTTAGTTTTATTCAGGGCTGCTTACTACTTACTATTATTATTGATCTATTTTTACTGCAGTTGCATTAGTATACATTTCTGTCTGATTTTAATTGTAGCATCTTTTTTTTTTTTTCTTATTCAGGAAATACTAAAGTAACTCCCCTTTTGCCTTTAAATATAAATTGCTCTGCGTTCCTCATGTCTCCATTTTCTCCTTGCAGTTAGGAGTGATGGATTAGAATTAGGCTGCAGCACAGATTGGGAAAATCTCCCAGCATCCTTTTCCCGCAGAGGTATCAGCTTCCAGCATTGACTGTAGCTGCTGCCACTCTAACTGACATTTCTTTTGAATTCAGCTATGGGGAGTGTCTGTGAAGCCAGCTGCTGGCTTGTGAACTTTTATTCTTCTATTCTTTTTGCTTGATAACTCATTAATGAAACCTCCTGGATATGGAGAAATAAAACAGAATCAGTTTTCTCTTCATGCTTTTCTTCTGTGTTGTTTTTTTTTTCTGTGCATGTGGTAGAAAAAGAACAGAGTGAAAGAAGCAGCGCTTCTTTTTCCATAAGGACTATATTTATATGCCTGAAGTTAACTGAATTAATTCTGTAAGTATATTATCTCTGCCTACCTTGTCTCTGAAATAATGAATGTGGTAGTCAGATTTATGCGGTATTATCTGTGAAAATTTGCTTTGGCAGGTATGGTCAACACTTAAACTAAAAAGAAAAAATAATATTTAGATGGATTTCCTTCAAGAGAAGGGAAAATGGATATATTCACAGCGGGTTTATGAAATAATTGTTTTTCCTCTGCACTTTACAGTGATGAACAATGCTTTTAGAGGGCAGAAGCTTCTCTGCTTATGTCAGTGCTTAATCAGCTTGGATGCTGTGGGTTGTAAAACACTGCAAGGTGTGTGTTTTAGGACACTGTTCTTTAAACTGTGTTAATTTAAGAACACTGTTAACTTGTACTTATTTTATCCATTTATAGTGTATGTCTTCTTCTCTTGGTAGCTGTGCTGATTTAACCATTTGAGGTTATAATATTTTGACTTAAATATAAATAATTCATTTAATGGTATGCAGTGCTGTGCTAAGTACTACATGTTAAGATAATACAGTGTGCTTTTAGAGATTTTAGTTATTCAGGGTCTCTAACATTGTAAATTCACTGTGTAATAAATTCCAGTAAATTGGTTTGAAGTTTAGGAAGAGTGTCTTACTAGGATCACACTGTCCTAATTTTCACTTTGGATCTGAGCCAATATTTATATGACGCAGTGTTAGTCCTATAAACATCTGGCCTGATCTGGTGTCCTGCTTGCTGCATGTTGTAGTTCTTGTTTTTTTCTGTAGCAAGATAAGTGGATTTTATTCATTTTGTGTAAAACTCTAAGTAAGCTGTCATTTATATATGCAGGCTCTTTCAAGAGAATTGTTTTCAACCTATTTTCTTGTCAACATGTCTTATTTACACATTGAACAGATTTAATTTAATTTTCTGGTTAATTTCTATTTCTATTTATCTACATATTGTATATTAAGTTTCGTCAGTCTCGCTCTCTGCCATATTCAGATGCTCGTTTTTCTGCACAGTATAGTCTGTATTGACCTTAGGTGGATTGTTTGATATAAAATATTAGTCTGGTAAGATGCATTCAAACATTGTAAATTCTCAGTTTACTTGCAAAGATCTTGTGCAAACATACAACTAAAAATACTGTTGAAGCTCTGAGTTCTGTTAAATAAATCTGGTAACAACCTTTCATAGCACTGTGCATTTCCATTAGTGTCCGGCAGAACAGTATAAAGCAGATTTTTCTCCTACCTGCAGACTGACACTGACACTGCTTTGTTTTTTCTTTCCCATCTCACAAACTGCAGTCCCTTTTAAATACCTGTGCTGTGATATTTTTGCTGACTGTTCTTAGGATTATGTTTATTTTGCAGTGCTGCATCAAATGCGTGCTGGAGTAGCTAGATACACTTGAATAGGATTATTTCACAATCATTTTAGTGATCAGATAAACTGTTTGTACATATGCAGGTGGGTAACCCAGGTAGTTGCCATGTGTCCCTACTCCCGCAATATGGCTGATTCATTATGGAAAATTTGTGTCATGCTTACTGTGCATGTGCAGTGCAGTTTGCTGTTGAACTTAAAACACTTAGTGTCAGATAAAGCTGCTGATGGGGATTGGAACTAGATGATGTTTAAGGTCCCTTCCAACCAAAACAGTTCTATGATTCTATGTTTCTTTTTCCTTTCAGCCCGTAAAAACACCAGACTTGCAATAAATTGGTAACTCATTCATGGTCAGTCCAAAACTGAGACATTGGTGAATTTTCATGTTTCTTTTCTTTAAAAAAAAAAAAACCAACAGTGTCTAGAAATGTACCCTGTCTTCTCATGTTTTTCGCAGGGATGGACTGTGATGTTGGCAGTGGTGGATGCTGGTCTGCCAGTATGATGAGTATGTTGGCTCTGTTTCTTGAGGAAGGTGCAACCTCACTGAATTGAATTTCCTTGTGACATGGTTTCTATCCTCTGCTGTTATCAGTTCTGTAGGTGGATAGGTGTCTCCAAAATTCAAGTGAAAACTGTTACGCAGTAAGGGCTTGAGTAAGAACAGAGTCTGTTTGCCTGTGTCTGCTGTGGAATATGATTTTAAATACAGCATGCAACAAAGTCCCAGGGGAGTAAAAAGTGAAAATAAGTGTGTTACCCTAACAGTTTTGCCAAAATATGTAAACCAATATAATTTGAAGTAAATTACCACTGTCAGGGTGTATGTGTGTCTGTTGTGTGTTTTTAGGTGGGTTTTTTTGATTCTTTTTGTTTATTTGGTTTTTTAAAATACTGTCTATTGTGGAATGGATTGTAATATTTAAGCTTTTAGAGTAATTTCTGCCTGTGTGCAAATTTAGCTAGAGCAGCACTGGATAGTTTTGCTGACAGTTGGGTTTCCTTAAATGAATGTTTAGCACACACACTACAGTATGCGTTGGTGAAGTTCTGAAACAGTGAAGACACTACGCCTTCAAAGGAATGATTTTATAAAATCTGTCTTGCATCAGCATGATTTTTTCCCAATGCTTTTCATAAGCTGGTAACATTTCCATTGAATACGTAAGCTACACAATTTTACTTACCTAAAATTCATACTTCTCGTAAAAAGGGATGTTTGCATTATCAGTCCAGAATTAGCTGTGGAGGTAAAATACGACTAATGAATTTACTCTATGGGTAAAAAAAGTTAGCGTTTGCTATTCTGATCAGATAGCTGTAGTTTGTAGCCTTTCTACATTAACGATGATAGTAGCCTAGGATAGGAAGTGATTTTTGTAAATCGGAGAGAGAATTTTGGACACCTAGGTTTATGGTTTACGATTTTTTCTATTATGTGATTATAGTGGCATTGAAGTCTGGGTTGTAGGTGAAATGGTAAAACAGTTTGCAAAACTTATTTTGTTTGTGATAGAAAAAAATGTTGATCACATGGTCTTACATTTTTCTCTGATTATTTCAAACTAACGCATCAGGTTAAGAATCCTTTTTGCTCACAAACTGGAAGTGATTGGCAGTTAAAAATACTGTGATCCTTTTAATATAAAGGATTTGACATGCTTTGTTTTGTTAGCTGCAAAAGACATCTAAGTGTGCGAGAGATTACTTCAGTTTGGCTCTGCCTTTCTGAATTGTTCTCCCAGTGGAAGGAATGCATAGGATGCACACAGAAGAAAATCCGGCCTCACTAGGGCTTGCCTGATACACCTTGCTTTTTCAGAGCAAGATACAGAAAGACATGTGCCCTAACATAATGTGAGTGCAAGGAGTGTGTGCAGTTTCTTACTCATGTCAGTAATCCTCAAAGAAGATGATACATGCTCTGCTTTCATGAGGGTTCCTTAGATTCAGACTTGATACAGAAATTGTTCCTGAAAGCGTTGTTTGTATTTATTAAAAACAACCCTACTAAACAAAACCAAACAGAAATTTCATGCTTGTAAGTTTTAGGATTAGTCCCCTGCAATAAGAGGAAAATCCAACATAACTAGAAGACTCTCTACTTATATGAGCATTTCCTTACGTTCACTGTATGTAACTCTGTGGATTTTACTGCTTAGGACCTTGTAAGCCTTCGGTGACCCTTTGCTGAACTATCCTGAACGTAAAATATAGACCTAACAGAATATCTCAGTGGGATTGGGAAAAAAGCTTATTTTATGTTAGCCTTTGCTTCATGTCCTAGAACTGTTGGTGCGTATTTGTAATGAAGAGTGGTGGTACCTGCTGCACAGTGGTAGGTACTACTAAAAAATGTCTCACTGTTTATCTGATGAGATTTTTACTTGTGTTGCAGCCTGGAGTCTGTGTAAGGGATTGGTCAAAGTGATAGGGAATAACATTGTTCCTTAGGGAATGATCCAAACCAGATTTTGGCACATCACTGAGTGCAATAGTGAAGTATTATGGGTGGCTGGATATGAGTGATGGATGAGAGGGATAAGATTAAAAAGATTTTTCTTCTGCGATGGCTAATTTAATGGTGAGGAGTACCGTGCTTTCAAAATATGAAGAAAATTATTTGAAGAGCTGTTTCCAGGTGGCAGAACTAATAGCTGAGTTTTCTGTGTGCTTGCTTAGGTATGATGGATACACATGGATGTGTGGTACTGTTAATTTGAAAGCTGTTTCGATTGGAGATTGCGAATCTGTGCAGTTGCTAGCTGCACATGTAAAAGAAAAGTCACATACAGTTCTATAATAGAATTTTCAAGGACATAAACATACAAAAATGTGTAATAAGGAGATTAGCAATCCTGGAAACACTGCACAGAGACAGGAGACCACCATCTATTTGGAGGAACATTAAGGAGGTAGAAAGGGTCATTGTTAGGTGAAATAATCAAAGAAAATACGAATTTTGTTTTCTGTACTGTTATTTTATAGGGCTAGGCAAGAAGAAAGTGTCTTTATCAAAGTAAAAGATGACTGGTTTTCCTTCATTGAGACTGAAGAGAGAGGGGTAGTACATTATTACAACAAGACTTACTGTGGTTGAATAAAAAATTATTAGTAGGGATCAAGAGCAAAGAACCTGTTCATTACCAGTTTACTCATTCTTAAAGCATGACAATTGAATATTACGTAATTAAGAGTGGAAATACCCTTGTTCTAGTGACAAGCTGCTAATCTGAGGCATAGTTCAGAATTAAAAAGAGCAAAAAGAAGGATGCCAGAGACAGAAGCCTTCGTGGTGCAGTAACACTAAGTGTGTGGGTCATTTGAGTTTACCAGGTGATTGGTGATGTGGTGATCGGAGTTTTTAAATATTTTGGATTTCTGCTAAATAATAAGTCCAGCCAAGGGGATGCCAAGTACATTTTGGCATGTAATGCCATGCAAGATGTGAACATGAAGTAATGATTTAATGGTACCTCTGTGAGCTGTAAACTGTAACCTTTGATGATGTAGTTTGAGTAAGGTTTTTTGATCTTGACTAGAAGAAAATATTCCATGGAGACAGTGAGTTCCGGCACCCCAGGACTCTGTTGAAGACTTGAGTTTATTTTATACTAGGGATGCATGGCAGTACACATCGGCACAGAGCTCAGTACCATGAATATGTGGAAGAAGCGTGGCGTTGTCAGCACAGTAAGTCCCCTCAGTAAGGGATGGAGGGGAAGAGGGTTCCCATTAGCTAAAAAGCATCGGAATCACTGCTGTTCTGGGACTTTACAAAGAATCAATACACTTAAAGTAGAGCAGCATTCAAAAGTACGTTGAGCCTCCTAGCAAAGAAAATGGAGTAGACTCTGGTGATGATCAGCTGCTGTGTTAAGAAGTCGTGTTCTGGCTTTAAGGTGCTTGATGAGATAGTTAATCTTTTTGACATGGTAAGACATCAGCAGTTAAATAATAAGTTTTCTGATTAAAGATATTCATTACTACAAAGGGAAGGATCTGCTTCAGAAGGTATAGGAACATTCTGAATAGTGACAGTGTGTGTCAGATTTTGACAGTATGTTAGGACAATTTGACTTATCATCTTCCTGCAGAGGACAAGAACAGCCTGTGAGCAGTAAATTTTAATGCTGTTTTGTCATCATTAACTTTGGCAATAAGTTCTATAGCAGATGCCTGCCTCTATGTTACTGAAGAACAGTGCTGCAGGTGGTGGTTTCTTGCTGCTGTACCTGCTGGTTCTGTGGTTGACAAAGAGAATAGTTTTTATTTGAGTTTAAGCAAACAAATGCCTCTAAAAGGTTCTTCCTCTGGGGAAGCTTCTTTTAAGTTTATCATCAAGATAGCATCCTCTCTCTATACTCCTTGACTTTTAGAAGACCTTATTTTCACTCCTTTTGTTTATGTCAGATGTGCATTTAACGTGGGTATCTTAAAACTAAATTGTTATTGCTAGTTTCATCTTTATGTGAGCTTTTCCTGTGGAGAAGTTTTGCTTTAGTCCAACTACTAATTTCAGATATTTTCAGTACCTGTGGCCCAGTGAGACTTTTATTAGTGAAAACAGTAGCTGTAGAAAACCAAATTGCTGGCAATTAAATGTTGTTTATCAGATGAGGCTGATTATTTTGTCTGTGTTTTAAGGGAGCCAACAAATAGTTTTAGAAGTTAAAAAAATAAATTGTGCCGTCACTAAGTGTACAAAATAACGCTTGCACATTTAAGTCCAACTAATGGTAATAAAGTGTGGAACTCAGTCCTAAATATATGATTTAAAATGTGAAAAATGTACTTGGATTAAGGGTGAACTTTTCTGCAGTTCTATTTCGAGCTCCTGAATTCCCTTTCAAGGGAATAGTTGGTAGATCAGTGCACCAGGGATATTAAAAGCTGATCAGATCTCTTGCAGATACAAATACATGTACCAAGTTAATACTTAACTTGAGCTATATGACTGCCTTTCAGGAATACCCTTATATTACGCCTCAGTGTAGACATACAGGTGTTATTGCCCAACTCATTACATGTTTAAATAACTTAGTTTTAAATGCTAGAGCAATGACTTTTTAATTTGTTGTAGGGTAGTAGTTATGGTCCTTTTTTAATTAATCTGTAGGGAAAAAAGGAAAGCAGCTTAATACGCTGCCAACTGTTTTGACATTTTAAATTACTAAATGCTTTTGCTTTGTGTACATCCCGAGGATTCTCGTCCTAAGACTGACTATTCCAATACCTCTTAGGGTTTTCAAGTCAGTGTTCTTTGTTTCTATTGCGGCTCCAAGTAGTTGACTAGAAGAACCTACTTAAAGCTGCTAATAATTTCCTTATGCGCAGGATATCTCCACTGTATTTCATGAGTAGCTCAGCACCAAGCCAGAGATACATAAGCTGTTGCTGGAATTCAAAAAATTTTTTATTCTTTCATAAAAGAAGTTTGAAATAGTAGCGAGAAGAGAACTTATAAAAATGCTGTGTTTTTAGAAAAGGTATCCTTAAAATACCTTTAGTAGACACTAACACAGTGGTGTTTTATTCTCCTTGTATTGTGGCATTATCTCTGTGTAACACCTAGTATAGCACGTTTTTCTTTGCCTGTTTTTGTTTAGATGTGAACTTCATTCACTGGGTAAAATCAATAGTAATTTCACTGAAGTAGTGTTAATTTAGCCTGCTGTAGTATAAGTAAAAGCATATGCTCATCTGAGGTGATAAAATGTGTTAAGTTTCTGTCCATTCTAGGAAACTGTATGTGGAAGTAGGGAAAAAAAAAAGTGAGATTGCCAAAATAAGATGGAGTAAGAAGAAAAAGAACATGAGTCAGAAAGAGAGTTCGAATCAGCCTTGCTCACTGAACTATTCATCGATTTGCTAACTGCTGTAGAAATAGGTTTGTTGTGATTTGGGAGAAGAGGAAGAAATGTGATTTTTCTGAGCATAGAAATATTCCTGGTCTGCCAGCAAAGATAGCCAACTTATCTTGAGTCAGTATTTTTCTTTCTTCTGACTGTTCTGGTATCAAGTTATGAATCTGAGTTGGAGTGTATCCTTCTGGTTATGTTCCTCTGTTGCAGGATGTAGGAAAACATTAGAAAATATATGTTAAGAGGAATTAAACAGGAGTGAGACTCGTAGAGGGTATAATTCACTTGTAAGAAATAGGAGTCTGAGGGAACTGGCTTCCAAAGTTTTGTATCTGAAATGGCAGAATAATTTCATAAGCTTGTTTGATCTAAGGCATGGTAAATGTATTGGTGTAAGGAAGATGGTTTGGATTGTCTGCTGGCTTTGGTCATACATCAAGGCAGCAAAGTGGGAACTTGTCTGTAAAACAGAAAAAGAACATGATGGCAACGTGCTGGAGAGATCTATTGCTTACCCACTTAATAGGATAAGATACTTTTTACAGGGTGCCAAGGCTCTTTTGTTCTAAGGAAGTTTGTTAATGGAATTGTTTTACAAGTATTGATGGTGATGCTAGAGTTGGTGCTGTGATGGTGTTTGGGAGCCTGGTGGCTAATGGTCCTCTGGTAACAGCTAAAGAGCCAGCATGCCTGTGACTACGTTATACAAAACAAGTATTAGATTTTCCTTCCGAAGGATGTTCCAGCACTTACCGATTGCACAGTATGAAGTGTGCAGATTTACAGCGTACAAACGTAGAAAATGTGTTTCTTTTCACTGGGATGAGGCTTAGTGAAGCGGTGGAAGTAGGGAGTTGGGCATCCTGATCCTTTCAGAAGAATGGTACAGTGGTATGTTTAGTATTACTTTTTAGGTGAAGTTATAGGAAACTCTCTTTCTATGCTGAACCCAAACGTTTTACAACTAAACTAATAAATTAATGGTCAGTTGTTAAATTACCTGCTATGATGAATGACCCATCTTGCCTTCAGATTCTTGCATGAACTGTGTGATTATACATATCTGTCTTGTGGTCATCTACCCTCTCTTACTTCAGATGACTGTTCGTAGTTCCTCCATACTCTGTGTAGCGTGTCATCACCTCTTGTTGGGTTCTTCTGTACCAATAGTTCACAGAGTTCTTAGTCCACCTTAAGGTTAGCAGATGTGCTCTGAGGGAAGGGAACCAGAAGATCCATCTGTCCTCTGCGATTTGGAAGATTTCCCTTCACACACTTAATATGGCCACTGGGATTTGTGTTGGAAGACACCTGGAAGAGAGCACTGCGTCAGTGCTGTCACAAAACAGTTCTGGTGTGCAGGAATGAGGGAATAAAAAATTCATTCTTGCCATCTAGTTGCTCTCAACTTTGTTTACTGGTTGTTTGTTTTTTGTAAGACAATCTTGTGCATCTGGTATTTGAGAAAGAAAATCCTCTTCTTGAGAAATTATTTGAAAGCATCTAGCCATTTTTCCTAGCAGGAAAGGAGGAGCAAATGGAATGTGTAATCTGACCAGGCACAGTTTCCTAAAAAGCGAATGTGAAATTTGACTATACAAGCATGGCAACACATGGTGGTGATGGCATGTTATTGAGGGTCTAACTCTGGTCCTTGCTCGTGTATCAGAAAAAAACTCAGCATCTCAATCTAGCTAAAACTAGGTCTTTGAAAATTATTTCTTAGCAGATGGTATTCTTGGAATTCGCTAATAAAATTTAGTGTTTTACAAAACTTTCAGTCATTGGAAATTAGTCTTTATTTATTTCTTAACACTGTTCTTTGAGGACATACTGTAGAAGTCATTTGAAGAGGACGTGAGTGTGTACATTTCTCTACTCTTTGGCTAAATATTTTAATTTAGACAGATTTGCTTACATATTCAGTTTGAATGCACTAAAATAAAATTTCTTCATCTTTGCTTTGATAAACATTTTAATTCTGCTTTATTGAGTAGGAAGTGTAGGATTTTAAGCATGCTTATTTCTGATAATTTTTTGTTAATGGAAAACTAACCAATTGAGTATTTTTAGCATGAAGACTTAGAACCATTCTTTTAGGTGTGATGCTTCATCATGTAGAGTCTGTGGATCTTCTTTTGATTGAGGCTTTGGAAAGAATTTTACTTTGGGACTATGAAGAGGTGTTACAGGCTGAGGCTTTGGCAGGTATTCACACTAAATGTTCAGTCTGGTTATTTTGTTTTCTGGATTTAGAGTCTAGAATGTACAAAATACAAAATGAGCTTGCAATAGCCATCATGGTTTGGGGGTCTTTTTCCTAAATTGAAGTACAGAAGGTTTGAATTTGTGATGTGTATCTGCTACCATGGCTTTCAGGAAGAGATGGTGGAAGGTGTCACTGAGTTAGAATTTTAATACAATTTACATTTTGGCTTGTAAATCTGTGCGAGATTTGAATAATGTGATGATTTGTACTTACAATTTAATGTCTGATGTAGTTTTTCAAAGATTATTCAAGTTGGATTTGAGAACTGCAAAGTCCCCTGTAATTTCAGTGCAAGAATCACAGAATCACAGAATCACCAGGTTGGAAAGGACCCACTGGATCATCGAGTCCAACCATTCCTAACACTCCCTAAACCATGTCCCCAAGCACTTCATCCACCCGTTCCTTAAACACCTCCAGGGAAGGCGACTTGACCACCTCCCTGGGCAGCCTGTTCCAGTGCCCGATGACTCTTTCTGTGAAGAATTTTTTTCTGATATCCAACCTGAACCTCCCCTAGCGGAGCTTCAGGCCGTTCCCTCTTGTCCTGTCCCCTGTCACTTGGGAGAAGAGGCCAGCTCCCTCCTCTGCACAACCTCCTTTTAGGTAGTTGTAGAGAGTAATAAGGTCTCCCCTCAGCCTCCTCTTCTCCAGGCTAAACAACCCCAGCTCTCTCAGCCGCTCCTCATAAGACTTGTTCTCCAGCCCCTTCACCAGCTTCGTTGCTCTTCTCTGGACACACTCCAGAGCCTCAACATCCTTCTTGTGGTGAGGGGTCCAGAACTGAACGCAGTATTCGAGGTGCGGTCTCACCAGTGCCGAGTACAGAGGGAGAATAACCTCCCTGGACCTGCTGGTGACCCCATTTCTGATACAAACCAAGATGCCATTGGCCTTCTTGGCCACCTGGGCACGCTGCTGGCTCATGTTCAGTCGGCTGTCAACCAACACCCCCAGGTCCTTCTCCTCCGTGCAGCTCTCCAGCCACTCTTCCCCCAGTCTGTAGCACTACATAGGGTTGTTGTGCCCCAAGTGCAGGACCCGGCATTTGGCCTTGTTAAACCTCATGCCATTGGTCTCAGCCCAGCAGTCCAGCCTGTTCAGATCCCTTTGCAGAGCCTCCCTACCCTCCAGCAGATCGACACTTCCTCCCAGCTTAGTGTCATCTGCAAACTTGCTGAGGGTGCACTCAATGCCTTCATCCAGGTCATTGATAAAGACATTGAACAGGGCTGGACCCAGTACTGAGCCCTGGGGAACCCCACTTGTGACTGGCCTCCAGCTGGAGTTAACTCCATTGACCACCACTCTCTGGGCCCGGCCATCCAACCAGTTTTCAACCCAGGAGAGTGTGCGCCTGTCCAGGCCAGAGGCTGACAGTTTCTGAAGCAGAATGCTGTGAAAAACTGTGTCAAAGGCTTTACTGAAGTCCAAGAAGACTACATCCACAGCCTTTCCCCCATCCAGTAGTCGAGTGATTTTGTCATAGAAGGTGATCAGGTTAGTTTGGCAAGATCTGCCCTTTATAAACCCATGTTGACTGGGCCTGAGCACCCGGTTCTCTTGCATGTGCTTCATGATAGCACTCAAGATTACCTGTTCCATGACTTTCCCCGGCACTGAGGTGAGACTGACAGGCCTGTAGTTCCCCAGATCCTCCCTGCAACCCTTCTTGTAGATGGGCACAACATTAGCCAGCCTCCAGTCCAGTGGAACTTCCCCAGTCAGCCAGGACCTTTGGAAGATGATGGATAGGGGTTTGGAAAGGAGATCCGCCAGCTCCTTCAATACTCTTGGGTGGATCCCATCCGGTCCCATAGACTTGTGGGAGTCTAGCTGGGCAAGCAAGTCTCTAACCGCCTCCTCTTAGATCGTGGGAGCCTCATTCTGCTCCTCTAACTCTTGGATTTGTAAACAGAAGGAACAACTTCCTTTGCTATTAAAGACTGAGGTGAAGAAGGCATTAAGTACCTCAGTCTTGTCATTATCCCCTGTCACTGTTATTCCTTCTGCATCCAATAGGGACTGGATATTCTCCCTCGTCCTCCTTTTCCTGTTAATGTATTTGTAGAAAGACTTTTTGTTGTCTTTCACAGACTTAGCCAATTTGATTTCTAGTTGGGCCTTAGCCCTCCTGATTTTTTCCCTGCACTATCTCACTTCCTCCCTGTAGTCCACCCAAGATGCCTGTCCTTTCCTCCAAAGCACATAGAGCTTCTTCTTATTATTGACACATCTTGAGATCTCCCTGCTCCACCAAGCTGGCTTTTCCCCCCACCGGCTCCTTTTCCGGAACACAGGGATGGCCTGCTCTTGAGCTGCTAGGATTTCGTTTTTCAAGAGCGCCCAACCCTCGTGGGCTCCCTTGCCCTGAAGGACTGTTTCCCATGGGACTTGGCTAACCAACCTTCTGAACAGTCCAAAGTCTGCCCTCTGGAAGTTTAATGTGATAGTTTTGTTAGTCCCCTTCTTTATCCCCCCTAGAACTGAAAATCCTATCATTTCATGATCGCTTAGTCCCAGGCGTCCTCCAACTGTCAAATCCCCAACAAGACCTTCTCTATTTGCAAACAGCAGGTCTAGGAAGGCACCCTCCCTTGTTGGTTCACTAACCAGTTGTACAAGGAAGTTGTCTTCCATGCACTCCAGGAACCTCCTAGACTGTTTCCTTTCTGCTGTATTGTACTCCCAGCAGACATCCGGAAAATTAAAGTCACCCACAAGGACAAGAGGCAGAGATTTAGAGACTATCCCCAGCTGTTTATAGAAGAGCTCATCAGTTGCTTCTTCTTGGCTGGGTGGTCTGTAACAGACTCCTATCACAAAGTCCCCCTTCTTGTGGGCTCCTCTGATTTTAACCCATAGGCACTCGGTCCCATCCTCACCGTAATCCAATTCAAGAGTATCAAAGCACTCTTTAACATAGAGGGCTACCCCGCCTCCTTTCCTACCCTTCCTGTCCCACCTGAAGAGTTTATATCCCAACATAGCTGTACTCCAGTTATGTGAGTCATCCCACCACGTTTCTGTGATGGCAATGACATCGTAGTCACCTTGCCCTACAACAGCATCATCAAGATAAAAAGCTGTGTCTGCTGAAACTGGAAGTTCTTAAACTCTGTGTGACCTACAGCAAATTGCTACTTTCTGATAAAATTTCTCATACTTGACAGTTTCCTTTTCCCCTCATCAAGGAGGAGCCAAATGGAAATAATTAATCAGGGTGTTTGAAAGACAGATGAGAAGGTACGAAAGGGTAAAAGATACTAAGCAAACGGTATTAAAATGGGGGACCAACAATTGTGCATCATCCTGTTGAATTCATAGTGAAAATGGTGTCTTATTTCATAACTGTCTTTGAACAATGTCAATACAATTTTTCCCTTTCTTCAATTTTTATGATAGATATGTTTCAGAACCTTTTGATGTAGTATGTGTAGTGAGGGGAAATTTAAGAATAAACCTATGGATTTACTCAAATACACTTCTGTCATTGAGAAGACTTGATTATCAACTTCCTTGCAGAGCTGAATTACACAGGGATGTATACCAGAAGACTTAGGAAAAAAAAGCAAACCCACCCAGTTTTTTACTGTTCAATTGTAGCCTTCAATTAAACTAGTCTCAAAACTAACGTTTATAATAAACCTGGTGCACTTACATCTAAATATACAAAGTAAACCTTTCTGAAAAAAAAAAAAAAGACCATAATATATTCCTGTAATTAATGGAACAGCCTTGTAAAAAATGGATGTCTAGATAGCAGGATAAGTAAGATTAGCCAGTGTAGTCTGAATTATAAATTGTACCTCTATATTCTATTTCCCAGTGCAGTCTAGATTATGAAGAATTGTATATGAACAACAAAAAAATTGATAGCTCTGTTTTATTTCCCTGCAGCAGTACAAAAGATACTGCCATTGCTTTATCTGAAGGATTTTTATTTATTACTGGGGCTTGTGTATTTATACATAGACCTAAGTAAACCTGCTGTATGGTAACTTCCCTGAAGTACTTTTACTGGAAGGCAATTTAGATATCTATCTTAAGAGTATTCAGGTGAGTGAACACAAATTAACAGTGGCAATGGAACAGTTTTTTGGTGGTGACACAGGCCAGCAATGAAGAGAGCACAAATGTAGATTTGCTCTCCAGTAGCTGTACACTACTGATCAGTACAGGCTAATAAAGACTTTGGTACCTGCCATACAGCAGGGCAAACGTGGGCTGTGTTGCAGTGCTTATTCCCCATGCCCTCACCTAGGACTAAATGTTGGGATGAAACTTGGGGTGTGATGTGCTGGCACATGGGAAAAGAGGGGGGATGCTTTGCTGGTAAGGCATGTTCTGGTTGACAGGGTCACTGCAATGCCCCTTCTCTGCTGGTGGTGATGGTGGTACGTTTATTGGACAGCTGGAGATCAGGGCAGCAGGTTGTATGAGAATATGACTGTTCCTGCAGTGTTGTAAGCAGCCAGAGGACATGAAACTTAGTTAATGGCTAAGGATAACAGTTGGGCAGAGCTGCAAATGTTTCAGCTTTTAGGAACAGTATTTTTTTTGCTACATAAAATTACATAAATCTTAAAATTGTAAACATAATAATCAAGTTGAATCTCAGTATGAGGGGGAAATAAAGGTATTTAAGTTATATATAAAATTGTTGGTAACAGTCTGATGGTAAAACCACTGGACTGCTAGACCAGTCACTACTTCATGGTGAAAGGCAGGATTTGCCTCCTGGTATGTTTGATAATAATATCTAGTGGTTGTCAAGTATTGAGTAAGAGATTTTATTTTTCTGCAGAAGGTGAATTTTTTAAGAGGAAAACAAATGCCACTAAGAAATCACCGCAAATAATGCTGAAGAAGAGTTTGAGGTTGCTATCTAGTCTTAGCCCAGTTTTCTGCCCCAGAAGGGGTACAAAAACCCCAGCAAACGTTTTTAAAGCTTTTGAGAGCGTGCGTTTCTGTCAGATTTAGAGCAGCTGCACTCGTCTGTTGTTTCTCTTCTTAAATTCCTCCTTCACTATTCTTCTCTTCTGGTCAGTGCTTAAATATTTATCTCATTGAAATGATCTGTTGCTTACCACTGCTTAACCTTACTTGGATAAAGCCCATTACAGAGCCTAAACCTGTTGTTTCAAAGCTGCAGACAGATTATCTTTTCCAGATCCAGCTGTGCACGTTGAAGGCTGTGTAGATTCTAGGTACTTGTCACTACCGTGAAGGTCCAGTTTGTCATCAGTTCTGCCCAGGGAGCAATTTGCAAGTGCTCCTGGGTCTTTCAGGCAAAAGTGGCCAAGGTAGTGGTAATGGTAGATAAATTCCTCTTAACCAAGAGCAAGTGATTATACTTGAAGTAAATTAGGAAGAACAGAAGCTTTTGGCATAGCTGGAGTCTTCTGGCAAGACTGGTTTTGACATAGCTGGTTGTGCAGTGAGTGTCTGCTTACTGCTTTCGTGGATTTGAAATTACTATTTTGTCATCTCTCTCAAGATCTAGCAACTACATTCATACTGATGGGGGAATTGAGAGCTTGGACACAGTGATGAGTTTTGAGTATTTGTGTTACATATGTAGCAGTAAAAATTACTCCATTGCATATTGACTGGTACAAAAAAGAGGACAAAGCCATAAATATCACTTAAATAATGAAAGAGGGCACACCCATGTAGGATAAACTGTTAAGCATATGACTTGGTTTTGTAAAGCTAGATTTTAAAAACAAGTAACAAAGTTGCTATGAAAAACCCCGATTAATCAATTTTCTGTTTATATTTACAGTTTGACTAAACTAAGAATCTTTTTTTTAGGGCATCCAAGATGGATCTCAAGTGTGCTCTGGAAGAATGTTCAATGGCACTGAACTTATTTCTAAACAATAAGTTCTCTGAAGCCCTGGAACTGCTCCGTCCATGGTGAGGTCCTGTTATTTGCTGAAGTTACTGTAAACAGATAGTGTAAAGTATGCTATCTGGTAGCTGAAGATTAATTTAAGGCCTCTGAAGATAGCGGTTTTCATTTATTCCTTTTTGTTGTAAAGCTTTTCTCAATATCCTTGGGTTGTAGCAGTGCACTTGTTTCTCCGTAAGACCATCGCAAAATATGGCTGTCAAGTATTTGGTTTTAGTGGTGTGGAGAGCTTGAGTGTCGATGAGGTAGGCAGCACTAACACCTTTTAAAATTAGCTGTGCTGTCTTCTCTGGGCATTTTGCATTATGTGTAAGTGAGCAATTCTCTGAGAAGGCCCACTTGCACTTGTGTATGCTAAAACTCCTTTTGAGTAGTATTGCAGAATACTGAGTTTTACATGAAAGGATTGTGCATGCGTGTATTGCTGAATACATACACATATTACCCTTTTTTTTTGTATGTTTCATACGTATTTCATTTTGCATTGTAAAACAGAAGACTTTGTTTCATGAAACACTGTTTTTATATGCAGCGAAGTATTTGTTTTAGTTGATGTTTACTGTGAAGAAAAAAGATGTGTGAACTCCATGGGTTTGATGCTCTGAGTCTCTGACAGCTAATAGACTTTAAGCTTATTATGTAGCATATTAATCTAATCTACAAAGGAGTACTCAGCCTAACAAGGAAACAAATAACAACCTTTAAAAAAAGAAAAAAAAACAATTGTATTCTGGAAAATAGCTTTTCAATAGAAGTTAAACTTAAGTCCTTAAATAATGTAAAAATTTTAGGGCAATTGTTGATATATTTAAGAAATAAACACTTGTCCCATAGGTCTGTCTTCCTTGACTCCGCTGAAATTTTCTGTCTTCAAAAATACCTTTGGCAAGTAGCTTCCTGTTTCAAGTGGAAGAAAAAAAAGTTGAGGAAACAGGAGAGGATCCAACAGAGAGCTAGCAGCGTAACTAGAAGACTAGAACATCTGACTTGTTAAGATTTTGAGGGCTGGGTTAGTTTTGGTTTGGCAAAAGGAGACCCGGGCTTTAATCTAGTAGTGGTCTGGAGCTGTTGAAAGGAGGTTGCAGAGACGGAGATATGCTTCTCCATAGTGGAAGATGGTAAAGCAAGAGGCTGTTACCACAAGCTGAGGCTTAAGAGGTTCAGTTGAATGTTAGGAAAAAGTACATTGATTGTGGTGTACCAGAGAGGGTGCCAGAAGAGTATGCAGTCTTCATTGTCTTGAATCTCTTGAAACTTGGTTAGATAAAATACGGATTTGCCTGGCATAACATTGGCAATAATAGGTTTGAGTATATGACCTCCTGTAGTCACTTACCATCAACTTCTTATTTTTTTGATTATGTAATTACTTTGTGAAACCCAGGCTAGTTCAGTGTAGCCTTTTATGCAGGACCGAGCATGTGTATACTGACTTCTCTGTGATACAAATGCAGATTTTTGTGTCTTTGGATCAAGTAGTAATGTTAGAAGGATGTCCTTACTTCTTATGTTAAGTAAAAGCAGAAGAAAGAGTATTTATGTCAAGGCTTGATTAGCTAAATTAAATAGATGTATCAGTGGACTATAAATGGGATATTATTAAGTGCAAATGTTTGTGTAACCCAGTTTGGATATCTTCTGGAACTTGCTGTGACAATGTCCTCTGGAGACTGACAAACAGCACCCAGCGAAGATGATATTAGCTAGGTTACGTTCTCACATCCATTACTTCCCTGCTTTATTCTTCTGTGTTTTTGCAAATTAATGCAAGTGTCCCAGCATTTCATTTTATATTGTAATTTAAAGTTTATATGGCTTTATATGTTTGCCCTAGGTCTAAAGATAGTATGTACCATGCCCTTGGATACAGCACTATTTTAGTTATGCAAGCTGCTATGACCTTTGAACAGCAGGATATACAAGTGGGAATCTCTACAATGAAAGAAGCTTTGCAAACCTGCCAAAGGTAAGCCCAAGCAATGGACATTTACGAGGTACTCGATCCACTAAGTGTTCTTTGTAAGATATACCAACTGTCTGTATGCTTTCAAAGCAGGCTATTGTGCCAGTATGATGGTGCTTTAAATTTGGAAATGTAGCGTAAGTCTCACTATTGAGCTATTATTAGTAAAGGTACGTTTCCCACAATTGCAGAAACAACAGACTTGTCAGATCTGGGCATGTGTAGCCTCTAAAGTTAATTAAATGATTGGTTAACTGTGTAGACCACGTAAGCTGACACTACATGATTGAACTGCCTGAGATATTTCAACTTGTGACTTTGGTTTTGATAGTGATCAACAATTGAAAGGTCCGTATTTTGAATTTTCTTTTGTCATGAAAATATTCTTTTTTAAAAAGTTATTTGCAGAGGTAGACCCACTAGTCTAATAGGGTTAAGCTTGTGCTAAGATTACTT
Source organism: Cuculus canorus (assembly GCF_017976375.1). NCBI lineage: Eukaryota > Metazoa > Chordata > Aves > Cuculiformes > Cuculidae > Cuculus > Cuculus canorus. Next base: position 23,021,497 of record NC_071441.1, on the reverse strand, counting down.
CTAAAACCAAAACATTTTTTTATTATTGTTACAAAGGTAAGCATTTAGCTTACCTTAAAATTAAAGGTCTAATATTCTGGTCAAGAGCATTCTGAATCTTTTGTTTCTGGTCCTGCTTGGAACAACAATGAAATAGAGTATAAAATAGTAGTTATTAGTGACCTTTATTTTTTTAATTTAAAAAAAGATGTAGAAAATGCATTGTCAAAGCTAAAATGCTTAACAAATCTGACGAAACAAGAAATGAGTGCTTTATTCTGCAGTACTGGTTCTTCATCATATTGGTTATGCCATAATTTATCATGAATGATCACCAAATATTGTTATTTTAGACGTTTAATGTCACCTCCTTAGCGATAACAAACAAGAGGAAGGGAAATGGGAAGGACAAGAAAGAAGGAAAGAGGAAGGGGACAAAACGATCAGATACTACTTGAAGAAAATAAAGAGTCAGCAGTTTCTGCCTCTTTTTCAGGAGTGCTATTGATGCACAGTTTCATCTGAACTATGTTGTTTACTATGTCTGAAAATGAGGTTCTTCTTTGTACTTCAGGTAGTTTCAATATGGGCCTCTTTCTCTGCAGGATGCAAAGTTTTATGCATAAGTTCTCTGGTCTAGTCTGTCACAAAACTCCTATGAATGCAAGACAGACACTCAATGGGTGAAGAATTGCGAGAACTACACGTGCCTTAATTGACCCAATATTTTTTCTGTGTTATGTTAACCTGTAGTGACATAATCTCATTGTCAAGATCCTGAGCTTTTCAATGTGCAGAGTAGTGTAAGCAAATGATAAGCTAATACTCAGTATTTAGAATTAGTAACTTCCTGGCTTACGAAGTACACTATTCCTTTTCTGAATGTAGAATTATTTCTTTAGCTTCTTTATAAATCTGTTTGTAAATAATAATGAATTCATTTTTTGAATACCATACTAAAACAAACTAGTAATGGAAATTTATAACACAGATAGTTGAGATCTGTTGAAAGTAAAGTATGTGGTGGTTTTAGAGTCATAGCATAAAATCCCATCAAATACTGAAGTATTTATATTTTTGCTATGGTGAAAACAGCTTTTCATTTTTCATTCTAATTCTGAGTGCAAGCTTAAGAAATGAAAAAAAGTCATTCATGAAACATTCAAGTCCAGTTCAGGTGGCTGGCCTGGGGTTGAAGAGACCTCTTGCAGGTGGTGGTAGAAGTCAGGTAGAAGCTCTTGTACATTTAAAGTAGATTAAATTGGAGCAAGTTTGGATAGGCTTCTGAGCATAAATGCATACCAGTGGCCACGATTGAACTCCTCAAAGAATTGCAGTTATTGGAAAACGGTCAGTTTACTAAGAATGTCTATAAATTGTGGTTGGAAATAGTTAAGAATTATAAATTATCAGTTAAGAATTATCAGTTAAGAATTATCAATAAAGTTAATTTTTCTGTTGAAATGTCGCTCATGCTGTGTGGTCTTCTTTTCTTCCACATACAACTGATTTAGATTCCGTAAAAGAAGCACAGTGGTGGAATCCTTGTCCAATCTAGTTTCTAAACAGTCAGTGGATCAATTGAGTGAAGGTAAGTGGTTTATAATATATTTCAAATTACAAAGTGAAAAATGCTCAAAAATGTCCTGTCAGTGAGTACCAATATGCTTAACTCTGTAACTTGTAGTGTCTTATAGTAAAAGTCAACCACACAAACCACCTGTATGGTGTTTTTTTTGAATTTGCAAAATTCTCAGAATGGGGGATTCAGCTTAATTTTTTTTGACACTAAGCATGCGTGAATTAAAAAAGGATGCCTTTCACAACACATTATACAGCTCCCAAAAGTTTTAAGAATCAGTGATGCTGTGGAATACATCCTTATCACTAATTACATTGGAATCTGAATACATTAACAATTTTTGTGCCTGTCTTGTTTGCCTTAAGGTGTTTTTGAAAATGGTATCAGTACATTTTATGGCTCTGAAAATGCTGATCTCCTCTTTCTGATTTGGGCAGAATCAACTATATCTTTTTTCCTGACACAAAAGAATCCTCTTTAATAGTAGACATGTGAAACTCACCATGCGTGCCCTGTACGTACGGAAGCCTTGTGCACGTGGCTGGTCTTGCAGCATGGGTACAGAGTTACTTTTATTGTGTATGCTAAGTCAAATGTACTTCAGTGCCAAATGAGGACAGAAAGTCTGCCCGGGGCTTTCTGTTTGTTGAGCATGACTTGGTGAAACCCTGTTCATGATGTCTTACTGCACTTTCGAAAAGCCTGAGCCATCTGTGAAAGGGTGGAAGGAGGGTTGGAAGACCTAGTCGCTGTAGCCTGATGCTTAAACTTAGGATCAATGGAAAGTACATATCATCCACCAGAATGACAAGTAGTTTTTGTCCCAGGCTGAACTCAGCTCTGCCAATTTCAAAATTTTTGTCTGAGAAGTGAAATGTAAGACTTCTGTTGGGATTTGTGTGTTACAGCCATCATTCAGCAGTTACCAAACCAGCAACAGCAGAGTCTTGCTTTTTTGTCTTCTCTTAGCAGCATTTTATTTGATCCATTGACCCCAAAAAGGAGAATTTTAACAATAATACTGTCTTTGCTGACAGTAAATAACTTTTCTTTCTTCTATAGAGGAGATGCATGCTGAAATCTGCTATGCTGAATGCTTACTACAGAAAGCAGCTCTCACCTTTGTACAGGTAAAGTCAATTTTTGTATCTCTTTGTAGCAGTTTAATGGAAAGATGTTAGTACTTGTGAAACCTTGCTCCCACAATAGATAGGCTATTTTAAAACCACACTTTTCCTGAAGAATGAATGTTATTTCATGGCAGTGGTTGAAAGTGGGGTGAACACTATAGTACCCAACAAAACCCTCTCTTACTGTATATGAACATCCAAAGATGTTACTGATACTCAGGAATCAAAAACCTAAGGTGTATTGCGGTCTTATACAGATGTTGTGTCAAAAAGACTTGCATCACCTCTGACAGCGTACAGCCCTTGTTTAAAAAGATGTTAAAGTATGAGGAAATTTCTTATTTGAAAGTGTAGGTCTTTTCTGCACAAAAAGGATAGCATGTTTCCTTACTAACAAAACTTGAACCGATCCACACTTGTCTCCAATTCAGTATCACTTTCCATGCACTTTTGACATGATGTCAAGAGCAATATAGTAATGGATTATTATAAAATGAGGATGCCCTAGTGTTGCTGAAGTAATAATTCAGTTCACAGAAGGATCTGATATTTAATACTATCTGATTTGTACTTCTTGTTTGGCTTGTGGTTACAGGGACTTAATGCTACAATGTTTTTAAATTCAGTTAGAAATTTCATTTTGACAAGGGTAATTGTTAGTTGTACTTTTTAAATTTGTTTGTGTCTTACAAATGTTTAATGAATGTGTTTTAGATAATCCCTTCAGATTCAAATTATGAGGAAGAAGTAGGGCATTAAGATTATAAGATCAGATGGACCTAAAAAGTTAATTTGGCATAGCTTTACAAACCACTTAAAGTAGTACTTTGGCTGGAAGAGTCAGGAAATATTATTAATGGTCTGCCAGTCTTTCCTATAACTGACCTTTTCCTTAATTAACTAAATGGAACAAACCCTCTTTCTTGTTTTGTGGGTGAGGTTTTTTTAAAGCAGGAAGAGAATTTTAAATATTTATCAAAGGAGGGGAGTTTAGGACTGTACAAAATGACAGAAGCCATAGGGGTATGCTTTCCCTACAGCAGCACCTCACTACTCGTCATGTCAGAGATGCACTGTTGTTGACTATAATATCCTGTTCTGCTCACTGCTGTCATGACCCATACTTTTCATCCTTATAGAATCATAGAATAGTTTGGGTTGGAAGGGACCTTAAAGGTCATCTAGTTTCAACCCCCCTGCCATGGTCCTTGACTGACCTTGATTCATCTGAGGATGATAATGAAAATGTAACCATTCAGAAGGAGATAGTGAGAATACTTGTACTAAGACATTTATGTTTGGCTGGTCAGTCTTGCAGACAAAACAAGCGAGGTAGGCCTTTGAAATTGTAGCCCTTTTATGGAAGCCAGTATGTCCATTGGTTGATGATTCTGATTCTTTTTTAATATTTTCTGTCTTTCATTTCCACATCATATATGTAGCTGAGTATTTAAATTTGCATTTCTGAAATGCTTGCACATCTTCACCTTCTGTGGCAACTCTGAGAAAAAAAATCTGTCCTGTTAAACCGTTAACCTTCTTGTTTTTCAGGAATTTATTTTTGATGGCTAGTACATTGTGGCTTTACTTTGATTTTTCTAGAGGTTAATAAGCACATATTTTGGGTAGTACATGTTGTCTTCTGCCAGGTTCTGGGCTCTCTAAATGTGTGTCAGAATCGGCATTTCAGCACTTTCTTAAAAAGTTCCTACAGCACCATCTGGTGGAGAGCTTTCTTGTTTCATTTGTATGCATTGGGAAATTCGTTTAAAAGTAATTGACTTCTTTAATATCCCTCTTAAGTTTTAAATTTTGTAACATGCACCAGAGAAATGTTTCCCTGACAACCTAAAGCAAGTATTAATTTCTGTCTTAGAGCTGAGCCTAATAACTGAAAAATATTTCTAGTATTTCCAGTGACTCTTGAGTTATAAATAATTGTAAATGTAGCTGGAAGGTGATTATGCATGTGCTGTATGTAATAGCTGAATCCACATTTTTGTATATTTTTCCTTCCAGGATGAAAATATGATCAACTTTATCAAAGGTGGCCTCAAAATCAGGACAAGTTACCAAATATACAAGTAAGCCATTAGGAAACACTTAGATTCAGTGTTGTATAAGCAGATACAGTTGCATGAATGCTTTCAAAATGAAAAGAAATGTTTTTATAGCAGTAATAATAATTATACTTCGTATATTTCTCAGTCATGTTTCCCTTTCCCTCCTTTTTTTCCTGCATCAAAAGAGAATGTCATCAGGTGCTACAGATGACTCAGGGGAACAAAAGCAAAATTGACACTTATTACCAGTTTGAAGGAGGAGTAAAACTTGGAATTGGAGCATTCAACTTGGTATGACTTTTTCAGACTACATAAAGGCTGTTGGGATATTTCTGTAGGATTCTTTCTTGGCAGATACAGTACTACAATCCTGTGTTAAAAGATGCGTATTTGTAAAATGGAAATACAGGCTTTGAAAGCTTTATGTGATATGAAAACAGCAGTGGCTTTTTGCACGCATGTCTCCTAGAATCTTTCTACTGATTTATTCTGAATTCTGTTTAATTTTCTTAGTAATTTACGTATCTATTTCTTAAAAGAAAAAGCATCTACATCTAGGTGTGTGTAGCAGGAATTTTTAAGATGCTTATGCTGTTGGTTACAGGACACCTGGACAGTCTGCTTTTGTTCTACTACCCCGATGTATACCATTATTTTGCTTCAGAGCATTCTGTAGATTGGCATAAATAATTACAAATTCAGAAGAATGAGCAGTAGTTTATTGAGTTCGTGCAAAAGAAAATGGGGCAGATCCACTAGATTTTTCTTTTCTGTAGTTGCCTATTCACATGTTTAATGGCAACAGTGAGAGTTGATTTCTGCTGGTATGTTCATTTCTGTATCATTCCAGACTGGAGCTGGCCAGTTCTGAGTATGCTCAGAAGAGCTCAGGTCGGTCTGCAGCTGTCAGTCTTTAAAACCCAAGCAACTGGTAGATGTCCGTGTTACTAGGTCCTTTGACCTTTCTTAGTCTTTAAAAAGTATCCTCAGGAAGCTTAACAGAAAAAGCCTTTGCTGGGCAAAATGTAATAGGGTGAATGGAGCTTTCAAAAACTGACTTTCAAATAGAGCTTCTGGTAACGGTTTGTTGAAAAGGTGGTTGTGGTCTTTGTAAGTTTTCTGTTGTGTAGGATGTGGAGAATGCAGTTATAAGGGGAACAAAAAGCATGTAACAGAGGGTTAAAGGAAGATAACAATAGCTAGTATTTCTAAAACAAGTATGTTTGCCGGTCTGCAAATTCAGTAGGAGCAGCCTTAACACTTGTGATGAGATCATGTCATTTGATTGGGAGAAAAGATCACAATAGTAGGTTCTAAGTATCAGCAAAATGGGTAGAATTTTGTTGAACATGACCCACAGTTTTCAAACAATGCTGATTAGCTGAATACAGGAAAATCTGCCATTATCTGAAGAAGCACAGCTGGACTCTGTCGTGCTGTTTCCATACTGGATGATCATCAAAAGTCTGAGCTTCCTTGGAGCTGTAGACTGATTGTTGATCATGCGTGCCTATTTTTGAGTTCTTTTGGATTTTACTTTTTCTTTAATATGTAATAGCTTTTACCATAGTACCTGGCATTTTTGGCTCAAGTTTACAGTAGTTTTACTTTTTTAAAAAAAATGTTTATAATTTGTTATTAATTTTATCTTATTTTTGTTTGAAATTTATTTCAGATGCTGTCACTTTTACCAGGAAGGATCCTTCGACTTTTAGAATTTATTGGATTTTCTGGCAATAGGGTATTTGATCTGATATTTGTTTTGTTCAAATATTTGTTATTTCAAATATCTCTTCTCAGATAAAGACTTGATGGATTTAACATAATGTATTTCACACTAGAAGTATAATGTTCTGTATTGTTTATCAGTATTTCAGTACTGTTAAAAAGATGAGAAGTGGGCTAGATGTCACAGGCATGAAAGCACATATGGAGATATCCTGATCTTGAACAAAAATAGGAAATGACCAGTCTGCTTCAGAGGGGGTTTTCAAATTGCAGTTTCCTTTATTTTTTCTGATCCTTTAGGAGAAGATAGCAGCTTTCTCTTCCAGCCTATGAAGTCAGAAATTAATAAGAGTCAGTTCTATGGTTTTCCATTCACAATTCTAGCCCCTGTCTTTGGCAGAAGATATTTTTGACTATAGTAAGTCACTGTGGAATCTCAGGACATCATTTTCTCACAGATGAGGAGATTATTTGTAATCATAGCCTTGGTTTTAAAAGCCTTGGTTTTTTTGTTTGTTATGTAAGTATCTTACAGGCCCTTTAAAACACTTTTTAGCACCCATTAGAACCAAATAAAGCAGCCCATAGACTTATACATAACTAAACTTCAACTTATTAATGAGACTAAGAGTCACCATATGGTCTTATTGCTATTAGTTTGTCCACAAACATGGCCCTGCTTATGTAAACTTAGACTTTAGTAGAGACCTGTTCATTTAGTTTATTCCTGTGAAAGACCTGGTTCATGCTGAAGGTCCTCCATAATACACATTTTTGCCCTGACTGAAAAGATAGTAAAAGCTGAAAAGAAAAGAACAAACAATTTTGGTGTATCGGCATATCACCATATTTTTTTTGTGTGGTGCTTGATTGCTCCCTAAACTCATCAAGTTGTTATGCAATAAAACTCCTGTTAAGTTAATATTTGTTTTGAGGCATAACATTTGATATGTGTTTGAGGAGCCACTGCTTTTGAACAGGAAAGCTCTGAGCTCATCTCAACAATCCCCCAAGTGGTCAAGCTGTCCTGTAATGGGCATAAACTGGAAAGGATGGGAAGAAGTTTCATGAATTAAGAGCTGAATTAGTCTTCGTTAATCTGGATTCCTTTTCCTACAGAAGCATTAGAATGGCTTCGGTTGAAAGGGGCCTTTAAAGGTCATCTAGTCTAACCTCACTGCAGTAAGCAGGGACATTGCCAACTAGATCAGTTGCTCAGAGCCTGGCCCAACCTGACGCTGGCTGTTTCCAAGGGTGAGGCTTATAGCACCTCTCTGGGCAGCCTGTTCCAATGTTTCACCATGCTTTTGGTAAAAGATTTCTTCTTTATAGCTAGTCTAACTCTACTCTGATTTAATTTAAAACTGTTACCCCTTTTCCTATCACAGCAGGCCCTGCTAAAAATTTGTCCCCATCATACTTACAGGCCCACCTTGAAGTATTGAAAGGCTGCAATAGGGTGTCCCTTGAGCCATCTCTTCTCCAGAGTGAACACCACCAGCTCTCTCAGCCTGGGCTCATAGGAGAGGTGTTCCATCCCTCAGATCATTTTTGTGACCCTCATCTTGACCCCCTCCAACAGGTCCATATCTTTTTTGTGCTGAGGGCTCCAGAGCTGGAATTCAGTACTCCGGGGGGTTTCGTCTCATCAGAATGAAGTAGAGGGGGAGAATCACCTCCCTCGACCTGTTGGCCACACTTCTTTTGATGTGCCCAGGATATGGTTGGCCTTCTGGGCTGCAAGAACATTACTGGCTCGTGTGCGGCTTTTCGTTCCTCAGCACCCTTTAGTCTTTGTCCACAGGGCTGCTCTCGTTCCCTTCATCCCCCATCTTGTATTGATACCAAGCGTTGCACTGACCCAGGTGCAGGACCTTGCACTTGGCCTTGTTGAGCCTCTTGAGGATCACACAGGCTCACTTCTTAGGCTTGTCTGGGTCCGCCTGGATCGCAGCCCACCTCTCAGGTGTGTCAACTGCACCAATCAGCCTGATGTCATCTGCGAACTTGCTGAGGGTGCACTCAATCCCACTGTCTATGTCATTGATGAAGATGTTAAACAGTAGTGATCCCGATATGGACCACTGAGAGACATCACTTGTCACGGATCTCCATCTGGACATTGAACCATTGACTACTACCCTCTGGTTGTGACCATCCAAGCAATTCCTTGTCCACTGAACAGTTCACCTGTCAAATCACTATCTCTCCAATTTAGAGAGAAGGATGTTGTGGGGGACCGTGTCAAAGTCCTTACAGAAGCCAAATAGGTGACATCTGTTGCTTTTCTCTTGTCCTCTGATGTAGTTAGTTCATCATAGAAGGGTACTAGGTTGATCAGACAAGACCTGCCCTTGGTGAAGCCATGCTGGCTGTCTTGAATCACCTTCCTGTCCTCCCTGTGCTTTAGCATAGCTTCTAGGAAGATCTGTTCCATGATTTTCCCAGGCACAGAGGTGAGGCTGACAGGTCAGTAGTTCCCAGGGTCCTCCTTTCTACCCTTTTTAAAAATGGGTGCAATGTTTCTGGTTTTCCAGTCACCAGGGACTTCACCTGACTGCCACGACTTTTCAGGTATCATGTAAAGTGGCTTGACAACCACATCAGCCAAGTCCATCAGGACTCTGGGATGCATCTTGTCAAATCTCTTAGATTTGAATATATTCAGGTTCCTCAGGTGGTCACAAACCTGATCTTCTCTTACAGTGGGAGGAACTTTGCTCCCTCAGCCCCCATCTTGTAGTCCATCTGCTCATGAGGTGTGGGAGAAGACGTTACCAGGGAAGACTGAGACTAAAAAGTTTTTGAGTTCCTCGGCCTTCTCCTTGTCTATTGTTACCAGTTTGCCAGTCTTGCTCATCAACGGGCATAATCTTTCATTGACCTTCCTTTTCTGACATACTTATAGAATTCCTTCTTATTGTTCTTTGTACCTCTTGCCAAGTTCATCTCCAGCCTTGGCCTTCCTGACCCAGTTCCTACACAACCGGGCAGTGTCCTTATACTCTTGCCAGGTTATCTGTCCTTGCTTGCACTGCCTGTCCATATCCTTCTTACCCTTTAGTGTGAACAGCAGATCTTGACTTAACCATGCTGCTCTCTTGCCTTCCTTTCGTGATTTCTCACAGCTGGGAATCTGGGGATCGGAAGCTCTTGCACTTTATGATTCTCAGTGCACACAAATTCCATTGCCTGGAAACAGTGCCTGGAAGTTGATATGTCAGCGGAGCTGATAATTTGAAAAGAACATCAAGATAGTGGCTGACTTGACGTAATAGAATTGGTGATAACCAGGGATTTCTGTGAAGGAAAACTCCTGCCAACAAGTAACTGTGGAACAGTTGAGAGAGGTTCTCATCAAACACAGATTCAAAGACATTGTTCTGAAAGGGTCATAACCAGAAAATTAGCGGGGAAAGGATGTAGACCTGTGTGCCTGCATGGTCTGTGTGGTGTTCCCATTTCACTAGAGCACTAAAATGCATGAGTAATTTTATTCCACTGTAACTTAACTGTAATCTTTTCCTTGCTATCATCTGTAGCAGAACTGTTTTGATAGAAGGTTGTGTTGGACCTGACGTAATATTAAGTGCTGATTATGAAGCTCTTATAATTGAAAGGAAAACTGGTTGTGGGGAAGCCAGGGACTGTTCATAGTAACTTGGTGTACTGATAGTTAATTCTGCATGTGTTTGTGATGTTTCTTAGGAGTTGGGCCTCTGTCAACTACGGGAAGGCGCATCTGGCAGCAGTTTGAGGGCCATTCTGTGTACTTTCACCCTGTTGGTTTATCATACTTACGTCTCCTTAATCCTTGGTGAGACCCACTGTGTAGCTGCTCAGTTATGCTACACATTATGGTAGATATTGTGATTTTTTTGAACTGAATTTTGAAACTGTGGCCAATTAGCTTTGTAACAAGAGATTGCTGAATATTTAATTATGATCTCTGACAAAGCTGTATCTGCAGAAACAGTGAGGGTAGATACCGTTATACCAACATCTTGTTCCATTTGCAGGGCCATCTCAACATGCAACAGCTAAATATCACAAAACACTTTAGTTCAGACAAATAAATTAATGTCAGATATTCTGAAAGCTATCTCCAGAAAGGAGTTTGTACTCCCAAACAATTTACTTGGAAGTTCAAACATGTAGAGAATTAATTGGCTTTGCCACATCAGGCTAAAAGTCACCATTAATTCTGTATGTATCTTTGACATATTTTCACATTCTTAAGTCTGGAAGTATTTTAGTCCTTGTCCCTCAGGCTCATCAGGAAATTAAGGAGAACTTCATTTCTTTCAGTATCACCTGTATGTCATTACTGAGCTTAAAATTGGGAAAGGAGGTAGCTGAGGAATGTTTTCCTAATTTGCTAAAGCAATTACAGGAATTTATAAATATAACCAGAATTTATAATGGAATTCTATAAAGAATATTCATATATTCTATTTTGTTTTTACTTACAGACCCTGACTGTCTTAAAAGCACTTATTACCATCAGGACAGTAACTCATTTTTACAGAAACACAGTATGATGAAATAATTCTGCTTTTGCATAGAAGCAGTCATCCATTAATCTGTCCAAGCCATAATAGAATGTAAAACCCAAAATCTTAACCTATGAAACTCAGGTTTTTAAGTACATTGAGGTTGGTGTGTTATGTTTTGTAGGTACTGGGGAAGCCAATCTTCAGGAAGCGGATAGTCTCCTGGAACCCTATCTCCAGAAGTTTCCAAATGTGTGTATTCTCAAAAAATTTAGTAACAGCAATGTACTTCTCTAACCTTAAAACAGTAACTGAGTATTTTTCTCATCTCCTTTCCAGGGTTCCATTATTCTGTTTTATGCTGCCAGAATAGATATACTGAAAGGAAATTTTGAAAAGGTAAATGATTTTTTTCTTTTTAGGGTTTTTGTGTGTTCAGCGTGGGGGAAAAATATTTATGTCATCTAAGTAACTTATTTCAGTTGGACTGATAATTATGCTTGTATCCCTGTTTGTGTTTGTTGTCAATTTTGATTTCAGCTTTCTCTCTAAGTGAGGCTAGAAAGGGAAGTTTATTTTGTTTTACTAGTCAAGTGTTCTCCACTTGGGTGCTAGGAAAGAATTTGCTCTATAATTAAACATAGTTCTCATGTGGAACTGTAATTGAGCCAGTTTTCATCATTCTTACTTAATGATGTCACAGGCGCAGTTGAGGTTCCAAGAATGTATAGCAGCCCAGCAAGAGTGGAAGCAGATTCATCATCTCTGTTACTGGGAACTGATGTGGTGCCACACCTTCCAGCAGAACTGGCTTCAAGCATATCGGTATGCAGACCAGCTCAGCAAAGAGAGCAGGTGGTCTAAGGTAAATGGGTAGGTGGATGTTGTTATGATACACCAGTAGTCTCTCTGCAGTTAAGTTTGCATTTCAGTTTGCAAATAAGTGTAATTTTTGCTTCTGAAACCCATAAGCAAATAGTACCAAAATGATGGATTTAACTGGGTAGTTTAGAAATTTTTATTTCAGATTCCGAAGCACCAGAACCATAACTAACAATGCTGCAGTCATTCTGCAAACAGAGATACTTACCAGGTTTTGAAAGGGAGAGGAAAACTGTTAACTTACATCTCAAGCCAAGTTCTAACACTTACTAATAAAACTTGGCAGAAGAAACTGTGTTTTTTTAGTTAATTATTAAGTGACAAGAGCACGCCTACTCAGCAGATGCTTTGCAGCATGAAATGAGAAGGCTGCTGGAGACAGGGTCTCATGAGAAAAGCTGGGCTACCTATCTTGTTATCATGAAGATGTTTCTCAAAGTATGAACCAAGCACAATCTGCAAGTAATTTTTGGTACGTCATTTTTGTGTGTTTCTTTCTAGATTAGTGCGGTGTTATGCTTAGTGGAAAAGGGATACATCCAATTTTTGTCAGAAGAGGAAGATAATATATTCAACATGAAGTGTAAATGTCTTGAATACAAATATGGATTATTGGTTTTTTTTACTGTAAAGTCCAGTTATTGAACTTTCCTTGGATTAGTACTCAGATATTTTCTTCTGTTTTTTTCAGGCATGTCTCTAAATGTAATAGGTCATATAATGACAGTAATGAACTTTAGAGTTCTGCATTTAACCTCATCTCTCTATGTGTGATTTGCATGATTAATATTTCTATTCTATGCCGGAGACACCCTTAATGTTCTAACTTATTTATAATATGAGTAAGTATGTTGAAAATAAAATTATAGCGTAAATTACGTGACAAATGAAATGTTAAGCTTCTGTAGTTCCACCTGCCTGAGAATTAATGGAAACTTGTTGCTACAGCAAATGGTGTGAGAGATTAGAGTCCCTGGAGTATTGACTGAACACTGCAAATTAGTTGTGGTAATATGTTGCTGTTTCTTTTTTAAACAGGCAATATATGTGTTCCAGAAAGCAGCAATTCTGTGTATGCTTCCAGAGGATGATTTGAAAAGGACTGGTGAGGACATTATATCTTTATTCAGGTAAACATTTATAAAGCAACTATATGCGCTGCCTTTTTTCCCCATATAAAAGTTTTTGAATCCAGTATCTTTGCCTTGTATGACTTTGTTCCTACTTATAACCATCAGCTTTTCAGTTTTTCTCTTACTTTTAGCCTCAGAATATTTAAAATGCTGCTTTTATCAGCAAACGTACGTCCTACAACTGTAGCATGAAACAATTTAAGACATTACACTTCAGAGTTGCAGAGCAAATCTTCATAAACAAAATAAGATTAAAAAACTTTACATAAAGCAATTTCTATTTTCTCTTTTCCTTCCTTGTAGGCAGGTGGAAGGTCTAAAACAGAGAATTGCAGGAAAATCTATCCCAACTGAGAAGTTTGCAGTAAGGAAAGCTCGACGCTATGCAAGTCCTCAACCAGTGAAGCTGATATTACCTGCCTTGGTATTTAAGTTTGCTTTCTTTTCACCCTTTTAAAATAGAAAAAAAAAAAAAAAGAAGTATGTTTTGTTATACAGGGAAAGAATAATATTGTCAGGAAGCATTTGCCTCTGTGTTTTTAAACTTCTCTTTTAAAAGAATTATTGCATTCATGCAAGGGGATTTTTGTGAAATTCACTAGGAGCTGGATCATATTACTGAGTAGTAGAAGTCCAAAACCAGAGTCAGATTTTTCATGTCAAAGTTCAGACATAGAGAGAATGATTGCTGTTGCCACATGAAGCTGGAAGTCACCTGGAAACCTGTATGGGTTTCTAGCACATATGTTCATATTCTTTAGTTTGACAGAATTTCAGTCCTTATCTTCTAGATTCATTGGGAAGTTACGGATTACTTCAGCAGTTTCTGTTCTAGTGAACATGAAGGGTGGTGGGGTGTTTTTTCTTACATTGATTCTGGGTAAAATGTGCAGGAGTTAATGATGCTTTACTAATGTTATTCTGATTTCCGATGCTTTTAACTTCGAAGGCATTTGTGCTGCAGTCTGTCTGTGTGTGCACAGTAATGATACTTTGCATATGTATATGCTAAAATTTTTGCAGATGGATAATTTAGCAACAATTCAAGATGAAAAACATAATTTGAGAAGGAGTTTCTTCTGTTGAAGCTCATTTATACAGAGAGTCCTAAGAAAATTAATCCATTAGTTTTAAAATTCATTGTATACTCATTATGTATAAAGACATAAATAATAAGGTTGTTTTGGGCTTGTATAGCACAGTGCTATTCTGTTGTGAGTATACATCATTGGGCTTGATGTCAAATGAAGTGTCTTTGAAGAATTTTTCCACTGTGAGTTAAGTCAAAATAAACATAATGTATGGTGATAGTGCAGTAAGTGTAAATTAGATAGGACTACAGAACTGAAATGAATTTAGCATAATGTAGTTGATAGTGTCAACACTATTTCAGACTTAGGTAGAACCTTTTTTTTCCTCCCGAAAGTGCACATAGTGACAGCAGAAATATAAGCAGAAATATTTCAACAGTCTGTTGCATCAGCTTCAGAATGACATCAGGCTTCATATTTCAGAGGTGTAATTACAAGTCAAATACAGTAGAACAAATTATACTCTTGTGTTTGTGATGGTTTGGTAGGGGTATCAGCCAAGTTTCATATTCGTTAACATTAACTCTGTGTAGATATTCTCTTATTCTCGCTGTGCTAGAATGTAATAATGTTTAATGCATCAAAACAAGCTTATTATTTATTGTACCGAAGCATTCGGGAACCTTTGTGCTAGGATTTGCCTTGATTTTTTTTTTTAAAAATCACTTTATAGGAATTATATAGAAGTGTGTATTGGAACCACATGCAGAACGTTTTACCTCTTTCCAGTGTTGCACCATATGGAAGGAAACAGACTATAGGTTATAGCACCTATATATAAACACACTGTGGGTTGTACGCATATGTATGTATAGTGTATATATATGCACACATCCACAAATATACACACAGAAATTGTGTAATCCTGTAGGGTGTAACTACTTTAATGTGCTTCTATATTTCACATGGCAGAGGCCACTAGTTGAACCTGAAATACAGTTTGGCTGGTGTTACATGGATGGTGGTAAACTATCGTGATAAAATCCATTCAGTTTAGTTTTCAAAAATATATGAAACTGCATGATAGACTCTTATTAAAAAGGTGTCAAAACATAAAAAACTTAAAAACCCAGGCTACTTTGCCCATACACGTTCAATATCATTTTGCCTCCCCCTAGGCATAGATGCTCTTCTGCAGCATTAAATTATTGTTAAGGCAAATGTGATTGTCTTTGTAAACTTTGCATGTACTGACTGCATGTCCTGTACTCATTGTGGATGGGTGGTTGAGGTTGTACAGATACTTTTATTCATGGGCTTCTTCACAGTAAGTGTTCAGGCTTTGAAACCGTTCATATTGTTTAAAACAAGGTTTTTTAGGCAGTATTTTTATGTGCTCAGAATGTTCCATAATAGCCTTCCACGAGATATTTAAGTCTCTAGTTATTAACTCTCTAGTTAAATATTTATGCAATCCCATGCGTTTGTTTCATTTATTTTTTTTCTCAGGAAATGATGTATGTCTGGAATGGCTTTGCAATTGTGGGCAAAAGAGCAGACCTCACTGAAAGCTTACTGGTAACAATTGAAAAAGAAGAAATGGCTCTACAAAATGAAACTAGTAAGTGATCAGTTAAGATGTAGTAAGAAATGCTGATGTTTTTCTTTACTTCTGTCTACTAATATTTTGTGAGGTAAGTGTTCATTCAGGCAATATACTATTAAATCTACTGAAATTTTGGAGCTGCATGAAAATTGGTGGTAATTCTTCAATATGTTCTTTATTCAGCTTGACTCATGCTGCAGAAGAATACAGAAAATTCTAGCATGTGAGGTTATTAGTTACAAAACTTAACTGATTCTTACAAAGACATTCTGGTCCATGAGAGCATTCTTGGAGTGTAATCTGCAAATTTCTTAAATATCTGAAAAATAATTTGTCTAAACCAATCTATACCACACGTCAACTTTACTGCTGAGTTCATATACCAAGCAGAATATAACTAAGTATAAATAATGAAGTATTATGCATGAGGGGTTTTTTTTTTTTTTTTACTTTCTGGCAAAATAAAATATTTTTGCTAGTATAAAATAAAATATTTTTAATGAAAAAAACCTTTGACCGTGGGTTTAGATCTTGATTTATTTGAAGCATATATATTCAGGGTATTATTTAGAGAGTCAGTCCATAACTTATTCTTAAAGGAGCTTAAGTTCCATTATTAAAGCAACTTTACTGCAGAAGTACCTAGGTTTATCATATTTTATCAGGTACACTTCTCCGTGGACTTCTGAGTTATTCTGGAATGAATAAATGTTATCTTTTTGCACATGAAACTACTTAAATGGTAATTCACTAAAAATAATTTATAATGAACCCAGGTTTTAATCACAGCAGCAATTTAGGAAAGGCTAGTTTTTACACGATTGTAACATTAATTGTGAAATGTACAAGTACGTGTAGTTATCATTTACATGTAAACTGAGGTGATGCATCAGAAATTATGCAAAGACATACAAGAGAGGTGTAGTGGTAAAATTTGGATGATATAGTAAACTAAATGAGAGTAACTTGTAAGACCAGGACTGAATTGCATCCCTTAATTTTTTTTATGGTATTCTTCATGTATCTGCAGTATCAGTACTGTGCCTCTTAAATCTCAATCGTTTTTCCTTTTTTTGTTGTCATATTGAAACTAAAATGTAGCGATATGCAAGACATCTGCAGTATAGTAATGTTCCCATGCGTTCTGTACTGAGGGTTCTGGCAGAAGCTTCTGAGAATCTGGTGCTGTATCATGCAGAGGCTTGTACTATAAGTGCTAATCAGTTGTAACAGTGGAGTATATTTCCTGTCAAATTCCTAAGAAGAGATGCACAAGGCACCAAAATAAAAGGAACAGAAATAAACCCAATATGTTTTTCTTGTGGAAATATGCAGTTTATGAATAGGATGTAATCTGGAAGCATATTTGGGGTTTATGCTTTCTATATCTTCTTTTAGTAATAACTGCAGTTGAATGTAGTTTTGTTCTGGAGTTTGCATCTGTAAGCCTGATTTGCTTTTAAATATATGGATTCAGACAAGATAAAGACTGATTACAGAATTGCTGCTGAATTGAGACCCAAAGAAAGTAATTAAGGGTATTTAGCAGAGTGTGTCAAGGATACAAGGAAAATTTTAAGAGACGGCTATCAGTACTAGGTAACTGCAAAGAACTGCTAAGATGCTGTAGGAAAGTGTGTTAAATATGCATACAGGTTATTTAGGGATTGAGACTGCTTAGAGCTGTTGATACTTCATTTGCTTCAAGTGAAGAGGCACAGCAAGGAATCTGCCAAGGCCTGAAAGTGGGTTTTTGTTGCGTAAAGCAGAAAATAGATGTTGTAGAAGGAACAGATGAGAGACATCAGATTTATTTTTCTCCCTCGGGATTTCTGGAAATCTTATTTTTGCACATTTGTGTCATCTCCAAGATACAAAAAGAATTTTGTAACTTCAAGAAAAATTCTCTTCTTATATGTTTTATTATCCTGTTAATGATATTTTTTCTGATATAGATGACTGCAGGAAGATGGTTCTCCACATTTATTGCAAGGTTGTCTGTGTTAAATTGGCCTGTGCGTTTACTGTCATTTACTTTCAGTGTTTTGGCATAATAGCTTTTCTTTCTGTGTGAAATATCAGGGGAATACTAGTTGAAATTATTACAGTCTCGCAAGCTTGTACTGACATCAGTGCTTACCCCCAGTAATTTCAAATGAATGAGTCCTTTAGGAGACAGTCACATGAATCCAACACCTTAGCCTGGCAAAACAGGCTAGAGGGAGTGCAAAATACTTACTCAGTGCACTTCTACCTGTCACTAAAAGCGCAGTCTGTCAGTTATTATCTATCAAGATTTTCGGGGTTTAAACACAGACAGAAGTAAGCATGAATGTAGTGGCAAAGCACTTTGCTGAATCCTAAGATGCTGTAGTGTTGCATATTTCAGAACTGTTTACATAAGATTTTCTTGGCAGACTATTAAGAAAAAAATTAACGTGACCTTAGAGAGATGGTAATTAGTTATAAACAACATGATCTAAAGGGAAAGTGTTTTGCTTCCTGAATTGTTAATGTATGTGCCACCATCTGTCTATCCATATGTGTTTTCTTTCCTTTCTTTTCCTTCCCCGCACCCAGCAAGTGCTATAAACCAAGGCAACAAGAATGAACCACACTTGTTAAGGTTGTATTTCTGAATCACTTCACTAACGCTCTATCATCAGCTATTTTTAGTGCTATTGAGCTTAAAACTTCCTTGAATTCTCCAAATGTTATAAACTGCTAGTGAAGCTTTTTAATGACATGATAGTAATACAAATAACTGTGGCTCCTTGAATTTGTGCTGCCAAATAATGCTTCAGAAATGTTCTGCAGGACAGAGTCCTAGTGTGCTCTTGTACTTTTTACGTTACTGGTGTTACTGGAGGTCTGCCAGTGCTCTGCAACAGGGGAAGCTATTAAGATAATGTAGCATGAAGGAGGTTTCATCTCACACTGTAGGTTTTACTTGCTGTTTTAAATGTCACAAGAACAGAAATCTTTAACTGGTACCAGTTAAATCTTCAGACAACACTTTTTCATAAAGTGGATATTTATGCTTTATTTGTACTGACTTCCAGATACAGAAGATTGGGCAATATCTGACTGCAATTTCTTCTTATTGCATCTTGGCCTGTATCTTTAAAGAGAAAGATATAGAGTTATATACACATACATCTTCTGTAGTAGACCATATTTAAAGTCTGGAGGTTATGTATGTTTTGAGGTATAAAATCCGAGAAGCAAGGTTCTGAGTCTAAATACATATTCTAATTTTCCTTTTGATGATATATTCAGATTGCTTGATGTGTCATACTTTTACTTTTAGATCACAATGAATACTATACAGATGATGCGTGCATGTTGCAGTTACTGAAGGGCCTTTGCCTGAAACACTTGGGAAGACTCATGCAAGCTGAACTGTGTTTCAGTAAAGTAATTCAAAGGTAAAAGTAACATAAACAGGCTTTTCAGTTTTGTGTTTTGTAGCTTTGAGTGAAATTTATGATACCACTGTAGAAGCAATCATGTTAGTATTTTGAATAATTAAACTTCGTTCTTTTAAGGAGCTGGAATTAAAATATTTTTGAAAGCAGTTCAGAAACCACAAAGCTTTGCTAGTATTTTTCTACAGCAATTTAACATTATATAGTTTTATGTAGTTTTATATAGTTTTAGATGAAATAAATCAGCCTGACAGGTAATGCATTTATATGAATACATTTAGAATTACTATTATTATAATGGTTTTGTATTTGCAGAAATATCAACGTAAGTAAAAATAGATTTCCTGTTTGGGTTTTTTTTCAGGATTTAGTACTTCAGTAGTTAGCACTTTTCTGTGTAGATGAGAAATTGGTGTTGTTAAGTGTTTCAGTTGAATACTTGATAAAATCATAACACAGGAGTGTCAAATGCTTTAGGTTTCAGATCCATATCTACTGCAATAACTTCTTTATGTAACATTAAGTCATATAATAATTGCAGTTGTAAGCTTTTTAGAACTTTTTGAGTAATTAGGCTGAAAAAGCTGATTTTAGACGTGAATTTTCAATAAATAATTTAGAAAAAATTATATTTACAAAGAATTTGTTACATATAATTCTATTGCTTGTTGTCAATTTTTTTCCGTCTTGCCTTCTCTTGTTTCTAAGATTCTAAGTGAGTTGGGTGAAGCACTTAGTAATTTACAGGGCAGTGGGTTTTGACTGGTTACAAATTAAAGGAATGCTGTTTCTGAAAATCGTGCTGCAAAGATAGTTGACAGAGTGAACACTTCTAGAGCTGAGGCATCTCAAAAATCTTCAGACAACACTTTTTCATAAAGTGGATATTATGCATAGGGAGGAGAAGTTTTCTGATAAATTAAATTTCTACATTCTGGTCAGCTTTACTGCCTACATTTCTTGGGCTGCTACCGTATGTTACAGTCTGCTTTAAGACATTTTCTGTGTGTCAAGGCTTCTCTTGGTGGATAAAAGTCCTCTTTGGAAGTGTTGCTCTATAAATATTAAGAGCTTTTGCAGAGCTTCTTGTAAACTTTCTTCACTGCAATATTGGTTGATATTATTCTATCCAGATAAGAATCAAAAAGAGTTGATTGTACACAAGAAAGCCTGAAAAAAAAAAAAGACATGAGGTGCCTTCTTCATGTTGTTCTGTAGTGAAAAGACCAACATGCTGTAATTTGAAAACTAAGTGGACACAGACTGGGACAGGTTGTTGCCATTGACCTTGCTTTGAGCAGGGGATTCAACTAGAGGAACTCCAGAGGTGCCTTCCAGCAATACTGATTCTGAGAATTTCTTGCATTGAGGAAAGTTGAATTTTCTTACTTCTCTGCTGATTTGTTCAGGCAGGCTAGGTGAAGGGCATCTCAATTCTGTGTGTGTGAAGGAAGTATTTGTGTTATAGTGCCTGACCTAATAAACATTGGTTTTATCTCAAGTAATTTTTGGGGATGGTTGGATTTTTTGAAGTATAAGTCACACAGTAGGGTCCCAGTCTTGGAATTTTTTTCATGGTAGCTTGAATAACATACTGTAATACAAATATGAATTAGGAAAGAATTAATTTTTCATTGTAGATGGTCACGCTACTGGTATTTTATGTATATTAACATGTACAGAGAAAGGCTCCAGAGTGTTTTCTCTGACTATGTGCTTTTATAGGCAGTGATCACATTTAAATTTTGACTGGTCACTTGAGGAAAGGTTGTAATTAACCATTTCTGTATTTTTCTGGTTTTTTCCAGTGAGAAGCACATAAAATATGATACTTATTTGGTGCCATTCACCCTATATGAATTGGGTCTTCTGTACAAACAACAGGATGTGAGAGAAAAAGCAGTAAGATACATAGAAACTGCAAAGTGAGTGGATTTTTTAAATTTGTGTCAGCCAGTAGATTAAGACTATCCGAGTAACTTCAGGAATGAAGGCATTTGTTTTTTCTTTCTGACAGCCTCTTTGTGGAATACAAGAATTGTGTACATATATTACATATCTCTCTCTCTCTATATATATCTGTGTTCTTGACTTGAAAAGGTTGTCTGATAATAGTTAAATTCTGCAGTTTCAAGAAACTGTTCTTCAAACACAGTGGAGTGGACAAGGTCAAACAAGAGGGGGTGTGAAGGGAAAATGTTGCCTTTTTATTCAGGCATGGGGCTCCACTGCATGCGTGGAGAAAGAGAAAGGATCTATACCACCTCTGTCCCAGAGAGTGGCTGGGGGGCTTATATATGCTGCAGTAAAGGTGTTAGTGGGTGGAAGTCAAAAGCCAGTATGCTTCCAACCACCTCCCTTTTCTCTTTCACATTGTGTCACAGAAGAGCATTAAGAAGCTAAATTTACTGCAGAGCTGCATGTTGACGTCATCTGTAGATTGTACTGTGGGGTAGAATTTTCCCCTTGTGTGTACAGAGCAGTATACCAATCATGCAGTAGTGTAAATGTGAGTGAGGAACAATCTCCTAAAACCTTTTTTGAGAAAGATGGTTGTTTTTTTGCCTTTTTGTTTGGATTGCAAAATGTGATTTCCCTCTATTTTTAATTACTCTTGAGTTGTGTTTTAAAGCTGAGCATACACTTTTAGCTAACAGTTTTTCTTTTCTATAGTCTTCTAGCTTGTGTTTTCACAGCAGCTTTCAGTAATTGAGAGGGTTGTTGAAAGGATCAAAACAAATGAAAGAGATGTTGCAATGTGGATTAGGTTTATTGGGACATTTAATTATTAGTACTAGTATAAGTCTCTGCTCAGTTTGTGGAGTAGCTTTAAATGTCTTATAGCTCATCTGTGTATCCACCTGTTTCATGTTGAAAGAATGAGGGTGTTAACTTTGGTACTTCAGTGCACATATGAAATAGGCCAAAAATGTTTTTCTTAAAATAACTTTATTGTTTGCAGAAACAACTACAAAGAATACTCTATGGAGTCCAGGTTGCACTTCAGAATTCATGCAGCACTTGACAGTTTGAAGGTGTCGCCAGCTTCAACACCTTGAATGAGGAGGGATGCTTTTCATGCATACAATGCATACAGTAGCCTACACAATCTCTTAGCAATCATTTTTTTAATAATGGAAAATATACAACCTAGTGATTGTTTTCTTTCATCTCTGATTTGATGTATTTCATTCCTCTAGACTGTTCTTTATCTGTATAGCATATATGCTATATATACTTGAGACTTTAAAAAGACCTTATATTTTGTTTGATAAATATAATTTAATATTTCACTTTGAATGGGGGATATTAAAAAAAGTTGATGGTGCAATAAAGTTTAATGCAAACATTTTATTTTTTTTATATGAAAACAGATGCTGTTTTTGCAGTGGAACTGGTGATAATTTCTGCATTTTGTGACAGTTTGAGTTTCTGTAGTGTGCTTGCTCTGGAACAAAAATGAAATGCCTGCAGATAACCTTTACTCACATTTGGAGTACCATGTTCTGAAATTTGTGTTCCAGGGATAAAAAATTATCATCTTAATTTCATTTTGGGAACAAAGTGAACCTTCCTGAAGTGCAATTTTTTTACAGTAAGATAAAGTTAAGCAGGGCTACAGGTATAATCTCTTTGCAAGTCTGTTTCACTCAAAATTAAGTGGTTACAGGGTGTATTTTTCGGTCATAGAAAAGCAGGGAGGGCTAGTAGGGACATCCAGAGATTATGTATTCTGCATTCTTGCCCTAAAGCTGAATCAACAGTTTTATGTTTTTCCTGACAGATACTTGTTTAACCTGGCTTTAAAAAAAAAAAGCCGGTGAGAGAGATTTTGTGACTTAACACAGGATGTCTGTCCGGGTGGGAAATGACAATTTTTTTCCCTATTTCTACCCCATATGATTCTTGGCACAACTGAAACTGATTGCTTCCCATCCCCCGAGTCATGGATCTGGAAAAAGGATTGTTATTCTCCTTTTTTTAGAAGCAGTCTTCTAATATTTGAAGACTGATTCCTTGTTGGTATTCTCTGTTCTTGGATTCCAAACAAAAGAAATAAAAATTTGCAGAATGTATTTATTTTCCTAATGATAGGAATAACTCTTATTAATCCAAGTTTTGTGCATTCAAAAATGAATCCACTTTTGAACTTGGAGTTAAGTAAATGCAAATATTCTAATCAGAACTTTTTACTTTCTACCAAAAATGTGTAGTTAAGATGCATTTATAAGTGCACGTAGTTTTCTTTTTACGTGAACAGTAGCATCAAATTGAGTTTCCCAGTTCATCATAGTTGCATTCTGGTAGCTGTCTGTTCTTAAAAATAACTCTCATTAATTATTGCAAAACTTGTCCATTTCCACATTTTATTAATGCTAGTATATTTACCTGTGCATGGTAAATTAATACTATGTTCCTATGTGTGTTTCTCTGCCCTTACCTTCCATCCAACAAAACAGAACTAGAGAAGAAGGTAAAATGTGTGTTCAGTAAATAAGTAACTGAAAAGTTTCTAATTAAACAGTCAGTATAATGAAAATTCTATCATTAGTCATTATTCTCAGGTGGCCAAGAGCACAGCTTTCTTTTATGACTTTATAAATACTTGAGTCATTTAATTGCATATAAATCTGCAATACACTGTGAGTGTAATACTTACAGGGGAAGTAAGAGTTTAAAAATATTAGCTAAATAAATACAATGGGTCTTTCAAAGTGGAAACCTGATCCAAAGTCTGTCGTCTTCGGTAGTTTCGATTTGTGCCTGTTGTAAATGTGCAACTAAATTATTATGTAAAAAATATACACCTGTAGGTTTGACGGCTAGATACCTGAGACACTGAATCACTGATAAATTGCGTCATGCTGATCTTATAATATATCCTCTTGACTGAGTTAAAGTCAAAAACTTAATTGTGTCTGTCAACAGAAATTAGCATATGCTACCAACTGACTGGTCTAATTACTTGCCCATTTATACATACCTGAATATAAACTGTAGGGAGCAAATACAAAATTCTGTACATCTCATTTTCAAACAATACTTTTAATACCTCTCTGCATGTTTACATGTTCAGTTTAGGATTATTTTGGTTTAATCTGATTACTAGATTGTAGCAATCAAATGGGACCACATTATTTTCTCACAAAAGGTGATGAAAACAATTGCTAGTATAACTTCTCATTTTTGTTTCAAATGGTAATTCACTCTGGAGAAGAGTTAAAACTGGGACTACAGATTCTCAGGAAGGAGCATGAAGTAGTCTCTGATCTCCTGTTTTTGTGGAAAGTGTCTTACCATTAGTATTTTATGTGTGATTTGGAAAAGAAATCAAAATTAACAAGAAGTAAGCAATGACCTTCCTTAGTAGCTGATTTATTGAAGTTTTAGTACCAAGTGTCATGTAGCAGTGTACTTTCTTCATGGATAATTATACTGACTGCAGAGAGGGTAAAGGAGAACTCTGTTTTCTTTAGTTCAGCCTTCCAAAATCAATATTAACGCCCTGTATATTTTACACTTTGTCTCTGTTGGGATCTGCCTTTCTGCACTCATGCAGAGAACCAGCATATCAACACGTATTTGCGATATGCTCTGTAGTGTTTTGAGGCCCTGAGGTCCCCAGTGTAAGTACTATTTACAGCTTGTTTTCTTTTCTGTGCAGCTGTACCAAACTCATTTGTTAGAAAGTCTGATTGATCAAGATTCTTAGCTTTGCTCTGGGCTTTTTTCCAGTTTAATAACAGTGGAAATATAAATGTGTGGGAGTGATTGTAACTCTTCACTTAAGGCAGGTCTCAGTAGTGCTGTAGACATGCTTTGTCTTCCAAATGCTGCTGAAAAAGCGTGTGTCTCCCTGACACAACGTGTTGTTGATGCGGTATTATTTAGCACGTAAGTGATATATGGCTAAGAGACTGGGCAGTAAGTCCGTGGCTGCTTTTTTTTCTTATTCTTTTTTGCCTGATGCATACTATACTGGGCCTTAAATGCAACTCTGATTTAGTCTATGTTGCTAAAACCTCTATTGATGATAGTAGGAATTATAATATATATAAGAGCAAAACTAAGTCCTTAGTTTAAGCAAGCAAGGCTAAACTTAAATAATGTATGTTATGGCAAAAGATCATTCTGATCTTTCTGATAATAGATGCATATTTTTTTAAGGTGAGAAGTAATAAAATAGCCTAGTTTATAAGACAAAGCTTCTCTTTGATTAAGAATTGCCTACTTAGAAAATATTACAAAAAACTTCCTGTCTATGTGTATCATTCAAATGTTTAGTCTGTTGGTGAAAGATTGTTTTATTGTGGTTTTGAAGTCCTAGCTCACTGCTTGTTAACAAAGGCTGAAAGATAATACATGTTAAAAGAAAGCGCATTAAAGATTGTTTTGTATGTGTTCTAGTATACATGGATAGTGTCTGTATTTAGCACCTTACAATCAGAAAAAAATACAATGATCAGATCCTCGTTATGTTTCTAAAACACATTGCTAACTTACATATAAATGAAATAATTTCTTGTAACAAATCCTACTTGGACTTTGCCATTGTTTTATAATCTGATGTTTAATGTCCTTTTATTTCTCTGTGTTCTTATTCTGCATAGTTCAACAAAGTATGTTTATATTTGAACTGGTGGTGCAGTTTATTTGCTTCTAAACTACTGAGGTTTGCACATGGTCATATTTGGTACTTAAGTAAGACCAAGGTCAGAATAATGGAAGAAGAGGGGTGATGAAATACATTCTGGTTTTAAGAACCTGTAGAAATGTTCATGTTGATGCATTGGAATGGAATATCACTTCAATGGAATAAATCACTTTTTATGCTTGTGCTACCGAGTACTGAATTTGGTATGTATCCTAGTTATGCGTAAAGAACCTTTCGCTGAGATTATCAAAACATTATGAACAAAAGAGGCCAGTTCTCAAGTTTAAAACATGTTATCTTCAGCATATAGCTCATTATATAACCTATCTAGGCTGAGAGGTTGTACAAAGCTACTTCCCAGCAAATAGGTCAAATTAATTGCTGTGATTTGAATTGTAAGAATGGTGATTATGGTTATCATAAGAACAGAGATAATAGATAACTTAGCTCACAGAAAGGCAAAAGCATGGACATGCTCTTGTATGTTTGTTTCCACCTGTAAGACACTAATTTACTCTCAATTATTTGATGTACTTTAGTACAGAATGAAATCTTTGCAGCTAAATTAGAGTGCTTGCAGAGTATTGACTAAGAAAGTACTTTGAACAGAAGAAGAACCTCTTTTAGGAACTGCATTTGGCCAAAGTTGTGATATGTTTATAAGTCTTAGCTATAGTCACCTGATTAGTTCACCACTTGGGCTTCATATATTCCAGCTAGGGAAAAGATATCAGTGGTGCTGGGACTTTAGCTCAGTGTGCTTGTTTGTAAGATTTTTTATTTTTTTTTTTTAAATGTGGTCTTGTCATTTACTCATTTTTAATAAATCCTGCAGGACAACTTCTTAAAGAGCTTTTTAGCTCCGAACTTTGCAGTTTGTAGAAGAAGAGCCTCCAGTAAAAAAACCCAAAGCCTGTGGTTAGCCCAGCAAATTCAGTGTTTAATGAATGCAATGTTAAATATTCTCCTTTTTTTTGTAGAAGTGTAACCATGCAGTTCCAGTCTATGGGAAAGCACACGTCAGCTGGTAATCACAGCTAGACCTCCTAGATTTAGTCACTTGTTTGAAGAGATAATGTCTTCAAATATGTTAGCAGTAGCAGGTGGCTGTAGTCTGTGCTCCTGTACCATGAAAAGTGGTAGGTAGAGCATCCAAGCTGCATTGACCACATTGACTGCCTACCTCATCTGAAGCCATAGAACGAAGAATACTCAGTGTTGATGACATGCCACTGTGTGGAAAAACTGAGGTTCTGCTGAAATCCCGCTTGCGAGTTTAGTATCCTTATATAATTGAGCATGTAAATGTGGATCTCAAAGCTTAATTTTCTTATTGTGATGTGATTGTAATACTATATTAAGATAACTTTTTCTGAGATGCTTAAATGACTTGCTTTTCCTTCAGTATCCAAACTCAGGGTAGAGGGTTATGTAAAATTAGGTTAATGCTAGTTATATAGCTTATGTTAGGCTTAATTTGTTGCAGAGCATTAGGAGATCTTCAGAACTAAACATGATGTAGAAAAGAGGGTAGTATGAATTTAAGTGTGGTTTTATTTTTAATAGAGTTTTACTCAAGGGGGAAGAGCTTATGTCCAGGCAAAACTCAATTTCTAAATATGCTGAAGTGTAAGTATAAAACTTCCATCCAAAACACTCAACCCACTTTGATTAGATAATGTTTCTCTCTTTTAAGACAGCTTCTGTATTGCATGATTGGTGAACCTACTTAAACAATATTTTACAGAGAAACCCAGCTGTTGCTTAAAATTTTATATGATTTAGCATGTGCATGCACAAGCTTTACTTTAACAAGATGCTTGCCTTATACCTCTTTCCAAACTCTACAGCCACATTTTCATTAGTCTTTACATAGGAACAGTCAAAACTTCCATCGTCCATTAGCAGCATTCAATGAGAAAATATTAGATGTTTTTTTCACCTACTATTGATTGTTTTATATACTGGGATTTAAGGCAAATTGAAAAAAGTTTACACTTGTGTATCTAATACAAATAAAGTTCAAGATTGTTTTCTTTCCACAACTCAAATGGAGAGTATTTCTCCTGTGTTTTACATGCCTTTTACTAGACTGTCCATATTCTGTGGAAGCAATTTATTTCATATATTCCAGTAAATAATACAAGTACTACAATAATCATTGTGTCTGTTGTATAATGAATCTTTGAAGTGGTAGCTGCTTTAAATTGGATTCTTGTAGGTTGAAAGAACAGGAAGAGGGCTGAAAGAGGAATGCAAAGTCTCTATAGAAGGTTAACATTTAAACAGGATGCTTCTTAAAAAGCAGTATGCTCTGGATACCAATGACAATACATATATTTTAGCATCTAGTGAATATGAAACGACTTACAGAATATGCTGTGGCTGTTTTTCTTCTAAGATTTTTAATAGTTTAAGCAGAAGGAAGTGAACAAACCTTGCCTGAGAACTGCAATCTGCAACTGGATTACTGTATGCTGTTAAATAATCTTGCTTATTGAACAAGTCACTGTCTTTTAAGGAAATCTGAAGAAGAGTTTAATAAGCCAGCTTCACATTCTGGTTACATGTCATAAGTGAAAAGCTACTGCATTGATATCTCTGAAATTTCTAGAGTCGTACAATCTACTAAAATCACATTGCTGCTTTTCTTGTCTAACCAGTTCCAGTGGATAATCTTCAGTGCCGCTTGGTGGACTTGATATTATGAATGTTCTGCTTTGTGTGTTTTTTGGTTAGCTGCAAAACTGAGCTTCAATTTTACTAACTGACATTGGCAGTACAAAAATTGAAAGTTAACTTCTGCTTTCTGATACAAGCAAGTTTTATTTAACTTCAGAAATCTTACCTGTGTACCTAAATGAGATTTGATCTACCAGTCTGAATGCCCTCCAATGTGTGGTGTGGAAATTTTATCTGGGTGAACTTTCAATATGTTATATCCTCAGTGTTTCCGGTGTGTGAAACCCATTTGGACATTCTGAAGGTAAAAGGGGAAAACAGAACCATCATTTTGCTTTTATGTTTCTTCCTTGAGTTTTTCATTACTTGCCTAGGACAGCTGAGTTGGAATGCTATTCTCACCTGCCTGCCTGACTGTCTGAAAGTGGTAGAAGAGCCTCTGAAGAAAAGTATTTTGTCTGCCATTAGTGTCTGTAATAATGCAGAAGCGAGATACCTGCTTGTCTTAACTAGCTGTAGCAGTTGCCTCTATTTGGAAAGGAAGGTGGATAGCCAGGGGAAATTTGGGTGTGAAGTATAGGAGTGGACCACAAGTAGGGATATATTAGATAGGCATTTCTCTAGCACACAAACCATTGATGTCACGTTACACTGTGGGACCAAACAGAATAATGTGAAAGGGTAAAGCAAATGGGATTGTCATAGAAAGGTCCCAAGTAAGAAAAATTATAGTGCAGAGTAATCAGTTTCTGGCTAAAAGGAGGCAACATGATTGAGGGGTAATGCAGAACAAAGCATTTTTTTCTGCTTAAGAAAAGAGGTGATGAGGATAGAGCTTCTGTCAGGCTGAATTCAGAAGTACCTGTGCTCCTGAGCAGGCTGTGGAGAATGAATTCTGCTTTTACAGGGACTGTAGTCAAAGAAACGATGTACAAAGTGCAAACAAAAGTTGGTTCACAGTAGTTATTTTGAAATACTTCAATCCCTACACCTGGGTGACATCTGGACAACTGCTGATTTTGTGTAGTTGGAGTTCCCCTTTGACAACTGTAGTGAAAGTGTGTTCTGAGTTCCTGTGTGAAGGCTTTGTCTCTGTCATCAGCACAGCCTGAACAGGGTTCTGTGATTGTGTGAAAACCTTGCAGAGCTATAGCTAATGGCCGTTTCTTAGGATGACAAATATCTAGAAAAAACTACTAAGTTGTGGAAAAAACATGGCAGTTTTGTAATGCCAGAACTTAAACTTTTTATGGTCTTTGATTTTTTCTGAGTTACACGAAGAGATTTTGCCTTTATCTTTATGAATTGCTGAATAACTTGGCAAGACTTTGTCTAACATTCATTGTGTTCGTTCTGGGTTAGAACTAGGCAGTTATTTACATACAGATGTGAAGAGGGATTCGTATATCTGCCTGAACTTTGTGCATCTATCACAGCTTTCCTCAGAGGACCTCCAGGAGAAAAGTTTAGGGCAGGTGTCTCAAATGAGGATCAATACTGATCAGACCAAATAGCTAAATTAAATCAAGCAATATGAAAATAGTCTGTCTTAAATCGTTACTTGTGTTGCCTTCAGTTTAAAATTAGAGGTTGGGGCTGGCACCTGTCGGCTTCCCACCTCAAATATGCTTCAGATTCACTGACAGTAAGGATCCTAGCTAGTATAAACGAGTTGCTGGTGGCTACAGACTTTCTTTACATTCTGAAAAGCTGCTCAGCCAAGTCTAGTTGTGTTATGGATGCCAGCTGTAATCAGGGCCAGTGCACAGTGTTCCTGGAATAAACATCTTTCTCAAGAGCACTATTCTTAAAACCGGTTTTATAGGCTTCATTGCAACTGTCTGTTCTCAGCTATAGCACAGTGTAATACCCACACTCATTTTGAGGGGATTAAAAAAAAATATAGAATGAATTAATAGCAGCAACAATTTGCATAGAAGCTATAGTAGATAGAGCCTGACATCCTAGTAGAAAAAGCTAGAAATGAGTTTATATTAGAGTACAGTTTTTTTCAGAATTATAATAAATCTTTTCCAAGTTTGCGAACAGCTGTTTTACTTATTCTGTCAATGGTCCTGTAAGCTCTTGCTGTTGAATTTCCTGTGCAATCTGTAATGTATACGAACCTTTACACTGTGTGCTTTATTCGTGGGGGGTTTTTTGACACAGATGCTGATACGACGACAGCAATTGAATTTTTTGACTACATAATAAATGGTTTCTATTAAAAAAACTGGTGTTATCTGTTTAGAGGTGATTGTCTGGCACTTTGAGGGACGTGATTTATGAATACAGTGCAGTCAAAGAAACTGTCCATTTCGCAGACTAAGAAGGAGTTTTAAGCCCTTGTTTTTTCCTGACTTCGGGGGGTTGTCAAAGTTTTAGTATACCATAAGGCACTGAGGAAGAGCTTGAACTCTTTTTATAAGTATGTTTATATTTTGCCAGTTGACTTCTGGAGACCCACTTATGCTAACACATTTACTGTGACAGGTAACCTGGGAAGATTAGGATGCTGCCTGGTTGTGTAGGGATGGGGTCAGGAAGGCCAAGGAGCAGCTGGAGCTGAACTTGGCAAGGGAAACAAAGACTAACAAGAAGGTCTTCTACACATATGTCAGCCAGAAGAGGAAGGTTAAAGAAAGAGTAACCCAAATGGTGAGTGAAAATCGTGACCTCATATCAACAGACAAGGAGAGGGTTGAGGTATTCAACAACTTTTTTTGTTTCAGTCTTTACTGTCAGCTGCTCTCCTCACCCCTCCTGGGTCAGTGGGCAACAAGATGTCGACCAGGAGGGTATAGCCTCTCCCATTATAGGGGACCATCAGGTTTGTGACCACCTGAGGAACCCGAACATGTATAAATCTATGGGACCTGATGAGATGCATCCCAGAATCCTGAGGGAATTGGCTGATCTGGTTGCCGAGCCACTCTCCATGATATATGAAAAGTCATGGCAGTCAGAAGAAGTCCCTGGTGATAAAGGGGGACATTGCGCCCGTGTTTCAAAAGGGTAGAAAAGATGACCCTGGGAACTACTGACCTGTCAGCCTCACCTCTAGGAAGGTCATAGAACAGATCCTCCTAGAAGCTTTGCTAAAGCATATGGATGACAGGAGGTAATTCAAGACAGCCACTATGGTTTTTCACCAGGGGCAAGTTCTGCCTGACCGACCTAGTGGCTTTCTGTGATGGGGTAACTACGTAGATGGACATGAGAAAAGCAATGGATGTCATGTTATCTGGACTTCTGTAAGAGACTTAGACACGGTCCACAGCATTGTTTTCTCTTAATTGGAAAGGGATGAATTTGATGGGTGGACTGTTTGGTGGATGAGAAATTGGTTGGATGGTTGCATTCAGAGGGTAGTGGTCAACTGCTTGATGTTCAGATGGAGATCCATGACAAGTGGTGTCCCTCAGGGGTCTGTACTGGGCCCAGTGCTGTTAAATGTCTTCAGCGATGACACAATGAGATGGAGTGCACCCTCAACAAGTTTGCAGATGAGACCAAGCTGAGTGGTGCAATTGTCATACCAGAAGGACAGGATGTCATTCAGAGGGACCTGGACAAGCTGGAGAATTGGGCTTGTGCGAACCTCATGACATTCAACAAGGTCAAGTGCAAGGTCCTACAACTGGGTTGGGGTGATATGCGGTTTCAATACAGGATGGGAGATGAGGTGTTTGAGAGCAGCCATGCAGAGAAGGACTTGGGGTGCTCATTGATGAGAAGCTTGATGTGAGCCAGCAATGTGCGCTTGCAACCCGGAAAGCCAACTGTATCCTGGGCTGCATCAGAAGAAATATGGCCAGCACGTCCAGGGACGTGATTCTCCTCTATTCCACTGTTGTGAGACCCTATCTGGTGTATTATGTCCAGTTCTGGAATCCTCAACAGGAGAAGGATATGGAACTGTTGGGACAGGACCACAAGAGTATCATAAAGAGGATCACAGGGCTGGAGCACTTCCCATATGAAGACAGGCTGAGAGAGGTGGGATTCTTCAGCCTGTAGAAGAGAAGGCTCCAAGGAGACATAGCCACCTTCCAGTACCTGAAGGGGGGCTGCAAGAAAGCTGGGGAGGAACTTTTTACAAGAGCAGGTAGTGATAGGATGATGGGCAATGGCTTTAAATTGGAAGGGCGAAGATTTAGACTAGACATGAGAAGAAATTCTTCATGATGAGGGTGGTGAGGAAATGGCACAGGTTGCCCAGGGAAGTTGTGGTTGCCCCATCCCTGGAGGTGTTCAAGGCCAGCTTGGATGGGGCCTTGGGCATCCTGGTGTAGTGGGAGGTGTCCGTGCCGATGTCAGGGGAATTGGAACTGGATGATATTTAAGGTCCCTTCCAAACTAAACCATTCTATGATTCTGTGACCTAGATGATTTTCAAATTAAGCTATTTTATTTTAAACCATCAGTGAAACATTGTGGAGGGGAACATGATCTCTAAGCACTTCTGACAATGAAATAATACAAATGTAAAAGGCATAATGATTATGTTACATAGCCAGCTACTTTATAAAGCTGAGTTCTGCAGCATTGGAATTCCCCCAATACCTAATGCTGCTATGCGAAGACAGTGCCTGCAAGTAATGAGTACGTCCATGGGGGTTTCTGCTTGGTGTCCCTAGCTGGGGCACAAGGGGATGGAGAAGAAGGCCAACCACAAATTTTTCTTTCTATAATACTTAGCCTGATAAATTTGTGATTGGACAGCATGCGTGTGCTGAAGGAGTGGGGAGTGGGTGTCTTTTCTTTTCAGTTCTGCCTGTTAATGAAGTTACTTTTTCTTTGCAGGGGGTAATACAGTTACAAGGGGTGGAAAAGCATCATCTATATTATCAATTTTAGGTCTACATTAGAAAACAAAAACACCACCAAACCAAAAAAACCTCTAGTGGTAACTTTTGCACCAAGGACCCTAGAATGAGCTAGGATATCAAACAATTTCAGAAATAACTGAGAAAACTCCATTCTTCATTGCTATTCATTTAATGAAAGCTCATATATCTTTAGTCAGCTGGTGGTATCATATAATTTCACTGAATCTCAACTTCTGAAATCTATTTTCCAATCCAGTAAATAGTTAGCTACATAGTGAAGTACATACTTCTTTCAAGGAAGAGAGCCTCTTGGATTGATTCAATAGATTGATTTATGGAACAACAGTCATTGTAGAAAAAGATACAACAGTGCAGAAGCCATGTGAAAGTCTTACACTGAAAGATTTCTTCAAACACAACTATAAAGAAAATGCTAATAAGGGCCAGAGTGAAAAGTGCTAGTGGAAGTAATCATCACTTGATAAGCAACATGAAAATCGTATTCTTATTAAAATTTTTTTTGTGCAATTCTTTGAGTTGTTTGGAGTACAATCCCTGCTTCCTCCTGAGAAGTATTTTAAAATGCAATGCATTTGTTAAAAATATCCCTGAAAAGGTACACCTGGAGAGAGCTATAGTATTGACTAGTAATCCTGGCAAGAAGAAATCTGGATCTGTTGCAGTAACATACTGCCTTGTGAATGTGAAGGTTTTTGTGAAGAACATGTATGCAAATTCATCTCATGCTGTTCTACGTTTTAATTGTAGCTTGTAGTATTTTTGTAAGAAGTCTTGCTCTTTCATCTGAAACTTCTTAAATTACAAGATCATTTTTGTAGTGTGGATCTGACAGCTCAGCCAGTAGGTGAAAAATTTTAGCAATCATTAAATCAATTAGACTTTCATGAACTTGCTGCTTACATGCACGGTTTTTAACTGTCAGACTTCTCAACTGTCAGTCACAAGATCTGAATAAGTACGTTACCTTAACAGTGAGATTTATGGGGAGAGACAAGAGGACTTTCAAGAAAAATCTTAAGTCTGAAGTTGGAGTTAATTTGGAATAGAAAAACATTGTCTTGACCAATTTAAAGCGCGCAGTTAAATTATAACACTCAAATAACAGATTGGGGGCATTTTTTTAGTTGACGTGTTGCTATGACACCATGAAAGGAGCTGATGACTTTTGTTAAAAGACTAAATGAGATTGGACTATTCTATTTATAATCGAGTACTCTACCAGAGAGTCTGCTGCATTGTATCTGAGCTGAACCAGAAGCAGTGCTAAGAGACTGACATAAGACCTGATCCAGCACCTGAAGAGTGAAATATGTTCATCCGTAAACCAATCATCTTTCCAATAGATGCTTTTCTGCCATCTTGTTCTCCCAGACTATGCACATTATGTGTTTGATAACTTGCATACTAAGATTCTCATAAACATGCAGCTAAGGTATCCTGGATGAATGGAGTACTCAGATAGTGTTTTAGCTAGGAACAAGTCAAGTAACACATCATTCTGTGTTTATAATTAGAATTATGTTCGGTGAGTTTTCATAAGTACAAAAAAGACAAAAGAAGATGTTCCAGTACACTTTTGAATGAGAAGTTAAAAGGATTAGCATAAGCCTTTGTTAATCCCCTTTACTGCTGCAATACAGCTAGGCTGAGTAAAAGTTTTAACAGGCTGACTGCAAAAGCGCAAGGACTCAGCTGGTGTACCTACGTAGTTTACAGCAGGCACGTGCAGCGAGCTTCCTGGACATGAATCTGCTGTACTGTTAATTACTATAATTAAAAACATTGTTTCTCAGAAAATAAGTTGCTTAGATAAATGTAGCTGATGGCTTTTCTCCCAGCTATTTCTGGGTGAGCATTCAGGTAACATTAAAACTGCCCTATTCTAGCCAAACATTGGCACCTGCTACCCAAATTGCATGGCAGCAGCCTGGGCAGTAGCCCTGCTGATCTCAGATGAATGACTTTGCATTATTATTCCTACTTCAAATTAAGAATAATCCACCATTACCCACGCAGTGTGTCCATATAGATTCCAGTGTGTTGTGTGTGGCATGACTATCTGATCATACTACTTAGTCTCTATGGCCTAGGCCAGCCACTGCTGTAGCCCTGTGTGGTTTGCATTACTGAAAAGACTTGAGAAATACCTTGCTACATCTTGTAAAGAAACCAGAAGTCTCCAGTGGCATAGCAGCACCACCTGAAGTTTCAGGTGCCGCATACCAGGGGCTTCGGTGGTTGTTTTTAATCCCCCACAGTAGCTTGTGTTGGCTACTAACATATACCTCAGGTACTAGAAAACAACATACCAGCGGCGAAAGCTTGTTTAGATCAGTTTAGCTCAAACACTATTGTTTTTAAAAACAAAGCTACCACCTCTCCCCCATCATCTCTCAAATCTTTCTGGATTTCTGGAACTGGGCTTCGTGGCGAGCCAGCAACTGGTGGTACCAGAGGCAGTTTCAACCGGAAAAGGTTGAAATTTTGAAGGCATGAAAATCTAGTGGTCCTTCAAGAAGTGTTAGTATTTTCTCTTTAATCTCTCCACTTTGTTTACTGTTTCTGTGAGCCATGAGGGGTGAACATTTCTGTTACAGAGCCTGGATGAAGCTGTTTCCGAGATGAAGTTCAGCAGGCCTTGTGGGACTATTCCAGTTAAGAAATATGAAGGCACAGCTACCCTGAATGCCAGTTTCTAGATGTTGGAGAATAATAAGGAAAACATTTTCTGGCATAAAACCAGCTGAAATTCAATCAAACCCTGATTATCTGAGCTCAAGTTTGTTTATACTTCAGGCTTTTTGAAAGGTCTTTTCAATCTCTTACTCAGTACTCAGTAAGCAGCTAATTTGTTGAAGGATATGATTTTGAAGAAAGCCCCATAGAAGGGTATTGAACTCTTTGTTTGAAAGAAAATAGATTTTCTTTTGTTTTGTTGCAGCATCAGATTTTTTTTGTGGCCAGTATTCTGGAAACTCAGCCAGTTTAAACTATATTTCTTCCTCTCAGTTAATGTTGTTAATACCTTGTACGAGCTACGTTTTAGTACGCTGCAGTGTTGTTAGAGCATGTTAGATGAGGAAAACATGATTATGAAACCTAGAGGCTGGACATCTCTGAACAGGCTGTGCCCTGTTTTCATGGCAAAAGAAGGCGTGCACTTGGCTTATTCGAGGCTTTGTCCCATCACAGCAATTTAAAATGGTAGAATGATCTGCTAGGAGTATGAGCAGCATATCCATGAATCTTCAGATTTAAAAAAAGGTGACATAAAATGCAGCTTTAATTAAGAATTGTTCTTTTGAGTTAGGAAAAAAATAAATCCCTCCCTCCTCCTTCCCTCCTTTCTAATGCTCCTTTGTTTCTAATATTCTTGTGGACATTAATAAGATTTTAATCTAAGAAAAGCTCTTGAACTGCAATTTTCAGGGCACTTTAGCTTCAATCTGTAACAGACTCGCTCAGGGAAGTGTTTGTCCTTTAAGCACTTAAGATATTTCACTTACAATTTTGGGCCTGTACTGATACCTAGCATTACTATAAAAATAATTTCCTGTTAACAATCTCACTGGTCCACTCTTCAATATAGTGAGACTTACAGTCCAGCTTTTCACATCACCTCAAATTTGGATTTTAGTGTTTTCAATGGATTTCAAACTGCATTGGCCAATGTTTAATTTCTGTCTTGTTTAAGAATGTACCTGTTTGTCAACTAAGGTCTTAGGATTTCAGAGTTTAACTTTTTCATACTTTTCCCTACACCTCCTTTGTTCTTTAATATTTATATTTTCTCTATTTTACATCAAATGGTTTGTTTAAAGCACATATAAATATATGCAGGTTGAGCTAGTTGTGATTAGATTGTTTACTCTTGTTAGTGCAAAATTAATAAGCACACTCACTGTGTGTGCAAATATGGGGTCTTGAGCCTTTTCCATACATTTTCAGACATCTTAACATGCTGCAGGCATTCTTCATATAAATGGTATGGATGCCACCCTACACTTACTGAACAGGGAAATTAAACAGGGCAGAAGAAGTATAGAAAGCTATAACTTTAAATTTTCCAGCTTAAAAGAACTGCACAGTGAGTATTATTTTTAACATGTGAGAGGGCATACATGGTAGGGCTTGTGGGTGATGTGGTACTTTCCCAGTGATAGATGCAGATAGGGCTGGTTAGGAATGAGGCTGATATTAGTCTTGAAACTGATGTTTTCCAACCAGTCACAAGGAAGAAATCACGGATGGTGGAGATTGGTTTGTCTACTATAGGGGTGTGGATAGTTGCATCTTTACCAACAGTTAGGCCTTGCAAGGGAAGGCAGCCCCAAGAAAGCAATTAAATAATTTAAGTTTTATAAAAGTGGTGTATTGTTATTGGACAGAGAGAAAAAAACACAGTAACAATGTATTTCTAAAAAGAAGGAAGCATTTTGATCCAGAGGGACTTTAGGATAGTTTTAGGACAAAATCTGAATAAGCTCCTGGAAGAGCTACTAGTAATGCTCCTGTTGCAGGATGCTGGGAAGGGTGCTGTCAGGTGGGACCCAACAGCGGGTCCCCTGCCAGGGACAGGAGGATGCTGCCCAGGGACATCGTTCTCACTAATGCCAGGGAAAATGTCTTGGTCTTCCTGACCATGGCAAAGGCAAATTCAACATGAGTAAAACAGAAACTACAACCTTATTGTACTGTCCTAAATTGCAGTGACTGGACAGCAGCTCTTGGGCAGGGTTCCTGGAATAACACCAATTACGTGATCTGCAACCTTTCACATTTCCTTTTTCTTTCCCTCTTCTAAGCTCATCCCCTCTACTATCTTTATCTCATGCCAAGCAAATAACCTCAATGGCCAAATCAGCACTTCCCAGAACGGAAAGACACTGCTCCTCAGGGAGAGCAATGGCTTCCAGGGGATTTCCCTCACCCTTATCAAAACAAACAACAAAGAAGAACTTTAAAATTGCAGAGAAAAATCAGCTCTTTACAGGAGCTAATTGAAATTGGGAATACAAGATGCTGTGAGAGTTGTTTTTCAGGATATGAAAGAGATGGCTGTAGCCGTAACAAGATTTACAGAAGCTGAGAAATGTGGGCAACGTTATTGAGGACGATGTTCTGGTCATCGGAGAAACAGTTGGAGGACAGAATGCAGATGACTACAGATTATAGAGAAATGGTATTCACAGAGGAGACAGCAGTCTCTAAAGCAGAAAACAAGACCCTGAGTCTAAAGGCATAATGAAAATCCTACAGGTATCATGAAGATAAAACCTTCTTAAAAATGGGTGTCATGAGTTCACAGCTGTAAACTGGTCATGGGCTTATTGGCTGTGTTGGATGCAGACACACAAGGAAATAATGAGAGGGACAGCCAAAATACCAGCTGAGAGGACAGTTTGACATGAAGTTCTGTAGCCCTGTAGACATGGTATCTGGCAGACCCAAGGCATATAGCTGCCATAAAGGGCTGCAGAAATTTCTTTGGAGGTTTGTGGTCAAGAGTAATGATGTATCTGAAACTACCTCAGAGGGAATGATGGAGACAGGTGGAGGTGAATTGTTTCCAGACTTCTCAGACTGTCTCATGCATTGCTTATTCGGCTCTCATGCAGTTTGTACTTGGGTTCTGTGCCCATTCTAGAGCAGAGCAGTAGCAGAACTGAGGTGGATATGTAGACTCCGAGCCAGATGCCAGGACTGGGCTTACGGTCCTGATACATTGATGTCCTGCTCCATTCACAGGAGAGAGAGCAAGCATTACAAAACATTGAAAATCTGTCCTTTTCCTACCACAGAATTCCAGGCAGGTGTCCAGCTGAGAAAGGAATGTGAACCA
Source organism: Cuculus canorus (assembly GCF_017976375.1). Taxonomy (NCBI): domain Eukaryota; kingdom Metazoa; phylum Chordata; class Aves; order Cuculiformes; family Cuculidae; genus Cuculus; species Cuculus canorus. Next base: position 22,982,410 of record NC_071441.1, on the reverse strand, counting down.
GGGGCTACTGCGAAAATAGCTGTGTGTGTCACGGCTGCAGAGGGGAGCACAGCAGAACCCAAAGAGGCTACTTCTGACTGCCAGCACCTTGCTTTGCTTGCTACCTTGCACAAGAGCCAAGAGAGATAACAGAATTGTGTGATATGAAAGAAATAAAAAAGACCTGCAAGAAATATTAGATAGTAAAGCACGAGGACCAAATGGGCATGCAGCTGATTTGATGGGATGTTCTGAGGCAAATTACTTTCAATTGTAAATAAAGTTTGTTAATGCACTTTAGAAACAAAATGTTTTCCCTCAACTTAATTTAGCCCACCAGGAAGAAAGCCAAAGATATATAGAGTGCACAAATCTATTTTGTTATCTTGTAGAGATTATGATATTTTTAAAAGTCAACCCAATTAGATTAGAGACCAATATGATAGGGTTTTCACAGGACAAGTTTTCTAGAAGCCACTGCTCTCTTAATCACAGTGTAGAGTGAGCATATCAGCTTTGCTGTAGCATTACTATTTGACTGACCAGGGGTATCTCAGCAGAGGATACACTCTACCTCCTGAAAAGGGAAGATACTCACCCAGGCAGCCACTCTCTCAGCCTGCATACAGGAAAAGCAGTGATTTCCTGTTTCCATTACTACTTTGGGTAGTGGAGCACACTCACCTTGCATTTGTCAGAGCTGCCTGGCGCCTTGCACTGCTGACCCTGCTGGCTCTGCACAGCCTCAGTGAGCACCGATGCGGGCTCCGAAGGTGCTGACACAACAGTTTACAGTTATGGACACCAGTTTGATGAGTAGTGAATTATGTGGAGCCAAAATTACACTGTGTGTGCAGTAATTTAGCTAGTGTAGCACAAGCCATTTTCTGGTACCTTGCAATATTAGTAATGATTTTTTTGCCAAGGTTTTGGTTTTTAGTTGTTTTTTAGGTTGTACCAGTCAAACTCATATTTTCTGTCTGTGTAAGATGCAATATATCTGTTTGTGCATATATCTGTGTGGGTGATAGTCTGCAGAACCATTTCCGACAGATATTAGGTTTTTGAACTACATAACCCAGTCAGCAGGATTTGAGTAATTGTTCGGCATATTTGTTGTATGTGTATTTCATATACAAATCTATATTAACATGTATTTATATGGTATCAGTTGCTGTAGTGTGTATATATATACATCCTTGCAGATACACACACACACATAAATATGTGTATATATGTTTAAGTATATTTGCTATTTAAACATCTGTTTAAATAAATGAATACTATTCCACTTAGGCATAATTTCATGTAATAATGTCACCCTTAGAATTATTAATTTCTGGCTGCTTGGAGTACACTTCTTCTTTCCTGTTAGTGCTTACGCTGTAGTTGTAGCACAGGCACTTACACAGAAAGAGTTATTTCAGGAGAGTACGACTGGCTCTGGAGCCTGAGCATCCCTCCCACCGGATGACCACATGGTCACTGCTGTATTCTTGGGCAGAGTACTCATCTGCTACAGATGTAGTGCAATTGCTTTTGGTGCAAGGTGGTGCTGGTAGCTCTGATGATCCTTAGGCTTCCCAAATTCAAATGGGAGTCCACCTGGGAGTGGCCAGAGCTGATGATTCTTGTTCCAAAGGGAGAGAGGTGAGCTCTGCTGCCAGGTAGCAATCACATCTGCAGATTATTTTGATGAAGCTTTACTTAAAACCTGATGGCCACGTGCAAAGAAACACCCAATTAGGTTTTGGTTGGGCTGAAGTTTTTACATTCTGATTTTTTTTTCCCTTTCTCCATTAAAGGTTTCAATAGCATTTTTGGTTTTATAAACATTTACCTCTGCGAATTTGAAGTGAAAGCAACCACCTCATGGTCAGTAATGTCTCCATGACTTGGGTAGGTCCATGACTTCTACATCTTGCTCTGAGGATGTGCGTATGCCAGACATTTCACACAAGAGCATGCACTGAAAAGTCTTCTAAACCATAACAGGTATTTCTAAACTTTAACAGGCAGCATTTCTCATATGCTTTCTGTTACAAAGGCAGACTCTTAGTTTCTTAAAACAATACTCCTTATAAGCCTTGGAGGTGAATAAAAATTATTAACAATTTTAGAATAGCTACAGTATGACTTTTTATTACTAGCAATTTGTGACTTAGGACATCTGAACACCTTGGATCTCTAGGAAATTTTGTGTTCCCTGCAGAAGCTGGGAGTGTTCTTCTTTCCAGTGATTTCTAGGTTTGTAAGACAAACTCTAGGACTGATTAGGGATAAAACCCCATCTCTAAGGCTTTGCTTATAAAAGAGGAGGAGGAGAAGTATTTCTGTTGTTTAATTGATCCATTGTCAGCTATCTAGAGGCGTCCAGAAGCCTTTCTGGACATAGTTTCCAAGAATGAATATGTCTATACTACATAAGAGCTCCAGCACAAATTTTCCCCCCTATTTTGGCGTTGCTGTTCTGTGATTTCCTCAGTAGGTGGCAAACTTCACAAGCTGTAGCTGGCTGGAATTTTTTTTATTTTTTTTTTTTCCTCCTGCAGGCTTTTATACCTCAAATAAAATAGCGTGTGCTGGGAAAGCTTTCCTTGGACCTCATCCAAATAATATTTGCTTCCTTTCATTTGCAAAAAGGAACCACTATTGCTCCTAATTCGATCATTCTCTTTTCTAGGCTGATCTGTGAAAAGGCAATAGTTGCTGTAATGGACTATTTGTAATACTTTCTGTGTGTAGAGCTCTTTGAGATTGTTGACTAAACAACAGGGAAAACGTCCCTTTTTTTGAAACACCTCACATCAACTCCATCCCTGAAACACAGGCCGGATTTGTTCATACCATAGAACAATCGTTAGTTAACATAAGAAAAAGCACTGCCATTTTTTTTCCTGCATGATAAATATCCTCCAGTGCTGCTGTTTGTTTTAGTACCATTATTAAGCATGGGGAGAACATTTGCAATTCTTCATACCTCAGAAACAAAGGTGACCTTGGAGAAACTCAAAGAGATCCCTCCAGCATACAAGTAAAAGGGCTTCCATCTTTCAGCAACTCTCTAACCTAATTTCAAGCAGTGATCCAGAATAAATAGCTGAATGGTACAGAGAGCGGGATCTGCCTTGGGTTTTCTTTTCGCTCATGGACCAGTGCCATTTCTACTAAGCACTGGAGGGCTTTGTAAAGAACTGATGTCTCAGAAGGCATTTGGAAGTAAACAAAATGGACGTCTGATGCACAAGGACATTAAGAAAAGAGTTTGAAGCGTAACAGGCTGTGGAAGGTTGGCCTGACCCTTACCAGAATCTCTAGAAGTATTTGTTATCATATTTACAGTATAGGACATAATGCACTTAATTTGTACATTATTTTGCACAGATGCTTACTCTGTAGATTTCACACAATAGGAAGAGAGAGTGAAAAAAAACCAGAGAACATATAAGGAGCAACAGAGAAATTTCAATATAAGATTTGAAAAGAGAACCTCAGAAGTTTGGAAGACAGTTCTGTTGGAACTGAAGTTAGATCTGTTAGGCTTACTTTTAACCTTACAGAATATACACAAAGGACAAAATCCTTCTATTCCACAGCAAGTCCTCTGCGGGAATATTTCTGGGCCTGTAAGGGAGAAAGATTGCTTGGTCACTGGCAAGAATGAAGTGTGTTATTGGAGGGAAAACTGAAACCAGTTGGATTGTAAGGTGCTGTGGTCTGAACTGGAATTTGTTCTTCTGAGTGGTCATGATGACAAGCTACTCATCTAGGGGCAGGTTGTTTCATAATTCTGTGCCTCTGTTTATTTGCACTGCTGACCATGAGGTCCTCAAACAATAGTAAATGTTGTTTGAAATCTGACATCTACCTTTTGAGCTGGAGGGCCCGATCCTGCAGGGGTCTGACTGAGGAAAGCATATCGGCTTTCTGTGGGAGAACTCTATCAATCTCCTTGTCCTTGGATCAGGTCTTTACTCTCCTTTGCACTTTCTGCCCTGCATTGTTATTTCTTCATCCTCCCACCTGCAAACTGGTTAACGTAATCACTTGGTGTGATCATTTTCACAATACAATACTATGTTTCCTATCTCCTTATTTCTGCTATCCCTACTTGTTCTCTATATAACTTGTCAAGCCTGTCTGAACTTGTGTTTCTCTTAATCTTATTATCCCACTAGGTCTAAGGTGAGATTTCCTCTCCATACTCAGGCCCTGTCGTGTCCTCCTCTTTTTTCCCACCTGCTCTCTGCATGCACCCATCTCCTCATTTTTTCATTTATGCCCCCAGTTAGTGATGTGGCAGCCATATTTCCTGAGGGAAAACTAGCTCCCACCAAAGCAAAGTAAAATGGTAGGAGCTCATAGCCTTTCTGAGTAGGCATAGGCATCTTAGCCCCATGGGGGCTGAAATGGGAGACTAAGACCCTGTTTTGGTAAGGAAAAAACAGGCAAGTCAAGTGTAGAACTGGAAGGAAACCGTGCATCTCCTAATCAGTAAGAGGGGATCAAAGCACAGCACTAGAGATGGGGTTTGAAATGGAGGTCCTCCAGGTCTGCCTCTGACTGTCCTTCTAAGAAGACAAACTTCAAGTTTCATAACTCACCATCTGGAGGAAATGTGGAGAGCAAAGTGCATATTACAACTTGTCACGTCTGCAAGCATCTGGGACACCAAGCCAGAAGGGAGACTGTGCCATTTCAGAGTGATTCCTTGAAGCAGAGAAGAAAGAAGAAAGAAGAAGGGGATCCTTCTCACCCTGACCTGGCGAATGCAGTCAGATTGTCAGGCAAAATTAAGCAGATATTTAAGGCATGAAGAAAAAGGCCATTAAAGCCAGAGAGTTACAAAAAAATGTTTGGGATTAAATTCAGGGAAAGGTGGAAGCAGACTGAGGTGCATGTACTGAGCTGAGTGCAGAGAAAGATGCTGGTATGGAGGCACAACTATTGTGGAGCTCATGCTGAGAACCGTGTCACTTGGGAAGCCAGGTTGTAAGTGTCTTGGGAAATACAGTATGATTTATGGCGTAGAAGGAGCTGGTGGGGATGGTGGGAGGGAGAGAGACTAAACATGGCTTAAAATATTTGCCTGAGGGTTTAGGTGAAGTACACTTACCTGCCTATTGATGTCCAACCAAATGCACTTGGTTTCTTTCCCTCTCAACTCCTCAGTGACACAACCTTAAGCCTGGCCCAGGGTCCCTCTGAGACAGCTGAGGAAAGCACCTGCTGACTGGCAGCACAGAGGGCTATGAAGCTCAGCCACCATCACCACGTATGCCTGTACCGGTCTGCACATCACTGAGAGGTGCATGGCGCAGAGGCTGCAGCCTTGGCCTCTCCTAACACAGCGCTGTTGCTGCAGGAGGCATCAGCCCATCCAGGCTGCAGCAGCGCTGAGTCCCATATACCCTGCTATAAGGGTGTATCAGGCTCCAGGCTCCAAGGTTTATGTCTGCCTCCGCTCACATTAAAGCTGCGTGAGGAAACTTAAAAGTCTAAAAAAGGGGGGAGAAAATAAAATCCCCTTGGAAAATTACTTTTGATTAGTGTTGGAGTTTCTTCTTGTCTTTGCTACTGAGAGGATGAATTTTTCTCCATCCGCTACCCAAAATAGGTACATGGCTAGTCTGACTCCACATCAGACGTCTTTGCATGCTTACACAGCTTGGACACTTGTGATCTCTAGCAGCATACATACCATGCACCTTTAAAAAGCAGGTGATTAATAAGTGCCTCATCAGAAAAAGGGCTTTTAAAAATTCCCAAAGGGACAACATGTTGTCAAAAACATCTCAGGAGGAAAAGGATTCCTTGATTCCCTGTTTCATTTTAACTGCAAAACAGAAAGTTTGAAAGCTTAACATGGGTAAAAATTTAAGGAAAATGCAAAGTCCCACTGAGGGAACTTTCATGGATATGCAGTACCAATGAAAAGGAGAGGAATAAAGGTCATGATCTCCTCTAGTGGCCAAGAGAACCAGTATTTCACAAGGAGCTGCCTCAGCTGGGCCTCCTGTGCCATGTTGCACAGGCTTTGGGTTGACTTTTACAGCTAACATCAATAGCAGGTTTCCTCCACCTTCCAAGCCTGTGCCTGTGGGCGGAACAAATTGAAACAATTTGCACTGCACTCATAGGTCAGGATATCCTTCCTTTACCTCCCACCCTAGTTAAATGAGCATGTTTACCAAACACAAGAGACTTTGAGAGAAAGACATGGGTGTCCTTTGCAATCTGATGGACTCCGGGCTCCATGGGCACTGAAGACCAAAATTGGAAGCAACAGTGCAGTAGAGACTCTCTTTGCCTCCTTGTGGACTTCTGGTTTGCAGTATGTAATGTCAGACAGTTGAAAAACACTGTAATCTACACCAAGTCTGTGTGAACTTGCTGCATTTTGTCACACATGTTTTTTCAGAACAGGTGGCCAGGTTAAAAGTGCAGTTGATGTTTGACATGTGGTTCAGCCTGTGTGCAGAAAATGCAAAGTTCACCAAAACCCATTCTGCTTCGTGCCTTTCCTGAAGTTCCCTACGAAATTGTCATTTGTGATTTTTTTATTACCTGCAACGCTTCATAGTCCTAATGTGACAACCTTTTATGGTCTGTGCGCTTGGAAATGTTAGAAATAAAACTTGTTAAAGGCAACAGACTGTCCTTTTCAGTAAAATTATGAAGAATCAAATTGTTTACAAATTCATGTTTTGGCACAAAAAAGGTAAATGTTTGTATAACCTGTAGAACATAGTCCTTCAATTTGCTCTCTGCTTGTCTTGCATTTGCTACACTGCTTTATCAGTATGGATTTGCAGAAGACAAAGGACCTTAAGCAAATGCAATATGAAATTAAGCTTTGTCTTTTCTTTTAACTGTCATTTTCACTAATTGTTTATTTACTTTTTCAGTCACTTGGGCTTCAAGATATTAAAAAACTTCCAGGATTTGCAGTTCCTCCTGGGCATCAGTGACGTGTGTGCATGAGAACTTCTGCAGGAAGACCCTACTTAACTGCTACAATGGCCATGTGAATTCCCTGTTGACTGAGATCTTTGCAGGATGCAGCAGTTACAACAAGTTGAGAAGAGTCTGTTCTGATAGTGTGTGCAAAATCACCCTAGCCTCTAGCCCCAGGTTGCAGCTATTGCCTTTTCTTGGCGTGTCCTATAGGTAGTGGTTGCTCTGCTGTGGGGGACTTTATCTGTGAGTTGAAGTTGAGTACTGTTGGGAGGAAATGTCGTACCAATCATAACAGGGTTATTCATTGTTAACTGTGGCGGTGTAGAAAACAAACTTTAAGATCTAATCCCTACTGTAATTTTTGGAGCAATTAAGATGTTGTAACACCAGTGAACTAGGTAAAATAAGTGAGAACAGAGTCAAGCAAGGAATAGAAATAATGAAGATAGTTTGTCCAAGGAAAGTGCATTTCACATTTCTAATTTTCTGCCAGGAAAACTTGATTGCTGGTTTTTAGAAAGCATTGTTTTGGAGGCAGTGGTTTGCCAAGTAGCCCAGCCATTTCCTCACCTTCTTCCTGATGTGCAGCATGAGGGGAGTGAAATGGAAAAGATGAAAACAGAAAGCAAAATGTTAGTTCCTCCTGAAGTCTTAGAAAGAAATGAGGGAGAAAACCCACCTTGCTAAGATCACTTTCACTAAGGCTTCTTTTCACAGAGTAAACATGTCCTGCTAAGGAGATGAATCAGCTCCCTGCAGTTCTTCTGCACAGCTCAGACTGAAACTTAGCTGAAGTGGAAGCATTTTATTACTTTTTATGTGCTGAATAATGAATTTTCCAGGACCTGCATTTGAGGAATGCATTTGAAGATAATGGACAAATTTTGAGACTGTAGTGCCCATGAGGATGCACATCACTGTGGAAAGTCCAATGGAAGTTGTATAAAATTGTGTTCTGAAAGACTCTGGAATCCCAAGGTTGGTCAGGGGATTTTACTGCTAGTGAATGTCTATCTGGGAGATGAAGGGAAGCCTTTGATAACTTCTTGTGATGATTAGCGCGCTGCTTCAACCACTCAGTACATTCAGGTGTGGCAGGAACAGCAAATCCTGCATTAAAACAAGTGAAAAGACAGAAAAAAATATTTTTTTCTATTTTGTCTGAAACACAGAGAAGATTAAAATGAGAAGGTATACAGACCAGTTTGGCTTGTTCTATGACTACAGCATTCCCATGAGGACTGCTTTCATTATTGCACTTCCTTTGTACCCTCATGGAGGTACACCTTGGTTGAATTCATCCTGTCATGACTATTCTTGGATTATTTTCATTGGTTCTTGTGATGCACCAGTAGAACAGCAGCTGTGCTAGCTCTTTTCTTGGATAATCTGTGTGGTTCTAAATCAGACCTCAGAAAGTGAGGCAGAGGATGCTAGAATTTACAATCTTGTTTCTACCATGAAAAGCAACTTCTAGCAAAAGCTGCAAAAGCTTTCCTCTAGAGATCAAAAATGGTGCATTTGTATATTTAAATATTGTCCATACAATCCACATACCTTGCCTGCTGATTTTTTCCATCTTGCTGTTTTACGGATGCAAAGGTTAGGGTTCAGTAAAGCACAGAGATTCCTGAGACTTGAGTAAACTCCCTGGGTATAAAAGAATCTGGGAGTTAGAAAATGTGTGATTGGAGACAAAAGTCTTCTACCTCTCTGTATGCACTGTTTGAATTTGCACAAACCAGTGCTCATCTTTCTATTCCCATGTGTCTCCAAATGGGCATAAATGCAATCCATCTGTGATATTGCTTGTTGAAAAATTTTACATGTACTGAATATGTACTTTCTTGGTTTAGGTCAGCCACACCCATATCTAGAGGTCTACTCCTGTCCTAAGCTCATGTCACTACAAACATAGTGAACTACTATATTATTCGAAAACATTGATTCCTCTCAAGGAAATGTAACGTGCTTCTTCTTTTCACTGTCCAACACCTTCATAAAAATTTGCCCAATACAGAATGCAGAAAAGCCCTCATGCTGTGAAGTAATTTCCTTGGGATGGGCCAGTTTCCAATATTCTCTATGGTAGCAAAGTAATAAGAATGAACTCCTCACGAAGATGCTTTCAGGAACTTGGGCTCCCACGTTTTAACTCACCTTTTCCCTAATTTACCTCCAGAATTAATCTTTTTTTTCTAATAGTTTCTTTCTTACTTTAATGCACTAGAAAGGGAATCTGTAGAAAATCATGTATTGTTTACATACATTATGTACTCTTTATGAACCAGATGTCTTCTCTGGCTCCTGAAATTATTCCTGATTTTATCAGTCTTTCCTCTACATAAATCTTCTGTTGTTGTAATAACAGTGAGTGTGAATTTCACCCCCTCTGATTACATCTCACCTCTCAGCGTCGGTGAGGTGGAAAGTGCACCGCTGACTCTGCTTTACTGAGAACTCCCCTCTAAATTACTGCATTACTGTACCTCAGAAAAACTGCCCACTCTTCCCATCTATTCACTCCCTTTGATGACTTATCTTGCACTCATTGTCTGTTCTGTTTGATATTCTGGTATTTATTTCTGATCCTAAAATTGAACTAGTATGTACAAATCATAGCTGCATCTTTCCCCTCTTGAAGCTAGTGGCTCTGTAAAAGATCTGGTGGCTCAAAGGCAGGAAGAGCAGCCACTGATTTTGTCCTTTCCAATACCACAGTCCATGGCATGCCTACAGCTTGTCAGTCAGAGAAGAAAGGCTTGTAAATATGCCATTGTGTCATGAGGTCTGCTTGCTCTATTCGGCCAGTTTTGATCTCAGAAATGTAACATCTACCATCTTTTGTCTTGCTAGACTAGGAAGGGCTTCTGACTTCATCCTCTTTTGTCCTTTGCATTCTTTTTTTATTCCACAGCATATCAAAGTACTGACTGGACCTCAAAAAATGTTTCTGATTCCTTCAATACCATGATGATCACTCTAGCTGACATTTGCAAATGTTGCATTCTTATCCCCTCTCACCCTAACCGCATTGCTGTACTTTTTATCTCTAGTCTTCACCAATCTTCCTTTCCACTTCAACAAAATTAACCACGCCCCTTGATTTCAGGGCTCTCTAGCAGTGCTGTTGGCTTTCTCTCAAAGCCGTCAGCTATGCAGCACAGCCTACATGCTTGCATGAATACCTCTTTCATAAGTTTTTTCACACAGTTGTGTCTGCATGCTTAATAAAGTCAATTTTATAGACAGAATACCCCCTGCTTTAATTTTTAGCTATTGTCCAAAAGCTCATTGGTGAATGCCATTCAATACCATTGCCTTCCTCAATTAGCAAACAAACTGAAATGCAATATAAAACATTAAAGGAACCTCCACTGTCATTCCCTGCTTTGACTACTGAATTGCTACGTGTTTCTTTCAGCTTTTGCCTGGCCCTCTTCTAATCCTTTCCCCCAACCGTTGTTTTTCATGTTGTGGGGACTGTAAAATATCTGATAACAAAAGTAATGTGTCAGCTCTGTAAGAGGGTCATAGTCTAGGGAGTAGAAAAGAGCTCAAACATGCTTTTTGCAGAGCTCATTAAAAAAATGCCTGATGCCTGTTTGTCTGGAATGTCTGAGCAACGCTCCCTGGCTCTAGACATTTTAAAATCTTCTGCTGTATTCTTTGGTTCATCACTTTGACTTTACCCTTGTAGAATTCATTCGGCTTCAGTACCACAAGGTACTGATTATTCCGACTCCTCTTCAAAATGTATTTTCTTGCTGCTTGAGGGTGGCTTTTTCTTTTTACGACTAATGGGTTACATATATCCCTCTTTAAATCCTTCGCCCTTACTATGTATGTGAAATTAATGGCTTTTTATTAATAAAAACAGATGACGTTTCTTCATTTTTGTAATATGTGCATTTATATGCAATATATTATTTCCTCAGTTTTATTGTGTCTTAAATTCTTGATATTAGTGCAATAGGAAAAATACCCCTGTACTGGAGTGCATTGAACCCTTGCAGTCTTTCAGAGGAATTTTACTGTACGGACCAGAATCTCTAATATACCCAGAGTGTGTTTAAAGGCTTGGCCCTGCCGAAACCTTTCACTTTATCCTCACTTCAGGGATTGCCATAGGCATGGAGCAGCTTCAGTTTGGTGTCCCGGTTAGTGTGTCTATTTCATTGGACTTGATGCATTTACTTATACTCCTGCATGCACGACACAGCAGAGTACAGGGCAATCACAGTGAATACAAAGAGTTCAGGAGCACAGATCAAACATAACTAGCTTAGCAAAGCCAGGCAGCCCTTGTGTTTTTACCTTATTCATGTAATTTAGTATTTACATCTTCTGTAAGCTTTCAGATTCATGCCCAAGAAACAGCACAGCTTTCCAGCTTCAGTCAGACCTCAAACACTATTTTAATCTCTCACAGCTGCTGTGCCTACCATAAACTACAGAGCCAGCCTATGTATTTAGCTAAAATGCTTAGCAAAGCTTCTCCGCTGCCTGCAAGTTCTTTTGTTTCAACAAGATGTAAGTGCAAATGCATTTTAAAATATGAAAAGTATGACCTTTATTACTTTATATCTTACAGAAAAGGTTGCAAGATGTTATTCTGTGTGTTCCCCAATATGCTACACAGCATATTTTGGTTCATATCATGAACCAAAACCCAGTTTACAAAGGAATGTTCTTTAACAGTTAATTCTGGCCATGTTTTTTTAATCAAGTGTCTAGCAGAAGACCACACAGGAAGCTGAGCAATGCAATTTAAAGGGCAATTCCTTAGTGACAGCGGAGGGGGTGCCTAAAAGCCAGTGAGACCTCAGGAATGAAAGCTGTCTGGAATAAGGTTTTGATGGCTCTTAATTGACAAAGACCTCAGTTTGGGCCTGATTCCCCATCTGAGTATGGATGCAAAATTTGAAACAAAGTGACCTCAGGTTGTTGCTGTGCTGTAATCTTTCTGCACCAGCAACCCCCGTGTGGCACTAACTGCATCTGAGTATCAAGAACAGCAGCAGGATTATAAATCCACAGTCAGGATGGAGGCGGTATGCTGTGGTCAGTTGCAATGACCTGATCTGTTATTTGAATACTGATTGTGATGCAAGTACTGAGTATTTTCGTATGTTTCTTGGTAGTATCCTTAGTGTGCAATATGCGTTACCATCTGAGAGAATGAATTGAAGTTAGTACTCATAAACCTTTACCTGTCATTGCCTTTCACCAGGTGTGCTGTTGGTTTCTTTGTATGTGAAAGTAATATCCTTATTTTAGATGTCTTTCAGAAGCTGTGAAATTTTTTTTTTGGCTTATTGTTCCTTTTTTTTTTAGTTGATCATCCTTACCCTTCAGTTCTTTTATTAGCTGTACAATCTCTACAAATTCAGTGTAGCAATCACCTGATTGCTGATTTTCCTTGTGAAAATTTATTATGTCTCCTGACCTTTTCTGTGGCATTTTTGGAATTTCATGGTCCTGTTTCCTCTTTTACTTGGATATCTGGTCTGGCTACATTGTTGGAATTTAAAGAACAAGAGCACAATTGCAAGCAACTTCTTGTTAGTCTGGTTGTAATTTCTCTTGTGATTTGTAGTTATTATTCTTGCCTCAATTGGCTTCTCCTCATCCGGTGGTAATAGAGATGCGTCTTTCAGGTAATGAAACTATCCACCAGGCCAGTCACTTATAAACTGGAAGGCTGGCAAACAACATTTTTAGCTGTCTGAAGAATGTGGTTATTGAATTCTGTCCTCCAAAGACCAGAAAAAGATGCTTTGCCTTGCATAAAAATCTGTAATCGTGAATCCTATGGATGTTTAGAAGGAATGTCACCACATAGATTCACATTCCTATAAATACCAGTAATTTCTCCATTGGAAAAAGATGTTCTAACAGCTGTATTTAATTCCTCTGGAATGGCTCTCTTCAACGTGCACTTTGTTAAAAAACAAGGTTTTCTACTGCTGAGTGGTGTTCACTAGTGTTCACCTTGTTTCCATCAGGTTTTGTGTGCTTTATTAAGATAATTTGGTGAGATAAAATGTTTCAGTATTAGTCATCTTTCTGATTTTGGCCAGTATGTTTAAATATGCCATGGAGAAAAAACATGCATCTAGTTGCCACAGTTAAAAAAGCTGGATAAAGACTTTGTAAGGTTTGCCGGGTTATAATTTTTTTACCACCTGCCATTTTTTAAGGATCTGGGATCTGATATGAAAGACAAAATTTACAGCCTACATGCCATGTGTTTAGCCAGGGTTTATCCTGTTCACTCATCAGTCTTTGGTTTCTTCTTGTCATAATTACATTCTCTATGGAACAGTTACAACTCAAGTCATCCAGGAAAACCAGCAACATCATCGTGCAGCTGTTGCTCCCCCAGCTCCCGCTGTCTGGAGGTCTTGCTGGTTAGATAATAAAATACGTTTTGGTCTGCAGAGCGGAGGAGAAGGAGGTCTCGCTGGTATTGTTCTTTCATTAGAGTGTGTAGATGTTATTCTCTCACACATTTTCCCAGTTCCCGTGTTAGGTGGGAATTGCTGCCTCCTCTGTAGGAGTTCTCACTTTGTTCACTGAGCGCCTCTAGCAAGAACTGCAACTGCACTGTAGTCTTGTTTGAATTTATTCCTCATCTGATGAAGTCTATGCTGTATAGTGCAACTTAGCCTTCCATCTGAGATACTTTTGCAGAAGTTGTTACTGGGCCTATCAAAATTCATGGTACCTTTAGGACAAGTAGAACACATGGATTCCAAGGTCTGTCACAAATGGCAGATACTTTTTTATGGCAGATACTTTCACTATGAACTAATGCCTTAAGAGGATAACATGACAACTGGAGTTTTCATGCAGAAATTTTCAGAAGAGATTTCCAGTGGTGATTTCTTGGTTGTCTCTACGCAAACGCAAGACTGGACTTTTAGAGGTAATTTCACACCACCTGTTATTCACAACCTGGCCTGTGGTACCCATCTGGAAAAGTTCAGAAATATTTAAGAGAATAACATTTCTTCTTATTACAAAAATCAGGGTTGTTTGAATCTTATAGGAAAAATATCACCCCTAACTAGTAGGGAGCTCTATTTACAGTCAGGTCTGGACCTGCCCACAAAACACAGAAAAAGAGCCAGGTGGGGTTGACATTCCAAGAATCTTCTCTTTCAGTTGCTTCCTGCATCCTTCATGTGTTGAAGATGCGTTGGTCGAGCATCCATGGGTCTGGCAGATGTACGTGTCTTCAGAGACGTCACCTAATGGGCAGAGAAAACACATGGAACTTTGGCTGGTCTGCAAAAGCATAGCTTTCTGTAGCTATTTTTAGCTGTGATTTTTTTCTGTCAGCTTGTTTTTTTGTTTTTAATTACCTTTAATAGGTATCTTTTGAAGCTAAATAGGACCTGGATAAAGGAGGCAAGCAGATTAACAAGTAATGGAGGAAGAAACTGTTGTTTCTTTCTAAAAGCAACTTGAAAATGGGGGTGATCAGGTCACCCCAAAATACAGCTAAGAGCAGCTGTATTTTCTGTTTTAAGTAATGCAACTGCGACTTAATTGAATTGGGGGGGTTTGTTTGTTTGTTTAAAAAAATTTTAATTTCACAGAGCAGAGAAGGCTCCTCGATGCTGTGATGGAAATTCACTGCAACTGAACAATGACATATTTATGTGACTTTGCTTTTTTTCCTTTTTTATTATCTCCAGACGTAAAATGTCCACATACACATAAAAAGATTTATTCAGACAAGACAGTGGCTAAAGCTGCTCTTTCTACAAAAGTGTAAGCACCGCTACTAATGAAAAAAAAAAAACCAACTAAAACCCTGCTATTAATGGCTTCAAAGGGAGCTAATTTTCCTTCTCAGTTTCTTCTTATAACCATATTTTTCAAAATACTACAAAAATATAATGAATATGCATTGGATCTCCATCCCAGAGGTACCTCCGTCCACGGTGAAAGTGGATGCTGAGGAAAGAGCCTAGAAACAGAGAGACAACCACATGACGTTTCAGCCTTTTTGTTCCACTTCCTGCACTCCATGCTGGCTAAGCCTCTGTTTCTTTCCCATTGGCATCTTTCTGAGCCGGAAGTGGTTTCTGTATATTTAGGGGCTGACTTTTCTTCTTGGATGCACTTATAGAGAAACCTGATTTCCTTAGAATCTGTGTTGGTATGTGAATTGTTATTTCACTGCCTAAAACAGTATTGATCAAATGGAAATTTGTGTTTGTGTAGAGTTATGTGTATATCGAAAACATATCTGCTAGCAATATTTACTAAAAGCAAAGCCCAAAAGAGGACTTTGTTATCTTTTACTGAAAACTTTGGCAAATTTTAGCTGCCTCATTTGAAATTTTTGATAAATGTTGCCGAAGTTGGACTGAGGTTTTATTTCTGTGGTGGGCTCCATCCACCCTGTCTTATCCATTTCTATTTATGAGCTTACGTAAAAAGTAACTTTGAGCTCTGGTAGACATGTCTCTGAGAAAAACTGCTAAAGAATGCTGTTGTCAGTATGCTCAAACAGTGGCTATGGAGTTATATCACAGCGGTGTGTTTTCTTAGGGTTGATGTTTACATTTGAACTAAAACGCTCTTATTGTCTGTATTGTTTCTCTCTTTAGCATTGGATTGGAGGTGGAGACTGTCTCCTGCCCAAGTCTGTTAACAACTGTGTATGGACAGCTGACAACTGAAAATTCCAGCTTATATCTGTCCGCTCCCAAATGCAATGTGGTCATGTACTGCTTCTAGACAACCAACCATTGCATGCCCTGGAGTGTTTTTTTCCCAGATTCAACAGGTTGAGGAGATGTGGAAACCCACCAAAGAGTATTTGAGGTGGAGGGACCGGTGCTGCTTTATTTTTTTCTTTTTCATTCTGTCAGCTGTATGACTTTGGAAGAATTTCTTCATGGATAGGGGCATAAAGCCCACTACAATAACTTATTTCATTAGTTTTAATTTTCGGTTTCTAGATCCAGAAAGAAATTTTGGGGTTATTTTAGCTCTTGGCAGGTAAGATATTGTCTTTGCCTTTCTTTGCCTTTTACCAAATGAAGCTGCCTTAGGGTTAGTTTTCCCTTCCGTTATATACTTTTTCAAGAACTTTTTTAACTGTGAAAGCCACATGTTCCTTCTCACATGGAAGACTATCAGCCAAGCCAAGCTGGCTGCCAGGTGCCGTAGAACTTGTAAGGTGCTGTGTCTCCGGAGATGCTTTTCTTTTTCATCATTTCAGTTTCTCCCAGTCTTTTGCAGGGATCTGGCTCTAAGTTACAGATGGTTCAACAAAGAGCATGTAACACAGCTGGAATTTCACCCTCATCTTCTCTAGGAATAAATCATGTCCTAGGCCCCATTATCAGCACAATGACATGAATGCTGTTACAGACACAGAACAAATTGTTTTACTACTGCATCAGACAAGCTGTGGGCAATGATGTGACCTTGTATGCTCTTGCATAGTCTGTGCTTCAGATCGTAAATATGTATATAGGTTCATCTGAATTGGGAAGAAAAGACAGTCCTTTAAGATAATTTACTACTACTAGGTTGAGTTTTGCACTATGATGTTCTTAATGTTTTGTTTATTCTGATTCTGAGAAAAAAGAGGAATGAAATGCATCAGTTCATTGATTTATTTAATGACTTTCAGAATTATTACATATAGAATGTAGTAGACTGCTTACTCAGGATCTTTTGTTATTAGTGAGAAGTGTGTGTCAAATTTTTTAACAGTGATGAATTTACAGATGAGGATGGATGTCTTTGTTATTGCCCATTTTAGAAGAGGGTAATTCTGGCTCAGAATGAACGGAAGGACTAAAACTTCTTCTGGCAACACCCCAACTACTTTGTTTCAAGAAAAATTCCATTTCTGTACAAGCAGAAACTTTCGGTAACCATTTGAGAAAACTGGATTTAGTACTACCTAAAACTGTTGGATAGGAGTCTCATTGAAGACAATGAGACTTTGCATGAGCAAAGTATCTTAGCAGCTTTTGGTGGCAGAAGGTGGCCTTTGTGTTTGCTCCTGAATGGCAGTGTCCTCAGGGCAGGAACATATCAGCTACTTAAAAATACATCTCTGGTATTGATATTGTCTGATTTTACAGGTTTTGTAGTGTCTTCAACACATTCCCAATGATAACTGAGAAGCTTCTGCTGTATTTATTTTTCTCCTTCTTTTAACTTTAGTGGACTAAAAATCTGATGCATGGAGATAAAAAGCAAATCTTTGCACATGGATGAATTTTTCTGCTGGCATAGAAAGCAGCTGTTGCCTCTGGAACTGATGTGAGTGACAATTAGTTCCCTGTTCTGCTGCCTTTCTGAAGCTGTGCCCTTTAAGTCAGGGTCTGGTGTGGGGAGCACCCCAAGAACTTTGCATTTCTTCAGAAACTTTGCATTTCTCCAAGCCCAGACTCAGTTCCAAACTCTGGGACTTGAATTGGTCATCCTAGGAGCCTCTGCTATCCATGTAGAAGCAAAGTTCTAAGACTGAGACAATAATCCTTAAGCCTACATGATTAAAACTCCTGCAGTTTCAGAGGTGAGACAGTAGTAGATTTAGTAGAAAACCCACTAGCCATTATACCAGAGAGGTTTGAGAGAGAAAAAATCATCTGTGTAGGGTGGAGGAGTCAAAGGATCCTCTTGCCGAGAGTGTCTAAGTACTGATATGATCACACCATAACATGTCCGTTGGCATTCAGCGCTTGAAGAGTAGCAGCTTCTGGCAACTCTAAGGTTGAAGCTTTGTCTCTCTGTCACCTGTGACTTACTTTTAATAAATAACAGTTTACACAGGAATGTGTTTAACATACATGTGTTCCTATTTGTATTCCCTAAGTCTGCCGAACAATTACTTGCAATTATTTTAATCAGTGTTGGCTTGTCCTTCCTTTCAGTGTATCATTAGTGTAGGATTAAAGACCAAGGTAATGTTGCCTGCTTAATGTCTAGCTGAGAGCACAGAATGTGGCTTACTTTAGTAGCTGTTGGCCTTATTCTAACTTTACTCTGTGCACAGAGCTTGGAATGAATGTAGTTAAGCCATACAGAACATGTAACGTTTTGAAGCACTTAAATTCTTGCCCAGGGCAAAACTTTAATTAATAAAGTGCAATGCACTGTGAATAATTAATGGAGCCTTTACTTGATATTTTTTCTGTCTATCTTGGGGGCTTAGGCACCTGCCAGAAGAATCACAGGAATTCTATTCTTTTTACTGTCCTAAGCCTCTGTATGCTGAGAGTTACACCAGAGGTCTTAACACTGTTTCTTTGTCACCATTACCAAATGCATGCCTTTGCATCTGCCTCTGGAGAAAATGATGAATGATGGAGGCAAGTCATATGCTGGATTCTGGATGCTTTGGGCATCTGCACATTCAGTAACCCTGAGAAAATGCTAGTTTTCACTAAAACAATTAAAGTATATTAAGATATGATCTAAGGGAGACATGGCTGATATTTCATGGTTAGCTGTGATTTCAGAATAACCTGCGATGCACTATAATTATAGTCTATTACATAGTCTGTGGTGAGGTCTCAGTGGAGTTTATGTAAATCTAGCTATCTACAACTGTGATTATCATGGAGAAGTTTTATTAGGTCAGGCTAGATATCATGACTTTCACTGTTTGGACTTTGTTTCTAAGGAGACATCTCACAAGAGGTGTGTATTGCAACCAGTATAACGTGTGGAGATCACAGTCCTGGAAGGGACTAGTTATGGCTGTCACACCAGCTGGGTGTAATTTGAAAAAATGGGAAGACATTTTTGTACACCAGAAACTTAGTGTTCTAATCACAGGAAACTGATTGAGAAAAGTGCAAGGATTAATACCATTTCTGCAAGTGAAATGTATGTGCTTTCCTGCCTATATTTAGTTTTTTCCACTCCTTATTTTACTCTAATATCCAGTTCTGATGTAGAAATAATGAACTGAATCTGATCACTCCTTCAGCTCTGGAAATAAAAAATCTACTATTTTGAAAATAGAGACAAAACCATGGAGATACTTTGTTGAATGTTTTTTAAAGGTAGATTGGGATTGGGATGATAGTCCCTGAGAAACTTGAACTGGATATCCTATTAACAAATGCTTTCTTTTCAGGGGTTTTCTATGCATTGATGTTGAATTAACAAATTGTCCTTCGTATTCTACAGGAGAAGAGGTGCGCTCTCTTCTCAGAAGTATGAAGGAGTATAATCATGTTCACTTTGTCATGCCATGTTATTAATTGCCATTTTATCAGCCTATATTCTTCTGTCTCCCAAATAAACATCTTCCAGTCAAGTGAGTTTTAGTGTATTCATGAACATCCATGCACTGAAAGTTTATGCAGTGAAGTCTGAGTAGTAAACATTTGTTTTATATAGGAAACAGAAGCTTTGATACTATCATTATTACATTATTTTTACTGAACTGTAACCCATAAAAGAGCTTTCAAATCAGCTTTTTAATCTATTTTTCAACTTTCCTGGCTTTTAAGAAAAGCTGACCCACCTCTCTGTTTTTAAGAAGACTCTGTCGTTCTTTTCTTTCCTAAGAAGCATCAGGAGTAGTTGCTCTGCTCTGTGCTTGTTTTGGTGAAGGATTTCCTGGCCCAGGAGAAGGCTCTCGTGTGTTGTCAGCACGTAGTCTTTGATTGACAGGAAGACATTTCAAAGTGTTAGCCAAACCATTATTACAAATCAGGATAAAAAGCTGTTATCAAAAGCTTAGGAAAAAAGCTGAAAAGTTTCCAAAAGCCTGGTTTCAACACCCCTTTTGCCTGGATTTTCGGTTTCTTGACTCTAGTGAGTTAATGATTTTGCCAGTTCCCTGTATACCTTAAACCTACAAAGGCTGCTACCTTTGTAGCAGCCAAGATGTGGTGGCGTCATCAAAGAGGAAAAGAGTTTCTGCTGCTGTAGACCTCTTTCATTCCCAGTTTCTGGTTCTCTTGTACATTTGAGGTTCCTATTCCTTTTCTTTTTTTCACATTCCCCTAAAAGAAATGGTAGTGGAAAGAAGAGAACAAAGAAACAGGGAAAATAAGACTGCAAACTAGCAAATGAAGTACTACTTTGGCATTCCTACAAAAACTATCCTGGGCTGGCCCCTTACCCCCGAGCATCCTGTGCTCACAGCAAAAAATATGGGAAATACTTCTCTGTTGAGGAAGGGGTAAATTTCTTCCAAAGTAAGCAAATGCTTCAGTGGCAGAACCAGCAAAGGATTATGGCACAGCATTAACAAAATAAATATGTTTATTTGCAGTAAGCACTGTTAATTTTGATTTGCTAAACAATGTATTTCTTTTGCTGTTAAACTGTAAATGATGTAACAAGTGTCAACTCTGTGACATATGCAGCTATTAGCAGTCTGGTTTTTTTTTGAACTTTCCTGTCCTGCTCCTCCCACTCCTCATCTTTCAGAAATACAATTTTCAGTATACTAGTATCTCGTTTTAGCAAGGCTGGGAATGGCATGATAATTAGTCATACGGATGGTAACACAGGCCTCCTAATTTTATGCATATATTTGCTACAGGGAGTGAAGAGAGATTGTTCTCATTAGAGAACCAAAATATTTTGTGCAAAGCCAGCATGAATAGTTACTCTGGCAGTTACTTTGTTTATGAAGGGCGATATACATGCTCCATATCCTGTTATCTCCGGTATTTGGCAGTGCTCTTAGCAAGAACTGGCTTGGTTAATCCAGCAGGATGCAAGCTTGGGGCCCCTTGAACTGTGGATATTCAAGAAGCCACAATCTCAGTTTCAGAGAGGAATGCTGAAATAGAGGTGGTCCCTTTAAATACATTTAAATACATTTCTTATATGCAATTACTTCTGTTTACATGAGATGTTATCTAGAGGATGTTAAGAATTCAAACATCACTGTTCATTCGTGCTTACCAGTAAAAGCTGATTGTAACCATCTGTCATAAAACAGATTCAGAAACGGATGACCTTTCTGGTTTTCAGTTCTTGCCTGCCCAAACTCAGCCTACCAAAATGAGAGAGCAGTTGTGTTGCTGGGTCCTGGCTGAATGCTAGATAGCATTGGGGGGGATCCATCAACACGTGATGCAAAACAGAAGTATTTCCCTTGAGAGTACTGTGCTACACCTAAATTTTAAATGCATTTAACAATCTATTTGCCAACGTTTGTGGCACTGGAAAGATTTCTGCTTTGCTTGCAAAACAGGTAATGCTAATAATATTTCTGTTGGATTGTAGATAAATGTGAGGCTTGGATCCTCTGATAAACTTTGAATAGGTGGAACTAGATTTATTTCAGTGAGGCTCCATGAAAGTGCAAAGATCCACCAAGACAGTGATTATTCATTGCAGGACTACAGGTTGGACACTTGGCCTGCAGGAAAGGCAGCTGTTTCACTAGTGTTTAGAATTAAGGTAACTGAAGTTTTCTAACCAGAGATATTTTAGTTTTAATGCACATTGCCAGTAAACATTTGTAAATGTACTACATGTTAAAATGTTGACTCTGATCTTGTCGTCAGGTGTCTGTTGGTAGGACACTGTCACATGAAACCCTTCACATCTGGTGCCCGCAGTGTGCAGATGTCAAATGCTCAGCACCTCTGCAAGTCAGAGTATCTCATGATGATGTCCAAATGCAGGATGCATATGCAAATTGCCATGTATATAGGAGTTGCCCTGTGCTACTCACAAGACTGAGGTGGGATTCACTGTGGGAGACTCCTGCAAAGAGGAAGGTGCTAAAAATTATCAGGGTATGGGGTTCAGAACAGGTAGAAGCAGGAGTCCAGAGGATTACATCTATGACTTGTATGAAGATTGGGAATGAGAAAGCATGGGCTGAACATGTTAATATAGAGGAAACAGGACATTAGTTTGGATTAAGAATTTTTGTTGTTACATCTTCTTTGATACTTTCCTGCTCTCTTTTTTTTTTTCTTGAAACACAGTACAATTTGCACAACTTGTTTAGACTACTCAAAATAAAAGCTCTTAGAACAGAAGTCTAAAATGTTTTGGCTAAGGATTTTCACTTATACATTGATTTAAAAAATGAAGCTGAAGGGTCTTTAATCTATTTGATATGATTGGCTTCTCTGCATTCAATCAAAATCGATGAATCCTAAGGAGTAATGCCTCGTCCTGAAAGGGTAAAGTCACTAATATCACGGTCAAATCTCTCACTGGCTTTAGCGGAGGTGGTCTTCCACTCCAAACCTGACCACAACTCTGGTTTTGTAGCTTGCCTGCATCTCTGTTAATAACATTCCTGTTAAGTGTCTCAGCTGTCCTACAGGTAACCCAGATCCGCTTTGGAAATTAAGGCACAGTATTAGAGACCAAAAAAATAAAAGAGTTTTTACTCAGACGAACAATGTCTTTTGTAAGGTGTCTTGTTGGTCAGTATCGCACATAGTATTGGAGAAAAAAGGGAAAAACAGGTTGGGAAAGTAAGGGGGATTTTCTGGCCAACTGCAGCTTAAAATAAATACTAAAGTCAACAATTTTTATAAGTTGAACACTAAGGTCTGGTTAAGAACTGGCCTTAAACTTTATATGAGGTTTATAAACGTAATCTGCACTACTTCCCTGAAGGCTAGAAAAGTGTGACTAAGCAGTCCTTTTCTTCTGCAAGCTCTTGGGGAGGAAGTTAGCTGTGTTGGGGAGATAAAGTAGAGAGATATCAAGGGTGTAAAGGATGCCTTCTAAAATTTCCTAATGTAAAGTAATTAACAGGAAGTAATTGCTTCCCTCATGCGTACTAACAACCGTTCTCTTCCTCCAATAGTTTTTTGTTCTAAATGCCACACTAATTTGCATTTTTTTTCAGACCAGATGCACAAGCAAGCTAACAGCATATGTAAGTCTTTGCCTTCTTCAGCCACAAGCAAAATGCCATATGCTTGCTTGTACATCTGAGCTAAGTGTTTGAAGGATGAGGTTTAGCTGACATCTTAATTCTCTGTAAAAGTGCTGTGGCAGGGTTGTGAATGAAGGGAGCAGGCTTGGTAACAGGAAAGAAACGCATACTGTCAGCTGTTTCTTCATCTTCCACTCCCACGCCGGTCAGACCCTTCAGTTGACAAGAGATCACCAGCGCAGGCCAGGTTGTGCCTGAGGAAGGAGTGCTGTTTGCAGACATTCACAGGGGCCAGGTTTGCTAAGGCTGGGATTCCTGCTGGCAGCCTGCTCCTCAGCCTCAAGCTCCCTGAGGTCCCACCCAGCTCCCACCATATTCATCTCTACCATCGGGCTTCAGCTTCTTATGCACCCAAGTCAAGGTCAGGAGTTTCCCACCGCGGTGCTGTGGACCTTGACTTGGGTGCACCAGGCCGTGTGGTCTGGGGCCAATGCAGTACACGCAGGGAGAGTAGGTCTGTCCGATGCTGGTTTGCAGTGAAGTGCTGCCCCAGCAGCTGTGATCTAGCTGTTCCCAGGACATATGTACAAAGGATCTTCCAGCAGTGGCACCCAACAGTGCAGCTTCCTTCTGAAGTTGATTTTAGGAGGATGTGTGCATGAATTTAGTCTAAACAGCCAGCAAGAGAAAGATGCTTGAGCAATGTTTAGATGGGTTTTCCTGTAAACTTAGTTCCCAAATGGCTCCAACTGTGGAATCTCCTCACTTCTGAACATATCTGCCTCTTCTTCAATATGGCAACTAGGCTCAAATGTGACATGCATGGACATGCAGAAAAGAATTTTTATTAAAAAAAAAAGGAAAAGAAAAAAGGGCAAACTTTGCTTGGGTTATGCTTTCAATCTCATTTACTTCAATTACTTTTTCAGACACAATTCTTTCTACCCTTTCTTTAGGATGAAAGAGCAATTAGCAGAATACAGGAGCCTCGAAGTAGTGAAATACAGTTTGTTATAAAGACCATGAGCCAAGATCATATCCATCACCACAGGTATGAGGCCTTTGATACTGCCTGTGTAATTCCCTTCCATGTAATTACATGTGTGACTTGAGCCTGTGATTTAAAAGGATCAAGCTACAGCTTTTGCCTAGGCTCTTAATAGGGTTTTTGTTGATGTCTGCATTGGTTGGTTTTAATAAAGCTATTGGCTGCAAGTCTGAATAGTTCAGTAAATTCCACTGGTAATGCTTTTGGTTTGTTTTGATTCAAACTTTGAACATTAGTGAGGAGGAGTTTGGTACACTTTATAATGATGATCCTTTGATGCACATTTAAATTTCTACCCTCCTGAAACAATTTCAAGTGCAGCCTCCACCTTTTTGATATTAAAACTCATTTTTTCAAGTTTTTAACCATAAAGGTATTTAATAAAAGGTCTTTTTTAGTTTTTGAAGTCTCCTTAAGTATCCAATGCTGTTGTTACAGCTTACAACAGGTTAAACTATTAGGAAGTAAGAGCTGTTAATTCTGACAGCTGCAGAGGAAAATATTCTCTCTCCTCAAAATCTATGAAAAGTCAGCTTTGCAAAACTTCAGTTTCACTGGGCACTGTCACTGGGCTAGATGGCTAAAGGGCAAATCTTTCAGGAAATGAACCAACAATCAACCATTTGAAAATTCGGCTTATGTTCACTATTCTATTCACTATATATTTTTCTTTTTGATAAAGGCTTTAATCATGTCAGGCTAAAGCTCTGGTTTTATGGATTCAAGTAGACCTTCATGTTGGCTTTCAGTTCTAAACCCTCACCTGCTTTGGTTGCGTCCTGACAATTACCTGCATCTTGTGTGCTGATGTTGTTGGGAAGAACCAAGGCCATTTCCTCTGATAACCTTGCTTCAGGGCTGGTGATCTCTGGACAAGGGTGGTCACAAGCTACTGAGAGGTGGGGACAAATGGATGCCACTGCAGCTCTCAGTGAGTGCTAGTGTAATGCCTCAGATCATTACGTCTGCTTAAAGCAGGGTTTTTCCTCCAGGGAAAAGCTCGATATTGACATGGCTGCACATCAGTGGGTGCCAAGTGAACTGATTTGCCAACAGCCAGGGAGTGATTGCTTACTGTCATGGTGCCTGCAGGTAAAGCCCTTCCTCTGGCTTTGCCAACACAGATGCCTCTAAATAACTGAGCAGGCTTGACCTTTAGGTAGGTTATTTATTTGAGATCATTCAGTTTGACTCTGAATGCAGTTTGGAAAATGCCATTTGCAAAAGCTGTCAAGGACTAGGATGAACAATTCAAATTTAGGTGCATAGATCCATGCATAGCTGCTTCCTACACACTGTACTTCTGTTAAGGCTGAGTAGGTCTTTTGTAGCTCTGCCCAGGCTTTGGGGGAGATGCTTCCTCTTCTCTTTCTCTGTGTGGATGGATAAAGTAATTGGATATTTCAGTCTAACATAGACACCTGAGATGTGGCCCCATCCAGTGAAATCCGTATCAAGATAAGCTTGACTGAGACTTGGAACAACCTGATCTACTAAAAGATGGGATGGCTAGATGATCTTTAAATTATAGAGTCATAGAACTGCGAGATCGGAAAAGACTTTTGACATCATCGAGTCCAACCATACCTGTCCACTACTAAATCATATCCCTAAGCACTCCTACCCATCTTTTAAATACCTTCAGGGATGGTGACTCAATCACCTCCCTGGGCAGCCTGTTCCAGTGTCTGATAACCCTTTTGGTGAAGACATTTTTCCTAATGTCTAATCTGAACCTCCCCTGACGCAGCTAGAGGTCATTCCCTTTTGTCCCATCACCTATCACTTGGGAGAAGAGACCAATACTCAACTCTCTACAACCTCCTTTCAGGTAGTTGTAGACAGTGATAAGGTCTCCCCTCAGCCTTCTCTTCTCTAAGCTGAACAACACCAGTTCTACCAGCTGCTCCACATAAGACTTCTTCTCCAGCCCCTTCACCAGCTACATCACTCTTCTCCGGACACGCTCCAGGACCTCAATGTCTTTCTTGTAGTGAGGGGCCCAGAACTGAACACAGTATTTGAGGTTTGGCCTCACCAGTGTTGCGTACAGGGGCAGAATCATTTCCTGCTGGTCCTGCTGGTCACACCATTTCTGATACCAGCCAAGATGACATTGGCTTTCTTGGCCACCTGGGCACAACCTGGGCTGTCAACCAACACCTCCATATCCTTCTCCTCCAGGAAGCTTTCCAGCCACTCTTCCCCAAGCCTGAAGCACTGCATGGCGTTATTTTGTCCCAGTTTTGTCCCAGTAGAACTCTGCACTTGGCCATGTTAAACCTTATCCCATTGGCCTCAGCACATGGATCCAGCATGTTCAGACCCCTCTGTAGAGCCTCCCTACCCTCCAGCAGATTGACAATTCCTCCCAGCTTAGTGACATCCACGAACTTACAGAGGGCATATTCTATCCCCTCATCCAGGGTGTTGGTAAAGATATTGAACAGGATTGGACCTAGCACTGAGCCCTGGCAGACACGACTTGTGACTGGCCTCCAGTTGGATTTAACTCCATTTAGCACGACTCTTTAAGCCCGGCCATCCAGCGAGTTTCTTACCCAGCAGAGGGTGCGCCTGTCCAGGCCAATGGAAGCCAGTTTCTCAGATACAACACTGTGAGAAGTGGTGTCAAAGCCTTTACTAAAATCCAGGTACACTACATGCACAGCCTTTCCCTCATCCATCAGGCAGGTCACCTTGTCATAGAAGGTGATCAGGTTAGTTTGCAGGACCTGCCTTCCCCAGAATTAAGGTTAGGCTGAATGAAGGTCCCTTCCAAACCAAACCAAACCAAACCAAACCAAACCAAACCAAACCAAACCAAACCAAACCAAACCATACTGTGGTTCTATGATTCTACAAGGTTTGTCGGTAGACTTGAAGTTTCGCAGCTTGCTCAATTTTTGTAATCTAGTGCTCTTGCTATTTGAATCTAACCTTGACTTTTTGGTAGAAAAATGTCAGAAAATGGGAGAATGTTCTTTGTCACTTGTTCATATTTCTGTTCTTCCACAACACCCACCTCTCTCTGGAAACACTAGTGTTTCTGGCCAGCACACTGCAGTCCTCAGAGAGTTCCTTTGTGCATTTTTACTCAGACCTAGTCTGGCTAATTTCAAATTGTGTTTGGACAAATTTCCAAGTGAAGAGACACATCAATCTGTAATTCACTAGTACCTTGTAAAGAACCTCAGCTGGAAAGAGGTTTTAAATTAGGTAGATTTATTTCCTTTAAGTATTTTTTTTTTAGCTGAATTCACCCTCTGGCCAGCGCAGGAGGGAAGCTGAATGACTTTTGACTTCCTGTGTAGTTGAAATTTTGAAAAAGAGGAACTAAAAATGAAACCACAACTAGCAGGACATGTTGATTCAACTCCAGCAGAAAGCATTTAACATCCAAAATTTAGCACAGAGGTTTAGAAAATGAAGATACTAGCTAACCAGTTGCTAAGTAAAAATTCAGAAATGGCTTTAAGAAAGAAACCGGCCCTGAAAGTAAAAACTAGGTGCTTCCAGGAGAAACTGAAATGGAGCTACGTTTTGAACAATGAAAGAGATAAAGAAGAGGAGTTGGCCCTATTTTAAAAAAAAAAAAAAAGCTACCACCTGCATATGTGATTATGTATTTATTTATGTATTGCAGTGCTACAGACTGGGGGAAGAGTGGCTGGAGAGCTGCACGGAGGAGAAGGACCTGGGGGTAATGGTTGACAGCCGACTGAACATGAGCCAGCAGTGTGCTCAGGTGGCCAAGAAGGCCAATGGCATCTTGGCTTGTATCAGAAACGGTGTGACCAGCAGGTCCAGGGAGGTTATTCTCCCTCTGTACTTGGCACTGGTGAGACCGCAGCTTGAGTACTGTGTTCAGTTCTGGGCCTCTCACCACAAAAGACTGCAGGAATACCCATATGTGCAGTGGGGATATGGTGGAGAGGTCTTGACTTCACTTTTCCAGTTGATAATTTCATTTATTGCAAGCAAGGATCAGATCTGATGCTGTTATGATTCAAATTGCACACCTTCCTAGATTTCCCCAAGCAGTCTCCAGGTTCATACAAGTCGGGTTTTTTTTCTTCCTGTATCTCAAAATGTTCCGTCAATTTTCTCTAATTAAACTCTCATTTTAATAATATTTTGGCTGAATGACAGAATATGAAAATTCTTCAGAAAATAATCTTTTTAGAGGATTATAGCAAATTAAAGCACCAAGCTTAAAAACTTCATCATACCTTCCAAAGAGGGAGTGCAAAGGTTTCAGAATATGTTATCACACTTACTAAAACATTGTTATCAGTAAAAATGAGAAATTCGGAAGGAAGAGGAATTCTTTATGGAGATTAGCATTCTTGGTTTTCAGTCTGGATGCTGTGTGTAGTGTGTACAAGGGTAAGCAGAGGATGATTTCAGTATTCTAAAATGTGTGGATTTGCTGGGGCTGCCAGTTTAGGTCAGGACTGGTATCAGTTACGAGTTAGTCGTACCTGATTACGCTTCCAAGAAGAATTCTGCCTTTGCACAAGTTGTAACTTTCTACAGAAAATGAAATAAAATAGATGACATAATTTGGAAATTTTTTTTTTGCAGTTGTCACAAAGTCAGTGGCAGTGTGAGCTAAATAAGGAAAGTCAGTGAAATTTTAGACACATTAACTGAGATGAAAATCCAGTTGTTCCAGCTGCAGTCTAAATGCATGTCAGCCCTGCCCCCCAAAAGACTGGGTTTCAAAGTCAGTTTTCAAAGACTGGGCAAAAAATGTTCAGAATCTCAATAAGTTCACTTTGATTGATCTCAATTAAAACAACTAGAGTAACATTTTCGAAGTGTGTTGGTATTCTTTTAATGGCAATGGAGTAATATTCCTCAAAGCTTATCAGTTTGTAGTAAATTGGATAGCAGTTTAACCGTGAGAACAATTTTCCATCTGCATGAACGGGGTTGTGCAGTTTGGGGGCTTTGGTGGTATGATGGGAACAGGAACAAGAGGCTTTAAAGAAACAGAGGAAAAACATGGGCGTTTTGAACACGCATTTTGAAGCCTAGTTGTGAGCATCATCACAAGGAGTGAGCATGTATCTTGGGGTTTTTTGTAGCCTGTGGTGTCTGACTACATTTTGAACATGGAAATTCTACCCTTTCTCTCCTGTGCTTCTTCGCGGGAAAAAAAATTGCTTTTTTTCTGTCCCGTATTAGGTACTTTAAAGAATAGACCAGCTCTTTACAAGTTGGAATCTAATTATTTCCTCTATTAATTAACCTCCAGTGCATTCATTAAGTTCTGGTCTAAACTGGGCCAAAGTTTTTACTTTCACGGTGATCAAGACCTCTCTATGCTGCGTGTAAACATACTGGTTCTCTCAAGAAAGGGTGGAAAAGGGTTCATCCTGGGCTTCACCTGTGGCATCTAAGTAACAGACCAGATTGTCCCCAACCTCAGAAGTTAGAAATGCTGCTTGTCATCTTAGCTGCTGCCAACAATTTCATGCTATTCTACCTGAAGATTTGAAAAAGGCAATCTTTAAGTTTTTACTGTAGATAAGCAGTGTACAGCAGCAGCCTGGAAAGGAAACAGGAAGAATCGATACCTTTATAGATGCTGGAAACACAAGTACAAGTATTTGTAACTACAATCTCTAGAACTGAATTTCTGTAATGAAATTTGAACTCCCAGGCATGCCTTTTAAAGCTGAAGAAGGTGTTCTGCAAGAATGGTGGTAGCCTAAGCTTCTCTTCCTACTGTGTTGTTACGTATCTCTACTATCCTGATCCAATGAGGGACGTTTGATGGTCACATAGTCCCACAACCCCAGTAGCCGTGCTCCCTGCAGTGAGGCTACCCTACATGGCAAGTAGAGAGGGCTCCACTATTGTGTGGCCAACTGTGCCTGGTCCCTCTCACATCTCTGAAAAGAAAGCCTCTGCTATGAGGAGATGTTTTCATGATTTGCAGTATATACACTGATCCTTATAGTTGCATAATTTGAAGAAACCTTAGAAGTGATGATGATCTCTAGATGTATTCCTGCCAAGATGCTGAAGTCTTTAAAGACGTCCATTCACTATTTCTCTGCAGAGATTGAGGAGCAGCTGAGACAGCTGGGGTTGTTTAGCCTGGAGAAGAGGAGGATGAGAGGAGACCTTATTACTCTCTACAACTACCTGAAAGGAGGTTGTGGAGAGGAGGGAGCTGGCCTCTTCTCCCAAGTGACAGGGGACAGGACAAGAGGGAATGGCCTGAAGCTCCGCCAGGGGAGGTTCAGGTTGGATATCAGAAAAAAATTCTTCACAGAAAGAGTCATCGGGCACCGGAACAGGCTGCCCAGGGAGGTGGTCGAGTCGCCTTCCCTGGAGGTGTTTAAGGATCGGGTGGATGAAGTGCTGAGTGTCATGGTTTAGGGAGTGTTAGGAATGGTTGGACTCGATGATCCAATGGGTCCTTTCCGACCTTGTGATTCTGTGATTCTGTGATTCTGTGATTGAGAGCATAACCCACCATATGAAGCATTTTAAGAAAAATCAAACTCTTGAAAAAGAGAGAATACCATTAAGTATCGATTTTCAATGAAGCTACTCATTTTACTGAAAATGCTACTCAACCTTGCATCAAACATCAATTTCAGACAACATTCTATATTTTGGATCTGCTTGACACAATGCAAATATCTCTGTGCTTCTTTGTTGTAGGGTTTTTATTAGTTTGGTTTTCCAGAATATCGTTCTTAACTTTATGTTTAGTGCTTCTTCTACAGTCAAAAACTTGAATATTTTGTTGTGGTCAAAGCTTTTGCAATGAAGCAACTGGCAGTGACACTGTGCATTTGATCTCCTGACAGCTGTGCTCTATATAAGACAGTAATACATTAGAGTAATTTCTTTAGAAGTTATGTGAGATTAATAAAGATTATAATGCTAATACTTGTTACATTACAATACCTGGCTTTACCCCCTGGAGCTGTATGCAAATCTGAAGTGGATTATTTTTAGACCCAATTCTTCACAGTACCTGAAGATCAATTAATAGTTATTTCTATTATTTTTCATGTATAAAGCAATGTTTTGTTTGCTTTTAATTGAAATACCAGACAACTTTTTTTTTTCTCAAATACGTGGTGCATATATTGAGCTGCAATCACTAAAAAGAGGGAAGCTTTAAAAAATAATGTCAGTTACTGACTAGATTCAGTATGCGCTGGATTTTTACTCCTGCTGCCCTTTCCTATTGTATCTGAATACCTAATTGATGATCACAATTCCCAGCTGACTTGCCTGCAGTGTACTGTTATATGTTTCCTTTTACTTGTGTAGAAGCAAAGGCAACCACACAGCAAAGTTTTCAAATTTGTTTTGCTGAGAATTCGAAAATGTCACTATTACAGTGACTGTGAAAATTAACAGTCACAATGAACATTGTCATTATTGCAGTGAATATTGTGTTGAACTAGGTGATATTTGAAGGTCCCTTCCAACCCAAAAACTTTCTGTGATTCTGTGATTTTAAACAAAACCAGGAAGAGCTCCTAATAAGCCTACCTGTACCAAATGAGGAGAATTGATAGTTGTGATAAGGTACAGGGCATATAATTTCAGAATAAACTCCATAATAGCAAGTGGTATGTCTTCAATTGATCCACAGGGCTTACTGTAAAGATGACTTATGTGCTGTGCCAGCCTTCCTCTAATAATCTCAGATGTTAAGGGCACAGCTATGGAAATTTTAGGACAGTTCTGCAAATATAAGTCAGATTTTGTAGAAATGCTGCCTTTCCCAAAGAATGATTCATCTAGATTTCCAACTTTATTAAAAAAAAAAAAATTTCATTTCCTGTAACATAAGCAAAAAATAACACCTTGACTCTCTCTCTGCCCTTTGTTCTTTGCCAAAAGACTACACTGTTTTAATCGAAAGACTACACTATTTTAGCAAAGTAAGATTGCATTTACCATCATATATTAAATAAGTAGCATTGTTATTCTCTATAATTTGTTCTGGTTGAGAATCTCAGTGTTTCACAAGCATACACCTTGACTTCTTAAGAGCAATCACGCCTTTGAATAGCTTAGATTCAACCTGGGCATCAATGGATCAGGGCAGTTTAACACGACCGAGGTGAGAATAGTTTTCACTTGATAGGAAAACTGAGACATAAAATGCTTTCCAGGATGCTGGACTAAAGCTTTTGAGCTGAAACTAGTACCCAGAATTTCTAAATGCAGATGTTATGCTCAATCTGTTGAATATTTTGACATGCTGGCATGTCACTGCCATGTCCATTACTTGTTATAAGTAAGCTGAAGGGCAGCTGTTCTTGCAGAGAGATTCTTCTACTTAATCCAAACTAATTCTCTAATGCAATCTGCAGTCAATAACAGTAATTTTTCTGCTGGTTTGAGGCTTTGCAGCTGGGTAAATAGAGGCTTCCTTGTATTTGGTAAGTAGCTGTTGTCAGTGGATTGGATCTGGGTAACATCCCTTACTCCCTGAAGATTAACAGCTCGCCTTTCTATCACTTTAGTGGAAGTGTATGCAGGTTAAAACTCCCTTTAGGTCACAGTTTTAGTGTTTTTCAAACAGCACAGCAATGTCATGGTTCATAAATTAAGAGGTCAATTGTTTGTCACTGGAGCTGAAAATATCTCTCTAAAGGTTAGGCCCCTGAGACATTCTTTAAAATGCTGGCAAGTTTCTGTGACAATGATCCTTTGAAAAGAATGTTTTCTGATACTTATCAGGAAATAAACATCAACAGTGTAATACCTTATCATTTTGGACTCATTAGTGTAGAAACCTTTGCCACAATGTTTGGGGTGTAGCTTGACATTCCTTTTGTTGATTACAGGAAGAGTTAAATGTATGTCACATAAAATTCAGTAGCACCGGTAAAATGTAATTTTCAGTATTTTTCTTTCCCAAAGACTAGAATGGTTTTGTGAAATATAACCAAACCCAATACCCTTCACTCACACAGTTCTACTACTGTTATCTAAAGGGCTGTTTTGTGGTATGCCCATACTTGTAAGGGGGTAGGTATTGTCTGAATCAAGATCTCCATGCTACCAGGCCACAAACCATTAGGTTCTTTATGAAAGTCACAAAAACTGCCCAGGACTATGTGCCAAATTGCGAGGATATGTAGGACGTGTGTTACAAGGAGTCTGCAGACTCTAAGGTTGTACCTGATAACCAACAGGTCCTCAGTCTCCTATGGGAGAAGTCAAAGGAATTTCTTGGGTAATACTGATTGGAAATGCTTAGAAAGTACTTTTGGATATAAAGAGGAAATAACCAGCAGACTGTTTCGTTGTGAGTGTCATCAACTTCTTGCTTGTGAACTCTGGGTTATAGTGGATGAAGATGGCAGGCAGGAGCAGCAGCATTACCCTCCTAATTGTGGTGGCAGTACACAGTGATGCAAAGAACACCCAGCCAGTGACTTCAGCCACAAGCACATAGTAGTCACAGATCATCCTTTTTTCCTCTGTAGAAAAGGTACTGTTTTTTTGATGGCCTGAACATGATTATCATGGGAATCAATAGGCAAGTCTCCATGCAAGCCTAGAGGATTGATAGCCCCTTGCAGGATCAGTTTTTTGTCAACATATCTATCCTTATTCTACTGTTCATTGTCTGACCTTGCATTGCTGATCTAAAATATTTATACTTAGGAAGAACATAACTTAGTGCATGCATGGACCTTTAAACATTTGTGGTAGCCAGGAGAACAATAAATCTTTATGCCAGAGAAGAAGAAGATGGGTAAGGAGAAGAAAGTAAATTTTTTCCTCAGGTTGCATTAGAGACTGAAGAGCAGACTGCTGCATCCACCTGCTGTCACTCACAGAATAAAATTTTGCCATGTAAATACTTGGGAAATTACTCTGCCTTTTTCCTCCCACAGTTCAGCAGATCTTCCTATGAAGAACCTTCAGGTTTGGGATGAGCATAAGTCTTTTGTTACTTTTAGAACTTCATGTTCCTTACAGTAGTGTTGACTGAATGTACAGATGACAGAAGATGTGTGGTTTAGGCCATTGCTTATCAATGCAATGAAAGAGAAGAGACGGGGAGATGCAGTGCCATGGGTATGGTGGGGTGTGTGTTCTTGCCGTGTGCTCAGGTACACTTTTTATCTTTTCCAAATAAAAGCCTGGAAGTAAAGGTGCTGATTATGTCTGTACCTTGTTAAAGGAAGCTCACAAAAACATTTGACTGATTACCTTCATATCAACACTCTGGACTGCATGATTTTAGCTAGTAAGTAAGAAGGAACATATGCCACGTTTAAGTTTCATTCACAGGAAACTGAACTATTCTTTACTTTATGGATAAATGTTGAAATAAAAAGAGTGAGTATGTGTGCAAAAGCATGTCTTCGCTTCAGTGCTCTGGCATTTCTTGAGAAAAACTTTGGTAATTTTAGTCTATCTTTTAGATAATGTGACCTTGATAGACTAAAAAAATTAATTGTAGTTAAGGAGTACAATAAGAAATAAGATGCCAAGTTCATTGCATGAGTAGTCAAACTTGTATGAAAAGAGCTTCTGCAATTATGTATTGGATTAATGGATCAGTCATTATACTTTAAAATAAGCCACCACTTCTTAAATCGACCTGTAAGTACAGTTACATTGATGATCCTAACCAGACTACTGCACAATACAAACAGGCCATTCATCATGGTGAATTGGAAGCTATGTTCCTGCAAGCACAAACACAAACACACAAGATAATCCACAGCCATCTACACTACTCAAAGTAGATAAATACTCATTCCAATTTTTTCTGAAATTTGATAGAATCTGAGGATTACTATAGGTCTGAATTCCAGCACAGCATACCACTCTGATACTAGTATCCTCAAGGAAATTTTTTGTTTGTGTAGTGTTTTTTTCAAAAGCAAATGTAGATTAGGTTGTATCATATTACACATGGTGTAGCTTTGAGTTAATTTTAATTTTTAACAGTCATCTGTTTTCTTCATCTGCCTTTAAGTTAAGCCACAGGAACATCTGCTCTTTCTTTTCTATCATGCTATTGACTTTGTTTCTGCATTTTTATAGTGTGGGTTCTGTTTCCATATGAGGGTTAAAGTTAGCTTGCTAGCTCAAAAAAGGGTAGGGAGAGGCAACATGCTACAGAGTTACAGTAGTACTGGATTTGGCCCCTGCTTACACAGGGAACCTGAGAGTCAGTACCTCTTGCCCATACAGTCCCTCTGCCACATGTAATAACGCCACGTTGCTGGGCTGAAAATCTGTTTCTTCTCTATGCTTAAAAGTGCTTTTTGTCGCTGTGCTGAGAGAGGAGTGGACTGGTCTGTCCCTGTCCCTGTATTGTGACTTCGCAATACAGGCTCTGTGCTCTGAAAATGTGGGCTGTCAAGTTTACTTCTCAGGATGCACCAACGAGGCACTGTGTGGTATCACATTTTAATCAAGCTCCCACCAGCCAGTCAAATCTGCAAAATCTGGTGTCAATCTTGTGACAATGTCTAGAATTCTACGAGGTATTAAATAATTGGTGGGACTTGACCTGAACCTTTCGTCTTGCCTGCTGTTCTTAGTGAAAAAAAAAAAAACCAAACTCCTGAATTTTCCTTTGTTGCAAATGCAATTAGTCAGTAAAATAAATACCTGTTAATTTGAATATTTAATACTTGAACATAAAGTGAGGTTTCGAAGATTGTAAAATGTATCACATTTATAAGTAGGCAATATACATTACTATTAGATTAATTATTCACTTGATTTTAATTTAATCAGCCACCCTGAAATAAGATCATACCTGCTTTGCTATTATCTTATTGAGGAAATTAATCACATTTTTATTTCAATAAAGACACTTTTTCCCTTCTTTTGGGGAAAATTGATTGATCCAAAAATTTTAGGTTACCTCTTTGTCTGTAAATCTGTGATACACCAATGAGTGCTTGTGTGTGTGTGTGCTTGTTTGTGTGTGTGTGTTGAAGGAAACAAACTAGCAGAAGTGGGAAGAAAAAATAAGCAAGCCTTATTAACAGGAGCTCAATTTTTATTCCCAGCAGACTTAACTAGCAGAAGAAGAAAGGAAGATCTGGGGCTGGCTGCCAGAGAAGCATTGCTGGATGTAAACTCTCCAAGACATCTCAGAATGCCCTTATCAGGGAGCCCAAAAGTGTTTGTACTCTGGGACTCTGCAATCAGGAGCAGTCTTGCAAGTAAAGAGCATTTACTGTAGATTTGTAGTACAGAGAAAACTACAGCCAAGCTGACCAGAAAGACTGGAATTTCATCTATCTTTCCCCACCACCACCCCCTCCCGCCTTCTCTCTGTCGCCCACTCATTGGATTTCTTTCTCTGCCAGCGTTTTAAACCAGAGATTACTGGGTCAGTGACATTCATTATTCCTCTTATTCTAGTATGATCTCGTGCTCAGCCTCCTGGAGAAACATTGCTACCTGTAAGTATCTGCTTCAAGTTTGTTATATACAATGAATGATGTTGTGTTTGTGTCTGTAAGAGTATTTAACAGCTTGCAACATTCTGTTTGCTGCTGAATGTTGCGGCAAAGCAGTCAGACAGTAATTTTTGTACTCAGGACGGATTAAATCTCAATTCTAACTTTGGAGGAAAACAGGCACTGATTCTTGCCAGTAGTTTAGTAGAAGTTAACTTGGAAGTTAAGGGTTCCAAGCAACTGAGTTTATCCTGGTGTTCAAGTTGATATAGATTTCTCAACTATGCTGGCTTTCTTCCATCAGCTCTAATAAAACTTTGTGGTTTTATCTTTTATAAGAGCTTGGAAGCACTAAGCAAGATTTCTTTTCTTAAAATTGTTGGTTTAGGAAAACACACTTGGAAATGTAACTAAAAACACTGAAAAACATCACGAAAACTTTCAGTATTAGTAAGTTTTTCTAGAGGATGTATTTTATTTAGCTGGCAGAACTTGTTTTTTTAAATGTGTGTCTTAAAATGGTAGACTTTTATTTTGCAGTGGGGATCTGTGAGAGTTATCATAATTTCATGTACATTCAGACAGCTGACTTCATTCATCTGAATTAGACAGATGTTAATTCATCAGATGTATGTATAAATGTTTATGTGTTTCTGAACACAAATACACATCCTTGCAGAGTTTTTACATTTCCCTCTGATTTTTATGCATTTACCTAGAAAAGAAGTCTAAAACATCATTTTTTAGAGATTAGTTTTTTCTCACCCTGTGTTGTGCTGAAACACTTGAAAAAATTCCTGTAGATAACTATACACAGTTTCTGGAAACTGTTATTAAAAGAGGATTTTGCAAGCTACATTTTTGCTAGTTAGAGAATGGCACTAGTTAATTTATCATCACAGCAGCTAACTCAGGGCTGCACATTACCTTAGGGAAAACAAATCTCTGCTGTTGACATGTGTCCAAGGTGTCTGTGGGAGGCACTGGCATTGTAAATCACTGGGTGCTTTCACAGTAAAAGAGCACACACATCTGTAGAAGTTGTCCCACCTCTTTTCTCTCACTTGGATTTTAGTACTCAGGGCCTGCATTTTCTTGATAATTCTTCCCTATGGTTTATTTTGCATAATTTTTGATCTAGAGATATTTTAACCTAGAGAACGATAGGATTTGGATCTGGGTAGATTTTGAATATTTTTTCCAGCATAGATCCCTGCTCTGAGAAGAATTAGGCAAGTATAAAACGAAATGATTAAACAAGTCTCTGGACAATGACTTGATTTTTTAAATGAACTTACCCCGTGCCTGTTCATTTGTTATATTCATTTTCTGCAGTCCTTGAAATAGTCTTGATAATATTGGTCTATTATAAAATTAATTAGAGCAAAAATGGTCTTGGTAATACGTGTCTATGATAATATCAGTAGTACAACAATAATGGTGACCACTGACTTCATCAAGCTAACAGTGAATTAAATGGTAACAGCAGTATGTATATCAAAAATATCACAGTAAAATAGCATGTGCTAGTCAAATAATTATACATTAAAAGTGCATTCCACTTGACTGTACCTGTTGAGCACAAAGGGAGTCTGAGCAGATCATTTGCATCACTACTTTAACCTTGCTTCTCTCATTTTTTGAGATTCTGTTGTGGACACTTATTGACCCTCATGCTAATAATGGCTAGGTGGGCTACAGTTATTGTAGTGAGGGTGTCTGTGCACAGCTTCATGCTTTCACACTTTTCAACACAAGATCCTCAGGATAATTCAGCTGCCTTTTGTGCAGCTGATGTGCAACTGTTTAATCTGGTGCATACTACTTGTCTATCAAACGTAATTTGAAGGCAGTCATACTGCATCTAAGTAACTCTCAGATTTCACAGAAGAATCTCAAGTAAATTCGTGTTAAGGATGAATCTATCCTCTTTCCCTTAGATAGCTATATAACCAGGAAGGAATTTCTCATTGGAGGCACATCTTTTGCTCCTAGAATATTTCAAGAATCCTGGCAAAAAGCTTAAAGGAACATCCCAAGTTTCACATATCTGAGGTGCAAAGAGGTGAACCAAGCCTGTGTGTTTGTGGGAAAGTGTAAACGATGCCACCTCCCAGCTGTTAAAATTTAAGCATTCAACAAAAGCCTCTGTGTAGCATGTGTAGCAGATCGCATATCTTCTGTTCAGCCCTGTGAGATGCAGCATACCCTCCAATGAGCTTGTTTTCGTGAAGAACAGTGCAAAGTCTTCCTCCTCAAAAATTAACAACCTTTGCCATTACCTGCAAGGCTCACCAGCTCAAAGATCAGCCTTCTTCCCTACACTCTGTTAACCAGCCAGCCAAAAGCAGTACATGAAGAAATTAGTATAAAACCACCAAAACTACACGCTGCACTTCAGTTAGTTTTCTGCCTGTAAGAAGGAGTCTGAGAGAGATGGAAGTCCACTGCCATTTCATTGTTCTGGTATTTCCATATAGAGCACAACTGGGTGTTACCACATCCAACTTACTAAATACATGAACAGAGGCATAACACTGTGAGAGGTGCAATGTATCAGTGATACTGCATTTCACAACCACTGCCTGACAACTTTTTCACAGAAGCATCAGACCTTTCAGTTGTAACAGTGTAATGAAACGATGTCATTTTGGGGCAGATGGCTGCATGTTCCTTGTCCTTAACATTTCACCTTGCTATTCCTTGCATAGAAGGCTTTTCCTGCTCCTTTTCCATGGGTTTTGACACCTTCAAACTTGTGGGTCAGAGATGTGTTCATTCTCTGGTGAAGTTGCTCTGCCATAACTAACTCGGGGCCGTATAGCACCTCATGCATGAGATCTGACCACAGCTTGCAAAGGTCATGGAAAAGCATGGGCCTCCAGAGCTGGTGGCCCATATTGTCGTGTTAAGTACCGAATGCAATGCTGTCAGTTGTGTTTTCACTAGCCCAAGCTGTGAATCAGGGTGAAGGTGATGATTTTGTCCTTGTAACACAAGCACAATCGTTACTGACTAATCCTGGGCTGCTTGCTGTTTCACTAGTTTCTTTTCAATCCATTACTAATTACGTGCTAAAATTAAATGTCTTTCCAAAGAAAAGTAATAGACTGCTCTTCTCTTTAGAAGAGTAGGGCTCATTCCCTCTCTGCAATGCATAGATGAAACAATAAATATGGTTATTGTAGTCTTTCAACTTTACTGCTTTCACTAGTTTTCCCTTCCTCTTGCCATAAATGAGAATCTCCAGTATGCCCCTTTCCCTTCTCATACAGGAAAAGGAGAAAGAAGAGAGATCAGACATGCTCCTGACCTTTACAACTGTGTCACAATCTTACGAGAGTACCAGTATGACATTAAACTACAAAACAATGACAGGAAAATAATACCTTATAGTTGTTTGTGTTAACATTTACACTGAGAAGTAGTCTACTGCCTTTGACTGCCAAAACTCCAACCTTTTGCTGTACTTGAATGGTCAAAAGAAAATCTTAAGTGGAAATAGTAAAACCTTCTGAAAAATTAATTAGTCCTAGAAATGGCAAAGTTGATTCAGCCTGTGTTTCTCATAGGCTAGCTTCACTTTCTCAGCAAAGAGCTAACCTCTATAGCTTTATACTCCTAGAGGGAAGATTGGAAAACAGTGAGTACTGAGACCCAGGAGGATAATATTCACGTGCGGGATAGTAACCTGCAGATAGCGTCACTGGGATAACCTCACTGGAAGCTGGAGTGTTTTATGAACTTCCTCAGACAGCTGCCAAAAAGATGTAACTATTTCTTTTCCAGAGTAATTTCTGCATTGCACTCTGTTCAAATTCAGCATTCATGTCTGATGGAGAATGGGTAGTCAGAGGGCCATAGTTCCTGTAATGGTCTTAAAAACACATACAGGGCAACTAAAAGAAAAAAAAACCTTTGCTTTATCTTGTCAACTTCTATTACATGAGATAGTTTTCTGGGCCTAAAAGAGTAGAGGGCAAAGCGGTTTTTGTTGATCTTTTGAGGAGAAAATATTTACCTGGTCAGAAAATGCAGTTTAACTAGGTTAGTGTCTTATCTTCATTAAAACAAAGGCCAAGAGGATAAGAGTTGGTTTTATTTGCTTTTGCAGCTGTGTCAATATAATAGCGTCTGCTAACAATGTGACCTTGATCTCTATCTTAAAATTTAAAATACTTCTAACAATATAAGTAGACATTAACATTTAAAAGGCAACAATGCATTGTCTTCAAGATAGTATTTAAGAGACACTCACAATCAATAGCTCCTTTCTCTTAGTCTCATCCTGGGACTCTGCACTGCTGTGCCTTTTTAAAAAAGAATGTTTTTTAATCGTTGAAGGTCAAGCTGTTAGGTATCCCTGCTCTCGATTTTTTAGAAGTCCTCCTCTCAGTGTTTCTATTTCCTTTTATTTTCTTGTTCACCACTGCCTGAGCAGCCCCCTCCTCTCCCTTCCCCGCCTAAAGCTTAGCTCGGTTAAATGGGAAAGAGTGAAGCACTGGCCTTATATTCTGGTTGATGCGGAAGTGGGTCTCAGAAGGAGTAGAAATTAAAAGGGTTCAGCAAGGGCTACAGAGGCACACAATGGAAAAGAATAATTAATTTTTCAGACTTGCACTAGGCTGCAATACTTGCCATTACAGTGCAACAGCATTTAGTGTTACATTCAGATTTTTCTCATCTACTACTTTTCTGCCTTTGTGTAAAGTCACATATGCTTTCTGTGTTACATTGGCACATCAGCATCTGGGGATACTTCTGAGCTCAGTTTCCGCTAACTAATATCCTAAGCTTCAGTCAATCTTAACTTAGTGTAAACAGTGACAATCACACTGGGAATGAACATTTAAATCAGAAATAATCTCCGTAAATTAAAACTATACTAGGCATGAATCTGATAATCACTGTTAAAATAGCTGTAATGTGAATAAGGGTAGAATAAAGAAAAACATTTTTCTGTTTTATAGTAATCTGCTTTTATACAACAAGTAAATGGAGAACAAGAAAGAAGTGTTAATAATCTGGATATATCTGATGTGTTTCACATCCTTCAGCTATTTTCCCTGACAAAGAAAGGTCTATTCATTGACCATGCAATGAAACACTTATTTCCTTACTTTTCTAAGAAGTGTACAGGATTTGTCAAAAAGTGTGCAGGAATTCACAGACCAAAACTGAGAAAGGAAAAAAGAAAAGGAACTGTTACATACCATTCCTTAGCTCTGCAAACACCTTGCTCAATACTTATTTTCTATGTGACCTATAATCCTTGTTTGTAGTACATGGAACAAAACATTAAATAGCAGACAGTCCAATGGGTGCATGTGTTAATTGCATGTTCTGAAATGACAGCCCCTTAATTTAATAGCTCAGAATCCTTTCATTGCCCTGGGCTAAGTTTTAATTGCTGTAATAATATTCATCTTGTTTCCTAGAAATCGCGGAAGGCTGCCATTTGTTTTCTTTAATCCCATCCTTTCTAAAAAGAAAAAAAAAATACCACGTTCTCTCTGTTTCTTGTAAACTTTGCCTGTTGTTCATTAAAACAAATCAGCCTGACTGCCAACCCACAACAATCATCCTCCATAATCCTCTTCAAGATTTGCAAAAGAAGAGGGCAATTTTGGATGCAATTGTTCACTGAAATCTCCCAGGCAACCACAGATTTTGTCACACGCAGCAAAACTCTTAAGGTCTCATCCAAATCCCATTGAAGACTTTGGATGTCATTGAGACTTGGTTCAAGGTCACTCACGATTGCAGAATTTTTAGTCAGATTTTAGGTATTACAAACGAGAGCTATTTGTGCAGTTTCTGATCTTATTCTCTGCCGTTTTGTATTGGTAGCTAGCTATATAAATTGTTTTGGTTAGTCTTTATTTACATCATATTATACCTTTGTAACTTGTAAATAAAGAGTAAGTGCGGGAAACCTTCCCAGATATGTATTAATATTCAAATCCTTTGAAGAAAATTTCATACATGGTGGAGTTGTAATGATAAAAAAATATTTCAAAATTGTCTAAAATTTGTCATATGTATCTATAGACACACAACTGAGAGCTTCTACACATAGCTTGGATGGTCCTGTACAGATGTATGTTTTGTCCAGAGTCTGCTGCAGGAATATCTAGCTTCCAATAACTCATGGATAGTCTTGTGGACTTAACACAGTTCTCCAAATTCCCAAAGGCAATGCACATATTCACAAGTTTTGTCAGATACTTCATGACGATGATGATAACTCTACAGCAGTGTTTAAGTTCTTTATGGGCAGTTTTTCTTTCCTCCTTCTTTTTGAGAAACTTGAAAACAGTTGAATTTAGTGAGAATGCTGATGTTTGTAATTAGCCATTGCATCATTTTTCAAATGTTCACCAGCAGCCCTGCGGGAAAACTAGTTCTTATGTTAGTTGGAGGAAATCCCAGTCTGGTCTGTCCCTCTGTTAACTCTTCAGAGTTACATCCACAGCCTCTTCAGAGGCCCTTCTCCTTATACCTTCTCCACTGATTTTATCTGTAGAACAGGGTCTGCCAGCAGATGAGAAGCTCCTCAGAGTTCCCCTTGCTGAGTGTCCCTTGCACAATGCCTTGGACATGTGTTTTGGGGTGAAGTCAGGGGCCAATACATCTCTAAATAATGGAGGTAAACTTCTTTTCTAGACTCACAAATCTCAGAGCCAGCCTGCCCAGTCTACCTCTATTTATCAAAAACTACCTCTTCCTTT
Source organism: Cuculus canorus (assembly GCF_017976375.1). Taxonomy (NCBI): domain Eukaryota; kingdom Metazoa; phylum Chordata; class Aves; order Cuculiformes; family Cuculidae; genus Cuculus; species Cuculus canorus. The sequence goes on along the minus strand of NC_071441.1, from coordinate 22,939,393 downwards.
GTCACCACTTTTTTTATACCAGTATGGTTTTATGTTGGATTTCATGGAAATTACTGGTCAGTTTGCAGGGTACAATGCAGTGTTTTGCAAAAATACACCAGGTAATTAATGTGGGTCTTGTTAGCCAGACAGCTCTGTCATTTAAGCTTAGAGTCATGACATGATTTAGAGTGTAAAAGACCTCTGCAGATAACTTCTCCCACCCCTTGCTTTCAGCCACCTTTTACAGCAAGTCCAGCAGCAAAAGCTGCAAAACTACATCAGGCTCTTCAGGTCCTGATTAGCTGATTTTTAAATATCTCCGAGGATGGAAACTCCACAGTCCCCCCTGGGAAACCTATTCCATTGACCACGCTCACTGTGGCTTTTCTTTTTTCTTTAATATCTAATGTGAATTTCCCTTGTTGTGAATTTTGTGGGTTGCAACTCATCCTTTTGCTGTGTACCTCCAGAGTCTCTGTAGTCTTCTGTCGGATGTCTGAAAATAGCATTAGGACCTCTCTTATTCAGGCTAAACAAACACAGCTGTCTCAACCTCTCCTCATAAATCATGTGCTCCGTCCCCACTGAGGAACAACAACTAATATATGATGTATCACTGAAGCTGCTATTTTGCTTCTAGGACAAAAACGGGTAGTTTTCTATGAGCTTGTAGGTACATGGGGCATGTGGAGGTTCAGGTGTTACACCATGTGGACAAACCCTTAGAAAGTCAGTGAGGAAATGGGCTACCTAAAAACACTGATTCTCCTAACGTGTTGTTCATGAACACTTAGACCTCTAAGCATACCTGAAATAACATGGTGCATTTGAAATTAAATAGTGCCTCAGTCATTTTTTTCATTCTGGATACACAGGTGATAAAGCCGATGAACAGCAGAAATGATTCAGACTCAGTTGTGGTATGAAGGGTAGGTATGTAAGACTTCTGTAAAGAAGTCTGAAACAGCTGCACAATATGGCAGCGGCATCACAGGCAGTTGTAGACCTACCAGAGAGCAGAGCATTGTCACTGTAGACCAGCATAAGTCCTATGTAGTACACGCATGGTTTGCTGAAGCAGTGTCCTTTTCCACATAGAGGGGAAAATGGTACTGGGATGGCATTCACTCCAAAACCTTCTCTTTTTATTGCCATTATATGCTGAAAATATCTCTTGTTATCTCCTTTTGCTGTCATTGGATAAGCGTTTGAGAAAGTGATGTTATACTTCTCAAGATCTTCACTTGGCCACATAGGAAACAGCCCTGCAGCTGACAAGGAGAGGCCAATGTCTGCAACATATGGGGCAAACATACATAGTGTTACAGGAGTGGTACCTGCAAGAAAAGCAGTCAAAGCTAAACCGTAATACACAGCGACAACATAGGACCAATTTTGTAGCAGAGAATGGGTTGCATGCGCACCACAAAATTGGATAAAATGATGCTGTCTCTTTTTGAAGCATTCTGCTCTTAGCGTTTGATGCAGGGTAAGAAAAGTCAGCAAAGAAGGCAACACCTGTGCCTGAGGCTTGTACCTGCACTGAGTGCTAGGGTTTATGAGGCAGGCAACAGAACCCAGATCATGGACTCCATGAGTCAAGGTACAGATGCGACTGCATGAACAACACTGGCAGGCCCTGCTGGAGAGAGATAAAGCCTTTTTCCTTCTTGCAAGCACATATGTAAGGTGTAAAGAGAACAATAAGCTTCCTGACCCATGACATTTCTGAACTGGTGATTAAGCTGTCTCTGAATCATAACTTTTTTTTGTGGTAGATATACCAGTGGGAGTGGAGAATGTAAAAACTGTCCACTTCAAGTTTATAAGTTACCCAGTGCCCTGTGAATAAAGATATTTTATGTCCTGGTTTGGTATCATAGAGCACTAAGTTACCGGCATTACCACAAGCTGTAAATCACTAGGTGTATGCTTCAGAGTCATTGACTGTCTCTTAGCACTTTGTGAGGTCCTAGTCTGAGTTTAAAATTCCTAATTGTTCTCATCTTATCTGAGCCCCCTCAAGGCTTAAGAAACCAGGTCTTCCCTGAAACTAATGCTACTTTCTCACACATTGCTTCTTCATCAGGGGCTGGAGTCAAGGGATTTAAAATCCATTGCAGTCCCTGTGTCAAGAGCTTCTTGCTGGCCAAGAAACCCTGCATGCCTGAAGTCACAGATGACACTAGGCAGACCATCTTGAGACACATACCAATGAAGTTAGTTTACTTCCATCAGCCCTATAGCACTTTTTTCAAGTCAGGAAGCAGGAAGGAGGCACAGTAACAGAGAAGGTTTTCACTCACAACATCTCTCCATGCCTTGCAGTGGTAAAGCAAACACAAATCGTATTTCACAAATGCTAGCAATCCGTGCACTGTGATAAATGTCAATCAGATATTACGATTAAAAAGGTGCACTTGCTGCAAAGCGTACTTTCTCACTTGGAGAATGAAGCATGATCGGTTTTCCTCCCACACTTTCCAAGTTGTCCTTTGTAGATTTGCAGATTGCATTTTAAAACTGTGAATTTTAGGAAGCTGAGTGCTGTCTCAGATGTGCTTATTTCCATGAAGCATCATGCATACACATCCCACTAGAAAGAAACAAAAATTAGCAAGTACATTCACATATCTGGATTTTAGCAAAAATTGTCTGTGTAAATAAACTTCTTTTAAATTAATTGAGATTTTTATTTGTTTCTGGAACATGTGAAGAAACTTTCATCAAAGAATTTCATTCCTTTTCCTCTGGCTAGAATTCTAAATTTTCTCTCATATTTTGTTCAGATTGATCTGGCTGAATAATTTTAGATAAAAAGCAAATTTTCAGATAAAAAGCTAGAAACTCAGAGTTAAGATTTGCAGCCTGGACTACACGGTCAACATGCATCTAACTTTAAGCATATGTTAGTTCCAATGTCTTTAACCTTGGATCTGGGCTGAAGTGAGTGGAACTGTCAGTTAAGAATGAGTGTTACTTTTCAAAGTGAATAATTTAAAAGGAATTCTTAACTGCTGCTCATTGTTCAGTTAAACATAAATCTGTGTGGGTATGCGCATACAGCTGTAGACTGTTCAGAAGATCATCCTGCTGGAAACAATAGAGAGAACATTTAGTTGTTAACTATGATGAAGGAAATAAATAGCTGTATGAATGTGGGTTTTATGCATTTTCAAGTGGCAGGGTTGTGATTAAAGTAAATTGTGCAAATAAATAGTCAAGCTAGTAAAAATTTACAAGAAACTGAAGGAATGTTGATGCTTTACTAGCTTGGAATTGCTTATAATCGTATCAAATTTAATTAAGTCAATACTATTACCTGTTCTTTGGGCCATAGACTCAGTTACTTTGGAAGGCTGCAGAAATGAAGGACTCATAAGGATTTCAATAATGCTTGTTCAATGTCAGAAGAACTATGCTTTTCTTATGAGTTTATAAATGTGAAATATGAAAATTAACTATAACTGGCTTGAGAGTCTCGTGTAATTTTATTTTCTGTGTTACATTTGTTCCTTATTTCCACTGAATTTGCCTTAGAATGGTCACCTGATGATTTTTGTGGAAAAGAAAAAATTTAACTTTGTCATGCCACATCACAGGGTTTCTGTGTTGATGTCCTGGCATAGTTCCTTACTATAGCCAGAAAAGTAGAGTGGCACTGGCGAAGCATTTTCAACTAAAGGATGAATATTTTCCCCAACATTCAATGGCAAGCCAAAAATAGATTTAACTAAAGGCCACTCTCCCTTTATCCCATTTTTGGGTATATTGAATCTGGTTTAATGCCTGCTCCGGTGCTTTCAAATTACTTGGAGGTCCATACCCTTTCATTAATAACTACTTAGTCCACCGGTAAAAAAGGCCAGTAGTGAAGGATCCTACACAGCAAGTGTTTGAATATACATATGGATCAAAGATGCCTAGAATTCATATTTAGAGCTGATCCATTGAGGGAGAAGTCTCACTGGCGCATAGCTAATTTTCTAAGCATGTGTGCACTTAACAGTATTCAAAGGTGACGTTAATCTAGTGCTTGAAATGAGCTGCAAGTTTAAGAAATGGCAGAAGGTTTTTGTGTGGTTATTTGTTTTCTGCAATGGTTTCTCAATGCCTTATATCTATTTTCTTTTTTTTTTTCAGGATTAACAAACATTGAAAGTACTCTGAGAACACATTCATCATTTTTGTCAGGCTTGACCAATGAATTCTATAAAAGCTCAAGAATATTTTTAAAGGCCTCTGTTCCAATTTCAATCAAGGTGTGCATCTTAATGGAAAACGTGGTACATTGCTACCTGCAACTAGCATTTTAGTCTTTCATTATATGGTGAAAATCTGCTGGTGGAGGAGGAGAAAACCTCTTTTGTAGAGAACATTTTCATGAGTGGAGAAGTCTTGTCATTCCTACATAATATGAAGCTCCTCAGGAGAAGCTGTTTGTTTCCACTGCTAGCTGGTGTACTAAGAGTTGTCTGCTCCTCCTTTATTAGTGTCAACCTTGGTGTGAAAGTGATGAAGGGACAGTCTGTCTTTCTGTCAGAAGATGACCTCAAGTTTTCCATCCCCAGAGAGAAGGATGTCTGCAAAGTAGAAGTTGTGATTAATGAGCCAATAACACAGAGGGTCGGGAAACTAACTCCTCAGGTATTTGGGCTCTATTGTGCTGCTCTGAATGACCGCTTGTGCACAGATGTGGGAGAAACTAGGAAGATCTGCTTTATTGATTTGGGTTTTTTTTTTTCGGGGTATTGACTAAAAGGTATGAAACTGAATGGCCTTTGAGATTCAGCCTTTTGCTAAAAGTAGACAGCTGACAGAGAACTGCACCCCCTGAAATCCAAAAATTGATCTCATTAACATAAGCACATAAAAGTGGGTTTGGTCAGAGTCTCCTTTCACAAGTGCAAAATGGGTATTTTGAAACTTTTGGTTAGGAGATGTTCTCTTGTCTCTCAGCTGCTTGTTCTGCCCTGAGGTTAACCAGTGCCCCTCGGGTAATGCACAGCCCGCTACAACATTTTGCATTTTAGTCACGCAGCCACTACTTAGGGAGCAATTAAGAAAAAAATCATCACATACAATAAGCACATTGTGTACATGGTTGTTTGCTCTCCCCTGCAACAGCTAAATTGCTAGCAGATGGCAAATACATTAAAAAATGTTTTCTGTTAGAATTTTGATCTTGTAGGAATAATGAAATGTATTTCATGTGTTCTGCTACTCACTTGCCTCAGGAATTGACTACCTGAGTCATAGCAGGAAGGAGCTGGGAGTATCTGACATGAAGATGTAATTGTAGAAACAGAAGATCCATTACTTTAAATTAAACCATAACCAAACAGTTCTGGTTTACTTTTGAAAAACTTTGTGAATTGCACCGAGCAACATGGACTTCCATACATTTATATATGTATATTGTTTTATACATCATCTGTGAGATTTCTGGTGGTCACTGCGAAGGCAGATGCAGGAGAACCATCTCAGTAGACTTCAAAGTTTCTGACTTGGTCATTACCATTATTTTTGCAGACACCTGGTGAGTACTTCAGCTGAACAAATACTTGGAAGGATCAGAGGCATGCCAGGCGAAACACGAGGTGATGAGCAGGGCAATGTGTGATCAAGAAGTGCAGCACCTCTGCTGAGATTTCCTTAGTGCTTGCTCAGTCTACAGTCTCTGACTGGTCTCTCTGTACACTACCCCAGTCTAGTTTGGCCCATGAGAACAAAAAGAAAGATTTGCATGTCTCATTGCTAGCAAACTTCTTCTATAGGCAAGCTGGCCAGCTCATTGAGTGAATTTGCTTTCAAATTCTGTCTCAGCCTTTATGTGTAGTAGGATGCAGGTATTTTAAAAGCTATTTTGTCTTTTGTAACCTGATGTGATTCAATTACAGAGTCAGAGACAGTTTTCCAGAGACCACAGGAGATGTGTACTCTCCATACCTTGTCTTCCAAAACACCAAGGGTCATTGCATTTCCCCTCTCCCAGCCCATCCTCCGTTAAGTGCCCATCCTTTCATGGCCCCAGTGTGGGCTCAGGCAGCCAAGCGTGACCCCTGGAGCCTGCAGGCACATTTGATCTGGAGTTGTGAGCTCTGATGGGCAAATGGCACTGGGGTACCAGGCTGCAAAGGGGCTGTGGCTGCTGGCAGTTCATGAGATTCCTTCCCTGGATGGCTCCTGGCATGAGTGTCCTCCTGCTAGGAAAGACGTCTAGTGTTCCTCTCTCTGGAGAGCTGAGAGTGGCAGAGTCATACCACCACTTTGTGTCCTCAAGTGACATTGCCAGCGAGGTAGGCAGTCTCGAGTCATATTTCCTTGCTAGGAAAGAAAAAAGTGGCATTTGTAAGTTAAAGTCTTCTGTTTTAAACGTCAAAATCCTGAACCAGACACTGAAAAGCACTGCCTGAGCTTTTATCACTCTTGAAAAATGTGCTAGAGCCTGACCCTCCTGGTGCCATACATGCTTTTACTACTAGGAAATTCTGCATCTAGAAAATGGCTCTGGTCTGAGCTGTTTTACTGCTATTAAAGTGAGTAATGTCCTAGGAATGTATGACAATTTAATTATAAATTGTAATTGAAAAGCAGTTGGAGTAGAAAAAAACCAAAGCTCAACAGTAATTAGGAAAAGATTTAGATCTCCTTTGTCTCACCCAGTGAATTTATAGACAATCAGAATTGCCTGTTCATATAAAAGGAACACATATTAGGAAACATAAAACAGATGTTTCTTTTTGCAAAGCAGATTGTGTCTTATACATGTATAAAATGACTGTTAGTCAGTGGTAACAGACCTTTGTGGAAAGGTCCTTAATTTTCCACCCCCCTTGTTATCAATTAAAAGATGGGACTAATGATGTCTTATAAAGAAATATAAATTAATTCCTTGCAAATATAAACCATGTCTTCTACTCTAGGCAGTCCCCTCTAATATGAACAGGGAGGCATCATTTGAGCAATATCTCATTGTCAGGTACACACCAGACCTACATGTCACTAAAATCCTTATCGACTTTGAGGGCGCTACACTGATTTACATTAGTGAAGAAAATAGTCTTCAGTGTAAAGCATTAAACTAGGGGAAGGTGTAATGTGAGTGGCTCTTGTATACAATGTATATATTTTTCTATAAGCTAACACACCATCTAAGTAATTTTTTTTCTTTTTTGTAAAACATCACCCAGGACTATATAATTAGTCACCTCTCTTTATGTTAGCTTGAACTAAGAAAGACATTAAGTCAGAAAAAATAATATTTGTTGTTTCATAAATACTGAAAAATAACAAAACACATATTTCTGTGACATTTGGAAACAATACACAACAGAACAGCCATAACATAGTCAAAACATTCATCATATGAAAACAAATTTATTTTTTTCCACAAACTGTTCCTGTCCTTCCTTTCTAAACAGTCTCAACAAATAAAATCAATCATATTTTCCATAACACCATCTCTTATGGATTATTTCAAGATTATGATAGTCAATAGGAAAAGTAGTAAATCCACATATATGTGTCTGATAATCAAATAACTCATTACTTAAAAAAAAAAGACTTTGTACACTATGCTTCTTGATGGAAGTTAAAAGAAGGCAAAACATTTTTACATCACTATGAATACAGAACAATTACCTCACAGCTTAAGTGTCAGAGAATAGCTCCAGTGGAAGTGGACACCATCAGTAATAATGAAAGTTGATAAGTTCAAATTATTTTTCTGTTACAGAAAGATGCAAGTTCTAATTCTCTGTAGTAGTTAGAAAGAAACAAAGGTCGATAGTTCTTAAGCCATTTCGTGTAAAACCACAAGGTGGTCATGACGCACTTCAGTAATCTACACATTCACAACTAATTTAGGAATTTAAGTATTATTTAATTTTTACACGGAAAGTCAGAGTATCCAAGACTTTCACTATGCGCTGCACTTCTACTCAGCATTTCAGAATGTCACTAAATCCCCATTCTATTTCATCCTCCACCAAAATGTTTGGGGAGATACAGGTAATTTAGAAACACTTGATTTTCATGATTCTTTTGGTGTATTTTAAGAAATGACTGGTAGTAAGAAATGACTTCACCGTTCTTGAAAAAAGATGTAGTTTGTCATTCAGCTAGATATGTATATTAATCCTTATTAGTTACAGCCTCATCAGATCTATTAGTGAATGATGAACAGATTTTAATTTATTCCACAGAAGAACTAAACATGTATGAGTACTGCCCATTAAAATTGAACCCAACCCACATTTAGTTTCATAGTGCACTCAGGAAATGCAATGATTAGTTTTTGCCTTCTTGCTGACAAGAATGTTCTTTTTGTCTTAGCAGATATGAAACATAAGCATCCTAAATCTATGCATGGGCTGTGAAGGGGTTCCTGTTATCACAAGGATAACATGGATATATTCTTATTAATGCTACGTACTTTCAGCTGTTAATCCCTATAAAGAAAAGTAACTACATGAGAACTGCAATTTGCCTGACTTGCAAATTATCCTATGCGAGAACAGGAAAATCCTGTGTCCCAGACGACAAATCACTTCTCCAAGGAATGTGTATGACAGAAGTCTTCAAAGTCCATTTGAAGCAGACATTTTTTCTCATAGTTTTATTTTTGCAAGTCAACAAACCATTAAATAAAACAATCAGCCTGAAATAAATATCTGTCTTAGACGGTTAAATTGTGGCCAGCCATCTTTGCAAATACCATATTAAGTATATCATAAGAATTTAATTTAGCTGGTGGACACAATATAGAAATTCTGCTTGCTTTTGTGTTATGGGATCACACTGGCATTGGGGCTGGGTGTTGGTATGGCAAAGAGATGACATCTGATCTGTTAAAGTCTACAGGGACAAAGTTAGTGCTCCCAAACCATGTAACAAATCCAAGCTAAAAAGATTTTTAACAGAGAAGTTTCACAGAAACACAATTTTTTAGTCTGGTGGTAGTGGCCATAAAGCAGGATTTACTATAAAGCCAAACTATATCCATAAGTAACTTTGAAAGCTAATAAATATAACATTATTCTGCAGTTCTCCCACTGAACACAACTGTATCCATCAGGCTGCAGAGGCAGAGAAGTGTGCAAACTACTGGAGTGATTTTGCAGCCTGAAATGATCACATCAATATGCCCATTCCCTTGTGGAGTGCCAGCAGACACACATTAAAGTGGTTACTCTTCCTCTCACTGGGAGACCAAAGGACAAGTGAATACCTGCTTAAGGAAATAAACTATGGATTAGTCTGTGCATTCCTGACAGTCAGTGAGAAGTGGAACTGAGTTGTGAAGTCAACAACGTTGACGGTGTTGTACTTGTCTATTCTTTCTCCTTCACAGGTTTTTGACTGTCACTTCCTTCCTAATGAAGTCAAGTACACCCACAATGGCTGTCCTATTTTAGACGAAGACACGGTCATGCTTAGGCTGTACAGGTAAGCAGCAGCTGATGGATCACACTTCATTGTTGCCAGGAGAACTGCTGCCCTCAGGAAGAGGAAGTAGTCCATTTTCCACAGTAAAAGCATGTTCTGTTGTACATATCATAGCTGCTTAGATCCAGTAGCAGCATCGTTAATCAACAGGTGACCATCTGTTTACAGAAACATTTCTCACAATGCATTTTAGATGTGCTTAAATAATGTGTTTGTTAGTGTTAGTAAATAGGTATTGCTTGTGTATTAGTGAAAACCAGTGCTTTTTGTTTTTATTATTGAAAGGGACAACAGTACCTTCAGAGCACTCTATGTTTTGTGCTGCCCTGCTGATGGGGACACAGACCCTTGCATATACACAACGAGTAATCTCCTCCTTTGCACAGACACCCTTTTTTACAAGTATGAGGAGGTGGGCAGCAGTGTCTGGAACCTCATGGTCTCTATCAGCCTGGCTTTTGAAGGGTTCAAAAGTTTAGAAAGTGAGGCCAATGCTAAACTCACAGAGTGACAGAAGATGGGATGAAGCAGAATTAATTTCCTTCTATCACCTGCAGGTTTACAGAAACGGAAACATTTGTAGAAACGTTCACCCTTCATGTGCAGTTACTTGAGCCAGACTGCAACATCATCAAAATGCGCTCCCATGCCCTGGAGGTCTCTGAGTATTATGGTCTGTCCAGAGTCATTGACAAGAATGTCCTCACTTTTGACTATGACAGGAAGATAAATCTGGATTGCACCATTTCCATAGCCTCTTTGGAAACCCACTTGCCTGCTCATGGCCAGCTCATCACCAGGGAAGTGCAGCAAGAGCAGCTTCGTGGAGATCAGCTACAGACCTTCTTCCCTGGCCCTAGTAGGATGTGCTTTAGTATTTTGTATTAGCAAATTCGAAGAGACACAGCAGATTAAGTCTGCTGCAGTAGGTTTCTTTAGATGTGCTGAGTAAGAGTGGGTCACGTGAAGTTTAATGAACAGCTTATCATGGAAACATGATTTTTGTGTGTGGCACAATGCAAATCACAGATTCAGGTTAGAAATTCCCCTGTTGGAGTCTTGTTTTCGCTCCTAGACATGTGGACCAATGTGATGGCTTTGGGAGTGCCTATACTCAGTAGAAACAACACAAGGAGCTGGAGGCAGCACTTAGCAACAGACCAAGGAAGCTGGATTTGGAATATGTCAGCTGAAAGCAAGCTCATGTAGGAAAATTTAAGTTAGGGAATGAGTCCTAATTCGCATCATGCTGGCTTTTTATCAGGATTAGATTAGCTACATGGACAGGCTTCCTGTAGTAACTGTTTCACTATTGCTTCTGTTGGGTTATAGAGCACAGCCTGGGCCAGGAGTGCAGAAATGGGAGCTGCATGCTGGGACTGGGAGTCATTAACAACACAAAAGTGAGCTGTGAAGAATTTTTGAGGATGGGCATTCGATATCAGCACCTTGATCCTCCCTCACCTGACATCGATTATGTTCCTCTGAGGCTGGATCTCACGGACCGTAGAAGCAAAACTCTGCACAAGGTAGAATTTTATGCAACCTTAAAAAGTCTAATTGTCTTCCTGACTTTCAGAAAACTTAATTTCATTGTTCATTCTCACATTTGAAGAGAAATAGCTATCCTGAAATTTTGTTCAGTTCTTACAACATTGCCAGCTGGGCAAATGTAAGGTACCTCTATGCTCAGATTATTATTATGCCTACAGATATAGCTACAGAGAAATACTTCTGGTTGTTTACTGGCAGGCCTAAGTAGTTTAGTCTGAGAATAAAATTAATTCTGGCATAATTCCCCCTTTTTTATAGACCATGAGATGCACTGACTTTAATATATATAGTAATTAACAAGTTAAGAGCTGTGTGAACATATTTAGTTAATAATTAATGACGTGTTCATGTTTCTGTCAGGTAAAGTTATTCATTAAACTCACATCAATTAAGGAGGTTGTTTCAGCCCAAAATTAAGGACATGAAAGACTAGTGAACCTGGAAGACCTTTTCATGAGGTCTAAACACATTAGGCATGTTGTCATTAAAATGTTTCAATTTTTTTTTTCAAAATAATTATTGCTGTAAAGTGCATAATATGCTATGTGAAGGTAATGGATATTGCATTTATTCTGTGTGCTTCACTTTATCCTTTCAGTTGTCTCATTTTTTCCTGTTGTAGACTGAGTATGCATGGCTCCCTGTTCAGATTAAAGGTGCTATTCCCAATCAAATACCCAAAGCTACCCCAATGGCCAAGTACATCTTGGAAGTAGATCAATTTATTTTAACACCCATTACAACCATAATCATTGATGCTGAAGACAATGAAACTCCAAAGTCCCTTCTTGTATTCAACATTACCAAACCACCTCCACGGGGCTTCATCACTCATCTATCTGACCATACAAAAGCTGTTGGCTCCTTCACATGGAAAGATCTCAATGACATGCTTATTGCCTATCAGCCTCCAAATATCAGCCACACAGAAAGGAGGAATTACGAGGTAACAGTGTAATCTATTTGCTGCTTTTCACTGCCTTAAGATTCAGTTAGCTGTAAATAGATGCATTCACTTGTAATGGAATTATTTCAGAGAAAAAAAATCTCTAACCATACGCATGCAGAGCAGGAACTTTTACCACTTTTTCCCATGATGCATCAGCTTAACTCTCTAACGCAAATCAGGTATTTGTTACTCACTACTTAAAAAATTCTTTGCACTCAAAGATTTTCATCCCTTCTGAGTGAAAATATCTAAAGAGGATTTTTAGTTCTTCTTTTTTATTTTATTTGTGTTTTTTAAAAAAATGTATTTTTTTTTAATTAAGGGAACAGGGGAATAACACTACTTGTAGCTCTAACCACGATCATTGGGAAATATCAGTAGTGCCTTTTCCACGTAGGTTTTATCTCTGTGTGACAGTACTGATCCCTGTGACCTGTGGACAGGAGACATATTTAAAGCCGTGAAAGACAGACCAGCTAAATGTCAGGATTGCCATTTGATCTCACACCCTATGTGGGTGTGGTGGTATAGGGGTAAAAAAAGGGACTCCCAACAATGCCTGTGTGGAGTAGTGAAAGCTTGTCACTAACATAGAAAACACGAAGCAGGCTGGTATCTGCAGGGTGAGGAGTAAGTGAGTAAATAAATAGTGCCAATCTATGAAATCAAGGCTGCAGAAATAAGTTTCTGTTTTATGGAAGTGAACAGAGGAACAATTGTACCATTTCCATGCTGTTTGAACAGAAGATCAATACTTAATTTAGCGCAGAACCCCAAAGGCTCTTTTTAGAAGCTAAAGCAAGTTTCCTTTGTCAGCATGTTATGAGAAGACTTTAAGGTCTCTCAGGTAAGAACACACTACATGTGCTTTGAGGTGCAGCTGATTTGGTGGCTTTTTTCCCCAATAAATTGTTTGTTTTCACAACAGGTGGAGTTTCAGGTTCATGACTTCTACTTTGAAAGGAGTTTACCTATCACTGTGCAGCTTTCTATCAGAACAACAGACACAAACGCTCCTCGGGTTTCATGGAACACAGGTGAGATCTCTGCCGCAGTTTATATTGCTATAGAATTTATAACACTTTGACACATACATTTGTCAAGGGTCTAAAATTCAGACTTATGCCTGGAGTTTAAGGATCATTAAACAGAGGGATTGTAAATCTATTTTTTCCAATTATCCATTTTGGGTGGAACATGTCACAACTTGAAAAATATCTTTGTCCTAACTGGAATGAAAAATAGAGATAAAGGTGAGTTACTGTAAAATCAGGATTTCCATGTATAGCATTTTCCTCAAGAATGAACAGGACATAAAAGAGTATAAACTGTAAAGGCAAACATGATGGTATAGAATTAGTGGTGTAGTGCATGGGAAAGACTGAGTCTTGTTGGTCTTTGTTAAAATGGAAGTCCGCAAAAATGAACAACCAGAAAAAGAGGGTATGATACACCATCATCCGTTTAAAGCCTGGAAACCTTACAGGGTTACAGCTAGTTCAAACAGATTTATTATGCCTGCACTGGAGAAGGGACAGGCTCTCCAATCCAGAGTGAAATGTACATGGCTATTTAATCATCAAAAGACAAATGCGTAAGATCAAACAAGCTACTGAAGTTAATACCAGAGAAAGAGCAGGCTCCTTACCATAGAAAAGAAAAGGAACTGAGGAGCAGAGGCTTCTTGTCTCCCAGAGAAGCCCTAGCTGAAAAGACTGTCTGAGTAAAAGGAATAGATACTGTTTTCCGTTATGAAGATCAATATAAGTTTTTAAATGCAGACTCACTAGTGAAGCTGAATGCCCAGTTTCAGGCACTGTTAAATTGCAAGTTTGTGCAAATGTCCAGAGATGTGTCTAGGTAGTCTGTCGGATCATTTGGAACCAGAATATATTCTTTCTCTGAAATAAGTTCTTTAAAGACAATTGACTAAGGCAAGCATGTCAGAATAAAAGCTGATACCAAGCTCTAATGCTGGCCTTGAAATGTCTTTGACAGGTGAGTATGTAGATGAAATTAAACACGCTTTTTTTCCCTGAGTGCAAAAAGCCTTAGAAGGGTTAGATGCTGAGAGTCCTGAATGTCACAGACATTTTGGTGAAATAACATTCTGCTCTTTGCAGGCCTCAGCCTCCTGGAAGGGCAATCCCGACCGATCACATGGCAACACTTCCAAATTGTAGACAATAATAGCATCCAAAATGTTCGCTTGATTACAGTTGACGGCTTGCAGCATGGGCAGCTCACAGTGAGAGGTAATCATTTCCACTTGAAGGCCTGGAAACATGTTTTCTAGTGACAACTGGTTATGATAACGTGACAGTCAGTAAGATGTTGATAGAGTCTGTCATATGTCACTCTGCTGAAGGCTGCCAGCATAAGAGACAGATTCACAAGGAAATGAAGCTGTGGAAAGAAATACCTGGATGCACAGTAAGAAATCAAAAAATTCATGAACTCATAAAGAAAGTCAATTGCATAGCTTAGACACTTTTGCAAATAGTGTATTTATGCTGTCCACAGCCTTAAATGGGAGGTACTTGGAAGTATGTCAGTCTTCACTGATAACACCTCTCCTTGCCCCTTCTGGGTCATGGGACAGCCAGATGGTGACCAGGGGGGTAGACCCTCTCCCACAGTAGAGGAAGATCAGGTTTGCAAACACCTGAGGATCCTGAATATATATAAGTCCATGGGATCTGATGAGATGCATCCCAGAGTTCTGAGGGAATTGGCCGATGTAGTGGCTGAGCCACTCTCCGTGACATTTGAAAAGTCATGGCAGTCAGAAGTCCCTGGTGACTGGAAGAAGAGGAACATTGTGCCAATTTTTAAAAAGGGCAGAAAAGATGACCCTGAGAACTACTGACCTGGGCCCCACCTCTGTGCCTGGGAAGATCATGGAACAGATCCTCCTGGAAGCTATGCTAAAGTACATGGAGGACAGGGAGGTGATTAATGGCAGCCAGCACACTTCACCAGGGGCGAGTCCTGTCTGACCAACTTCGTGGCTTTCTATGATGGGGTAACTGCAGCTGTGGACACGGGTAAACTGACGGATGTGATCTCGCTAGACTTCTGTAAAGCCTTCGACATGGTCCACCACAACATCCTTCTCTCTAAATTGGAGAGATATGGATTTGATGGGTGGACAGTAAGGTGGTTAAGAAACTGGCTGGATGGTCCTATTCAAAGAGTAGTGGTCAATGGCTCAAAGTCCAGATGGAGATCCATCACAAGTGGTGTCCGTCAGGGGTCCGTACTGGGACAGGTGCTGTTTAATATCTTTATCAATGATATTGACAGCAAGATTGAGTGCACCCTCAGCAGATTTGTGGATGACACCAAGTTGAGTGGTGTAGTTGCCACACTGGAAGGATGAGATGTCAACCAGAGGGACCTGGACAGGTTGGAGAAGTGTTGCCTGTGTGAACCTCATGAGGTTCAACAAGGCCAAGTGTAAGGTCCCACAGCTGGGCTGGTGCAATCTCCATTTTCAGTACATGATGGGAGATGATATGATTGAAAGCTGCCCTGCAGAGAAAGACTTGGGGGTGCTGGTTGATGAGAAGCTCAACATAAGCCGGCAATGTGCTCTTGCAGCCCAGAAGGCCAACTGTATCCTGGGCTGCATCAAATCAAGCGTGGCCAGCAGGTCCAGGGTAGTTATTCTAGCCTTCTAATCCTTTCTGGTAAGACCTCATCTGGAGTTTTGTGTCCAGTTCTGGAATCCTCAGCTTAACAAGGATATGGAAATTTTGGAATGGGTCCAGAGGAGGGCTACAAACATGATCCAAGGGCTGGAGCATCTCCTATACTAAGATAGGCTGAGAGAGCTGGGTTTGTTTAGCCTGGAAAAGAGAAGGCTCAGAGGAGATCTTATAGCGACCTTCCAGTACCTGAAAGGGGTCTACAAGAAAGCTGGACAGGGACCATTCACAAAGACTTGTGGTGATAGGACGAGGGGCAATAGGAATAAATTGGAGAGGGGCAGATTCAGACTAGACATTAGGAAGAATTTCTTCACTGTGAGAGTGGTGAGACATCGGAATATTTTCTCAAGGGAAGTTGTGGATGCCCCATCCCTGAACTGTTCAAGGCCAGGTTGGATGGGACCTTGGGCAGCCTGATCTAGTGGGAGGTGTCCTTGCCCATGGCAGGGGGGTTGGAATTAGATAATCTTTAAGGTTCCTTCCAACCCCAACTGTTCTATTATTCTATGATTCTTACATCGAGGATTCCAGGACTGGACATAATACTCCAGATGAGGTCTCACAAGAGAGGAATAGAGGGGAAGTAGATCTCCCCTCGTCCTGCTGGTCACGTTTCTTTTGATGCAGCTTAGGATACGGCTGGTCTTCTGGGATGCATGCACACATCGCTGGCTCATATAGAACTTCTCATCAATCAGCACTCCCAAGTCCTTCTGTGCAGGGCTGCTCTCAATCACATCATCTCCCATCCTGTACTGAAATTGGGGATTGCTCTGAACCAGGTGCAGGACCTTGCACTTGGCCTCATTGAACCTCATGAAGTTCACACAGGCCCACTTCTCCAGCTTGTCCAAGTTCTTCAGGAAGTTTCCACTGCAGTGGGACGAGGCTTGCCAGCAAGCTCTACTCCCTGTGCTGACAGGCTTCTCCTGCTACCACCATGCTGGACTTGGGCAGCAGAATAAGACTATTGAAAAAATCAGTATTTAAAGTTTTACATTCTCGATGTAGTTTTACATCCCAAAGCTGAAATATTAAAGAAATCTGCTTTGCTTTCATTAAGCATGCATGACCTGTGCAAAACATGGTCAATATATTCTCACTTCTCACATATTTACTCAAAGATGCTGAGGAATGCCAAATGATTTTGATTTGTTGGCAAATACAGACATTTGGATATGGTTGTTATTTACTGGCAGCTTTAAGGTTTATTCCAAAAAGTGATAATTAAATTGGACTTCTAATTTGTTAGCCTTCTGCATTGTCAATATTATAATACTAATTTAGCTTTAGAATCTCATAAATCACCACAGTGCTGGTCTCTTTGGGAAAATGATTAGGTAAAAACAGTCACTCTGCCACTGGCAGAAGAAATTCTTCACAATGAGTGTGGTGAGGCACTGGCACAGGTTTCCCAGGGAAGTTGTGGATGCCCCATCCCTGAAGTGTTCAAGGCCAGGTTGGATGGGGCCTTGGGCAGCCTGATCTAGTGGGAAGTGTCCCTGCCCATGGAAGGTGAGCTGGAACTAGATGATCTTTAAGGTCCCTTCGATCCCAAACTGTTCTATGATTCTATGATTCTGATTCTATGATTCTGATTCTATGATTCTATATTTAGGATTTAGTGGGAACAGACACTATTCAGAAGAATGTTTTATCTCAGAAAACTACTAATAAAGAGTTTAGTGTCTGCATTATCATCCTCCTGTAATGCTACAAACAGAAACTCTGTGGTGTCAGCAGTGTTAGATAGACTGAGCCCCAGAGATAGGGTTACAGGTAGCCTGTGCGTCCAGTCAAGGAGTGCCATAGAATGGCAGAGGAGTAGCATCTGCAGGAGCATGCAGGACCTGTCTTGAGGTGGCAGTCCCTTCCTTGTCAACAGCCACACTGGGGCTTCTGAGCCTCCTGTGGACCAGCCAGGGGTGGGTGTTTCTTCTCCAGTGGCTGCATGTTATTATCTTCTACGTGTCCCCGTATGCACATGTAAAGAAAAACATCACCACATATTTTGTCAATTGCCTTTTTTATCTAGTAAGCATGAAATGATATAACTTTAAAGGAAAGCTTGGCATTATCTCTCCAACTACATCACAACTCTGATGCTGCTGGCAAATGGTCTGATCACTGAATCAGTGGAGGGATTCCCACTAACTGTGAGGAATAGTGAATTAACCCAATGGTTTGAATGCTCTTTTGTTGGGTTTAGAAAAGCCAGTCCAAGAGCTACAGGAAAGCCCTGGAAGGAAAACGTATGTATGGTGTTGTTGCCTGCCTTCTGTCATGTTTAACAGATTTTTGTTTGGTGGTGAAGTTATCTCTCCATCCTAAAATTTGACCAAAATTTTCTTCAAGTAAGGAGCAAGGGGAGTGGGTAGACGCCTTAGCTGATGTTGCACAGTATGGAGGGTAAAAAAATATTTTCCTAGGGTGTACTGAGGATATCATGTCTCTCAGCACCAGCCTGCAGTTTTTGAAACTTTTAACCTGCCTGAATGTTTGTATGTGTGCATAGTATATGTAATGAAGCAAAGAAGTAAAATTGTCTTATTACAGACAGTAATCTAAATATGCAGAAAAAGCAAGACCCACAAATGAAATGCTGACCTGTACTTATAAAGTATATTCTCTTTGATGCTTAAAATACATGCAAAATATTCTCGTAAAAAAAAGTAGGATTGAAATTAAAGTGGAAACAGTCACAGTTAAAAATTCTTGACATCTCCAGTTATTTCTAGTGCCATGGATTTTCTGTGCTACCACAGTTGCAAATTCTGCATTCTTATTAACTATTCCAAATTCTACAAACTTGTTTCCAGTAGGTGAAGTTAAATTTTTTTTTTCTAATTAGAAATGCATGCTTCTTCTCTCTCCCTTAATAACATTCATATTGGTGGAAGGATTCTCCTCTGGGCTGAAGCGCGTGTTTTTTATGTGTTTTCTTCCACTGCTTTGACAGGAGGGAAAGGATTCATGTTCACAGTCTCTGACATTCAGGCTGGAGTTGTTCGCTACCATCATGATGACAGTGATTCTACTAAGGACTTTGTGGTATTTAGGATTTTTGATGGCCTTCACAGTATTCGCCATAAGTTTCCAATCAATATCCTCCCTAGAGATGACAGCCCTCCATTTCTTATCAGCAATGTGGTCATTGAAGTTCATGAGGGACAGATGGTCCTGATTCAGGGCTCCATGCTTCATGCTTCTGACATTGATTCCAGTGATGACTACATACTGTTCAATATTACCAAGCCACCACAGGCTGGAGAAATCATGAAGAAACCAGGACCAAACTTGATAGGTACTGAAACACATCCACAATAACACTCTTTTCTTTGATGCCTCCTTTTTAAAATACATTAAATGTTACAATTAGCCAACTACTTTCCAGGACAAACCATGGCAAATTTGAATTTCTTTCAATTATCATTAATTAATCTTAGTTTCTGCACCAGGATAACTATACCTGGGAACACAATTTATCCCATGATTCTTCCATTCTGAGTCTATTTCCCTGCTGAAATTTTCTCCTTGAGAAAAGTTGGGCTAGTCAGGGATTATTTTGTTTCTTTCTTTGTTTGTTTGGTTATTTGTTTATTTATTTGGTTAATTAGTTGTTTATTTATTTATTTAATTAGTTAGTCAGTCAGTTAGTTATGGACCTCTTACAAATTCAAAGCTATTAGATTACACTAATAATACTGAAAGAGAAAGCAAGCTCTCTTTCCATTTAAGTGAACTTGGAAATTCCTCTGCTAGACTGCAGAGGCTGCTAGTCTTGCAAATTCTCTTTTGTCCTCCAAACAAGTCTTTAGGCCTGTTTGATGTGTTGCTTCATTTTTCGAATGAGATTTAAGTGACTTAGGAAAGAAGCTGATGATCTTCAGGAAATGTGGAAGACAATGAGATAACATTTCAAAGTGCTTAGCCTTGAATTCGTGTGGGAAAGAAGTCGTTATTCTTCACGAGTTACTTGCACAGCTAGTGGATAATTTTTACGAATCATTAAAACATGCACTGTTCAATAGAAGACATATTCTTCAATTCAACAGGCTATTCTGTCAACAGTTTTCTTCAAAGAGATTTATTTAATGGAATAATTTATTATCATCATTTGGGAGGAGAAGTATTTGAAGATTCCCTTGAGTTTGTGTTGTGTGATAGCCATGACCCTCCCAATCTCTCAGAGCCACAGGTATGAACCTGCAGCATCTTTGGCAGAGTCTTGCATTTTTCCTTCAAAACACTGATGATTCTATACCTTCCTACAGACTTCCAAGTCAAACTGGAATACCTGTTCTCTGTTTCCCATCACCACAAGTAATATTCCTGGGAGATAGTTCTTGTTCATTCTTTCCATAGAGTAATTGTCTCTGCCTGACCACAGAGAAACAAATCCACTGCAAAAACTTTATCCTACATTGTAAAATGAAATGTTGAAAACAAGTTAGATTTGGAGACAGTACAAACAAGCCCTCCTGCAGTCAACCTAGAAGAGACCATTTATTCAACTCAGGAATCCAACATACTGAATTTAACTTTGCTTTTGATTTAAAGGGAAGTTATGCAAAGATTCATAGGTTCTACCATTAACTGTTGTATGTCCTTATTTTGTGCATGACAGCCACATCCCATATCTCATATTCCAGTGATCCACTTAATTCTGTATGAGCATGTTTGTAAACAGCTACTTAGATGCACTGTTGCTGAGAGAAATGGCTGCTGATTTTACCGTATTCCTGATTTCAGGTGATGATAGTGCACATTATCCCTGTGGATGATCAGCTACCCAGAGAAGCCCCAGGAGTGACTCGTCACCTG
This sequence comes from Cuculus canorus, assembly GCF_017976375.1. Classification (NCBI taxonomy): domain Eukaryota; kingdom Metazoa; phylum Chordata; class Aves; order Cuculiformes; family Cuculidae; genus Cuculus; species Cuculus canorus. Next base: position 22,918,921 of record NC_071441.1, on the reverse strand, counting down.
GTTGTTAAGGAGACTGATATTGCTCATCTAACTAAGAAACATCTCCACTTTATAGATGTGGAAGAGCAAGATAGGCAACTCACATACACCATAACCACTCCCCCTTTTTTCTCTTGCATGCATGGGTAGGTGTGACTTGCTATTCCTACCAGATGGCACAAAACAATGACTCAGGTAGGAGGAGCATCCTCAGTGGCAGCAGCAAGCTTGTGTCTCAGGTTCTTAATCCATTTGCTTAAAGTGTGAGTGACAGTAGCTGGGTGCAGCTCTCCTATTGATGATTAAGTGTGAGCTAGAGCTGAAAGTAACAGAATAGGACACAGAGTAATTAAAAAGAAAAAATATAGATTAGTAAGAAATAAGAAGGAGGAAAGCAACAGAATATTTTGATTCCCTTTGTTGGACTACCATTTTACACTGGTCTGTGGGAACCTTCTGTACAGCCTTGAGCCCAAGTCACAGCATCTCTTGTAACTGATGAATGGGGTTGACCTTGGCCTACCCCACAGAGAAAAGATGAGGTGCTACAGCTTTTCCTAGGATGTGTATTATAACCATGCCACTGTGAGGAACACTTGATCCTGGACCAGGCACCTCTGAAGATCAGCAGTTTCAATCAGTGTGCAGCTGGGGGAAAAGGATGTTTAGGCTGCTTCCTTATTCAGTCTGATAGCCACATGGTTATCCAGTTTGCTTGTTACTGCTTTTGCAAAGCTAGATTGCTAGAAACTGGTTAGTTTCAGAAATACATAAGATGCATGAAACCCAGAAATAGTTATTTTTCCCACAGAAAGATAAATGCAGATCTGTAAGGAATAAGAAGGTTATGGACTAGACTTGCAGGTAGTGTAAATGGTATCTGGGGTGCGCACACATTTGTAGCAAACCCAGAGCTGATTTATAAATCATGCAATGATTCTTCAAAACCATCCTTAAAAATATTTCTTGTTCAGTTTTCTCTGACAATGTTTAAATGGACAACAATGATGTAAGAAAGAAAAATGTTTTCCCTTTCAATGCAGTTGGGAGTGAGAAGTTAAACGCAAGATTGAGCTATATGACTGTTATTTGTCGTATTCTTTAATATTGCTAATCAGGATATGACGTACTTATTTTTATACAGACACTCAGATGCTGGGAAGCTGTTTATGGTGGACAACATCCCCAAGCTGGCCAAGGATCCTGCTGCTCTTCCTCTGAAGTCATTTACTCAGGTTTATTATGTTACTTGATACCATAACCAGTTCTAAACAATTTTTAAAAGTTACAAGAATACAGCTTCTTGTTGACAGGAAAACAAGGAGTGAAAAATGAGCAATGCTATCCTGAGCTCTGCTAAGAAAATAAAAATTTTGCTACTTGTATTTCAGCTTTTAAAACAAGTTTCCATCATTCTTCCATTCTGAAATATGTAAACGCAACTTCTTTTGAAACCAGCAGGAGCTGCAAGCTGCTTAGGGTAGGCTGAATTTGACTCTCCTACGATCTTATGATGAAGGAGAAAATATACAAAATGTGAAAATTAGGCCTTGACAGTTTCGTGTTTCTTCTCAGTGTCTCCACTGACTGATATAATATAGGCTGGAATAGGCCTTTACCAGGATTTTGTTGTTGCGTTTCCATGCTTCTGTAGTTTCACAGGTATTTTACAAGCATTGATAAAGTACCCTATTTTATACCCTGCTGTACGACTAAGGTACCATAATGGTGATCATCGCGGTACCATAATGAAAGCTGTGAGCCTACAGATCTTTGATCACGTACCTAATATGGGTGCCTATATGCAAGATTTTGGTTATTGTTTTAGCTTTTTCACTGGCCTGCCCGCACCTGGGGAGTCAATGTGTGCAGTTTAATCATACTGGTGAGGATAAATTCAGCTGCTCTGGGAGATGTTACATTAAAAGCTATGCTTTGATGAATTGTTTATTTTAACATCACAGTTAGAAAAGGCCGTGGTATTAACATTCTTAAAGGACTACATCAAGAAAGTAAGACCACTGCCTCTGTTATCACTTATAAACCACGTCTGTATTTTTGCCACAGTTTTGAATATCTGAATCTGTTCTTACCTGATTTGTAGCTAAAGATGCCTTTAATCAAGGCATTCCCAGTAGCTAAAGAAAATGTACAAAGTTTCTGGAATCAACTTTGACAGTTTAGATAATAAGTAATCAGGGGATGAAAGGTCCCTAATATCCTGAATTATGGCTACTCCTCTTATCTCTTTTTACATGCACCTCTCTTCTGTTTTTCCAGCAAGCTGTCAACTATATGAAAGTTGCCTACATGCCACCACTGCAGGATATTGGGCCTGAACCTCAGCAAGTCCAGTTTATTTTTTCTGTTAGCAATCAGCATGGTGGCACTTTGTATGGGATCTGCTTCAATATTACAATTCTTCCTGTGGACAACCAATCTCCAGAGGTAGGGTGGTAGTGAAGGCAAGAGGGAAGGACTAGGAAATGCTTTTTGGGTAAAAATAGAAATGCAAAGAGATGTACTGGTCTGACTGAAATAAAAAATAAATTTCCTATAGGATCAGGGTTTCTGTGTCTTGCTTGTTGCCTGCATCGGTACTAAAGCAGAAGGCGAAGTCTGGTGATTGCACAAAGTGATTGTTCTAAATAAGCTGAGAGCTACTTTCAGTGCTGGAGTGGCTATAAAAAAATATGTGTATCACCTCCTGGTTAGCAAAACTATGTCCCTCCTCTTGTGTTGCCTATTGCCTAGGAAGACCAGGAGCTCTCATGAATGAGACCTAGACTGGGCTGCATCTATTAGAGTGTACTGTTAGTAAATTCCTTAGCTTTTCCTACCACAGCAGAGAAGAAAACAGACTTTGGCATTTTGGTTTTTCAGGTGCAGTACATCTTCATACCAGAGCAAATTGAAATTGTCCTGATTGGTTTGTGTTTGGAGAATGCAAAAGACAGTTCAGCATTTCTCCCCCATACAGGTTTTTACAAGCCATTTGAGAGTGGAAGAGGGTGGCCTGAACCCTGTGACAGAAGGACATATTCTCATTTCTGATGTGGACACTAGAGAGGAGCAACTCTTCCTCCTCCTGCAGCAACAGCCTCAGCATGGGGTGGTGGAGCTGGATGGCATTCCAATGAATGAAGGTGACAGGCTTTCTTGTGAAGACCTTCGTAACCTGGCAGTCAGGTTAGAAGAGCAGCTGTGTTTTCCTCTTGCGGTGGCTAAGTCTCTCAGCTGGATGAGTGAAAGATCTGTGGTGAAGTGGTGGGAGATGCAAAGGCTACAGCTGGCCATGCTCATCATAGCATATCTCTGGCAGAGCTTCTCCAGGTCCAGACTCCTGAGCCTTGGGACCACAATGGTCGCTGTGGAAACTGAGCTGTTTTGTGGCCAGGAAGTGGAAACTAGTGATCATGTCTGATGTAGATGCCTTTCTCCATAAAGCAGTCCCTCATACAGAATAGGAGGCAAAGTTTGTATTCAGCCATGCAGTTCCTCTGAAGAAGGCAACGGTTGGCAGCTTTTTTGTTTAAAGGAAGTTATGTGTTTATTAAACTTGCTTAGTTTACAAGAACGCTTATTAACACTGATGAACCTAGACATGAAAATTTTCGTGCTAAATTTGTGACAAGAAAAAGACTTGACTTTGATGCAGGATTAGAGTTCCCTGACTCTGTTTCCATCTGTCAGTCAAGGAAGGCATCTACCGCAGCGAGGACATATGTGTTTGGTAGACACCTCACAAGCAGCCAGAATATAGATGACAAAGCTTTAGTGAAACCTTTTTCCTAGCTGATGGCTGGTTTTTCTTGTGGGTTTTCTTCTTGAAGGAGACCTCACAAGCCTTCTTAAGACTTTCTGATCCAGCAAAGATGGACATCCTTGCACAGAGATTGGCTTTTTATATTGTGAGGGATCAAAATTGTCTGTAACGACCAGGAAACACAGCTTCTTTGTCTGTGTGAAGTTTGTCTAGCTATTTTTTTTTAATTATTATTTTTTTTAATCACAGGTATCAGCATGACGGCTCTGAGACTCTCAGTGATGAAGTTCTCTTTGCAGCCACAGATGGCATCCACTTTGTAGAGTTCATCCTGCAGGTCAAGGTCAGTGTGTTGCATATTTCTGAGAGCAGTTGCCTGTGTAGAAGGCAGCAAAGCTTGACTTCTAAAACTCTTTGTGTTCCCTTGGAAACTGAAACATAATGGACCTGTTAGGCTTCCATTTTGACCCTAGCTTTCAAGCTTATATGGCAAATTTGACAGGAGTTTTGATTTGAGCTACCTGACAGACAATTGTGCTTGCTCGAGCTTGGGTTCTTCTGTCTGCAATTACTGTCCATGTGCTTAAATATGCAGACTGACTTTTCTTTCTCAAGCTATCATTACGTAGTTGGTTTGCTTTTGTCTTTGAATTTTAAGAGTGACCTTAATTCAGCTGGTTTCAACTTGTTCATGTAGGGAAGTGACTCTGACACTATACTGCTGGTTTGGGCTGGAAAATAGTGTATTAAAATAACAGATTTGCTCTGAAACGAAGAATAAAAGATCTTAAATGATTTTTTTGTTTAGGTGGTGCCTGTGAATGACGAGCCACCTATCATGCGAACAGGCCTTGCTCCTGTTCTCTACTGCCTAGAGGGTGAAGAAGTGGTCCTCTCCTCCAAGTATATTTATGCCACAGACACAGACAGTGATGACCTGAAACTGATGTTTCTGCTGGCTCACCAGCCCTACCATGGGGTAGTGAGAAAAGCTGGCATTGCTGTGGATCGCTTCTCCCAAGCTGATGTGATCTCTGGTTTAGTGACATATAAGCACACTAGTAAGTGACTTAAAGGCAGAATTAGACTGGAAGGTGGTCAGAAAGTTTTTGGCAGAAAATTTTAACCTGCATCCATATAATCTTTGCAGAAGCTAAGGAGGAACTGCTGAGAAAAGGCGTGTGTTGTGGCTTGGGAGAAAAGTGAACTGGCTTTAAATGAAGGCTGATGATACACAATTACTAAATATTTTAATGTTTTTGCCAAATCCCTGCTTGAACTAAAATATTAGAACAAGTACATGAAAACATCATAATCCTGGAGGATCTCTTACACTGTTGCTTGATAAAACATCTTGGGCCTTTTTTGGCAGAACTACTATTAATTTAGGTACAAAGTAGAGCGTTTTATTTGTTTTGTGACATTAAAAAATTAAAAAAACTTTGTCCATACTCATGTTTAGATAAAATTATAAACACTGTAAATAAGGACATTGAATTTTAACAGAAAACTGCTAAAAGCCTGAGGTACTTTTTGCTTGCCTTTCCAATCTAGACAGATAGCCACTTTTGGACTGTTTATAGTCTTTCTGTACCACAAGATAAATGATGTTTGGATTTTCTACAAGGGAACCGCAGTGCTAAAAAGATGTTATTATGTGGTTTTATCTTTCAAATCCAAAAATACTTTTTTTAATTACTCACAGAAATCAGAGGACAGTTAACACCCTTTCCTACTTAATTTTTTTCTTTCATTAACATTAAAGGGGTTCTCTTTTCTACATCTCTGATGACAGCTTTAGTATTTTTGTTTTCAAAGGCTCTGTTTTTCTGTGTAATTATGTCTGTAATTTTGTGCTAGCATGAAGAATATATGGGATATTTTCAGACTTGGCACTGTTTAAAATGAACAGCTGGTATTTGAGAAGAGATCGAAATACTTAATTATGGCCACCCATAACAAGCTTTTCTTCAGCACCCTAAAGATATCAGGAACACTATTTCAAGGTAGTGTTCTGCAGAGGGGATGAAGGACAGAAGCTGACCTTCAACGATGCAGTGCCTGTGTTTGTCATTCCCAAATTTCTAGGCATTAAATGTGCTGCCAGTAGATATCACAAGAAAGGGTGGGAGTCACTGTCTTACCTTTGCAGGCAGCTTATTAGTAATATCTTGCAGCAAGGCAAGGCACAGGCTGCCAGAAGTGCTGAGAACTGAAATATGCTCAGCCACAGATGCTTCTTGCAAGGAGTAGCAGTTTCTAGTCCGATGCTGTATCAGCCCATATTTTCAATGTGTTAACATGTAGGCATAATATGCAAGACAGTAACAAAGCACAGCCCTTGTTTTAGTCTATTTTGTAGGAATAAGAGGTATATAGGAATGCATGCATTTCTTTGTATGCAAAACCTTTTTCTTCTGGAAAAGCACAGATATTAGCACTGCTAATATATATATATATAAAAGAGTATATATATATATATATATAAAAGAAAAGTATTTTCCTATATTCTTAGAGAAGGAATGCAGAAAAAAATCTCTCTTTCTGCATAAATGTAATTTTGCACATCCCTTACTGCTCAAAGAACAGAATAATGAGAATCATTAGCAATTTTATTATCATAACATCATAACATTGCAATAATAATATTACAAATATTAGTAATACTAACTTGTTGTATATTTGTCTATAAACTTTTACTCTAAATTAGAAGTTGATTAAAATTAATTACAAACAACAAACCAAATCCCTAACTAAACAGCATCCCCACCTGACAGAATTAAGAATTCTATTAATTTGGCTGTCATTTTCTTCTTCTTCTGGCTTTAAATACTGCAGACTGTCCTTGCAGGATATAAAATTATCCCTCACTAGGTTTTGGTAAGATGCTTCTTTTGAACTCTAAAATTTTTTTCCAGGTGGGGAGATTGGCCTAGACCCTTCCATTGAGATCTTAACCTTCATTGTTTCTGATGGTGAGGCTGGCCTAGATGCGAAGGACTGCTGTTATGATGGACCTCTTTCTTCTCCAACTCCGCTTCATGTTCCATTTCCAGTATATGACCTTAACATCACTGTACTTCCTGTGGACAACCAGCCTCCATCAATCACTTCTGGTGAAAGCTTCCTCTTATGACAGTGCTACAATGTGGGCTATGCTGTACTGTAACTGCTAAAGTCTAAGGAGTTTTGTTTGTTTGTTTGTTAGTATCAGAAAAAGTCAACTGAGATCAGCATACAAAAGTTTTGGATTACAATTTCCATCAACATTCTTTTTTGTTTGCTAGTATGTTGCAACCACCAAAGATGCAAGTGTGAGCAGGTAGAGACGAGAATGCTCACCTATATACATGCCCTTTGCTGCATATGAAAGCTATGTCTGAGTAAAAGCAATCAATATTGCGTCCCTGAACCGAACTTGGGTCCAGACAATTGTTAGGTTTATACAATGCAAAAACATAAATGTAAATATCTATCTACTTTTTCATGTAAATTACACAACAGAAATTTAGACACTAGGCCTTATATGAAGGGAGAGAAGCTTTTATTACCTGTGTTCAATTCTGTTAGTGAATAAAGACAAATCTAGGCTCTGTAATAGATCAGATCAAAAGATATGAAGGCACTCTTTGATCAGTACTCTTTGGAACCAAAATACTCAGTTAAAATGGAAAGAATGTTGAAAAGGTACATTTAGTCCAACAACAGCCTATTGTGTGAAATTTCCATCGACTTATTGGGCTTCAGATGAGGTCTGTAGTATACCTATTAAAGGTACGCATTCTGCATGCTTGTCTTTTTCAATGCCATTTGTTTGTAAGTGTCATGTAGATGCTATGTAATATTTAAGCATATGTATGAGTAGTTTTCTAATTTGCAGGCTCTAACCCAAGTAATGTTCTGAAAATGAATCATTGTCCCAGCAGGGAAATTAAGCAGTGGTGCATGAAAAAAATTGTTCATTATAAACAATTCGTAACAGCTCTCATGTAATTAATGTTCTGACAAACAGAGCTAACAAATGATTTTGAGCAGCACATAAACCATACCTAATAACTTACCAGTAAAATAATTTCATGATCCCCTTCCTTGCTACTTATATGACAGCAAAACTAGAGTTGCTGGTGTAAATAGGGAAAAAAACCCTAAATCAAAACCTCTCAGCAACTCAGTATTTGTTGTCTTCCCCCCTCAGTCGTTATTTCCATTCTTGTTAACAAAAACAACAGTAAAATGAGCTAAATGAGCTAAATAAACAATAACGCTTATCCTATTGTTTGTGTGCAGGTGCAAGGTTTGTGGTGGAGGAGGGCTCCTCAGCAGTCCTTACCATCAACCATTTGTTTGCCACCGATGCTGACACTACTGCAGATGACTTAGAGTTTGTCTTGGTTTCTCCTCCCCAGTTTGGTTACCTTGAAAATATACTGCCTTCTCCAGGTTTTGAGAAAAGTAACATTGGTATAAGTATAGGTAAGTCTTAACGATGTACGGTAATCAAGCAGATGGATTAATATGGGTTTATTGAGGAAGGCAGGTGCTGGCAAATAAAGAGCATTGGGACCATGCAGGAGGAGTTCAAAGGCAGACTGCAGCTCTGAAAATGTGAACTGGCACTTCAGGTAAACAAGCCAGTCCTTGTTTTATGCATTCCAGCTGCATGCTATAAGATGTGGCAATACGACAGACTGCTCTGCTCTTCTTTCCTTGCTGTCCCCTTCATTCTCCCACACTTCACTTTACATATAATGCTGTCAATTGAATGCTGCAGCTGAGAATTTGAGAAGTCTAGGTCCCACATTAGTTTCCAAGGCAAAGTTACAAAGGGGGTAGATGTGGTTGACTTCTGTCTCTTCCTTTGTCCAACTTTAAAGACTGTAAGGCCGTCTCATTCTCAGCAGAATGGACTGTGGCATGCTCTGTTATACTACCTGCTTTTACCAGCGGTATATCCAGAATCACTGAGCCTTTTGGTCACCATTTTCCTGGTCTGTCAGTTAAATAATAACTAATGTAATTACACAGAATCACAGAATCACAGAATCACAGAATCACAAGGTTGGAAAGGACCCATTGGATCATCGAGTCTTAGACCTCAGATCTTTTCCCACCTGTTATTTAGGTCTTTTTATTTGGACTCAGAGAAAAATGAAGTTGCACAGTCCCACAGAAAGCAAAAGGATACATCTTTATTTCAGAAGAAGGGCATGTGTCCTGCAGTAACTTGTGCAGTAAAACTCTTTCAGCCAAGCAATAACGGAGAATTTATAAAATTCAAGTTATTTGTTCATTGAAGAGAGGTGCTTTTTCAGATTTATTACGATATGTAATATCAGAAGGCAAGAAAAGATTGCATTAACTCTTCATCCCTTTAAAATTTCTAGCTTCATTTCAGCTGAAGCACCTGAAATCCCTGAACATAAACTATGTACAAGCCAGGCACCTGCGAATGGAGCCAACAGAAGACCACTTTGTACTTTATGTCACTGATGGGCTGCATCGCTCAGCTGAGACTCCATTTTTTGTGCTGATCAACCCAACCAATGATGAAGTCCCAGAATTCATAGCAAGGAATATTACCGTAAGGAAAGAATCAAAATGCCTGTCGTGGAATTATTTTATACCAGAAAATACCCTTTAACATAAATAAGACCATTGTTCTAACACCTGTTCTGCATCTTTCCCCATAGTTCAGGCTCGTTAAGAAAACAGCCCATTTAAATCCCATGTAAAACTCTAAGAAAGAGCTTCAATGGAACTAGAGCAGTGCATAGCTTTGTCTGGTAACTTGCAGATAAATTAAAAAAGAGGCTCAAATCTTTAAACAAATAAATAATCTAGAAAACAGATATATCTTAAGACTTCTTCTGGTTTCTCAAGTGCTTTTATAATTTTTTTAGAAATTTTTTTAAGTTTGTGGCATAGCCTCTTCCCTCCCTGAAAACCTCTTTTAATATCAATAATAATTCTGCGACCATCATGCTAAGGTAGTATAAGCTTACTGTAAAGTAAAAAGTGCACATGTATTTTTATATTTATATGTATTCATATTTATATAGAAATATATATATTTATGTATTTAAAGGCTTTCTTCTCTGTGTATTTCTTAGCACTTCATGTGATTTTACTTGCCTACAAGCATTTCTACCAGCTGGGGCAGATACAAAGCTTTTACTACACTGTGACTCAAACTGGTTGAAACGAGTACCTGGTTCAAAAACTACCGGGAAAGGGGCACAGAAAACAAAGGCATACCCTCACACACAGAAATACCCTATTTAGGAAACTATGCTAAATTTCTATAAATTTTTTTTATTTCAAAGATTTGAACATCTTTTTTTCTTTTGCATTCAGGTTCAAGAGGGGGAGATGAAAGAGCTGGATCTGTCTGTAATCAATGCAGTTGATCTGGATGTTCCTCAAGACCATTTGATATTTGCAGTTGTGCAAAGGCCTTCATATGGGTTTCTTATTAATGGAATTCATGGCAATGATGTTCTACACCATAAACAATTAATTAACCATGACCATCGCATCCATGGGTACCTTGTTCACAACTTTTCCTTGGAGGTACTGAAGAATGGTATGTTTAAGATTCTTCTGACATTGGTCTTTCGTTCCTTTAATAGGGCAAGATGGCATAGTAAGAAATCTTCACCACTTATTTATTCACTTGTATATATATTTCCAAGACAATGTTTAGGAATAGAAGTTAACTTATTTAATGCTGAAGTTGTCTATTGAACTGTAAATAAAATCACCCTGAAAGACCTGCATGTCAAAAAGGGTAGTGATTTGACTAGGAAGGCCATCTGCCCTGAAAAAATAAAGGGAATGTTGTAAGATATCTATAGAATCATAGAACTGCTTATGGGGGAAGGGACCTTTAAGGATCATCAAGTCCAAGACCCCTGCCATGGACAGGGACAAATTTCACTACATCAGGTTGCTCAAAACTCTGTCCAGCCTGACCTTGAACACTTATGGGGATGGGGCATCCATAACTTCTAAGGGAAATCTGTTCCAGTGTCTCACCACACTTACTGTAAACCAATTTTCCTTATGTCCAATCTAAATCTACTCTTTTCCAGTTTAAAACCCTTACACCTTGTCCTGCCAATATAGGTGCTGATAAACACTCTGTCTTTCCTATATGCCCTCTTTATATATTGATAAAATCATAGAATAATTTGGCTTGGAAGGGACCTTAAAGATCACCTAGTTTCACCTCAGTCCTGCCATGGGCAGGGACATCTCCCACTAGATCAGGCTGCCCAAGGCCCCATCCAACCTGGTCTTAAACCTCTCCAGGGACAGGCCACAATAAACATATATACCTTCATAATACATTCATATACATAATGATAAGCCCATATGAACCTGGGCTCTATAGCTTAGCATAAGGAGTTAACCTGCTTTGAAGCTGCAAAACTCTTTCAATTACATATAATCAAAAAGTGTATTTAACACTGCCAAAAACATGGTGGATTCTTGCAGGCTGCGGCCATTTAGTGAAATATGAGATCTGTCAATTCAAAGAAGGACATGAATTCAATCCTGCCACACATGTTGCAGTTCAGCCCTCAAAACTCAAATAAAGCTTCTTCTTCTCTCTGTTTCTCTAATATGAAGTTTCAGAAATATGTCCCCACCCCAAATTCCTTAGCCTTCCCAAGACCTGTTTTTTACTTGCTTCTAATTGCTGTTTTTTACTCTTTTCCTGCCCAAAATGATGACTGAACCGTCTCCAGCCCAGATCTTCTGATTGTCCATGGTCATAGCCACAAGACCAGCTGTCCTCCCAAAGGCCTCTCTAAAGCTTCCCAAGAACTATGTTAGACAGATCTTTTCTATGGTCCCCTGTGAAAATGAGTTGGAATGAGAAGAAATGTGCATTTTTCACACTTACAGATACCTTTTTGTGAAGTCCTTTTTAGTTACACTCAGGTCAAGCTGGTGTGTTTGAATCAATAGTATGCTGTTATATTAAGGAATGGCAGTGGCTCACCAAGCTTCCAATAGTTGAAACAAGCTTGCTGAGACCAGGGCATATGGGGAGGGGATATGGAATAAGGGTGATAGAAACAGAGTTAAATGATGTTAGAAATTTTGCAGGAGTCAGTTTTATTTGTTCTTTCCACTTCTGACCCTCTCTCTCCCTCTACTTTTTCTTCCCTCCATCACTTGCATAGGAATGAAGCTGATGTATGTGCATGACAATTCGGAAAACCTCTCTGACAGCTTTAAAATCCAGCTATCGGATGGGAAACATAAAGTCCTCAGAACCATTTCAGTAAAAGTCATCCCAGTTAACGATGAAAAACCAGTACTGAGCAAGTAAGCACCATGTTCCTGTCTCTCACAGAGGGATGAGTTCAGACAAAATGATCCAAAAATGATGAAAACAGCCCAACAGTGACTGATGGGTAGAGGATGCCATAACTAGTCACAGACTACGTCAATATAGATGTTTTCATGTGGGTCTTCGTCAGCCTGTTTAACAGAAACGATTTTAGTGAAAGAAGGGCATGCTTTAACGCTACTCTCTATTAAAAGAATAGAGAAAAAACGGGGGAGAGGGGAGACATGCTTTTTTTGTCTTTCACAGCTTACTTCAAGAGGTTTGCCAGAGAGCCCTATCTTTGCACACCTCTGCTGGCTGCTGACCACCATGGTATTAACTACAGTTACTTTGCTTTCCCCTGTCCCAGGACACCCACTCATCTAAAACACCTCTCTGAACTTATCCTTGACTTTTGACATGAAAGAACCCTCAAAGTTGATGCTTCCTTGCCTAATGGAGGAAGGCCTTTCAGCTTAAGGACTCTCTTCTTCTCTATAATAAAACTCTACTGTTTAGCCATAATTCAACTTTTGAAAATGTACATGCTAGCTTCCCTTATGGTTCAAAACTAGGAGTCATAAATTAATTAGACATGGTCAGAAATTGTCTGGCAGACCATTTGCAGATAGGCAGCTGGCTGTGAGAGAGTCCAGCCTCCTGGACATTTTAATAAGGAACTTGTCCCTTGGGATCTCAATTTTGTAGCTGATGATCTGCCACAGAGCATCAGGGCCTCCGTCCTCCTGGCTGCTTTCCATCCGCAGGCAGGCAGATGGGGAGCTGGGGGCCTGAAGGCTTTGAGGGTATAGCTCTGAACCTCTAAAGTTTGCATTTCAGAAATGATTCACTTCTTGTTAAGCAAGCTGCCACTCAAGTCAGAATTTCTGATCCCTTAGGATATTTGGCCTACCTTCAGATCAGACCTACATTTCCCAGAGGAATTTTGAACGTTTTCCATGTAGAACTTCTTGCATTAACAAATGTTTGTTTTATCATTGAAAATTTATGAAGGACCACATAGTGCTAACAAGAAAGGAAGTCCATTTCTAGTTAGAATAAAGAATATAGTTTCTGTGTTCATATCATGTTCCGACCGATAATTGCCTATTTGTTCCTCATATGCTATGATATGTCATTTTCCATGAGCTGCCTCAAATTTCTCTCTTAAGGTGATGGAGATCAAGAAGACAAGTGTTTTTAGCTTTGTTCAGCTGGATACAGAAACTGTTGCTGTCTTCTCTGGCGATGTTAGATCTCACAACTTGCCACCCCTGTGGTGAACAGTAGCGCATAGCAAGCCATCTACTTGCAAAATAGCTATTTCATTATGACAAGTTACCACCTCTTGCTTGTTACTTTTTCACTGAGATGCAGTATGCTGCCAGTGGTTAAGCAGTTGTGCTTTAAGGAAACATGTTCAGTTTGGCATTGAATTAGTTTAGCTGTCATGTTCAGTCACCACATCTTCACTGTGGGGTAGGAGCTCCCTTATGCCACTGCAGCGTTTTACAGGTGAACATTTGACAATACGTGTAAGTTTTTTCTCACCTTTTGAACTGAGGGGCAGCTTTCTGCCTTAGGAATTTTCATCTCTCATCTCCTTTAGCTATGGTCAACAGACTGAAGAATTTGTGATGGGATGGTTTTGGCTGCCAAATAGTGACTGTTATTCACAGTGAATGCCAAAACCTCAATCTGTCACCTCTTGGATTGTGATTGCAGCAAGGAGTGCTTTGGGGAATGTAAGGCCCTCACCCTCTTCCCTTGAAAGCCTCTCAAATGCGACATGTGGGTGCTAGAAGAACTTGAAAAACTAATTGTTATGCAGAACAATGAGTTTGGATTAGCTGGTAGTCAGTGTGTTTATCTTCCCTTATTGTTTTGTCTGAATCATCCCTTCCTGGCTCTTGGATTCTTTGGGTCAGACACCTGGTCTTCCTGTTTGCATAGTCCCTGTGTGTTTATTACTGTTTTGAGAAAACGATTAAGGTTGCTTGATCTGTCGTTAATAGGACTTAATATACTTTGTCATATGAGTCCATTTTCTTTGCTTCTGATTTTGCCAAACTTGAAATTTCTAGCTGTCCGTATCAGTTTGAATATGAAATATCAAGAAAAAAACTCTCTTTCTGAGAATAATAAATGTATTTTCAAAAAATCACTAAATGATTGTGGATGACTTCTTCGTTGGAAATCTCAGTTGTCATTCTGCTTTGGAGCAGGCACTTGCAGCTTGGCAAAGAAAAGTGGTGTTATACAAAGAATGCATCTTTTGCAATTCTTGTAAAAATCCATCTTGTTTTGACCTTTGGAATAGCATGGCTTGCACATGTTCAGTTGCATCTTTCCAGAGCCTAGCTGCCCAAACAGCCTACAGAGTCTGCCATTTTCCAACCTGCTCTGTGGTCCTAGGGGACATTAGCTTGAGCAGGGCACATTCTTGGGGTGACTGAATATCCTGAATCCCCCTCAACATCCCTGCACCTGTTGTATAGTCTAATAATATTGTTTGGGTGCTACATTGCAAAAATGTAAGACAGGTAACAGCAAAATGATAACGCAGGATGTGCGAAGGTAAACTGGAGAATGGTTACTAGCTGAGAATAGAAACAGAGGAGACATGATCTAAGAATCATACTGGAGAAAGACTCTGCATGAAATTCAAACTATGTGGGAATTTTTTTCCCAGAGCTGCCTCAAATTTTCGTTGTGCCTAATGATTGCCACCTCTGCCAAGGAAGAGGTGGCCTTAACCTACTTTTCTGAACCAAGAATCCAGGAAAATTCTGCAGCCGGGAGCACAGAGAAGAAGCCCATTAGGTCTTTGTTAGTGTCTCTTAAAGGTTAAGGTGAGCAATGACAAGTAGTCATTTGAAAGACAGTCTTTCTCTAATGAACAATCATTCATTAAAGCCAGTATTGCTGTGGTCTACAGCAGCTGAAACATATAATAGAGTTTATTTGTTTACAGTGTCCTCTTCTTACAAAATGCATGAAGGTAAGCCAAATAGGGCCCAGGGGAAGAAGACAGATGTGGAATATCCCATATTTTTTGAGGTATCTGCATTATTGTTTTTCACCATTGTAAGGAGAAGCTGGTTTGCACTGTTTGCTTTCTTTTTTAATCTGTTTTCAACTGAAACAGGCACTCTTCTTCAATTCTTTCTGCAGCTGTCATTTCTGTCAGCATCTGGGTAATCCATATTCCTGGCAGAGAAATTACATATTGGAATGGTTATTTTTCTTTTATTGCATCAATACATGGTTTTTAATTTTTTGCAGGAAGGATGATATAGAGGTGAACATGGGTGAAACTCAAATAATTTCTAGTGCTGTTCTGTCAGCAGAAGATAAAGATACCACCAGGGAGAAAATTTACTACTTATTTGAAAGACTTCCAGAAAATGGTCAGCTTCAGCTCAAGGTCAGTCTTTGTACTTCCAAGAAAAAGCAAGCATTCAAAGAGCTCTCTCTTTTAGGGTAGAATGAAGTTCATCTTCCTTTTCTCCCAAAGGTCTGTCATGTTTTGAAGTAGAAAGCTGTGGCCAGTTTGATTGTTGAAAGAGTGAACAAAACAATGATGGAGTCCCAGAGATTTTGACTCTAAAGCCTAGATCCTCAACAGGAAGAGAGGGAGGGTGAAAAGCATGGCAGATCATCTGAGGTGACAATGGAAATAGCTGCTGGGATAATCAGCCACTGAGGGGGAAAAACCAAGCATCAAAGCCTCTAGAGGTGGGGGGAATTCCTCTATCAAAAAAAGTGACAAGTAAACAATTACTTCAGTTACTTCAGGGTTCAGAAAGAATGGAGGGTAATGTGTGTGAAAGAGTGAGTAATAATCACAACTTAGAAGAAAAGTATGGGAGAAAGGATGAAAGAAGATGGAAAGGATATAGCATGAAGAAAGGCAAAAAATAAAAATAGAAATGCAAGGAAAGATAAACCATGGGAACAAAGATAGAAAAAAAAAGCATCTTTTTAATTGCATGTATAAATAAGAGAAAAAAACAACCCCAACCCAGTTTCTAAGACCTGTGAGCCTGCAAAGTATTTTGATGCTGGATCCCTGCAAGAATCCATGGATCATGTTAGACTTGTGAATTAAAGGAGCCCCACACACTGGGCCAAGAGCCAGCTACTACCTGGAGTCTGACATTTTGAACATATAGGGTACCTGCATGTATTTGAGCTCTCTGTCCTTGATAGCCTTATCTCTCAAGCTGGTGACACTGTTACTGCAGGCTAAATGTCAAATACACATACCAGTCTAATATGAGGTACTATACTATCTTCACAAAAGCGGGACATTTTATTCGGCAATTTCCATTTTTTTTCATCAGATGACCTCTGGAGCTATAAATTTCTGTGCTTCCCTGAAGTTTTCTCTAGCTTAATTTCTGATATCCGTTTCAGTATGGCTTTGGATAGAACCATGAGCAGATTTGTGAAATTAAGAAATAGAAAACATAAGTTGGGTCAGGAGCTGTTTAGTTTCATCTTATTGGTGACTTGTTGAGAAGTGTGTAGAAATCTGTTCCCTGGAGTAAGAGTGGCTAAACTCCATTCTCACTTTATTTATGATCATTGTATCTTCTCAGCCTTATTGCCACTTCGGAACAACTCCAGCTGCTTACTGCCCTTAGAAACACTACGAGGAAAGGGTCTATAGCTTAGAAGGAAAGACAAGTAGGTGCTGCTAAAAGTCTGGATAACAGCAAAGAAACACAATTAACTGGGCAGGATGCATGGGAAACTGTTTAATGAAGGATGTTTATTCTTTCTAGGTAGGCCAAGGCTGGGTGACTCTCCAGACTGGAATGAAGTGCACTCAGGAAGAACTGGATGCAAACCTTGTGAGATATGTCCATACAGGAGCTATAGGATCCAAGAACCCAGACAGTTTCACATTTTATCTGTGGGATGGGTACAACAGATCTCCAGCTACAGACTTCTACATAAATATCAAGGGCATGGAAAAGGGTAAGATCTGCCAGTCTTGACATTTTATGATTCTTGTTTCTGAAACAAAGATGAACTGAGTACATGTCCTCATCCTTCCCTGAGGCAAGTCTCCCTGCAGAATCCTAAAGTCTGTCTGCTTGGATTTCACTGCTAGCCAGAGCCCTGATGTTACTGCTGGTGAAGAAGTTGTCCTGGGATTTGAAAAGGCTCTGCCTTAGGAAACGTGTTGCACCTTGCCTCCTAGAACTCCCAGCTGCTATTCAAACAGAGTTGAAAATACCCTTCTAAAACTAGCACTAAGGCTGAGCAACCTGGTTATGGCTGATGTCATGGCTGACACTCCTGCGAGCTGAAGGTTGGACTTGACACATCCTCAATTCCTTCCAGTCTGAATTTCCCTATAATACTACAGTCCTATGCTTTTTCTACAGGTGATGAATTGCATGTGATGAAAGAATGCCTAAGAGATCTACCTAGAATTCAATATGACTCTGTTATTGTTGTTTTGTCTATCCTGCAGGAGATATTGATGTTTTCATAAAACCTCTTAGAGTGACAAAACAGGATCGGGTCTACATTACAACTGATGTCCTCCTTGCACTGGATGGTACTGACAAGCCAGAGGAGCTCCTTTATGTGATAACCTCCCCTCCTCAGCACGGACAAATAGAGTACATCAGCTATCCTGGCATACCTATTACTAGCTTCAGTCAAATGGATGTAGCAAGACAGATAGTCTGCTATGTTCACAACACAAAGTCAGTTGTTTCTGAAGATACATTCAGGTAAGGCACAGCACCCCACCCTCCAAACTTTTCCCCTTTGATTTCTTTGGTATTTAGAAACACCCACAATGCAAGCCAAAGAAATTCCCAAAACAAATTATTACAGAGAAGTGGAAGCTTCTCAATATTTATATAACAAAGATATTTCTACTACAATACAATTTATTATGACTGCTTTTGTAGTATATGCAGTTTCTAATTGATGTTGAAGTTGTAGGCAGAGCCACATTCACTCAATAATACTAGCTTCAATATCATTGTAGCACTGAAACATCCACAGCTGTCAAGGTTTAAGCCAGGGAGAATGATGAAGAACATACTTGGTGGAATTTTCCTTTGTTTTCTTGCTGCAGCTTGATGTAGTAAAAATTGGTTCATCAAGTTACTAAATAACTGCTTTCTTGTCTATTCCTATTTAACGTATTAATTTAGCTCTAGCCTTTTTTGAATCTATATGTAGTTTTTGTATCAGAAATGGGGTCACCAGCAGGTCCAGGGAGGTTATTCTCCCTCTGTACTCAGCACTGGTGAGACCGCACCTCGAATACTGTGTTCAGTTCTGGACCCCTCACCACAAGAAGGATGTTGAGGCTCTGGAGCGTGTCCAGAGAAGAGCAACAAAGCTGGTGAGGGGGCTGGAGAACAAGTCGTACAAGGAGCGGCTGAGAGAGCTGGGGTTGTTTAGCCTGGCGAAGAGGAGGCTGAGGGGAGACCTTATTACTCTCTACAACTACCTGAAAGGAGGTTGTGGAGAGGAGGGAGCTGGCCTCTTCTCCCAAGTGACAGGGGACAGGACAAGAGGGAATGGCCTGAAGCTCCGCCAGGGGAGGTTCAGGTTGGATATCAGAAAAAAATTCTTCACAGAAAGAGTCATTGGGCAGTGGCAGAGGCTGCCCAGGGAGGTGGTCGAGTCGCCTTCCCTGGAGGTGCTTAAGGAACGGGTGGATGAAGTGCTTGGGGACATGGTTTAGGGAGTGTTAGGAATGGTTGGACTCGATGATCCAATGGGTCCTTTCCAACCTTGTGATTCTGTGATTCTGTGATTCCATTTATCTGTTCTGACACTGTAATAGCTCAGAAATTTGTGTAGACAATTGGATTTTGGGGATAAACCTGGTGACCTATAGGCCCAGTTCAGAACCTTAGTGATACTTAATTTCAATTTCACATGGTTCTGAACCCTTTTGCCAACTGAAACTAGGTGCATTCCTAAAGTGGATATTTACTTGTTTTGTTCTTAAATGAACCTTCCTTGGTTACAGATTGGCATGATGTAATGAATTATCATCAGGTAAAGACAGAGCAGATTTATTGTTTCTTAGAGTCTTGAGGACAGTTTTGTAAAAGATAACAAAATTCGGAAAAAAAAAAGGTCAGAAATAAGGAAAATGTTTTTAAATGAAGAACATTAACTTCTTGATAGTATTGTCTATTGCCTCTGAAAACAGCTTTTTACAAAATATGGGCTTTCTGTAAAATTCAAATTTTCCTCACAAAAAGAAAAGCTTATTGTTTTTTTCATTTGCAACTAAGAAAAAAGAAGGATTTAGCTTCAAAGACTTGCAATTCAGAAAAGACCCCTTTTTACACTCTGTTATGAATAGATTCCTGATCTAAATGGCATTTTTCATGATGCGTGATGAAGATTCCAGGACATGTTGTGTCATCCAGTTTGAGAGCTTTTTTTGCAAAGAAGTCAAGAAAATGGGGCATGATTACATCAAATAGCTCAGCTCAAGTGACATTATCAAGAGTTAAGCCAGAACTAATTTTGAGACTTTCCTCAGCTGAAACATTCCAAACTACCCCTTCCAATAGATCAATGTGGTGGACATTCTAGTTAGGAGATTCATCTGATCCACTTGCAGTCATCACAGAAAAGGTGAAAAGCTGTTCTCTGGCTTTATGGTTTTTTATTGTGAAACTATCACCAAAGCTAGAATTATCTTATACATGTAAGATTGCAGTCATGCCAACCATAGGTTGAGCAATGTGGCAGTGACCTGCAGTAGTGTGACTTGTATACTACACTAATGCAAACAGAACAAACAGTTCTAGAGAAACTGTGTGTGTATGTGTGTGCTTAAACACAAAGTCTTCTGTTTAGGCCATAGGCTAAGAACCAAACCAAAAAGTCAGCCTTATAAAAGTAAGGTTACAATGCTTTAATAAATATTGATATCCAATAACTATTTTAATCACAATAATTGACGCTTCTTGATGTTATCACTTGGAGAAGAGTTTGGTTTTGTGTAGACATATAAATATTGTGCCAGAATATTATTATTATTTAAACAAGGAATGGTTACGTTAATTATATGGGTAATTATAGAAGAGAGGGGATTAACTGATCAGATTTTTACTTTCCACTGAAGTATTTCCTTCAGACATAAATTTGCCTGTATTGTTTGGTGCTGCTGGCCTGGAAGAAAGACTTGGCTATGCTTGTTTGGACAGATGACTTCAAGTGATTAGCAACCTGACATCAGATGCTGGCAGCAGGATACTAAAAGAACATGCTAATGTCCTCCATTTTGACATGCTGGCTTGATTTTGTAATGAGCTGGCACTATTTATGATTCCATTTTTATCTTTTAAATGCCATGACAGATGGTAGGTCCTACAGCCAACTCTGTTGCCATCAAACTGCAGAAAGTATGAAATGTTGGTAATGGTGAAATCAAACCATGCAACATGTCCTCCTAACTGTGCCCGAGAGTTGTCCCCTAAATTTTATCAGAGTGAGGAGAATATTTGCTGCTTTTCATTCCTAATGAAAAGATGAAGAAGCCATAAACCAGAAATAAACAACCCAAATCTCCTGAAGTGCAGAAAAAAGGAGGTCTTGGATACAGACATCTTCAGCACATTTGATATCAAGTGGTGTATGACATTTGCATCATAAATTTCAGTCTGATGTATATAACCAGGAGGCTTGCTCCTTTCTGCTATTTTGTAGAAGTCTGGATGAATCTTCAGTTTCATGAACCGAATTATCTAAGTCTTTCACCTAAATGTTGTTTGAGACATCATCCAAATGATTTTAAAACCATCTAAAGAACCAGAGGAAACTCACTTGTGCTGCAATTTTTCAGACTTTTTGAGACACGGTTAAGGTCTTGACTGAACGATTTTTGCCTTCTTTTTCTTCCTTATCATAGTATTTGTCATTATTATTCTAATTCTCCATTTGATTTCAGCTGCATTGCTAATAGCACAACCCTTATACCATTGGCACAATAGCATTAGATCAGTGCAGACAGATGTCTCTAGGTTACCAGCTGGGAATACCATCCTCAGTAAACATATTTCTAACTGCTATGCAGTCCCTGGTCTGCCTGTGCTCATCCCCATCTGTTTCATGGCATACTGCCAGCTTACAAGTTGATCAGGTCCTCATAATCTGGCATTGGTGAACACAGTGAAGAGTTTTAGGTGGACAGTCTGTGTGACACAGTAAGCTACTCCACAGCCTAATGGAGATCATTTACATTCAAGGCATGCAACAACAGGTCAGGTTATTTAAGTATGTCTTTGCAGTCAAGAGGGCAAGAGGAGGCAGATAATCCGAATATTAGCCAGTGCCCATTTCACTTATGTATGGCAGAAGCACACTAGGTGGAAAACAGTTAGTAACGCTAGCCCTCATATTCCCATGATGAAGAGCTGTGTCAGCGTAACTGTACGTGCATTCAAAGTGCGGGGCATTGGAGGGTGGCAGAAAAAGGAAGGTCAGGAAATGTGCTTAGTCTACCACAAGCAAACTTCTTGTCAAAGCAGACACTGTTCTGGCTCAAGCAGAACAAACCTTGGTGAAAACCACTATCCAAGATGCTTTTGCAAGTACTATGTGGCATAACTTCAGAAACTTCTGTAGTAAGAAAGGTAACTCTTATCTACTATATGGGAACAGGACATGAAGGATCATGAGACATTTATAAAGCAACTTTTGGTTTCCTATATCCTTAAAGGTTCTTGTTACAGGCATGACAATGTTCAAAGTAATTGCTTTCAGAAAAAATACTTAAGTAATAATCTTGACAATGAAAGCTAGGATTAATTTTGAAGGTTAAAATATTGTCTTTTTCTTTATTTTTATCCACAACTATATTTGATATAAATTTCTGCAGAGCATGCTGTCACTTTTATGGCAAAAGGCCATAACCCAGGTGGTACACTTCCAACATAGTTTTCTCCAGCCTTGGGCACCTTTCTCTTTTTCTTTTTCTTATTTAGACAAAGAAAATCAACTGTAGGGCATAATCAAATCTTTAGTATGTCTAAACAAGCATTACTGCTTGAGAAAGAACTATAAGAAACTATGCTGCTATGAACAGAAATTCACAGCATGGAATAAGAACTTGGCAGATTTTACCCTTTGATAAATACATGGTATGGACATCTACCTTTCAGAAATTACCCTAGAAACTTGCACAGTTCTCCCCAATATTCTCCCACAGAATCTTAGTATTTCAGTGAAACCTTACTTGAGTTTTGTAAAGAAATATAAATCAATTCTTCTGAATATGCAGAAATTTACAGATACAGTTAGGGCCTGAACAAGCCTGTAAATCAAGATGAGGATGGACCTTTTTCCAGCTTGCTTTTTAGATAGTTTTGGAGCTGTTTGGTATGAAAGACTTGTAACAGTGAACAGAAAACAAAGCACTGTCCCAAGCAGACCTAGCAAGACCTAGCACTTTACACACCTCTTTCTGTAAGTTGTAGTTGAAGCCAGAATTTTCACTGGCAATTGCCACTGACAGGTAGCCAAGTGAAGATATGCTTAAGGCTGTGTAAAAATCTAAATGTATGCTAAAGGGTGCAATAAGCTCTCCAGCCAGCCTCCCATTCTAGGTTTGCTCCTTCTGTATCTATGCTAGAAGATCAGATCCGATCAGATCTGTTATGACTGCTGAGACTGGTGGCTACTTAAAGCCATCCCTCTACCATGTACTCAAATTCCTGCAGATGCGCTGTAACTCTTGCCATACACCTGGCCACCTGCTTTCATGTTTTTTAAGTTATACATTCACCTTACCCACAGTCTGGGCTTGAGCTCAAACCAGCTCAAAAAGAAGTGGATACTTTTACAGTATTAACACAGGCAAGTCCTGTAGTAGAGATGCGTTATTATCATTTCATTACAGTACACGTGAATCAAGAACACATGCTGAAGAATACCTTGCCTCTCTTTGCCAGATTCATCATCAGCAATGGACTGAGGACTAAGCATGGGACATTCATGATCTCCTTGGAGGCAGTCGACCAAGCTTTGCCCACACTATTTAGGAACATGGGGTTAAGATTAGTGGAAGGTGCTATGGCACTCCTTTCTCCTGATGTCCTACAGCTTTCAGACCCAGACACTGCCAAAGAAAACCTTACCTTCCTCCTGGCTCAGCTTCCCAAATATGGTCATCTCTATTATCGTGGGGCTGTGTTAATGAAGTACAATTTCACCCAGCAAGATGTGGACAATGGGGATGTTGCATACAAGCATCAAGGCGGGGATTCCCAGATTGACAAATTTACATTTACTGCAACGGATAGAACCAATCAAGGCTTCATCGTGAATGGGAGGGTGCAGAGCGAACCAGTGTCATTCACTATTCAGGCAAGTGTGACCATGGGCCTACTTAAGAGATATATAGCATGATAAGGTGGAAAATACAGTAATTTTGATGGCAACTGGCATTTGCTGCAGTCTATGATTTAACTGAGGTATTTATCAACTAAAATGTTTGCTTTCTCTGCTCTGTGAGTCATTAATTTGGAGAACTAAATGGTTGCCACAACAGCAACTAGTTGATGGCAAAGAATTTCATAGAGTGCAAATAAAGAGACTGTTTTTAAGAGAAAAAAAAACATCCTGATCATATAAATATAAGCAAACATATACTTATCCACTTATACTTGCTAAAACATTTCACATAGAAATCTCAACCCTAAAGTTGAGCCCCGCTATGGAGGGAATTGTACTTCCTCCTGATCCACTTCCTCATTGATTTGCAGATGAGAGGTAGCAGACTGTTGATATTCATGTCACGGGGTCTTGAATTGCAGCCCCTTGTTCCCACAACTGGACAGCCTGTCTTCCTTCTGTGAGTCTTTGTAAGATGCCTGCTCCTATTCTTCCTTCCTTTACTAGAATCTTTCTGTTCATTTCCCGTTTCCCTAATTTTATAGCCCTTCCCACAGTGTCATAGCCTCAGATGCCTTTGTTATTACTTCTTGTATGTACCTCTCTGGCATGTTTCAGTGTGCAAAGCAGGCCTGGTTGTTATCATGCCTCAAAATTCTGTATGTTTCAAAACACTGTTATTAACAAATAAACTCCTAGCTTTCCCTGATGACAAAGTCTGAAGTTTCCTGATGAGCGAGG
The DNA here is from genome assembly GCF_017976375.1 of Cuculus canorus. Taxonomy (NCBI): domain Eukaryota; kingdom Metazoa; phylum Chordata; class Aves; order Cuculiformes; family Cuculidae; genus Cuculus; species Cuculus canorus. The sequence continues at coordinate 22,894,697 of NC_071441.1, read as the reverse complement.
AACGCAATTTCAGCAGAAGGTGAGATATGGAAACAGCAAAAACCATCGTGGAGTGCTAGAAGACTAATCAGAAGTTGTGAAAGGTGACAGACATTAGAGGAGACATATTGGTCAGGTCTACGACTGTGATTATCATAACCCTTATGTTTCTATGGTTGCAATTGTACAAAACAGAGGTGAGAAATATTTCTGGAGTTTTAATTTGCTAGAAAATTGCATCAAAGGGAAAAGGTCTATGGGGAGTCTGGGACATCAGAGCAGAGGTACACAGAATTCGTGTTGCCCTCCCCAGTGTGTGCTGTATACTGCCGCATGCAGCAAGTGCTGGACAATCTGGGCTTGGAAATCTCTCATGGAAAGTGCTACTCAACTAGAGGTTAGACTTCTTCTGGAGCAGACTATGAGTTAAGGTGGCTACTGCCATCCTGAGTAGGCTACTCACTTTTAGCAAAAGCAGGACAGAGAATATCTTACAAAATGCTGCAAAGTGAATACATGTTTCTCTAATTTTGATATAGGTGGATCGCTTGGACAAAACGGCACCAAAAATTATTCGTCTCCATTGTTTTTCTGATGTGGAGCTGCTGAAGAATGACAAATATGGAATCTATATTACTGCCAGGTCTCTGAAGGCTTCTGATCCTAATACAGAAGATGACAAAATAATTTTTAAGATTTTACGAGGTCCTCATTATGGCTACCTGGAAAATATAACAACAGGTTCTGTCTTCTATAGTCTCTGCATTTTGCGATATATTCAAATAGAATTAAAAACCTATCTTGTTAACATTTGCTTGATAAAAGAAATGAAAGTTTCTTAGTGAATATTGGGGAAGGCTTGAATGTAGTAAGAAAGTTTTTATGCTAAACACTGAGTCCCGTGTTCATCATGAATCCTTAGACAGTTACTGGCTGCCATTAAGGAACTATGGGGTTTTTTGCATCAAGATATAGAAAGATTAATATTGAACTGGCCATTTGATAAACTTGTTGCATGGAAAGAAATTGGCTGGGGCTTGGATCATGTTGCTGTTTAGCTATAAAACCACATTTCTCTAAGTTCAAATTTTCTAAGTGTTCAATGAAAAGAAAAGTTGAAAAAGTCTGTACGAGCTATGTCTTTCTTATTAACAGGCTTTTTAATCATCTGAATGTTTCTCTTCTTTCCCAGGTGCACTTATTCAGGAAGGTTTTAGCCAGAAGGATTTAAACAGCAAAGTCATACTTTATGTCATCAATCCATTGCGGGAGGTGAATTCAGACAACGTGGAGTTTCAAGTCACAGATATGAGTGGAAACTCTGCAGTACCTCAAAGGTAGCTCCATCCCTTGGTGGTGTGTGGTGGGGTTCACAGTGTGCACATATCACATATGGGTGAATGAACCCATGCTGGCCTTGAAGCTGTGCAGATGTGGATGTAGCTATGACTCAAATTACCATTTCTTTTGTTGAAGAGTGGAGAAGGTTTCTTCCTCTCAGGGAGGTGATTTACAAAGCGCTAGCTCCAGGTTAGACAGGGGCACAGTTCTCAAGGGCCTTTGGGGCCTCCCAGAGAAACATAATGGATTTTACTTTAAGTGGCACTTGGGCATTTGGAATCTGAGATAAGGTACTGGACACTGAGAGATGAGACTGTTGCTTCACGGTCCTGAAGCTAGAGGTCACTCGTGCCCTGTGCTGATGGCCACGCTTTTTTCACCAGTTTGAGATTATGAGGGAGGGGATGCTGTCACTCAGCAAGAGCTTTGAGAGCAATACTCATGCAAAAGAGTACAGGTGGAGGGCACACAGCATGTTCTTTGTCATCCACTTACAAAATATATATTAGGCATAATATCAAATTTCCTTGTAACATATGATAAACTTAGTGCACAAAAATTAGAGACTGGTGTATCATCTGAATGGTGCTTTGATGATAAAGATCAAAAATGGAAGCAGCTCTACAGAGGAGGCAATGTTGCTATTTATTTCTGAAAATTGGCCTGAATGTTCAACCAATTTATTAATCAAAAATACTGAGAAAAATAACTCAAGCTATTTTCCTGGGCTAAACTGGCTAGCCACAAAACAGGACTCCTGGCAAGGGAAAAAGACTAAAGAGCCAGCTCCAAAGGCCAGGCTCTACTGCAGAGCATTTTGCTGCATTCGAGAAAGAGAACGGGAACAGAGCAGAGCCACAGACAGCATTTCAGCAGTTATGTGCTGTGCCAAAAGATGTCCCCATACACAAACACATCTGAACACAGCCAGCCTGAGCAGCTCCCAGCTGCACTGTGATGGCTCGCAGATGCACTGATATTAAAACCACCATTAAAATGCTGCCACTTCTCGTGGGATAGTGTGGCTTCTTGTATATAAATAGCAATATGTGACATAGTTTTATGAAGGGAGGAAAGAGAAAACACTTTTTGTATGGAAAATTCGAGTTTCAGAGAAGTAGAATTTATCTGTTAGTTGCACTAGACCTTGGAACAAAGGGGAATTTGGGTATTAAGAAAAAAATAATAGTTTTAATATTGTATTTATTAGCTTGTTAGAATTTTTTAAAAAAAATATTTATCACATAATGGTCACTAATTCAAAATACAAGTTTGATTTTGACTCAGAATCATTAAGGTTGGAAAAGACCTCTAAGATCATAGAGTCCAACTGTCAGACCAGCACCACCATGACTCCTAAGTCCTGTCCTAAAGTGACAAGTCTATATGTTTTTTTAACACCTCCAGGGATGGTGACTCTACTATACCCCTGGGCAGCCTCTTCCAATGCTTCACTGCTACTTCAGTAAAGCAATTTTTCCTTATATGCAATTTAAACCTCCCCTGCGTCAATCTGAGGCCAATTCCTCTTATGTCATTGCTAGTCACTTGGGAGATGAGACCAAAACCCATCTCACCACAATCTCCTTTCCAGCATTTGTAGAGAGTAATAAGGTCTTCCCTGAGCCCCCTCTGCTCTAGACTAACATCCATTTGACATCCATTTGCATGTTGATATTACCAAAACTGAATCCTGGCTTTTATCTGAATGATGCTGGACTACATCTGACACATGCATCCTACTTAGTAAAAATAGAGCATATTAACTTCTAAATGGCTTGCCCACAAAATGAGTATCAGAGGAGGAAACTTCCACTGGTATAAGAGCTAATCAACTCTGAGAGGTCTAGAAATTTGCTTCTAAAAACTTAAAATTGTTTTGTCAGTAGCACAGATCATTTTCCTTCTTTCTGCTCTCTTTCACTCCTCTCTGACTCTCAACAATTTTTATCACAGCTTTTAAAAAGGTGAAATCTTTAATGGTAATCCTGTACAGCATGCAGTCCTCTGAGGTTTTGTCACAATTCTAAATAATAAACACTTCTAAATTTTAGTGTAGAGAAACCTAGACTCTGTCACTTCCATGGCTGAAGAGTGAAGTACACAGAGTTTTAAAGGGGAAAGTGGAGGGCACTTGCACAGAGGTAGTGAAGTCCTAGACCATGCCCTCGATGCTGGAGGCAGAGATGTAGAGGATAGCTGAAGGAGGGCAGGAAGAAAGAAAGATATTGCAGAGAAAATACAAGGGGGTGCAAATAAAACAAAACTACAGGGTTAAAGGCAACCAGTAAGAAACAGTGGTAGCTTGTCCTGGCCTGTTTGTTGTTACAGACACATTTTGCTTTTCTCAAAGTTGCTGCAGACCTCCTCTTGTTCCAAAATGAGGTTCAGGCTTCATTTGGGATTGACTAGGTCTGGACTGGAAGATGTATTAACTGCCTATCCTTCTTTCTAATCAGCCAAATCACAGAAATGTGTTGATTTGGAAACAAAGACTGAGTATGTGTATTGGCTACCTCAGCAGTCAGGAGAGAAATGGCTTCCCAGTGAACCTTGAGCAGCAGAGAGTGGGGGTAGCAGGGGACGTGGCTTTGCTTCAGGCAGCTTTTCCTCCTCTCCCACAGGTTGGAGCTACGGTGGTCTCGGATTGAAATGCAACAGACTGAATATGAAGTATGTGAGAGCGTAGGAGTGGTGTCACTGAAAATCACCAGGGCAGGACACACTGCAGAGTCTGCCTTTATTGCTGTAAAGGTAAAGTTAAAAGCCAAGCTTCTAACTGGAAACTTAGTAAGTAGTGGAGCCTGTTATTTACTTCCTCAGACTTGACAGGTATTTTATTAATCAGGAAAGGGCATGCAATTCAAACCAGACTTACTGGGACATTGTCCTTGCTAGAATAGATGGTTGGAAAATCTTTGACAAAACTTTCTGAGTTTTAAGTAGAAATGCTGATTAACCAAAACTAGAATGTTTTTGAGCAGTTTTTCAGTTTGAACGACCTTCTATGACAGAGTAGGCAGTTTCCTCTAGTGTTGTGCTCAGAAGCTGGATTTCCAGGATTTACCACTTCAAAAACCAGGCTTTGGGCAACCTAGGGCCTTGAGTCATCCAATTGCCCTGATCAGGCTTTAAGAGCCCAGGAGCTATGGGAGCTTCAACTCCATAGTCATGGCAGCCTCTCCTAGTTCTTCCCCACTTCCATAAGCCTAGGAAAAAGCCCAAGGAAACCCCTATATCTTCAGTAACAGCTTCTGTCTTATGTTGAAAAATTTAGGCTGAAATCTGCCAGTTGTAATCTTGTAAAGCAGGATTCATGCAACTTGCCTTCAAAAATGTCATCTTTCCTTGTAAAACAGAAATTCCAGGATTTTACCAGTTCCCCTTGATAGAAAAATACTAGGTTCCCCCTCACCTTTTCTCAGGATTATACCCCTAATTAGAAACATAGTTTTGATTTTTTTTTCCACTGAAGTCAGTGAATTTTGCTATTAGGAGCCATTCTGCCCTGTCTTTCATGGACTTTAGTGACTCTACTCTGATCATTAGTCAGCTACAAAGACCAGTAATATTGAGCCCAGCACCAAGAACACAGCATGGAAACTGGTGTCCTCTGCTGGTCTCCTATGAAAATTCTCCTATGAATATTACAAAAGGGAGTCTCAGGAGTCCCCATACTTCCATATGAAGCAGTCCATGCCTATCCCCATAAGTCTTTGGGGCTGACAGCTCTGCATAAAAACGCTTCTTCCAAGACCTCACAAAAGTCTAAATAGGCAAACATGGACAGGCTGCTGCTGCTCTACTGGAATGCCATGATGTCCCTCTCCAGGAGCCAGCTATGGCTGTGGCCACAGGCATGGAGTGTTAGCTGATGCTGTCAAGTAGCAATTTGAGAGGGAACAAGGCAAAATTTTAAGATGAGCAAATTTTTGTTATTATGAATTTTAAACTATAAGCAAAAACATTACAAGGTTTATAATGCCTCTATTTGTTTTTCAGCCTAAGAACATGTATAGGTTCACATGTTTTTTTGAGATTCCATGGAGAGGCACACAGTAGCTTCAATGTAGAGCAGAATACAGTGGAGTGGTGAAACAGGTCACAGCACAGCATTTACTGTTGGATTTCTTCTCAGGTCAATGAAATATCTGCTACGCTGGGAAAAGACTTTACAGTAACTCCCTCCAAGCTTGTTCAGTTTGATCCAGGTATGAAAAAGTGCACTAAATAATTTTAAAATTAATTTGCTCATTCTAAAATTGTAAACTCTCATTTTGGAGAATGGAACCTGTTATGTATTTATAGCTAGAAAATCTCAATAGGATTAAAGACACTTTTGGGCATATGTTCCAGAAGTGCAGTGTGCTTCCTTGTGAATTAGCATTCTTATGATCTCAGAATCATAGAATGGTTTGGATTGGAAGGGATCTTAAAGATCATCCAGTTCCAACCCCCTCCGCCATGGGCAAGGCACGCATCCCGTTAGACCAGGCTGCTCAAGGCCCCATTCAACCTGGCCTTGAACATTTCCAGCGTGGAGACACACACAGCTTCCCTGGGCAACCTCTTCCAGTGCCTCACCACTCTCATCATGAAGAAATTCTTCCTAATGTTTAATCTAAATCTTCCCTCTTCCAATTTATAGCCATTCCCCCACATCCTGTCACTACATGCCCTTGTAAAAAGTCCCTCCCCAGCTTTCTTGTAGCCCCCTTCAGGTACTGGAAGTTTCCTATAAGGTCTCCTCAAAGCCTTCTCTTCTCCAACCTGAACAAGTCCAACTCTCTCAGCCTGTCCTCGTAGTAGAGGGGCTCCATGTGTTAATCATCTTTGTAGCCCTCCTCTGGACCTGTCCTAACAGTTCATATCGTTCTTATGTTGAGGATTGCAGAACTTGTCACAATACTCCAGGTGGGGTCTCATGAAAGCGGAGCAGAGTGGGAGAATCACCTCCCTCAACCTGCTGGCCACACTTCTTTTGATACAGCCCAGGATACGGTTTGCCTTCTAGGCTGCGAGCACACATTGCCGGCTCATGTTGATCTTCTCATCAATCAGCACCCCCAAGTCCTTTTCTGCAGGGCTGCTCTCAATCACACCATCCCCCATCCTGTATTGAAACCGCAAATTGCCCTGACCAAGGTGTAGGACCTTGCACTTGGCCTTGTTGAACCTCGTGAGGTTCACACAGGCCCATTTCTCCAGCTTGTCCAGATCCCTCTGGATGACATCCCATCCTTCCAGTGCGGCAACTGCACCACTCAGCTTGGTGTCATCTGCAAACTTCCTGACAGTGCACTCGATCTTGCTGTCTATGTCATTGACGAAGATATTAAACAGCACTGATCCCTGTACGCAACCCTGAGGGACACCACTTGTCACGAATCTCCATCTAGACATCAAACCATTGACCACTACTCTCTGAATGTGACCATCCAACCAATTCCTTATCCACCAAACAGTCCACCCACAAATCCATCTCTTTCCAATTAAGAAAGAAGGATCTCAGGGGGGACCATGTAGAAGGCTTTACAGAAATCTGGATAGATGACATTCATTGCTTTTCCTATGTCCACTGGTGTGGTCACCCCATCATAGAAAGCCACTAGGTTGGTCAGGAAGGAATTGCCACCGGTGAAGCCATGCTGGCTGTCTCTAAACACCTCCCCATCCTCCATGTGCTTTAGCATAGCTTCTAGGAGCATCTGTTCCGTGATATTCTCAGGCACAGAGGTGAGTCTGACAGCTCACAGAGGCACAGCTGACAGGCTGGTAGTTCCCAGGGTCATCTTTTCTACTCTTTTCATAAATGAGCACACTGTTGCCCTTCTTTCCAGAAATGATGATGGATATTCCAGCGTAACGGTGATTATCAGCACCCTTATCTTTAGAGTGAGGTGGCATATGGCCCCTTTATATCAGTTAAAATATCAAAAGTGCTGAAACAATGCCTTCTAAACTCCCTACAGCTGGGCTGGCAAGGACTGACACCGAGCTGAGCTGTGAAGTGTTTTGAATATTTAAGGCATAACAGGTAAATCTCATGACGCTGGTCAAATTTAGACAAAACTGACTACAATTTTAGGTGAAGCAAGGTAACCAAGGTCAGAAAGGTGCAAAAGAACCTGAACATTGTCCGACTTAGTCTTTGCTTTCACTACAATCATAATAGCAGACTGACCTTATCTGAGTCTGCAAATAGCAAGAAATAATAGTAACTGTGTTATTAAAAGGAGATTGATTTTTTTTTCTGAGCAAGAATCAATAGTAAAAATGAATACAAATCTGTAGATACTGAAGATCTGTAGATACTTTGTTATTGTATTATTATCATCATCATAATCTCCCTGGGTCCAGCTTTAAAAAAAAAATCCAGGCGAGTTTCACAATTCAGCTTTGCAAAATTCAGCCTCATCTGAAAAACTTGATTTGACCATACAAATAAATTATCTGGGTATAAAAATCCATTTGATAGCATAATCACTTCCTTTGCATATGTAACTCTGAGGGTTTTGTGGAACACATCCTATTGGCATAGTCCAGGACTTACTGAATATAGAAAAGGGCCTCCCAGGGTGTTGCCTGCAGTGCCAGCAGAGGTTATCCCAAGACTGCCAGTGGTAAGATTTCAATGGCAGAAAATCACAGTGACTATAGAGGGGACAAAATATATCATCTGAGAAAGGCTGAAACAAATGGCATGTATTTGATGGAAAAAAATTGGTCTAAGTGTCTATATTTGAAAAACAGGTATGGGCAATATAATAAGTCAATTCCAGCTAAAGCCTGGGGATCTTTACTTTAGTACTTAATCTTGTTATTTTGACAAAAGGCATTGCATGCTACTGACATTATGTAGCACTGCATCTCGTTGATGACTTCATATACCCCAGCTTTGCTTGGCTATATCATAGCAAAACTTGTAGCTTTTAGTTCAGAGTCACTGATCTGATTATTCTGGAAATCTGCCACTACAGCACATCTGGACAAAGGCAAGGTGTATATAAAGGTGTAGAATGAGCAACTGCTGCTTAGTTTTCAGAGGTGGATGAGGGAGGACATCCAGCAGACAGGGGTTAAAAAAAAAACAGCTGGACAGAAAAGTGCAAATCTGCCCTTATTTCCAGTGTTTCTGGAACACAAATGAAACTCTGAAAACACTGAGCCACTCTCTGAGACTCTTTGTCTAACATTAGAAAACTACTTTTCTTTGTTTTAAATTAGAAGATGGAAGAAAGATCTGGGAGATCTGTGTAAAAAGTACTTCATACTGTGCTGACCAGCTCTTTCCTCTAATGTACTATACAGTCAAGCTTACTAGCCCCTGGATTGAAATGGCTGGAGACTGTTGCAAAGATATTTTTAGTGCAAGGCCTTTTAGTATAATAGAATTTTAATTTTCTGCCGGTCCACGCTGATTCTCCAAGCACGGGACAGTTTGGAGTTACTGTTAATGTGTTTCTGAATATTGTGGTGTGCTGGCAACTTGAAAATTAACTGTGAACATAGACAGGAGAGATGCACACTGTTCCTCCTTTTTTTGATATTTATTAATCAGCAGTACTTATTAGTTATTTAGTAAGGCCTGTCGGTTTGTTTTAAAAACATACTGCAACTATGCTAATTGACTGGACTGCAATCAATACATTGTGGTGGAAAGCAGCAGAAGACCCTATCCAAATTTATGGGTCTGTTTGCATTGACAGCTTCTCTTAGCTACAGGATTCACACCGGAAAGGAGCAAGGAAATAGAGGTTATGCAGTGTGATAAGGATGAAGAGGTTTTTTTTGACAATGTTGCAGATGTACCTTCGATATTAATTTTGGATGATAGCACTGACTTTGTGATGCAGAAGCCATTCCCAAAATGTTTTGTTGACAGCAGTGTGTGTGGTGAGATCTGTTTCTGTCCTGCTGCCTCTGACTTTTCCTGAACAAATTTTGTAGCCTTTCAGGTAACAACCAGCCTAGTCCTTTATCTTGGAATGATCTTTTCTCATTCACATAATGCACGCCTGAAGTTACCCAGTAAAGGCAAGCAAACAAGTAAAAATTTAGTGACCAAGTATGAAATCTACCTAAAAGGTTGTACGTCAATCTAACATAGTCTTTGATCCATTTGCAGGTATTCTCTTCCAGCTCTAAAATTAAGCTTTTGAGATAAAAAGCATAGGATATACTTCTTCTTGAAAACTGCAATGGAAGTCCTAAATCTTTATATTGTAGTGTCATTTCACACATCTACAGCAGCTTTTTGTTACAATGTGTGCACTTGAGCTGAATCATCATTGCCCAGAAACAAATTAAAACTTAATATTATTCGGGAAAACAGCAGGAATCCAGTCAGTTGGTAGAAGCACAACAGCATACACCAGCTACTCCATTCTAGCTGCAGACATGTTAATTAATATATTTCTTTGACACACTGATTGATTGAAATAGCACTTACAGAGTAATTAAAAGGTTTATTTCTGTTAGGAATGTCAACCAAGACGTGGAATATAGCAATTACCTATGACAGATTAGAGGAAGATGATGAAGTCTTTGAAGTGGTTCTGAACTCCCCTGTGAATGCTGTTCTTGGCACCCGGACAAAAGCTGTCGTGAAAATTTTGGACTCAAAAGGAGGTATTCTATTTTGATCTTCATCATTAAGAAGTTGGGACAATCTTGGCTGAGTAGCTACTTATTTTCAACCACAGGTTGTTCCTAACACTCACCTTTAGATCAAAATGCTTAATTTCTTTTTAGAGAAAACAAGCTTGATGGTTGCAGGCCCTTTATTCTCCCACGCAATTATATGCATCCTCCTAGGAAACACAGCATGGAGAAAGCAACAAGTACAAAATGAGAAAGATGCAAGGAAAGAAACCACTTTTCATAACAACATGAATTCAGTTCTCATTTATGAAAGTGGGGAAAAAATGTTTTTAGGTCCATTAGGTTTTTTTGCACATTTATTGTTTAACATTTGTTACACTCCTCTGGAAAAGATTTATTTTTCTTTCAACAAAGAAACCTAACAACTAAACCCAGCTCTTAGCAATATATTTTCTAATGCTTAACAAACACAGTTCACAACATTATAGCACACAGCAGTAATCACTACAGAGTTTAGGCTTTTATTTCTGCATTATTATTGTGTTTTTCAGTCATCAAATGTGGTGTGCCTAAAATCACACCAAAAAAGAAGCTAATGTAGAAAACCAGAAGTAACTAGCATAGCAGCTGAGTCTTCTGAAATCTGAAGAGTGTTTTTTCCTCTCGTGCTAAGTGAAACAACATTTTAAATACCTGTGTTGCAATGTATTAGGCTTCATTTAAAAAAAAAATCCTTTTAAATTTTGAAAGCTGTTTTCTAGTTTGTAGAAACAACAGTGCCCTGGATTTCTGAAGAGAAAATTGTCTGGGCATGATAGAAAGAAATAACACCGACATTAGTTAATGTTACCTATCTATCCATGACCAAACAAACAGCTCTTCAAACGCCAATGCAGGCATGAAAACAGGTATTTTTAGCAGATGCTTGGTTGAAATTCTGATCTGTGGGTAAGCAGAGGCGTTATATGTAAAAACATACATATACAGGTATTAGTTGCTGTCATAGTCACAGCAAACCCCACAGATGAGGATGACTGAACAAACAGCAAATCAACCACATCAAGTGAAAGAATCATCCAACTTTTAATGACAATCTGTTTATGTGCCCATGTCAACATGACCCGTTATCTGCTCATGCAGTTAGAACTGACCATCTGCCACTTTTTATGCTTTCAGGTCAGTGCAGCTATTCCCATTCTGCTGGCCAAAGGAAGCATGACTTCTGGGGGAGAGGCACATGGCTTCCAGTTTCCTCAAGCTCCTCATCACCTTCTAGGCCTGGCAAAGCTCCCTTGGAAGGGATCCCACCACCTCCTTTCAAAGGGATGAGACAGCATGGAGGGAACCCACAACAGGAGCAAAGCTCGGCGAATCAGTCAAGGACCGTACTGAGAGTGACTGGAAATGGCAGAATAGTAAGACAGTTCTATAGTGTGGTGATGGACTGATATTCAGTTTATTAGGATGTGATGTCTTCATTTAGTTGTCATATTTTTTTAATGGTCATACTTGATCATGCAATAACCATATAATACCTCAGCTTGCTCTGAGTCAGACTTTAGAGCTATTTAAAAATATTGTGAGGGAAAGCCAAAAATTCCAGATTTTCAAAATCCATGTATGCAAGACAGGAAGACAGACAGAGTTTGGAGGAGTTAACATGCATCAAGAAACATCAGCAATTATGCAAATTCTTAATCATGTCTAAATTGCAGTGAGCTAGAAGAAAGAAATCACTGGAGCTAGGTAAATGTATAGAAACTATATATTTGGTCCTGAAGTTTCAAAGCTGAAAATGTTGTTAGCTTACATTGAAAACAGTTAATTAAAACTTGTCCATTGATTTTCCTGCCTAATTTATATTGGTTTAGCTAGGTAGCTTGGTAACATTCTGCTATTGTTATCTTAAAGTTAATGGAAACTCTTTATAAACACATGTGTAATGCATAATTTTTTTAATGGCTATTTTCAGAGGTGATCAGTTTCCATTCTGAAAGAGAAAGAACTAAACCCAAGATATGGTCTGCATGATTTGTAACCTAGATCTTGTAGTTAATCTTGCATAAAGTCTTTTTGTTTCTACAGTGCATGAATATGCTCATCTTATCCTTCTATCTTTTTCAGGTTCATCCTTCATCTGTATTTAGGAATGGAACTGATGTGGTTTACAAAGTAAGAGCATTATGAGTATGCTCACACATTTCTATGATTTCTTCTTAGGTCTGTTCTTTTGAGGCTTTATCACTCTTAATAATATAATATAAACAATACTTTATTTTTCTACGTATCTTTCTTTTTCTTTGGTGTCACTTTCCCTGGATTTGCAAGAATTTGTATTTTTTTTTTTTTTGAGTTTATTTCAGAGTTGCTTGTATGTGCTAACCCTTTCTTTTCCCTCGCCTGTTCTCCTTGTGTGTGTGATACTGTAAAACGAAGTACCATGGAATGGTATCACTCAAAATAGAGGATGACACCTCATCAGCTAAAGCAAACAAGAAGACTCAAGTGTCTGTAATTGACCAAGCACAAACACAGATAAATGTCATCTCCTCTAGGAAAACAGAAATTCCACAAGCTGATAAGGCAGCACTAGCATCTGAACCAAGCTCAAGACATCAGGTATGAAGCCTTTTGTTTCATAGGCCTTTTTGCCATCTGTTTTCAGCCATATTATTTTCCAAAATGATTTAACACCTCTGAGATCTGCAGTCTAACACCTCCCACTCCAAAGCTGAGTTTAGCTGATACACAGATAAATTAATAATTCAACCCTTAAAGAGTTTTCATGGCATAAAGTTCTAATATAAGACCTATTTAATCTGTTTCATATAGCTTGTTTGCTTTGTGTAATTATTTTCCTTCAAATGTTCAAATGACATTTCCAGGACTTCTACTCTTTCCTAAAGGTCTGTACACCAGACTTAAAAGGGCTATTGCATTATGAAGAAAGCACTCAAAAGTTATTTCGATGTGATGGGATAACATGGAAATTCTGAAATTCCCAAGACAAGGTAAAAATGTTGCCACAAGAATGCATATAAATCAGACCATGGAGTCTACCATGAGTGAAACTCTCAAGCAAAGTACGTTCTTGTAGCAACTATTGATTTATAGAGGGAATAAAGGAGTTGTCCAGAGTCAGGTCTGAGGTCACCAGAAATAAAAGATTCCCAGAGACGTGATGAAGGCTTGATTGCTGTGATTGCCTTTCCTCTCTGTCACTCACAGGTGCTCCTGTACAAACCACATGAGCACAGATATCTGGGTTGTGGGCACAAGACCATTAATGAATGAAGTCTGTGAGAGAATGAGTGGGAGTCAGTAAAATTAGCTCACATAGTGCTCTGTAAATATACGTGTAAATATACGTGCCCTATGTCAGATGTAATTCTGAATTTTGTTGCATTGCATTTCCTACACAGATTGGGGGAGACAGAAAATGATGTCTAAACCAATATTGCCTCTTAAGAGGAACTGAAACCTTGTGTCACCTTTAAAGTTACTTATCATAACCTGTTGACTCCCCTGGCAGGCATTTATTTCTTTACATCTCTTAAGTGATACCGCAGCTTTATTGTTACACTTCAGAGTTCATGTTCGTGTCTGGGAGGTCATAAAGCAGCACATCCAGCCTTCAGTCTGATTATTAGGCCACAGACCTAGGTCACTGCAAGAGTCTGTTTTGCCTTTTCCCCTTTTATTTTAGGAGGCAAGCACAAAGAAATGTCCCTCCGGATGGAGTCATCACAGGGGCAGCTGCTACTTCCTGGTAGTGAATCACAAGGTCACCTGGAACGCTGCTGCACGGGCTTGCAGAGAACAGTAAGAGAGAATGCGTTTGCTGTGCACTGCAGTTGCCGTGAACTGAATGCTGCTCTCAATGTCAAGTTTATTTGGGTGAGCCATTTCGGCTGTGCTGAACGGCTCCCCACAAGTTAAACAAGCCATGGGATTCAGACCCAATAGAGGACAGGAATATTATTAGTCTCATAATACTTCAGGTGGTGATGCTACCACAAATTTGAATTCCCAAAGCTGTCTATCTGCAGGGAGGATGCGTTCCTAATGGGAGAGTTAGTTTGGGAGAAGTGAAATAGAGTAAAGACAGATTTTTAACCTCTCTGACCCATCAATTCCTTGGCTGTACCTTCACTTCATACAGCAACAGTACAATGTTGCCTACCCTTGTATTCCTCAGGATACTCTTCTGAAGAGGCAGCGCCTTACAGTCAGTAACTACTTCAGGACTTTAACATTCTATTCAACAGTATATTTCTAGCTTCTAAGGATAAATAAAACCTAATAAATAATAATAATAACAATAATAGTAATAATAGTAATAATAATAGTTGTCTTAAAGTAGGAGAAGCACAGAAGGCCCACCAGTCCTGCTCTTCGGAGGCCTGCTTTGCAATTTTGTTTTTTTAGGAATGATAGCTTAGGAGTGGATGAAATGCTAGCCACGGTAATATGGAGCTTGTCCTGGGATTGTGCATGTTCTGAATTTAGAATCATAGAATCACTAGGTTGGAAAAGACCTCTTAGATCATTGAGTCCAACCATTCCTATCTGCCACTAAACCATGTCCCTGAGCACCTTGTCTACAAGTCTTTTAAATACCTCCAGGATGGTGACTCAACCACCTCCCTGGGCAGCCTCTGCCAGTGCCTGGTGACCCTTTCCGTGAAAAATTTTTTCCCGATGTCCAGACTGAACCTACGCTGGCGCAGCTTGAGGCCATTCCCCCTTGTCCTATCACCTGCCACTTGGGAGAAGAGGCCAGCAGCCTCCTCTCTACAGCCTCCTTTCAGGCAGTTGTTGAGAGCGATAAGGTCTCCCTTCAGCCTTCTCTTCTCAAAGCTAAACAACCCCAGTTCCCTCAGCTGCTCCTCATAAGACTTGTTCTCCAGCCCCTTCACTTTGTTATGAATTGTGAACACTGGGCTGAATACCAAGCTGAACAAAATGAGTAGCTTTAACAGACTTCTCCATTACTCCGTGAAATGAAAATTGAAACAGGGAAAAGTTGGAGAAGAAAGAAATAGAACATATTCCATAAGGGGTTGAAGGGGACTCAGGAAACATGAAACACGGGCAAGCATGCATAACAAATGCTGATTCATTCCACTCAGTTATGTCAGATTATGTTGCCTTAGTAACATGCAAAAGGAAAGTCTTCGTCCTAATATCACCCTGCTGATGGAAGTTACTCTTTACCAAAATGCTATTACCTGCTCTCATAAGCTCACCACATATTTCACATTGTTAATTGGTTTACTTAAAAGTTCAGCTCCTGAAATGGTTGTCTACTACCTGCTTTTACTTTGTTATTCAAGCAAAGTCATAAGCTGTGCATATTCTAATATTTTTTTTAAAGTCTTCAGCATTCAATTGATCCCTTGGGAACATATGTCACTCAGCTGGGAGATGTTCCCCATTTCCTAAAACAGTGTGTTCCTGGTGACCCATAATATTTGTAAAAATCTCAGCTAATTGCTGTGAAAATCTTGCACCGTTTCTAACCCTTCTCCAACAAATTGGAGAGAAAGGTAGTTTAAGGACTCATTTCTCTAGCTTTGTTTTGTATGCATAAAGAGGCCCTTGGCAAAATGAAGAGAAGCATCTGGGGGGATATTACAGCTGAGTGATCCCACAGCAGACTGATTTAGCAGCAATTTTGGTGATTCCTGTTACAGTTCTTGTTTATCCCACAGGAGCGTGTCTTCCCCAAGGCTCAGTGCAGCTGAGCTTACTTGCACGTGAGATAGTTTCACTGCTGTGACTGAAGGGACTCTCCACTGGATGGCCAGAACTCATACTTGGATCTTTTTCTTTGTTAGTCAGATTATACCTTCATCTTCTCGAAGCTGAACATTTAATTAGAACTTAAATGTGGTCACATTTCAGATCCTTTACTGCCAGCTTTGTAAGGCAGTTTCGTGCTTGTTACATTAGCAGCACGTGGTCTTAATCCTTGAGAATCACAAGGCAGAACCACATCTAAAATAATAGTTTCGAACCTTCAGGAGGGCTCAGAGTTGCCCAATGCAAAGCAGGATGGACCCTGCTGCCCTCCTCTCCTAATGCTGTACTAGTTCTCTAAGTGACTGGTTAAAATTACATTACTGCTACGGATTCCAGCACAGAGATTCAGCTAGAGTCCTTTTAAAGGCCCAGTGTATTTTGTTTGATTTCCAACTGCCACTCTGGAAGCACAGGGCTCTTGTAAGCTCTGCATCATGCCAGCCTTATCTGAATGTTTTGAATACTGCAAGGCATTGTAAGCAACAATATACACCTATTTTAAGGCATCAGGGTTACTCCCTAAGGGATCAACGAAAAGCCTGGGATAAGCAGAGCCTCTCAGTCACACATACCCTCCCCCTCCCCCCCCACTTCACCATTACTATAGGATGTGGATTTACTACATCAATTCAAATTAACTCTCCTCCTGTGTGTAGAAACCATCATTGCTAGACAAGTGTGCTTTTGCTGAAGTTAAATTTATCAGAATGGTACAAATCTTCCTTTAAGTGTATTGGATAATTTATTGTAAAATCAGCAAAGTCTTCATGCTAATTTGATTATAATACTTCAAGGTCAACGGCTACCCAAAATATGTCCTTAATTTGGGCAGCTGCTCTAAGATGATGGATACTCTTGATTTGCTAGCAAAAATTTTAAAGCTCGCAGGAATATTTTCAGGTGGACTTATTTAGTACAGAAATCAGCGATATATGTGTGTGGAGGGGTGGTTTTGTTTGGTTTATTTGGTTTTTGTTTTTTTTTCCATAAGGCATTATGACCTCTTCTCTAAAGTTGTTTCAATTAGGAAGCGTTACATTTACATAACTCCATAAATGACTTTATCTTGTCATTTCCTGTGTCTGGCACTCTGCCTAGAGGTACAGTTAGTAATATTATTGTAAGCAGTGTGTTCTTTCAGGACTGTTCTCATTTCCCTACAATGCATCAAAATCCCTGACTAGCTGTAACAATTAGAATGGATGATCTCCCTCGAGTCATGTGTGTTTCTCAGGCTGTATTTAGAAAGCACTCCTATGGAGAAAAGATTAGATAACGTTATAATTATTACAGTGCTTTCCTTTCATAGTGCTGAAGTCTCTCCCTGGCAGGACCGAAGTAAATGTCTAAAATGTACTGTTCATACCACCCCTCTATGTCAGAAATGATACAGCAATCACTGATACACATTGATGCTTTTTGTTTTCACATTTTCTAAAACAATTGAAACAGCCCAAGTAAGCTATGGTTACTTAGATGCCTTTTTTTTTTTTTCCAGAGTTTTAATTGTTCTTAAGCAGAAGCCAGATAAAAGGCTCTGGTTTTGTTCTTTGTCAGCTAGCAGTGACACCACAGAGACTGCTGCCCAAATCTCTTCTTAGCTTCAAGTGTGGTCAGTGACCAGCCACAGTCACCGGGAGGTGAAATGGCATCCTGCTGCTGAATTGATTACCCTGGCAGGACACTGAGCCTGCTTTCCTGGACTTTTTATCCCAGGAAGAAGACTAAGTACAAAACTTTCTAAGACCTTTTGTCAGTTTAACAGCTTTGTTACTGATTCACCGAAAATTCAGTGCCTACTAGATGGGCCCAGAAGTGTGAAAGCATGTCACCCTTGGGACATGCAGGCAAGCACAAAACTTTACTGTGATGAGAACCGCAGTCAAAGCCTCTGCTGGGAGCTTCACTGGATGAAGTTCTGTGAGCCTGTACAATGTCTGCCATTTGTAAACTCACCATCAGCGTATCTGAGGCCATCCTGCCACAGCTCAACCTGAGGACACCGTTCACAGATGTCAAGAACATTCTCTACACTTTGTTCTCTGGTGTTGATGGAGACTACGTTACTGTGTGGTGCTTGGTCTAAGGCAGCCATGATTACACAGACTGTGAGGACTAACACTCAGATGGCCTGCAGATTTTGGCAGACCCTCCATGTAAAGAAGACCAAAGGTCAAATGCCCTGCTGCTTTGGTTGACTGCAGGAATAATGGAGGAGGCCTTTGCAGCAGGAGTATCCCATCAACATCACAATTAATTTGTTCCATACCATGCCCCTCTGTGTCCAGATAAAGGAATGGTCCAGATTTTGTGCAGCAGAGACTATGCAGAATATTGTGGGCTACCATTTTGAATTCCTTCTGACATAAAATTTGCCTGCTTCCCAACCTTGTGTGGTTTTATTATACGACATCCACGGTATCAGTACTGTTAGAAGAGATACAATTCAGCAAACAGAAATGGAGCTCAAGGTGTGGTTGTCTAACTGAGCAGCAGGCTTGGTGGTGGCCTTGCACCCCAAGATCTGTTTATGGTCTCCATAGTGGATTCAAGTCTGCCACGCCACTCTTGAGGTCTGACTGTTGACCCAGCTCTTAAAGAAGACAGTCTCTACCTCCTTCAGACAACTATTGATCTTCTGTCTCCCTTATCTAGCAACAGTCATGAAATTAGCAAAATCTTCATCATGCTGTTGACTTATTCTGCTCCAAGAAAAGTTTTTGGCTGTCTTTTGGCTGTTTTGATGAGCTGTATTGTTTGCTTAGGCCTTATCAACCATTACCAAGGATGTTTTGAGAGGCTAAAGACGACGGCACCACTTTTAGACTGAAGGTCACTCAGAAATACGAGACAATAGAAATTACAAAGGTGCAGCATTGGAGGGAAGGCAACAATAGTTGTGGCAAGTAAAAAGATGACATGATATCAAGGCAGGCAAAAAGATGGATAAATAAGGAAGTGGAGCCAATGATGGTTGACTATTCCTGACAGCAGTGAAGAATGCCTTATGTCTGTTAAAGCTTTAGGATTTAGCCTGATCTCTAAACAGCTTCAGAGCAGCCTGTCAGTCCTTGCATGTTTGGTAATAGTTGGAAAAATTCACAGCAGCAAAGCCGCTCAGTGGCTAAGGTTTGCAAGTCTTCCTTTGGGCTTGGCATACTTCAGGTACAAACACAGAGCAGAGCTTATGCTTTCACTTCCTTTTGAAATAGTCTGGTTTAATACAAACCAAAACTCCTTTCCTATCTGAACTAAATGCATGGTTATTGCAGACAATCCAACATTACCTCTCAAAAGCATACTACCACTTCAAGGCAGACCCCTAAATTTCATGCATTTAGATCTGTTCTGAAACATGACCAAGATTTTAACCGTGTTATACAAAGTGTTACACATAACATATTTAACCATGTTATTTAGTTTCGTCAGAACACGTTTCTAAAAAGATATAGCCTGCTCTGCTACCAAGTGGTCAAACTCTGTCTTTCAGTGGCTTGGATTTTGGTGCAAGCAGATAATAATTTTAAAGAAAAGAATGTTTCAATGATTGTGTCAATGGTTTAAAACACAGTTTGTGAGTATGAAGTACACATTTCCTCTATACATTTCTTTCTGTTGTCCAGCTAATCTATTTTTTCTGCTAGAAAAATCAGAGTAGCACATTTGTTCCTCTTGAAGTAATTCAGAATTTTAAGATTTTATCATTATGTAATTACTCTTTCATGACAGGAAGCAGCAGTTTTGCTGTGAAACATTATTTATGTTTGGTACTAGAATCAGTGCCCCTTTGTTGATGTTGATGTGAGCTGTCTGTCACTCCGTGGAATGCTAATTACTCTGTCCTCTCTCCTTGAGCTTAGATACCAGGGGAGTCTAGCAAGTGTGGCTAATGAACAACACATGCAGTGGCTGTGGGACTTCAGCGGGAGGAAGCCCTTTTGGATAGGCAAGTAAACACACTACCTGTCCTCTCTGAGAATTACCATTCCTGTGCATCTCGGAAAGCAGAAACTGCTGCAGCAGTTCCAGCCCAGTTTTCAAATCTGCAGCTTTTATTATTTCAGAGCAAGACATAAATTGAAAGTCATAATTTACCTGGCCAATTTTATAAGTATTAATCAAAAGAAGATTTTGTTGCCTGTTGCTGGATGGTTTTTGCTTTCAACACCTTCCCATTTTAAAATATGTTTTGGTGAAACATGTTCTAGTTGAGCTCCTACTATCCCATTTCTCTCACCTTTCTTTTGCCTGTTACTTTATTTATCTCTCATTTATCTTTTTTTTAAACTTTATTTTAGGTAATTATTTATGTTACTTGTAATTTAATAGTTTTATCTTGCATCAGAAATATTGTGAATTAATTAGATCATCAGCTGAAGATTACATTATATAATTTTAGATTTAGATGTCTATTTCTTATTATGCACTTTTCATTTCATGAGAAATGGGAAGGACTCAGATAGGCCTTCTCTGCAACTTCTGACCCCTTTCTGTGAACAACTGCTTCGGTTCACAGGCCAGTGCTATTGCTCTTTTCTAACCCTTCTTGTTTCTGCTATACTGTCCACATTATAGGTACTTTTTTCCAATTGTTAGCTGCAATTTTCAGCTCTTAGTAGCGTTATGAGATGGACTTACTAGCTATGCTAAATTATCTTTCAAAACTACAATTCCAAACAATGGAATGGAGGAGAAGCTGTAACCTACATAAACTGGAGAAGAGGCTCCTACCACTTTCCAAAGAGAGAAAGAAAAACATTATATAATCATGTTTAATTATAGTATCACGATTCTGTCAACCTGAGAGAAATAAAATCCTTTGATAAGTAAAAAAAAGACTACAAAAACATTGTGACAATTTCCTGATTTTGGTCTCTTCTAGCTAAGAACACAGGTCATATCTGAAAACACATTGGTCTGAGTAACTCAGAAGCTAAGTGAAAAGACAGGTTTTACGTTGTATTTATTAACCTAATTTCACAACTGTTAATTTCAACAATGTAAACAAGGTCTACAAAGATCTGCAGGATTTTATTTTCAGAAGGAATCCGAAGGCATCTGAGGCTGCCCAGACTTGAACACAACATTCTGTTTGTCGTCTTAAGTATCAAAAAAGAAACTTGGGAGGTGAAAGATATACAATAGACAGAAAACATTTTAGATAGGCAATAACACAAAAAAGTATATTTTCCCCTACTCAGATGGCACTAATTGTGATTCAGATGGCCTTGCAAAATACTAAATCGTAATTTACTTGTGTTCTTCCAGATTTTTTTTTTTTTTCTCTCAGGACAATATTTTATGCATTTTTCAAGAAAGGGCTAGAATAACATGCTTCTGTTGGCATCAGGCTCCAGAAATGATAAACATCATTGATATGGTCTATCAATTTCACACAGGCCTAAGTGACCAAGTCAATCCTGGACATTGGGAGTGGAATGGAGGAGAAGCTGTAACCTACATAAACTGGAGAAGAGGCTCCTACCACTTTCCAAAGAGAGAAAGAAATTGTGTATTGGTGCAGAAGCGAGGAAAATGGCAAGCAACTGACTGCTGGAAGGTCAAACGAAGCCGCTACATATGTTCAAGAAAGCTGTAAGAATGGAGGATCCCTGTGAAAGCATGTAGACATTCATGTATTTATCTGCAGATTGTGAGGGTATGCAGTTAGAGAACTGTCCTAATTATCAGCAAGATTTGTTTCATATTCTGCCAGATGCATTGGACTCAACCAAGGAACAGTGGCCAGTTGCAAAGATTAATCCCAGGTGAATGTTTTGAACTCTCTGCAAAGACTTTGATCTTCACTTATTTATATATTTTATTATACCAAAGAGCCAGGCCTCAAGGCATCAGTCACATTTTTGTGTAAAAACACACATATTTTTGGGAAAAAAAATTAGCACATCAGTTGATTTGCTCTGCTTTTAAGCAGGGATTGTGAATTGGCTGTTGCTTTAATTAATTTGCATTAAAAACTGCAGTCTTACCTTGCAGTCATGAAAGGAGGAAGACTGCTTGGTGTGGAAGTGAGGGCAGACTATGCAGGCTATATCCTTTTGGGTGACAAGGGGAGGGACATTATGTCAGGAGACTGGAGCCTCTTTGGCAGATTCTCTAGAACAGTGTCTTATGAAAATACCAACAGCAGGATTTAGTAACCAACAGGAGGAAATCCTTGTATTTATTTTTCTACATCCCAAGGACAGCTTAAAATCTAATGGATCTGCTCACAGAGCTGCATATTGTTTCACGTTCCTAAGCAAAATTGTTCAATGTTGTTTGGAGCTGCAGGACAGCGCTATAATTTTTAGTGCAATTAAATGATGGGGACCTCTGTAAATCTAATGCAATTTGAAAGATGATTTACACACATATGAAAATTCATACTGAAGCTTAATGCTAGAATATTATCCAGATATTTACTTAAATATGAACACTTAATAGGATTTTTATATGTGGATAAACCAATGTAATTGTGAGACATATTTTATACTAAAGCAGCTGTGGCTTTTGAAAAGTATCAATCTAAGTCCTTATTAGGGATATGAGGTTTTTAAAATTAATAATTAAAAATCCACAATTAGTTCTGGGAAAGGCTTAAAAATCAGCATTAATAGCCAAAACCCATTTGCCCATAGAGTGAATTTGCTCTGTACTTTATGAACTCTCATACCTCCCATCTATGGTACTTGCCTGCTGCCAGCAGTTGGTTCTCCTTTTGTCGCACATCAGCTTGTCCATTCGGCCAGCCTCTGGATCAACTGCATCTGTACACTACTTGCACCAGAGGTGCAAAAGCTCCTTCTGGGGTTCCTCATGCCAGTTTCTCATTCCTGTGAGGGACAGATGCAGCAGAATCGCCATTCTGGGCTGAGGGACAGTGTTTCAGGGATTAATTGTCCCTCCTCCTTGCTTTTGGCATGCACAGCTTATTTATCTTGCCTTCTTGCCTGTGACATGTTAAATGATTATGATTGTGAGTCAGTGGACAATCTTTTATATAGGAGAGAACCTTTCTGAAAGGACTGTTGCAGACAAGCATGATTGCATTGCAAAATTAGAGGAAAAACACTATGGACAGAATCTCCTCTCCCTTATTATTGGTATCAACATATACAAACAAAAATATTTCCAGGATTTTTTTGTTTTTCAAGGTAATTTTTATGCTAAGCTTCTGGACAATTTTGCTAGACTCTAACATTTTTGCTTAAGGAATTTTCTAGGTAAACATAGATAGGCTAATTGTTTCAAGAATTCCCCAAACCAAGCACCCTGAGCACTACCCATAGACCTGCTTCCATTTCTGATATTTTTCACTACAAAACAATCCTAGAATCTAAAAATCACTCTTGGGATGTCTTGCTGCTGTGCTCTGGGATTCCAGGGAAAATTGACTGAGAGAACTTAGGCATAAACATGAACTTTTATTTCTTTGGCGCCTACTTTTATAAAAACAGTTCAGTTTATTTGTGCTATCTTGATAAAGCCATCAACATTATTTAAATACCTCTCTTAATCATTTAATAAATGAATGATATCAATGGAGAGGGTATTTTGACTAATGTGTCTATTACTTGATCAGTAACTAATAAATGACTTTTTACTTGTCTACGTCATAGACAAAGGTGATCTCAGAGGTTTGCTTTTGTAAGAAGAGGGAAGATTTTCCCTTTTCTGTATTTGTGTATATGAACTACTTTGAAGTGATTGAAGAATATGAAGATTTCAGGCCACAACAAACTGTTAGTTGTATAAACCATATGTATTTACTGGTTTCATTAGATCTAAGACAATACAATAATGAAGCTAAAATTCTGTACTGAGAGACCACTGTATTGTTTTTCGATACAATGAACCATTCCACGTATTTATTAATATATTTTAATCTATCTGCTGTTAAAAATTAAGTATTTTTTCACAGATCTTTACAGGTTTTATCAGAACACTGGATTTCAAGAAATATGACACACTCAAATCAGGAAAAGCACAAATAAATCAGTTTTTCTGTTGCCATGGGAAGTTATTGTCTCTAAGAGGTTTAGTAAAGGAAGAACATAAAATCCTGAGGATTTATTGGGAATTTTTCCAGTCTTCAGTACTTTTGAGTTAGACTCTGAGTAAACTCAAGGGAAAATCAGTATTTAGAGGATCAGGATCAGCGGGGGAATTCCAAGAGGCTGAAAGTAAGAACAAAGAGTATGGAAATTCTGGTGTACATCTATGGATGCCACACTTTCTGGATGAACAATTTATTTCACCAGAACTATCTATGTAACTTTAAAGAGCAACAGAACCAAGACACAACAGTCCTGTGAAAAGAACCCAGTGTTTAGCCTAGATTTCTATAAAGGGATAGTGGGGATATTTCTATAAAGGGATAATGGGGATATTTCTAAAAAGGGATGTGGGCTCTTTGTGTGCCTGTCACTTCAACAACCTTCTTTCCCTGTCAAGTATCTTTTACATCTGTTGATCAATTTCAAATAAATTTGACAGAACCAGTTTACTCAGAAACAATAGTTATAAAAAAATTGGCAGGCAACTGGCCAGAAGAGCATGTCTTCCTAATCTAAACATTCTAAAACATTTGTGTTGTTATTAACTTCACAGAGATCAAGTTTTTAATCTGAAAACAAAATCAGAAAAAAATTATAAATCTCTTTTGTATATACTGAAAATGACAAAACACCTTTAAGTCTTTATTCAGTCATTCTAAGGTTATAAAAATAGCTTTGAGAGAATTATATATAGAATTCAGTGAACACAGTGTTTCTGCATTATTTACATCACAACGATGGTGCTATTGTATTTTTTGTATTCAGAACACTATATATATTGTGATGTTTAACTTTATAATGTATGTTAATACAGAACTGAAACATATTTTGGTGAATATGTATTTCTTCAGCTTCATAATCTCACAAAAGCTTTTTTGCTAATAATAAAAACTATAGCATTGGACATTGTAGAACTGTACTTTCAGTTATGCATAATATACCTACTGTTTACTCTGTGCAGACTTTGAATTCTGTTTCTTCCTCTGCCTGAGCCTGTCCCTGAATTAATACCATAAGGACATTTATATCATGAGCAAACCATTTTCAAGAGAGTAAATGCTGGTTATTTTGAGAAGCAAATTCAAGAAAAGTTACAGACCTGCAAGCAGATATACAATAGGAAAAATGAATTCAAGAAAGAACGTCAGCCGACAAAACTGTATTCTAATATGATTCTTGATTTAAAGGATAATGTGGGAAAGAAGCCATTATCCCTCACTAACCTCAGTCATCTTCATGGAAGAGATGCAGATGCCAGTTCTCCCCTGTTACTGACATCTAAGAAGCAATTCTCATAATATAGAGAACTCTACTACTCTAATTCCGTTGTTTAACTGCCATCCTTTACACTACTACACAAGTAGCATATGTTTAGAAGACAAGAACACAAAAAGACTTGCTTGCTCATTTTTATAACATCAAGATAATGTATTGTTTTCAGTCAGCAGTCCTTATGAGTAGGAATTCAGTATCTGAAGTCCTGGATGTAAGCACAGTAAGCAAAAAGATAGGATTTTATTCACACAGATGAAATTTTCAGAAAGGTCCAAGTATTTTTTTACTTCAAATAAAGAAACCTTATCTGCATCTTTTTCCTTGGAATACATTACAAACTTTTTCTGGGTGGTGTCAAACCTTTCAGTGAATCACCACTGCCCTCAAATTATTCAAGGCGACATAAGAAAGACCTGTCTTCTTGAAGACTCAAATGTCTCTGCTCAGACTCTTTCTCCCCTGGTTCACTGTCTCACACACTTAACAACTTGAAGTAAGCAAGCACATACCCAATGTGGCTCCTCAGGCTTGGTTTGGAATTAGGTACGCTATCAATTAGACTGTATGTATGTGCCAGTACAATTCAGGAAATGCTTCAGATGGTGGTCATCTGTTCAAAACCTACCAGCCTGAGGATTATAAGAGGGATAAAATCATCCATTGCATCATGTGTACGTAACTACAGCCACAATAACAGGGGCCAATACACATGAAAGGACATTCATCCTAGCCTGGCTGGACACACATGTGAATATCTTCAAGCATGAGCACCTACATTTTGGCAGTAGTTTGAAACTTAAGATTGTTCTGTGTTCTGTTGCTACAGCACAGCAAAAAGAAACAGAGAAATGTGAACCAGAAGGTATAGATGAGTGAAGAAACAAGCTATGCAACAGAGGACTTGAAAATGAATAGCAAAGGGGGGAATTAATGATGAACAGCATCTAAGGTTGAAGGTACAAAACTAAACAGATTTATCGTCTGTCCTTTCATATCATACCGTGCAGAAAGCCTTTGATTTCATAATTATACCTTTCCCATGAGGCTTGTATGTGATCTGTTTCCCTGAAACTCAGTAAAACAAAAACCACAGATGGCTTTCTTTGATAAGTACAATAATTGGAGAATAAACTGCATAGTGCTAATTCATTAGTTCTGAGGTCTTCAAATGGGTTCTGTTAAAGATATATCTCGATACAAGTTTATCTAAATAGGATATGTTTTGAAAATGATAGGATATTGAACTGGGTTATAATACATAAAATCTATTTTAATGATTTAATCATCTATCATGCTATGATGAGACTATTTAGCTCAACAGAAGGCAAGTAATTCAAGCGCTGCCTAAGAATTATTTTTAGGCGTCAACTGGCAGTGTAACTAATTACTCAGTTTATGTCCATAATGACTGAATAAACTCCGGCTCTGAAACAAATGAATAATACCACTTTGCATTTGTATAGCACTTGTCATCTATAGACCTGACAGTTTTAAAAGGATGGGCAAACATTCACAGTGACTATTTCTAGTGAAAACAGAATGTCCCGGATAAATTGCTACTATGAAGCAGCAATTCAAAGGCTGCTTGAAAGACACCGCTTTATTTAGCCACAAGATTTAACAATCAAAATACAGTGAAAACATGTGATACATTTCTATGAAAGGGTAATCAGGCAGGAAAACAAGTTTTTATAAATGATATAGCATTGTTTTTTGTAGAAATCTAAGATTAGCTGTATTTGGAACAGAATGATTATATGCCCAGTCCAATCTCTGTTGTCAATTATTAGTCTATGCAGTTGATGTCACCACAAAAAGACTTATAAATACTTACTATTTTTAACTTCAGAATGATTTTCCAAAATCACTGTCTGAGCTGGGATGCCTTCCTATAATGCAGGAAGCTCCTGGCTGAGCCGAGAGGATGAATACAGATCTGCTACCTGGGCACAGTAATACAGGCTCCAAAACTGATTTAGACATTATGTAAATATAGAACAAATTGTGCCAGATGTACCAGTTCCCATTTGTTACCAACCCTGTCTCTTGTAAAGCAGCCACAGCTTACCTATCTTAGGCATAAAGGAATAGTATTATACTGGCCTGGTAGAACCAGACGAGGCATGCTGCTTTTGGCTCTCAGCAAATCTGAGGTAAGAAACCCCAGGAACTAGAACCAGCTTGACCTTGAGGACAAAAGAGCTCTGTTTTCTGTCTTTGGGTTGTGGAATGGTTTGCAGAGTTACTTGCTGACACTGCTCTGCTTCAGCCTTCTTTCCCATTCTTTGGTCAATAACATTTTGTTCTTTTATGTCTGAACTCCTTTAAGGCATTTTTTTTCTTGCTGTGTATTAGACAGAATTGTATGTACCATGAATCCTCATCTTGAATAGTTTTTTTTCAGTGCCATTGTACTGCAAATGGAACACTAGCAGCTTAACTTCTAAACATAAATGCTAATACTAAGACTTTTATACATTCCTTGTCAGTATTTGTACTGCACTGATCACCACAGACCAGTTTAGTTTAGATAGAAGTGTCTGGGCAGCGCAATCATTCCAGTACCACAATTTATTTAATTTTTATCTGTGCATCAACAGAGATATCCTTAAGCAATTTGCACTGTATTTGCTGCTTGGAACATGATTCCTTGTGAACAGCTGCAGAAAGAACCCTCTGTAAACAGCAGCAATAAAATTATTTTGCTCACATTCTTGCTACAAAGAAGAGAAACCCCTGACTAGGACGCTATCTGCACAGCAAACCATACCTCAACCACATCTGATTAGAAGGGCAGAATACACCTGCACACATACACATATGTTTTTTTTCTTTCAGGGCAGATCAGGGCAAAATTTAACTGAGACTTAAAAGCCTTTATTCTTCTGCCTTGAACATAGTGGGATTTTTTAAGTAGGCTTTGAAGGAAGTATATTTGTCCTTTCAAGCACTTCATTTTCAGATCTGTAAACATACATGTGAGTAATTTGATGTAATTTTGCTTATATGATTTAGTTAAATACAAACATCACAGGATTAAGACTGCACCTGGAACTTTTAAACAGAAAGACCTGGTACCACTGACCTAGACAGAGGAAAGACACTTCCTAGCTCAGGAAGTGAAAAATTGCTTAAACAGATAAAAGCAAACAGAAAGAATACTTGTGTTGCTATAATCCAGACATAATAATCTTAAATTCGTTTTGTTATCTTTATATTTTTAAATTCTGAAGCAAAGAACTGCAAAAATACATGTTGCTTCAAACAGTCAAATCTCGTATTTGAAGGGCATTGCCAAATGCACCAGGGTTACAGGCTTCAGATGGGAGCCACCTTTCTCAGAGGGGGCAAAGGATCTTTGCCCAGTAGCTCGCAGGGCTTGTAGACAGGGCCTTAAACTAGATATGAAGGGGGAGTTAGGTTAACACCGAGCTAGCCCTTAACAAGAGGTGGAAGGACAGGTGTCAGGGGTCAGGTCTTAGGGAAGATACTTCTCCAAAGCACTTTATAGGCTATAGAAGGTCAACTGGGAAGGTGGTACAACCACCAGCCCAGCTGAAGTGCCTTTACACTAACGCATGAAGCTTGGATAACAAGCAGGAGAGCTGGAAGCTACAGTGATACTTGAAAGCTATGATCTGGTTGCCATCACAGAAACGTCGTGGGATGAGTCCCATGACTGGAATGTGGCTATCGACAGCTACAGGCCATTCAGGAGAGACAGACCGGGAAGGAGGGGTGGAGGCATTGCCCGGTATCTAAGGAAAGGGATTGAATGTGAAGAGCTGTCATTGAAGAGTAGCCATGAACAGGTTGTGGGTAAAAATTAAAGATGGAAGAACCAATGGGAACCTTGTGGTTGGTGTATACTACAGGCCACCCAATCAAAGAGAGACTCATGAAGCCTTCTTCCTCCAGCTACAGGAGGCTTCATGCTTGCAAGCTCTCATCCTACTTGGGGACTTCAACCACCCAGATATACACTGGAAAAGTAGCATGGCAAGCTGTAGGCAATCTGGGAGACTCCTGGAGTGCATTGAGGGTAATTTCTTCATCCAGCTGATAGAGACCCCCACCCAAGGAGAAGCAATACTGGACCTTATGGTCACCAATACAAGCAAACTCATCAGTGACCTTAGCATCAGTGGCAGCCTGGGCTGCAGCGATCATGCACTGGTGGAGTTCAAGGTCCAGAGGGATATGGGACAGGTGAGGAGTATAGTCAGGACACTAAATTTCAGGAAAGCAGAATTCCAGCTCTTCAAGGAATTACTCAGTAGGACCCCCTGGGACATGATCCTCTGAGCCAAGGGAGCTGAGCAGAGCTGGAAAATACTTAAGGGAGCTTTCCACAAAGCGCAAGAGCACTCAGTCTCTGTATGTAGAAAATCAGGCAGAAAAGGGAAGAGACCAGCATGGCTGAGTCAAGACCTTCTGGTTAAACCAAAAAAGAAGGAACTGCACAGGCAGTGCAAGTAGGGACAGGGAACCTGGGACGTGTATAGAGACATTGCCCGGTTGTGTAGGGATGAAGTCAGGAAGGCCAAGGCGCAGCTGGAGCTGAACTTGGCAAGAGAAGTAAAGACCAACAAGAAGGGCTTTTACAGGTATGTCAATCAAAAGAGGAAGGTCAAAGAGAATGTACCCCCAATGATGGTTGGAAAGGGTATCATGTATCAACAGATGAGAAGGCTGAGGTACTTAAAATTTTTTGCCTCAGTCTTCATCGATAACTGCTCTCCTTGCCTCTCCTGGGTCATGGGACAGCAAGATGGTGACCAGGTGATAAACCCCCCTCCCACAGTAGAGGAAGATCAGGTTCGCAAACACCTGAGGAATCTGAACATATATAAGTCCACGGGATCTGATGAGATGCATCTCAGAGTCCTGAGGGAATTGTCAGATGTGGTTGCCAAGCCACCCTCCATGACATTTGAAAAGTCATGGCAATCAGGAGAAATCCCTGGTGACTGGAAGAAGAGGAACATTGTGCCGAATTTTAAAAAGGCTAGAAAAGACAACCCTGAGAACTACTGACCTGTCAGCCTCACCTCTGTGCCTGGGAAGATCATGGAATAGATCCTCCTGGAAGCTATGCTAAAGCACATAGAGGACAGGGAGGTGATTAATGGCAGCCAGCACAGCTTCACCAGGGGCAAGTCCTGTCTGACCAACTTGGTGGCTTTCTATGATGGGGTAACCACAGCCGTGTACACGGGTAAACTGACGGATGTGATCTATCTAGACTTCTGTGGTCCACCACAACTCCTTCTCTCTAAATTGGAGAGATATGGATTTGACGGGTGGACAGTAAGGTGGATAAGAAACTGGCTGGATGGTCCTATTCAAAGAGTAGTGGTCAATGGCTCAAAGTCCAGATGGAGATCCATCACAAGTGGTGTCCGTCAGGGGTCTGTACTGGGACAGGTGCTGTTCAATATCTTTATCAATAATATTGACAGTGAGATCGAGTGCACCCTCAGCAGGTTTGTGGATGACACCAAGTTGAGTGGTGTAGTTGCCACACCAGATGGATGGGATGTCATCCAGAGAGACCTGGACAGGTTGGAGAAGTGTTGCCTGTGTGAACCTCATGAGGTTCAACAAAGCCAGGTGTAAAGTCCTGCACCTAGGTCGGACCAATCCCCATTTTCAGTACATGATGGAGGATGACGTGATTGAAAGCAGCCTTGCGGAGAAGGACTTGGGGAGTCCTGGTCAATGAGAAACTCAACATGAGCCAGCAACATGCGCTTGCAGCCAAGAAGGCCAACTGTATCCTGGGCTGCATCAAATCAAGCATGGCCAGCAGGTCCAGGGAAGTGATTCTAGCCCTCTATTCCTCTCTTGTGAGACCTCATCTGAAGTATTGTGTCCAGTTCTGGAATCCTCAGCTTAAGAAGGATATGGAGCTTTTGGAATGGGTCCAGAGGAGGGCTACAAAGATAATCAGAGGGCTGGAGCACCTTCCCTACGAGGACAGTCTGAGAGAGTTGGGCTTGTTTAGCCTGGAAAAGAGAAGGCTCAGAGGAGATCTTATAGTGACCTTCCAGTACCTGAAGGGGCCCTACAGGAGAGCTGGAGAGGGGCCATTCGTAAAGGCTTGTGGTGATAGGACGAGGGGGAACGGGTATAAACTGGAGAGAGGCAGATTTAGAGTAGACATTAGGAAGAATTTCTTCACTATAAGAGTGGAACAGGTTGCCCAGAGAAGTTGTGGATGACCCATCGCCTCAGTCTTTAATAGCAAAGAAAGTTGTTCCTTCTGTTTACAAATCCAAGAGTTAGAGGGGCAGATTGAGGCTCCCATGATCCAAGAGGAGGCGGTTAGAGACTTGCTTGCCCAGCTAGACTCCCACAAGTCTATGGGGCCGGATGGGATCCACTCAAGAGTATTGAAGGAGCTGGCGGATGTCCTTTCCAAACCCCTATCCATCATCTTCCAAAGGTCCTGGGTGACTGGGGAAGTTCCACTAGACTGGAGGCTGGCTGATGTTGTGCCCATATACAAGAAGGGTTGCAGAGAGGATCCAGGGAACTACAGGCCTGTCAGTCTCACCTCAGTGCCAGGGAAAGTCATGGAACAGGTAATCTTGAGTGCTATCATGAAGCACATGCAAGAGAACCGGGTGATCAGGCTCAGTCAACATGGGTTTACAAAAGGCAGATCTTGCCAAACTAACCTGATCACCTTCTATGACAAAATCACTCGACTACTGGATGGGGGAAAGGCTGTGGATGTAGTCTTCTTGGACTTCAGTAAAGCCTTTGACACAGTTTCTCACAGCATTCTACTTCAGAAACTGTCAGCCTCTGGCCTAGACAGGCTCACACTCTCCTGGGTTGAAAACCGGTTGGATGGCCGGGCCCAGAGAGTGGTGGTCAATGGAGTTAACTCCAGCTGGAGGCCAGTCACAAGTGGAGTTCCTCAGGGCTCAGTACTGGGTCCAGCTCTGTTCAATGTCTTTATCAATGACTTGGATGAAGGCATTGAGTGCACCCTCAGCAAGTTTGCAGATGACACTAAGCTGGGAGGAAGTGTGGATCTGGTGGAGGGTAGGGAGGCTCTGCAAAGGGATCTGAACAGGCTGGACCGCTGGGCCGAGACCAATGGGATGAGGTTTAACAAGGCCAAATGCCGGGTCCTGCACTTGGGGCACAACAACCCTATGCAGCGCTACAGACTGGGGGAAGAATGGCTGGAGAGCTGCACAGAAGAGAAGGACCTGGGGGTGCTGGTTGACAGCCGACTGAACATGAGCCAGCAGTGTGCCCAGGTGGCCAAGAAGGCCAATGGCATCTTGGCTTGTATCAGAAATGGGGTCACCAGCAGGTCCAGGGAGGTTATTCTCCCTCTGTACTCAGCATTGGTGAGACCGCACCTTGAATACTGTGTTCAGTTCTGGACCCCTCACCACAAGAAGGATGTTGAGGCTCTGGAGCGTGTCCAGAGAAGAGCAACAAAGCTGGTGAGGGGGCTGGAGAACAAGTCGTACGAGGAGCGGCTGAGAGAGCTGGGGTTGTTTAGCCTGGAGAAGAGGAGGCTGAGGGGAGACCTTATTACTCTCTACAACTACCTGAAAGGAGGTTGTGGAGAGGAGGGAGCTGGCCTCTTCTCCCAAGTGACAGGGAACAGGACAAGAGGGAATGGCCTGAAGCTCCGCCAGGGGAGGTTCAGGTTGGATATCAGAAAAAAATTCTTCACAGAAAGAGTCATTGGGCAGTGGCAGAGGCTGCCCAGGGAGGTGGTCGAGTCGCCTTCCCTGGAGGTGTTTAAGGAACGGGTGGATGAAGTGCTTAGGGACATGGTTTAGGGAGTGTTAGGAATGGTTGGACTCGATGATCCAATGGGTCCTTTCCAACCTTGTGATTCTGTGATCCCTGGACGTCTTCAAGGCCAGGTTGAATGGGGCCTTGGGCAACTGATTTAGTGGGATGTCCCTGCCTATGGCAGGGGGGGTGGAACTAGATGATCCTTAAGGTCTCTTCCAACCCTAACTATTCTATGATTCTATGATTCCATGATTCTCTGATTCTATGAAATGTGTCAGGTCCTTCTCTGTCAATATAACACAATATAATACGTAGGTCTTAGTATCAGCCCAGTCTTGTAACAACCTGAGCAACTAAAATAAAGAGGAAAAAAACAGGGACAGCTCAAAATGTAATAACCTTATCTTTGCTGAATAATTTTGAAGGATCACTACCACCATACATGAGACATAAGGAATTTTAGTTCCAAAAGTCAGCTGCTTCAGTTCAATTTGTTGGCCAAAAAAGATAGCATGGGAGGATTCAAATTACACTTCTAGGTTACTTAGTTATTTACCACCAAAGTAATCATCTTGATTTATTGTTGCTCCACCCTACTGCTAAACATGCTTGTGCAAATTTTAAACAAGGTCTTTTTGGCTTGCACATCTCACAGTTGATCTTGTTGCAAATGCCAGTATTTTTGATTTCACTCCTGGTAACTGTGAGAGAATTTGCCCTCCCAGGGTACATTTGAGATTTCAAGAATGTACCAAGCCAGAAGCAGAATTAAATTGCTTTTTAACTGAAATTTCACAGCAACAAAGCTTGATGTCTGTGCTTCCTTTAATTAAATCATCCCACAGTTGTGAAGGCAAAAATATAATCCTGTGTTGGTGCATGAATCCAATTCTTGCTAAAGAGTCAAGCCCTTCTGTGAACAAATTTAAGATTAGAACAAATTTTATCTCAAGTGAATTCTACAGCACAGAAAAGCTCTGCATGTCTACTAACTTTGTGCTAAAGTTGGAAGTCAGTGTCTCACAAGGAGATTGCTAGGCAATATGTTTATTTCAATTACTAGGCAATAAATGAACTCCCTGAAAATGAAAGACAAGTAACACTGTACATCCGGTACCAGTAACCTATGTTGTCAAGAACAATGAAAAGATCAGCTACAAACTTAAGACTCTACTGATAGACTCCTTCTGCTAGACACGGGAGTGTGTAGAGATTAGAGTACCTAAATGGCAAATTATGTGATGTACAGTTTCCTTTTAGCATTTTCAGATTAGGATCAATGCTGGCACGGTTTATTGAAAATATCTTTTCCTTCTCCCAAAACTGTCTTCTGTTTGGTGTTAGAACATTTTTTTTTTTTCTCACACATTGCATAGCATGATGAATTTGCAAAAGATGCCTCCAGTTTATGGTCTATTACTCTACAGATATTTCTGTTGAGATACTGCTGTCTAGAATCATAAAACATGTCAGTTCTGACATGACTTGCTTAAATGCTCACTTTATTTACCAACTTCATATGATGTCAGTAGTGGCTTTGGTGCCTGAACAGAAGCGGATATAGCAGTGTTAGTTAATATTTGAGAATCTGGGGCACAGAGTTTCTTCAGCGTGGGACCTTTTATTCTTAGCTAGCGATATGTCTGCACTTTGGCAGCTGCAAACCTGCTGTGAAGGAGGGGGAGCAAGGGAAACCTCTGCCAGATTCCTCTGGGTGTGTGAGCACCAGTTTGCCAGCTTGCAGTGGCTCGGCTTCAGGCCTTGGGTCATATCCCAGATGCGAAAGACCAGAATTAGACTCAACTTTTGAAAAAATGGGCTGATTTGACGTCTCCAGACCCAGCTCCACATTTTAGCAAACTTTAATCAGCTTGCCTTTTCCTGTTGTGATGAAATATTACTCCCTGTTTTGTCAGTCTCTGGCTTTGTGGAATGGAAAGTCAAAATAAACAATGAAAACCACATTGAACATGCTAATACACAACCTCAAATGTTTCCTTAATTCCTAGGCCTCAGCCAGACAGCTTTATCCAAACATTTCCTCCTGCTGACTCCTTCTGCCCCCCATGCCACCCTGGGTTACTAGATTTTAGATAGGAACTTCTAATACACATAATCCAGATTGAAAGCGGAGTTACATTAACACAAACTCCCCTATCATAATTGTAATCTATAGTAAATGAATACAATTAGCCACACCAGGGTCCCCCGTGATCTCACCCCTCCTCTGCACACAGCCAGCAGCCATAAGGTGACACCTGGCTTTCGCATAAAGCTGGCACGCTACATTCACTGCAATAGCAGCAGTTCTACAGCGTTGCATTTTACAGGATCATGTCACTAGTTCTCCTTCAGCTGTTAGTGCTCTCATATCTTGGAGCCACACAGCCACAGGGAAATTCACCGCAAAGGAAAAGCAGAAGGCCATTCCAGCACCTTTTCTATTCGGACAAAAATCTGCTTGAAAGTCAGAGTTTTCATGAGCTAGCAGGGGAAAACCCAGTACGTGTTCAGAAAACCCTCGGACAACCAAGCTTTTTTGTAGCAATTCCACAAACGGCATCTGAAAGTGAGAAGCAGGAGGAGAAAAAAATGTCCAGATTCATCCTTCCTAATGCAGAAACCCACGCAGACCAAGATATGGGAAACCGGGCAGCATCGAATCCTGTGGAAAACTTCTCTTCATCCCATTATTCCAGCAAGAGGGAGTCTGAACCTCCCTATAGAAAAGATGCCAAGAAATTTTGGGACCACTTCATGTTAAAGAAAAATTCAGGATCTGAAGAGGTTGTCTTGCCAATCAAAAGCAATGAAATGTACCAAGAGAACTGCAGAACCCTGCCTTTTTCCCAGGTAAGAACAGGTGTCCAAGATCAATAATTGTGTCTTATCCCGTCTCTTGTAATAAGCAAGTAAAGGAACACGCTTGTTTTATTTGCTAAGTCACAGTGCTGCTTCAGAATGCTCACACACGATAAGTGGCTGAAAAATGTTGCCAAAAAAGGCTAGAAATCTTCAGTCTGATGAGGCAAACTGCTAAATTGAAGCACTGAAAAGCTACACATTCAATTTTCAGGGAGTTATTTACTCTTTTGATGAAAAGATGTTCCGACCTAGCCAAGGCACGCAAGGTGGTGGTGGGTAATTATCTATACAATAAATATACATCTAAACAGTCTTTATATATGAATTACCTATATGCAGATGTGTATATACATATGCATACATATAAAGAGTCCAAGAGCAAGTATTCGTAGGAGAAGCTGGTTGTTTTCTTAGAGCTAAGCAAGGATTCCTTTCCACTGTATTAATTGCAAGACATGCATACATCTACTTCTGTGCTAAGAATGCTGAAGAATTAGTAAATTTCCCATGGACAGGTTAAGCCATTCTGTCATATTGTAACATTAAGACAAGCAAAGTTTTCAGTGTTTCTATAATCACAATCTGTCAAGGACCATTTTTTTCAGATCCCTCACTAAATTTATTTCACTGGCAGACATACGTAAATACATATGCGCCCGAAAAACTTGCACTATTTTACTTT
Source organism: Cuculus canorus (assembly GCF_017976375.1). NCBI lineage: Eukaryota > Metazoa > Chordata > Aves > Cuculiformes > Cuculidae > Cuculus > Cuculus canorus. The sequence goes on along the minus strand of NC_071441.1, from coordinate 22,858,313 downwards.
TTGTGCCATGTAATATGGAAAGCTTTCTTCAGGACAGCTACACTATGACAATATCAAAGTGTTAACTTCAGACTAGCATTTTACAGCTTGGGAGTTCACATAGGCTCTCCTGATTCAAAGAATTGTTATTCTTGTAAATAAAGAGACTAGAGAACTTCCATTGCACTTTTAAGATTTTAATTAAAAAAATAATCTGCTATAGGACGTTACACGTTTTCCAATGCAGACAAATCTTCAAGATTAGTCTTCAGTCTAGCTTGTGGTTCACATACAAGAACATTAGGCCAAAATGATATTTTAAGTCCTGCTAAGTGGGTAAGACTGCTTAACTGTGTCAGAAATGTAGAAAGTAAAGAGCAATGAAAAGGTAAATATGACAAACCCATCTATTGGATTTTCCCCCATCAACTCACAAAGGCTCTGATTGAAGCAGACTTTGCCTTTCTTGCTCAGTCTAAGAATTGCCCAAAGGAGCACTAAAGTTTACTTTTAAAAGATTTTATTTTTGCTGTTTGCTTGACATAAAAAATAAACATGTTTAAGGTAAATGTTCTGGGAAGAAAAAATTACAGTATTTTGCTTTGGGTTTTTTTTGGGTTTGTTTTTTTTTTTCCTTCATGCCTTCAAGCACATTCATGCACTAGAAACTTCAAATTGTTTTCTGTTTCAGGGTGTTACTCATGAGAGCTGTGAGAGGGTAACGGTTCAGAATAATCTATGTTTTGGAAAATGTAGTTCCTTTCATGTTCCTGGCCCAGAAGATCGTCTTTATACCTTTTGTTCTCATTGCTTGCCCAACAAGTTCTCCATGAAGTACCTGGAACTCAACTGTACCAGTTCTGTCCCAGTGGTCAAAGAAGTCATGATTGTAGAAGAGTGTAAATGTGAGACTCAGAAGATTGAAGACTCTGCAATTGGGCCTCTACTGTCAGACTTGTATGCACATGTACATAAACAGAATTAACCTGTGCAAAGTACATCTTCACTCCTTGATCATAAGAATTTGCCAATAAAATAACGCCAAAAACTAAAGCTTTATTCACACTGGTATATAAAAAGATTAAAGAGGTAGCCTTTCTACTTGAACTGCTTCTCTGCTTCAACAATAACTCTACTTAAAATGTAACAGATGTTTCCTTGCAGCTGTTAAAAAAAAGTGGAAATGAGACTACTGGCTTTACATGTAGAGTTCTCTGTAGTCATGTTTCTAGCACAGACGAGGCTTTAGTCTCTTCCTTGCATAAACAGGTCTACTTTTACATTGAGATAGTGGCTGGGCACTGTGAAATACAAATGGACGTAAGGCAGATAGAAAGCCGTGACTAGTTAAGGTAATTCTGATTGCTCTCAGCTGGGGTTTACTTCCCAGTGAAAACTAATACACATCACAATTTACACACTTAGTGGTTCCAAAAGATATTTTGCCATAGAAACCACTTAGCCTCCCACTGCACAGCTGCATTTGCTCTGCATGCTTTTTTACTGGAAATGTTACATAGTAGAAGGGGAAAACATTAAAAAATAGTATACTGCTACAGAAAATTAATAAATTAATGTATTCTTGTTATTATTTTTATTATTATTATTATTAAAATTCATGTGGAAAGACAAAGCACAGTTTTCCAGTCTGATGAATTGTCAGTTACTCCATGATAAAGTTTAAGTAATGTTCTCTACACCTAAACTAAAGCAGAAATGGCATTTGTGTGACAGAAAATCTGCAGAAGGATTTTATCATCATGACAATACCCATACAGCTTTACAGGAGCAGCCAAGAAAACTCTCTGCTAGGAAAAGCCTGAGTTTAATGCCAGACAACGCAGCGTCCAAGGCCTCTAGCAGAACTGTCGGCTTCTCTGCTGTCTTCAGCTGCTTCTCCTTGGATGTGTCTTGCTGATCTGGTACACCAGATAGCGATCAGCTTCCAACAGCTAGGCTTCAGCCTATTTCTAATCCAGCTCCTTCAGTCCTCTGGGAATCTGCTGCACTGATATTGCTAAACTCTCAGACATGGGCCCTGTTGTTAAATTATACACAAGTCTTTTTGGGGGGCATGGGAAATCAGTATTGACATAGCTGCTCAATTCAAGGGTGGGGTAAACAATGCCCCAGAAGTGTCTTACTATCCTGTGAAAACAAAACATGTTCAGCATGGTTTCGTATTTACTATTTACTGAAAATTGCATCTGAATGACACAAGTTAGGCTGCACTGAGCACAAATGGGCTCAGGTGACAACTGAAGAAAGAAAGGCTTTACTAACAGGTAAAGAAGTACTAGCTAGTAACCATATAGTTTCAGAGAATAAAGTAATTCATTACCGCTTAGGCTTTTTTCAGTAGAGATTTCTCCTCACTGGGCATGTCCAATTGCAGTCAGCCCTAGCAACCAGTGCTTTGTTAAAGCAGACTGTATGCAAGTGGAAAAGCTAAGAAACAGCACCCTGCCTTTCCATAAGGTTCAAACCTCAGCACCTTATCAAACCTTTGTGAGTAATTGGGTGCAATTATTAGTGTTCTTTTTTAATCAAGCCTATAGAAGAAAAGCACATGAAGAATCAAAGTTCTGAGACTTTTTCTCTTTATTCTCAACTTCACGTTTTAATCAGAAAAAATAAGCTAAATCTCCTGAAGCTTCTAACCATTGATGTTTTAAAGCTGTGTCAATATATAAGAATGTTTGTCTGCATTTTATTTTTTTCTCAAAGGCAAGTATGTTTTACCTGCAGAGAACCACACCCTCCCAGTGAGATTACAACTCAATTAAAAAAAATAATTTTCCAGTCTTACAGTTTTGACAACTGTGACTTTTGCATGTCAGGATAGCAGAACTGAAGCTATATTGTGGACTGTAAAGTATTCAGCCTAATTTTTGCAGCTCCTTCTGTGTGCTGAAGCATTATTGTAGTCAAAGAAGGCTATTAAATTAAGGAGTCTGCAGGATCAGATTCTGAGTGTGAATTTGCACAGCTTAAAAGTAGGTGAAAAGAGGTAATGACAGCTGTAGTAATTGCTAATTAGATTAGTGCTGTAGTTTTTCTGGATGAATGTTTAATTAACCCAGCAATGACTGGTTGCATGTAATTAGCACAGTATTCAGCAAAATCAAGGACGTGTAAATTGGATCAGACTTCTCAGCCTTTAAAAAATCCATATTAGGAATAAGTTGTGCCCACCAGCCAATGGGATTTTGTTCTTTCAGCACAACTATGATGGCCTCTACTCATATTAATGAGACGGGTCAGAAAGACGAGGGAGGTGATCTATATCACTGCATGGATGCTACGAGGAGTAATGCCATTATAGCAGCAAACCTGCACAACTTCATTTGTGTCCATTCAGAGGTTGCATACTTCTGTAATGGAAGCTTTTCCAACATAACTATGCTTATAGTGGGAGTGTTGCTAATGTGATCTCTTCTATTTCAGGGCACTCCTTGTGCAAACTTATCTTATAGGACAAGACTAAGCCATAGCCTCAGACCTGTCTGAAGAGTCAACTCAAACCCAAGTGGAGTTGGTACACTTCTGCTGTTTTGTTTGACCCACTGCCTCTTTTCCAAATGGCTGTACTTCACCTTGAAAGTAATTGAGGAGAGGTGCTGTTTACTCTAACTGCTTAAGCAAAAAAAATTTTCGTTACAGGCTATTCACATAAATAAAGATTTTATGCAACCAGCTTTAATGCCTGTAATTACATCAAGCACTAGAAAGTTTGATGTAAGTAATTACATCTTATCGAATTCTGTGCAACCATATATTCCAAGGAAAAGTCTCTGAAGTTGCACTCAGTACTGCATATCGTTCTTGGTACTTCGTTTACCATTTACAAAATATTCACAGCTAACCTCATGGCTGTCAGCTAACAAGCTTTAGCATGCTTTACTGATAGGTGGCGAAATCTCCTGTGTCACTTTCTCCTAAATGTACTAGCTCCTTACTGCAGTAGCAAGACAATGAGATTCCCTACTCAGGGAGAATAACCCTGCCAGTCTGTACAGCTGCATAGTTGCATCATGTCTGGGATGTGTCTGGGAGCTTGTGTTGTGCAGGACGGTACATGTGAAGAGGTGTGAGGATGAAACTGCCTCTGATCCTTCATGAGGCAGCTTGCCAGTGGAAACAGGAAACACTGATAGTCAACGATAAATATTTTGCATTTGCTGTTTTGCTAGATCTAACTCCTTGAGTATCTGGTATGCACCCACCAACTTCTGCTCCCTGGAATCTCTTCCTGACAGCTATGCAGACACCCTTTCCTCAGATGAGAAAGAATGGGGATGAGAAGACTCTGTAGTTGGCCCATTGCAATAACATTGATAAAAATGTTAATTGTCCATACTGAGGACATAATCACCCTGTTCACAGTGCCTTGTATTCCATAACACCAGGAAAATGCACTTCAGTTTGAAAAACAAAAAAAAATGGACCAAAAGCTAAAATGAATAATAGTAATAACAAGAAAAGTCAAGGCTACCTTTATGCTTCTCCAAGGCCTTTTCTGCGGCCTTTCCATTTTGCTCATTATGGTATTGCTATTACCAGCCATTTAGTCCAGTATTCTGCTGGTGACTGCAGCCTGCAGTCAGGCTGTTCAAATGGAGCAGGTAGGTACCTAAGCTGCCTTTCTGAACAAGGCAATTTCTCAGGCTAACCCTTTGCTGAAGCTGGTTCAAACTCATCTTGCACTGCCACATATGTGGAAGCATTCAAGCAGTCTGTTGCCCAGCCTGGGCTTCAGACAACAACTGCTGAAAGGAAAGAGGTGTTAGAAGAGCTAACACTAGGACATCTGAAGCTGGACATTGTCTAAGCAGAGCTCCTCACAGCATTGGAGTTCCTCGGATGAAAATTAAATCCATAAATTAGACTACTACCCGGTCTAGCTTAGCCCCCACATGACCCATGTGGGCTAGGGGATCTGTAGATTCAACCATGCTTAACACTGAGGTGGGCAGGTCAGAAAATATATCTTGCCTCTGGTTTTTCTGGCAAGTAGGTCAGACAGAAAATGGAGTCCTTGAGACATTTTCCTTTAACATCGATTGCCTCATCCTCAATATGTGACATTGTGACTGACAAAACTTACGGGCCCTGACAGGTTTTGCTTCAGCACAGCATGTCATTAACACCGCCCTCTGTCTTCATGACATAACGAATTTTGCTCCCATTCAAGAGTTAAAAATATTTCCTGTGTACATCAGCACAGTTTACAAGAAGTGAGTAATGCAATAGTGCTGCAGAAGAGTCAATAATAAACTGCGTAATTTAGAAGGCCTCGGGAAGATGAGTGCTGTTGAGAAGGCTGATCTTTCTTCCCACTGGACACCTGCGTGCAGACAGCACCCCTTCTGCACATGAATTGAGGGGTACAGTTGGGCTCAAAATGAATCCTGGATAAGAGTCTCATGAAGCAAGGGGCTTGTAAGCAGCAAGAATCATGTGAGGCACAGCACGTACCTCTCTCTTGCTTGTGCTCTCCATAACAGAGCATCAGCTGTTACTGCACATGGCTTGATTTTAGCATGCTGATTTAATATTTACAGAGTGCCAATAAAATTTATATGATGACAGCTGGTGGCTCCTGTGGTAATTTCTAAACAGCAACAACAACACAACACAGACATCAGAAACTCCAAGAGGAATTCTACACTAACGTGCAATATTCAGCACTGAGGAATGTTTGTATTTTTCTAATTTTGCAGACTTTTAATAATCTTTGTGTAATAAATCCATTTTTTACTTTATGTAAAGTCCATATTATGCAGTATTAGTTAGAATTTCCCCTAGGTATGTATTTTTCTTTCAGAATGGAATTCACCACAAAGTCTCATTTTCTACCTATCTGGCTTTGATACTCTGACAGTACTGTCAGGTAAATTCAATAGTCTTAGCATTCGCAAGCTCAGTCGGGAAGTCCAGTACAATCATCTGTTTTTCTCCCTGCATTGTTCTTCCCCAAAAGAAATATTGTAAAGTGAGAACTGCTGTGCTGATGACTGAGCCAGAACAGGCTACTGCCCTTGTTCCACAACCTCTGTTTACCCTGCACACCTATGAGTAGAAAAGAGTAAAAATCTCTGTGACAAGACTACATTATGGCCATTATCAGTGTACCACTACAGAAAAGAAAATACCTGGTATTTGAGTAGATTACAACATTGTTGACAGATTCTTTTTCTTTCTGCCAGAAACCTTCATTGATCATACTACCCCTCTTTATTTATCTTTCTTCTCCCCATGTCTGACCCCACTCCTCCAAATCCTTGCTTTCCTTTCCAGTCCTTGTTTGGGTTCTTTTTTCCTTTTAATCTACATTTATTCTTCAACTCAGTGGAACATTTTCACAGCTTTTATATATAGGTAGAAATTCATATGTAAAACTTGTCATACAATAGAGGCAGAGGCTGTTTTCAATTACAACAACCTTTCCAGTAAGCCTTTTCCCCATATTTTTTAATAGTGTGATTACTGTCTATTATTTTCAGTGTTACCTGTTTCTAGGGACATAGGTAGGTTGTTCTTGGGGAAGCACTATATTCTGGCTTCCCTGGAACGTGCTTAATTCTCTTTCCAGATGACCTCCAGCTCCTGCTAAGAATATGCATTTTCACGTCACAGCAACTTCAGCTTGTAATGTTAACAATTGCCCCGTAGAACAGAAGACTGCAGACATTCCAAAATAAATTAGGACAAGGTCAAAAGTCTTGATGAAAGCCTGAAATCCACCTAAACACTAAACTGACTTTTTGGGTACTCTCTTTCCAGAGTAACCATACTATGATTAAGTTTTAGGAAGAGTGAAAGAGGAGTTTCTGGTTTTGGTGCTGATCACTGCATTACTCATCATCCATTTCATCCATCATTGTGTAGGAAAAATCCCCAGGGCAAGACCCCACCAATTTACAGTGGGAACCATGCCACTCAAACAGATGGGGATACTTTTAGGAAGCAAAGAGATCTTTTATGTGCATCAGCAATGGGTGCTCAAGGCACAATCCCCAGCTGAGAACACGGAAAATGCTGTCCATTACAAGCTGTCTACCGCTCTTAGCCACTGCTAATCCCGTGCGGGTCAGAATTATGTTTTAAAAACAAAGACTGGCTTCTGCAGCCACGTAAGGCCCTTTTGTGAGCAAGAGGCACAGCACAGTAGGGGACCCGAGTGTCATGAAAATTTCAGAACTGGCCTGTAGTGACTGAGAAGGGAGGCTAGGACATAAAGTATTGAATTGCAAAATAATTCTTTATTCATGCGTTGTACTGCCCCACTCACACTGCAGCACACCGAAAGCAACTTTACACATGGTTCTTGGACTTTTCAAGTGTTCAGATACAATATGATTTGACCACTCACTACTTAACACATACATATTACTATTTTGAAAGTGATGCCAACAGTCACTTGCTGCTTTCCTTTCCTAGGTGTCCCTGGAGCTGGTCTTGCTACAGTTAATTATCTATGATGCCAGATAATGGAATGTTTCACAGAGGTGCTGAAGGGACTGGGATGCTGGCATTATCTTGGTGGTTCAGGGGTATCCCTTCTTCTTTGTCTATGGCTTTAGGATGCTGCAAAATAGTTTCAAGGTTGGGGCAGTCCTCCTCCTTGCAGTGAGCTGTGGCCTTCAGTTACACTGACTGACTTAACCATGATCATGCAGCATGTAAGTTAATATACATGTCTCTTAAGGATGTTAATATAATTTTATAATACTGAGAAAGTTCATACGAGTTCATGCTCCAAATACTAATTAGTACAATAATTAAGGAGTAAGATTCTCCTAGAAGGAGCCTGGAGGCCAAGGCACAGGCTTCATCTGTAGCACGTATGTTTTGTCAGTTATTGCTATAGCTAAAGGCTATAAATTGGAGAAAGGCAGCTTTAGACTAGACACAAGGAGGATTTTTCACAACAAGGGTGATGAGGCACTGGCACAGGTTGCCCAGGGAACTTGTGAATGCCCCATCCCTGGAGGTGTTCAAGGCCAGGTTGGGTGGGCCTTGGGCAGGCTGACCTAGTGGGAAGTGTCCCTGCCCATGGCGGAGGGGGTGGAACTGGATGATCACAGAATCATAGAATAGCTTGGGTTGGAAGGGACCTTAAAGATCACCTAGTTCCAATCCCCCTGCAATCTTTAAGGTCCCTTCCAACTCAAACCATTCTACAATTCTATGATTCTGGTTGTCATCCAGAGGGACCTGGACAAGCTGGAGAAATGGTCCTTTGAAAACCTCATGTGGTTCAATGAGGTCAAGCGCAAGGCCCTACACCTAGGTCAGGACAATCCCTGATTTCAATACAGGATGGGAGATGATGTGATTGAGAGTAGCCCTGCGGAGGACTTGGGGGTGCTGATTGATGAGATCAACATGAGCCAGCAGTGTACGCTCACAGCCCTTGCGGCCAACCGTATCCTGGGCTACATCAAAAGAAGAGTGGCCAGCAGGTCGAGGGAGGGGTTTCTTGTGTCAGGTTCTGGAATCCTCAACATAAGAAGGATATGAAGCTGTTGGAACAGGTTCAGAGGAGGGCTACAAAGATGATCCAAGGGCTGGAGCACCCTCCATACAAAGACAGGCTGAGAGTTGGGGATGTTCAGCCTGGAGAAGAGAAGGCTCTGAGATCTTATAGCGACCTTCCAGTACCTGAGGGGGCTACAAGAAATCGGGGTAGGGACTATTTACAAAGGCCTGTAGTGACAGGACTAGGGGCAACGGGAATAAACTGGAGAGCGGCAGGTTTTGACTAGACATAAGGAGTAATTTCCTCACGAGTAGAGTGGTGAAACACTGGCACACGTTGTCCAAGGAAGCTGTGGCTGCCCCACCCCTGGAGGGGTTCCACGCCAGGCTGGAAGACGGCTCTGCGTGACCTCACTGCTCCCACAGCCCGAAGCACCGCCTCACACCTCCCGGGCGGGTTCGCGGCCGTGAGGGAAAGGAGGGACAGCGGAAGCCACCCCCAGTGCGCCTGCGCCGTGCGGGGGCCGGAAGCGGAAGCGCAAGTGGTCGCTGCGGTGGCGCCCCGGGGGTGTGGGGGGCGCCCCGCGACGCGCAGGGTGCGCTGGGGCCCGCGCGGGGGGAGGGAGGGAAAGCGTTCGTGAACTTCGAAATAAAAGCCGTAACTGTTGCCCGTCCCCACGAAGCTCCAGAGAGCTGCGTCGTTTCCCTGCGTGGGGAGGAAGGGGATCTCCTGAGGCTGCGCTCGCCGGGAGGACGGCGCCCCTCCAGCATCCTGGGTTCACGCTTCCTGTTCCCCGGCGCCAGTAGATTGATGGGGGGGGGGGAGGGGCGGTGTTAGTGTTAGAAAATGTGCGTGTTCAGTGCCTTCAGACTGAGGAGGCGCTCCGCGACGGCTTGAGTAACGCGTGCTGTCTGTCTGCAGGTGGCTGTGGGGTCAGCAGGAGGTAACCGTAGTTTTCCTGGGGTCTGTGACCAATGAGGATAATAGCGTGGATAGATTTAAGATCAAGCCACGTGCCCGTCGCAGCCAGTGTGGCATCTTTCGTGAATGCTGTAGATGTTTACAGGTACGCCTCGCAAATTACTATCCATAAAATACCAACTGGGTGGGAATGCCTTGCCTGCTTTAACCAGCCTGTCAACAGCCACCTCGCAACTGTGTAGCACCACGGCCTCTACCAGCAATCATCTGTTGTATAAACATGTGCAATGCCAGGTACATGGGGTTGTGTCATGACAAAAATATACTGCTGCTTGGGTCACTTGGTTGTTCAGATACTAGTTTTATTAAATGGAAGAGCTGCAAAATGGTAATCCTAGTCCAACGCTTGATAGCACAACATAAATGACTAAAATGTGGTTTAAAATAATTCAGTTGTTTCGTTCAAGTCTGCTTATTTCTGCTAAGGTGCATCGGTAGTTTTACATCAATAATTTTTGACAGTAATTCTTAAGATTTCAGGAAACTTGCATATCTAAACCCACAGCTGGATCCACAAATTGACAGAGGCTGTTGATTGTTATGGCCTTGCCTCAGTTATCACAAGTATTTTAGCAAATGGATTTCTTGTGTTTCTATCCTATGTTCCTTTTTCTGTCGAAATTGCTTATAGTGCAGTCTTTTTTAGAAAGTTATGTTTTTCTCATTCTAGAAGTATGTTTTATAAAGCATAGCATTGTTCAGTTTCTGTGGGGTAAAAAGTTCTAGAAATCAGATTTCACAAGTTTTACTTACCTTATTGAAGTGAAAGTCCAGGGCTAGAGTGGAGTAGGATGGACAAGACCTTGGTTTCCAGTTATGCATCAGTGCAACAGCTGTAAAAGTCCAAGGAACATGAGTCACCAGTAGGTTGTCCTGGGTGGTAGGATAAGAAATTGGCTAGTGTTTGTATTGTGCTTATTTATGAAACATAATTTTCTAAGTATATTTTGAGGCAGTCTTGATTCAAAATTATGTATTCTTTTTGAAGTTTGTGTTCAAATGAGCCTACTAAAGCAATCTTTATTTCGTGTTAACATTTGTGGTTAGTGCAAAGCTTTGTCCTTTTTGGGAACTGACTTTCTGCCTGCCTGTATCGTTCTGTGGTCTCACTGAATGTGAATGTCATATCAGAAGTCATACTGGAGGGGATTGTAATGAACAAATACTGAGTTTATAATGTCATTAAATGTGTTGGACAGAAAGAATAGAGCCAGGAAAGCATGCTGTCCAGGCATCCTGTAGTAAAAGTATTTTTGGAAAGGCAAGAATAGTTCTTGATCCCGTAGGAAAGACTCGGGTGCGTTTTGGCAAGTCTGGAGCTTTTCACAGCCACAGTTACTGTTTGCTTTCAAATGTCTGTGTGTTTGACATGTTTATTTACAAAAAAATGGAGTAAATTTGGGCAAGGGGGAAGAAAACCACAATATCTCCTGCATTAGTGTTGTGTATTTTATCATAAATTATTTTGTTGGAAAATTTTTAGGCATTGTGTGTATGAACGATGTCTGTAGATGGATCTAAATAATTTGTTTGTTTGTTGTAAACCTGCTTATATTTTTTTCCTCTGTATCTTGTAGTTATTCTGATCAGAAATGGTGCTTCCTAAAGAACAGAATTATTTCAGATCAGTCTTCCTTTTAACGTTTTATTTCAAAGTGTAAATATAGGTTTTTTTTTAAAATATGTTTAAAAAGAGCAGACTATAAATTCACCTTGTCTGTGAGTTAAATTGGAGTCTAATGCTTTGTAAGTCATCATCATAATGTGCGTGTGTTAGGTTTTCTTCATTTTCCCCACCCATCCTTGTGCATTTATATATGGTACATAAACCAGGAGGCAGGGGGGCAAAAGCTCACTTTTCTGGAGGGAGTCAGTGTATTAACATTATTTACGTGGTGTTGCTGATAAAAATATAATGAAAAAATTAAGACTTTATTTATCATTATAATAGGAATGCAGGATGCAACTGTATCAAAATATAAAGAAAGTTAAATGCACTGACAGTAGTTCAGTTTATATAGATCTTTCTTGGAACACTCCCATTCTTTTAAATCTATATTAAAATTGTGAAATGGCCTAGAGCTGAAATTGGAGGAACACTTATTAGAATCAGATCAGGCATGAGAGGCAAAGGATCTGCATAGCTCTATGGTGGCTTGATCTGGATATCTCTGATAGCTTGAGAGGAAGCTCTGCTCAGTGAGGTGAGATATGAAAAACAGAATAAAAGGAAATCTGCTATAGGCTGCCTTGCAAACCAGTGATGATGACTTTTGGAGTATAACACTTTTTCTGTCTCTTCCAGAAATGATACAGAAGACGATAGTGAAAATCTCCCTTTCTTGAGAATTGAGCCTTTTTTTGTATAGTTCCAACCTGAATGAGGAACTTGCCATCAAAGGTACAGGTTTTGAGGGACGTGGTGTTTGATTTTGTTTTGGGTTTTTTTTTTCTGTTTTTTTTTTTTTTTAATTATTATAAGAATGAATAATGTCAGGCAGTGAAAAGCTAGCCATTGAGTTACAAACATTTGGGATTTCCATTGTATTTCCATTGTAGGCATTCGTAGTCTTTTCTCCCTGACTATTCATTGTTTATCATTACATTTAGTAGGTCACTCGGAAACAAATATTTTCGTACTTACCTCTGTCTGTTTTGTTTGCTGACCTGTTATTTCACCTTCTGAGGAAGCACTGTCAAGTCATGGAATCTCTGCCTCTGTGGTTAGATGGAAAACAGATGGATTCCTTAGTGGTCAGCAGTGTTCCTGTCTGTTTCGGGGTTTCTTTTTTGCCTCTGTGTTTCTGTCAGTCTGCATGATTTCCCCTTCCTAAATCCATGTTGACTACTCCCAATCACCTTCTTGTCTTTCCTGTGTTTGGAAGTAGTTTCTGATGTGGGTTGTTCCACCCTCCCAGGAACTGGGGTGAGGTTAACAGGCCTGCAATGGCCTGTTGGCAAAGGTGTGTTTGCCACATATAGTGTCAGGTGGATCCTGACCTCCTCTCCCTCCAGCCCCTTCAGTTCTTATCTTCAGAGGAGGTGCTATGGATGTAAAAGCTGAGTACTAGCTTTTGACACAAACTGTGCAACCACTTGTTGACCTGCAGGAGTTGTCTACTCCTGAAGTCCTTCCCTTTCACCAGCAGGATGAAGGAGACACCACTTGGTACCCAGGGCCTGGCCCTCACACTCCAAGACATCTGCTCATGCTTGGTGGGCTCGTTGTCTCCACTAGCCATTTTCATGGTGCCCCTAGGGAAGAGCAGCTGAGCACAATAGTCTGAGGGCCAGACTACTACCAGCCTCAGTATAGCCTGCCCACAGTATTCAAGACGCAAGCCCCTGACAAGGGACAAACCTGGCCGGTTGACAGGTTGGGCAATCAGAAGTGCTTCTGTCCTTGCAGCAGGTAGTTTCCCACCACTGTTCCTTGCCCTGTCCTGCCCACACTGCCACAGGAGTTGGGCACAGCAAGCTTGGAGGCTTTGTTGCACAGAGCTGTCTGTCTTTGCTTGCTGCCAGGACACAGAACCTGCTCTGTAGACCAGAGCTGCAGGCACAGCTGGAGCCCTCTTCCTGCTGGATCTTGTGAGCTCCAGGCTCCACCAGACTGAGCATCTCCATGCCCATATTGACCAGCTAAAGGCTCTGCCCTCGTCTTCTTGGTACAGTTGGGGTTCTTGTTGCTGCAGGCTCTTGGACGAGTCTGGTTCATCTTCTTTTCGGCATCCTCGATGTACAATCTCACCTCCTTCCGACCTCTGCTTGGTGAGACATCCTCCATCAGTGCGTGCTTAAGAGTAGTCTAGAATGGTTTTTGGTTCTAAACCTGCTGGTTGCCAAAGCTGACTTACAACAGAAGCCCATTAAGAACTCGCAGATTCAGCAGGATAATATAGTACATCATTTTTTATGTCTGGAAACTGTATGTATGTGTGTAGTGTATTAATACTATGTATACAGCATACTATGGTTCATGCACTCTAAATACGGTAAAACGAAAAAAGGGTAAATGTAGACCTGAATAGTTCTTATGGTTGTCATGAACATAAAAACAGTTTTAAGGGTGCAGTAGCTGTATTCATTATGCAACCTGGTTTTCTAAAATAAGTGTTATCAAATACGATGCATTTTTAGGATAAAAGCACTTAATACAGTGTTGTACTTGAATCGGAACGCTGTTGCACTAGAAGACAGCAAACAGGGTAATTATAAACAGTGTATAGGAGAAATATGGAAAAATGTCATCTTATTTAGGTCTGATTTTGATTAGAGGCCTAGAAGAAGAAGAAAACAAGACATTGTGGGTAATATTAAGGAGAGAAATTATGAATGCAAGTGACGATAGGCAGACATGAAACAAGAAAGCAAATGCCTTGGAAAAAGAAGTGTCTAACTGATGAACAAGATGAAATTTCAATGCAACAAGTAGGCACTGCAATATTGAACGTAGCCTGAAAGGTAGCAGTAGTATCCTTTCCTTGAAGGTTCTGGTGTGTTTTTATGAGGATCAGTTTATGAAGCTCTGAAGTTCGTACTGTAGGACTTTGTGGAGTTTCTTCAGCCTAAATGAAAAATTAACCCAGTGCACTAAACCATGTTTTAAGTGTGGTTGCTAGTGTTCACTACTCCTTAATGATCTACGTCAAAGATGTTAGAGTAATGTCATTCTTTTCTCTGTTGGTTTGCTGTAATTGGCATGGAGGAGATTTTTTTAAGAAGGAAAAAAATGACACATTCGTAGGGAAGCTTGCAAAAATTTTAGCATACAAACTTTTAAAAAATAATCTTGAAATGTATTTGGGAAACTATAGTAGGCAGGTGGGATGATTCCTTGTATAACGTAAATAATTTAATGTATTTCTTGTTTGCTTTGCAACCTTTTCTTTTGCATGGGAGTCTTTAATGTATGTATACTTTGCTGCTCCCAGCTGTCTGACAGTACCTTGATTTACTTATTAATAGTTGTTACTTATTAATATTAATTATCAGCTACTTGTTCTACCTGCATCTTTATGATAACTGTCACTTTTTAGTAAGATATAACTAGTTAATGAAATAATTAAATATATGGCATTTGAACAGTGTCTGTGAAACATCTGTAAGTTTTCACTTAATTTCTCTTAATTTCTTAAATCAATAGCTGACAGGTTTTTGGTTTGTTTTTTTTTTTTTTTAACTATTTGAATGTATAGTGGAGTCCTGTAGGTTGCATAATGTTAGTTAACTTACTTTTTTTTTTTCCTTTTTATTTATCTTGCTAGGATAATCTTTTCTTCCTGGATTGTGGCAGATTGTTAACTGTTTGTGTTCAATGGGACGACGAATTCACTTTGTGGTTGACCCTCAGGGTTGGTGCTGCTTGGGTCTGATTATCTTTGTCTGGTTATACAATACAATCTTCATTCCGAAAGTCATCCTTTTTCCTCACTATGAAGAGGGGCATATTTCAGTTGTGGCAATTTTATGTAAGTCAATTTAACTTAGCCCTTTTTTCTACTAGTAAAGAGTATCTTTGACCAGTAATTAACAACTGTGAGAAAGATCAGAAAGGTGTAGGATAAGGTAGAAGATGAGAGTACTAGGATTCATCCTACATTTTTATGTTCTGAGAAATTGAGATACTCATTTCAAAGTTGTTAGGTAAGACTTGTTTGTGTGGAAACTGGAGAAAAGTGTTAATATCGCTTTCAGATTCTGTAGCTAGTATTTGTTGACAGAATTTCAGGCCAACAACTCTTAGTCCTTGTCAGAATGTGGGGTGGTAGCACTGATGGTTGGCTAACTGAGTATTGCTGATTTTGTGATATATGGTATCCCTTAATGTGTGAGCTTCATATAAGTTATGCAAATAGGTTTTGCTGGGAAAGGGCTTAAGTTATAACTGGAACCAACTTTAAAGTGAAGATGGACCTTGGGAAATGTCCTTCCACATAGAAGCTTTGAGGTCCAGAATAATTATAGATTGCTTATTTGATAAGACAATGTAGGCACTTGTTACATACAGTAGTAAGGTCATAGTGGCATCCTGCTGGTGCAATCAAAGCAATGTTCATTGCTACTTGTTTCTCCCCCTTTTTAAGTCTGTGAAGTACTTAGTATTGTAGACTGTATAGTATCAATAATATATCTAGAATCGAATGAGAAGGCTGAGTATTTTCTAACTCGGTGCTGGAGCATCTGTATTTTTGATGGAAGTGTATTGTAGATAATTTTGTACACCTGAAAAAGACCAACAAATGCTTATTTGTCTTTTCAGGTTATTACTTCTGCTCATTGTTTTGTATAGCTTCACTATTAAGAGCCTCAGTAGCTGATCCAGGAAAGCTACCTGAAAACCCAAAGATACCAATTACAGGTACATTAAGTAGTTTCTATGTAATTGAATAAAAGTGATTTTAATAATAAGGATTTTAATAATTAGGAATAGATTTGATTTAGTGATATTTGATGGAAACCGTGGGTTATCTCTGCTGAAACCTATATTATTAATTAAATTAAAATTGATATGTCACTGTTACTAACTCAAAAGTTCTTATTCAGAACTCGTATTCCATTAGAAGTTCAATTATGTAGGAAATTCTTCTACAATATCTTTCCATGGGAAGAATTTTTTTTGCATTCTAGGCTTTTAAAGATATTGCATATACTTCTAACTTTATGATATTTAATACAAAGTATTTAGAGGTCATTAGTTATAGAGCTTTTTTTCTGAGTAAATTTACAGGATGTTGAAAGTGGTGGTAGAAGGTACTCTTATGATGGATTTTACTTGTGCATTTTTTACACATATTTTAAATTACTTATTTTATATGGGCTATTAACCAAGCAAATATGAAGCTAAATATGAAGCTAATTACATTGTGTTGCTATGGAGTAGCAACTTAATGCATTGAGAATTTCCCTCTGTCCTTCTGAATTTATCCCACAATTCCTACATGGTATCCAATGTTTCAGAAATTGAAGGAAACCTTAATAATTCTCCACAGAAAATGGTAGTATTTTTAGGAACTATTGGATGGTGTTTAAGTGCTTGTCTAATGCATACAGGTTTTACACAGCAGTTTAGAGTGGAGTAGGGTTATTAAGGAGCATGAACTTTGCCACATTATCAGAAAGTACTTTTTGAATGTAGCAAGTCTATCAAATTCAGTGAGGGGTGAGTTTTTCAGTGTTGTCTTGCAATGTAGTGGATGTACCATTTTGCTCTTTCTTACTGATATTAATAAGAATATAGGGTGATGCACACAAACTAGGCAGCCATAGTAGGAAGGGATGTATCTCCTTGGGATTCAGATGTGAAACACTGATTACAGAAAATCTCATGTCAGTTTTCATTCTGTTCTTGGTAACTAAGCCTTTGATCTAATAAAACAAAAGATGGCTGAGGCTTGGCTTTTCAGAATACTTGCAGTAGGAAGTAACGTGGATTCTGCAACATGAGCTTAATGAAGACACTCAATACAGCTACAGACAATTACATTTATGACTGAATGTTCATTTAACTGAAAAATACCAGGACCAGTACTAATTCCCTTTATGCACAAATGTTTCTTTCCCTTTTGAGGGATCCCTGTGAATAGCTCTCTAAACTCTTCATGCTCCATTCATTTCATATGGCAATGATACTTTCAGATACTTCTGAAGATGAAACATTTATTCTCGACTGTGACCATGATATAATAATTTGGTGTGTGCTATACCAGGGATTTTGTACTTTCTAAAGTATCTCTTCAGTTCTCTGGTATCAGCTGGGTCAACAGGAAGACACATTTTTGCGTGGTGTAAATTGTATTTAGAAGGGAGGTTGGGGTGTTTCTGAACTCTGCTGGTAGCTACCCTATTAGAGAGTGACACCTTTGTGACACTGGATTTATGGGAACAGATTGTAAATCATTTTCCATCTGGCATTATTACTAGTTTAATAATCTCTGATATTGTGGTTCTTTACTTCCAGTGTCCAAATGTTATCTTGCAGCAAGAAAGGCAAGATTAGAGCTGCCAGCAGGTGGCTCAGAAGTGCTAAATTTAACTTAATTTTGTTTACATAGGGACAGTGCTTTACTGAATGAAATTTCAGAATGCTGTATTGTAAGAATTAAGCTTCCCCACCTCCTCTGGATTTAAGAAATTTCTCTGTATCAAAAAAGTTCTATTTAGGTAGATAAAAACAGTCAAAGTATTTGAAGATTCTTAGTCATGCATCTGTTTTGCATAAAGACAGAAAATATAAACTTTTTTGGATGGAAATATTACAGTGTTGATGTTGTTTGTTTCCCATGTTAAGGTGAATTTTATGAGTATATAACTTGAATTATCATTTTCAAAGGTTTGCTCTAATTTGGGTGGTGGAATTTGAGATAAATAATAGCTAAGCTGAGCAGTAGTAGCTCCTGGTAGTTTCAGTTACCCTGTATCTCGAGAGATGGGCTTAAATCTCACATTGAGCATCCAAAAATAGTGTATATTTTTAAATAGAAGGCTATTATCTATTAGTTCTTTGGTTGCCTTATGTGTAAAATAGTGTGTTACAAGATGCATGGCTTGAAGTTCTTTGAGATGGAAGATGCTCATGAAATTTTCATTCTGTATTTTATTTTAGTTAGCTAGCTGTGACAAATTTGAGTAACAGTATTTCCTCGGGAAGTTTTGGAGTGAAAGGCAGATTGTACAATGGTTCTGTCTAGCAGATATGTTTTAAAATTAAATGTGTAAGAAAATAATTTAATTACGTGACAGCTTTTGTGCTGTAATAATTTCTCCCTAGAAATATGTAGGAGGAGAGAGGATTTTGGAGAAGAAAACTGACATAGATTGGCAGTAATATCGTCCAGTTTAAGGTGAAGTGGGGAAAAAAGGTTTCTTATATGCTGCTAACCCTTCTCAGGTCATACTCTGACTCTTTTTTTTCTCCTTGAATCATTAGGCCATTAATTTATCATGAGTGTACTGTACTGAGTTTAAATTTCTGTAGTTTGTCTTTACATTTTCACCTAGAACGAGAATATTGGGAAGTATGTAACAAATGCAATATGATGAGACCAAAGCGTTCACACCATTGCAGTCGTTGTGGACATTGCGTGAGGAGGATGGATCACCACTGTCCATGGTAAAACCAAGACATTTGTTCTAACAATCTACTGTTGATTTAGTGAGGAATTTCGAAGTTCATCATCTTGACTGATTTGCCATATTTCTTTCCCAGTACTGCTTAATTATTTAGGCATGTAGATCAGGGGAAGAACAGCTCTGAGACGTTCCTCAGTCTACAAGTAAAACTGACGTGAAGAACTGTTGCAGTGTAGCATATAATCATTGTCAAATTGTTATGTGCCATATAGTTTTGGAAAATTCACTTTTTGTTTAAATAAGTTGAATTTTTACTCCTAAAACTGATCTCAACATAATTAATTTTTACATTGCAGATTTATTTCATTTATTGCAATTCAGTTTCTGATGCTGGAAAAAATATTTTTAGGGAGAAATTAAACCATATTTATGGTTCCTGGATTGAAATAAAAGATTGCAATTTCAATGTACTAAGGCATGCTCTTCATAATAATAAAAGTAGATCACGTTTTTTACAGAGTTTTTAATTTTTTGTTTACTTAATGACTGTGCTGAGCAGAAAATGTTTTATTGACTTGTACCATGTCCCACTTGTCATAGTCTCTTTGAATTTGTAGTGAAATTGTTTAGTTTAGTGTCTGTAACTAGTGGAGGTCAAAATGAGTCTGGCTAAAATTCTTTATTTAAACTGATTCTTAGCTTAAAGTGGAAAAAAAAGTATTTTGTCAATTTTTGTCAGAATATTTTGTCAATTGATACTTAAGAAAATTGTGCTAATATAGTGCTTAGCTTGGTCTTGACATATCTGCCAGTGCTTGTATGAAATTCCACCCCAACTACCTTTGGGATTTTTCTCTTTTCTTGAAACTCAAAGATTCTAGAAGTATTAATTATGTTTCCTTTACTCCTTTATTTTGGGGTATGGAGTTTGTGAAGAAACCTGTTCTGTCTTCTGTAACTTAGGGTCCTTCCGAAGTCACGCTTATTTGTCATTGGGGTACCCTGTGATCACATTTATTTCAAGTCAGTCATTTGCATTTCCACATTTTGGACTCTATGTAGTTCACTGTCTGTGAAATGTGTTCAGTAGCAGAAGAAAATACGTATTACTGTGAAATGGTGCAGATTGAAATGATTTTGTTACTTGAGTATTAGTTAAAATTGTAGGACTATCCTTGCTGTGTGACAATAGAGAGAAATATGTCTTCTGTTCTGAGCAGTGATCTCAGAAACACAGCCTACACTTTAAGTGACAATGTAAGGAAACCACTCTTGAAGTAACTGCCATCTGTAACTCAAAGACCATCACTTTGATTAAAAATGGAATGGTTAGTCAGTAGTTCTCATATTTGCTCCATAAATAATCATAAATTCTCTTATTTGCAATATCATAACTGCAGTGTTAATTTTTATATTTCTGTGTTTATGTATACTTTGTTCCTTTGCAGGATTAATAATTGTGTTGGTGAAGACAATCATTGGCTGTTTTTGCAGCTGTGTTTCTACTCTCAGATCCTTAGTTCCTATACGCTGGTACTTGATTTCTGCCATTACTACTACTTTTTGCCTCTGAAAAGAGAAAATGGGGTAAGAATCTTTGTTCTCTATGAAGTCAATAAATAGCTAGTACTGCAATATAATTTATTGTAGTATCTAGTTACTACGTGTTCCTGCTGGCTCGTTTGCTGACAGTAGAGTTCATCTAGACTTACCTTATCAAGTGAGCAAGCTGATTTATGGTAAGTAACAAAACATCGTTCTGAAAGGGTAAAAGATTTCTATGTATTAAAACCACAACATTAATTTTCTTAGAAATCTAGGAAAGGAGGACAGAACCAATTGGAAGTGATGAGGGAATACTGGGAAGAAGCAAGGTGACTACTTTAGGTATATTGAAATTCCTTTTGACTTTCTCCAAGTATAGGCAGACTTTCTCCAATCTAGGCAGAGTATGGGTTTTTTTCTGTTCTAAGCTCCTACTTAAAGCATATTGATATTGCCAGAAAAAAGGGAGAAATATTAGGTTTGTTTGACTTTGGCTCTATGCCGCTATCATATTTCAACATATCGTCATCAGCAAAATGCAGTTGAACAGAGAGAACATGAACTTACACATCAGACTAGAGTAAAATGTTATGGAGTTTAAGTTGTAAAGTTTCTGTGTCTGGTGCTCATTTATGTCTACTACCTGTATTGTTCGGAATATTTGAGAGGTTTGCTTGAAAGTTGCTGAATGCTTGCAAGTGCTGGAATAGCAAAGCTCATGTTCTTTCTTTTGAAGACAATGTTATGAGATCTTACTTGTAAAGAAACGGAAGTTTCTGCTTAAAATCTGACGTGAACTTTGTACTGGACTATAACAAATACATATGCACTAAAGAGAAAAACCTAGGAAAAAAGTTTAAAACGCATTCAAATTTAGATAACATTCCAGATGTCTTAAGACCACCCCACACATTGGTAGTACACTAAATTTTACTGAGGTTTTTTTTCCAAGTACTGAAGTGCTGTAGATTTTTTTTTTTATTCCATGTTCATGTGGCACCCCAGCATGATCTCTGCTGGTGACGTCGCACCCATCTTTCCAGGCTGCTGAAGAATAGCTTTTAGTTATGGGTAAGGCAAGTCCTGTTTTCCGTTTTGTTTAACAATTTAATTTTGTTACATTATCTAAAGGGGTATATAAGAATATTAAACTTTCTGAAAAATCCTTCTTCTGGAAAAGAATGGGGCATAGCCTTCCAGGCTTCTTATTTGCTTCCATATCAGTCTGCAGTGGATGTGATGTTCTGAAGAAAGCATATGTGAAGATGATGTGTCGAAAGAGAGCTGAAAATGTAGGAAGACTGTACGCCTTGGGTCATCCAGAACTGCTAGAAGTGTTACATTCCAGATGAAAGATACCAATTTTTTATTATATGGAATGTACCAAATTTAAGGATTTTTGCTCTCTCTTTAAGGATCTCTCTTAAAATAATTTCTATTCTAAATGAATTTAATTTTTTGATTTTCAGCTATCTGAGTATTCACATTTAAATAGTTTAAGGGACTCTAGAAATACAGAAAAGAGAAGCATTTGCTATCTGTTTGGTGTGTCTTTCCATAGACACTGCCCTGTAAACTGAGACAAACCTGTAAAATGCCTCTCTGAAAAGGGAGTGCTCACAATTTTCACTTTGTTTCCGGTATGTTGCAGGTAGGCTATTCACCTTCTTTTATGGGCTTTGTGAGATTTGAAGGAGCTATTTTGATTTGTCCTAATTGCATTCAACTTAAGAGGAATATGAAATTGTAGTCTTTTTTGTATTAGTGAAGAAATCTGTCTTCTAAATAAAATTTCTTCTGGATGTGTTACATTTTGAGTTTTTGGAAAGCTAATGTTTTTGAAAGGTAGCTAAATATAAATGCCTTTGCTTCTAGTATTTTTAAGGCTTCCTGGATTTGCAGGTTTCAAACACAAAAGTCTTCTCAGTGACATTGAGCTGAGTACTGTTTTGGTTACTGTAGTGCTTCTAGGAGGAGTGTTATTTTCCGAAGATAAAATTGGCATTGCTTCTTTAATAGTGTAATGTTATGGTAGAATATTTCCTTTTTATTGTGAGAGTCCTCTGAATGTTCTGATTTCTTTAAGTGATGGCGCTGTATTTATATAACAAGCCTAATTTCTGTTCATTAGCCTTACTTTTTAGAACCAAGATGAAAGAGAAGCAGATTATTTACTTGGAAATTGTGCAAGAGAGGAAATGGGAACTCATGCTTACTTCATACAGTTAAAAATCTCTACACATGTAATAATAGTTAATAATAACAATTCAAAAAAAAAAAAGCAATACCTATAAAACTTTGTTCTTGGTGGTTTAACTATCTTAATTTCAAGACTTTTGGAGAGAGGCCTACCTTTAGAAGATGTGACAGATTAGGAGGCAGAATACATATTCAGTAATTATTTTAACCCATTTTAATGTAATTGCCTGAAGAGTGGAGATGTTTGGATGCCAAAATTTACACAGTCGTGGGAAAAAATGGAGTATATTGTCCTATTTACTTTAGTTTTGGTTTATCTGTGGGTTTCGTGGCTTCATCAATTTGCGTATGTGGACACTTCATGTGACAGGCTGCTTTTTGAAAAAACTGTGTGTCTGTTATAGTATGTAAGATTCTGAGCCCTAGAGATATAAATGCGTATACACTCTATAGAAAAACACAGCAGATCCAATCTGTTCTGACTTTTCTCAGTCTAATATTACACTCAGTAGTATTTAGGTTTCTCAGTTTTTCAGGTGCAGGATGGGGGGGTACAGAAAATCAAGAATAATTTGAGTGTTTAGTCAATGTATCTGCCTGAGACATGACGTTCGAGCCCCATTAAAATGATGTTTTAAAGTGTTCCTAAGGATATAATGCCATATAACTTCACGCCACAGAATAATTTGTCATCATTATGTAACTTTGACATCAAATGAACAGGACCAGTGAGAAGATTTGCTTCCAATTAGTTATGTTTTTAGGCAACCATCTTGAAGGATTCTTTTAATCTTTGTATATGAATTAAAACTGAGGTACTCCAGCATTCCAGGAATCATTGTACCTTCTACCTTTCATAGAAGTGCTATTCTTTGTCAAAATTTTGCCTATAACCAAGAGCCTAGATTTTCTGAATTTACAGGGGCTAGTGTTTAGCAGAGATTTGAAAAACAGGATATTTTTTTTTCTAAACAGCCATCTGGGGTTAGCTTACTTCCCGCTCATTAAAAATACTTGTGAAATTTTTGGTGGTGTGCCTTCATCTTAATTTTTATTTTTTGCATATAAAATAGTACATAGCACAGAAGCTGTAGAATTAAAATTGATTTGAATGCTGTTGCAGAATAGTCATTTTATCACAGTACTGATTAATGCATTATGAAAATATAGTCACTGTATACTTGTTAGTATTTAATTCTGGATGAAAACTTGTTTTTTATTTTTAAGGTGTTAAATAAGAAAAATCTAAACATTTTTAATTAAGTATGCTAAGATGATAGCTTTAAAGCTAGTAGGGGAAACCATTTTGATAGAGATACAGTCTTTCAGCTTCCGGTCTTTTAGCAGAAAATTGATTCACAGTATTCTTGGTTCTTGTCATTAATCCACTCACAGAAAGATGGATTGTAGTTAATGCCTCTGTTTGTCCAGCAGGAGGAGTACAATTACTACTAGAAATTAAGGAAATGCCAATTAAATTGGTTGTGTTAGACCCTAGCAGAAGAAAATTACATTATTTGAATAAAACAGCACATAAGTTCCTCTAGTAGCTTTGGTGATTTTCAGAGACTTAAAACCAGAACATTCTTAATTTTGCATCTTCCTTAAAAAGTGTGAAGTATTCTGTCTTGTGGATAGTGATTTGAGAGTAAATATTAGCCTTCTTACAACTATGTAATTACTCCATATATGGCTATGCCGGTAGTGTGATTTACCTGATCCTTAGAAGGCTTTTAACCTTTTCTTTTCTAAAAACTTTTTAGCTGTCCTGAGTTCTGCTGGTAGAGGGGGGAGGAAACATCATAGAGGAAGCATTGTGGCAATTTCAGCCTGCTGTCTTGGACTCAGCTTTCCCAATTCCAAATAAAAGGTGTTGGGAAATATTCATTTGTGAATATGTGTGACTTTGTGAGAAAATTATTAGCAGTAATATTTATTTCAATATTACACATTAACTAATACTAATTAAAATCTGGAAATATGTATCATCCAAAGTCCATTTATATTAAAGAGAATCTAAAGGTCACCTTTACTGTTAGGGTCATGAAATGACCTACAAGATGTGAGAGTTTCTAAAAAATTAAAAATACATGAAAATTTTCCATCTCACTGTTCTGCAAAACCAACCCAACCACCTAGCCTTGTTCTCCTGTAGATTTGTAAGGACAGTGTGTGAATATTAAGTTTAGGAAGTCTATTGCAAAAAGACAGGAGTGACTGACAGCATAACATTTTGTTAAAACTTGACTGTCATTTTTATGCAAAGAGTCCTTGCCATTTGAGTGAATGGATAGTAGTAGTGGCTAAAGGGAACTTAAAAACCCTTAGAAAAGGCAACAACGAGGGACTACGGCACATGTAAGTTGTGTGGGAAATGCTAGGTAGAAAGACAATGGCAACAACCCACGTGAACTGAAGTTTTGACTGCGATGTTGGCAAGAAAGGAGAAAGGGGCTACCTGAAGTGCAGCTTTCACATTGTTAAAACTGTGCATTTAACATCTCTGCCAAGGCCACAGATGTCAGCCTGGCCCAACGTGGAAAAAAACTGCTAGGGACAAAACCCTGTTGTGCCATGAGAAGAGTTCATGCATTGGTGATGTTAGTTTATATGTGCTTATGCTTTGTGACTCAGCCTGTGCAGTTCCTTCTCTTGGCACAGATAGTGTGATTGTGGAGGCTGGGGGTCAGGCTGCCTCAGTACTTACAATGCACAAAGACTGGCAAGTCCTAAGTAGCATTTGAACAAGAGGTTCTGTTCAAAATACATTGAATGTGGGATTGATTAATTACTGACTAATCTTGAGGGTTGATGTACTATAGTTTTGATTCCTTTTCTTAGTTGGGCAAAATGTTTTTGTCACTTCTGAGAAGGAATAATACAAACTGGGTTGAGGTTCCATGTAGGGCCGCAACATCCTAAATTATGTATTCTTAAAATTAAGTCCTTTTTTTTTTTTCTGAATTCATGGAGTCACCTGTTTCTATTTCAATGCAGACATACGAAAGTAGCTGTGTCACTAAGGTCTAATACCAAAAGACTCCATTCCTGCCTATGCTTTGTTTTTGTATAGAAAAATGCTGTGTGTTTGTACATATTGCTAGGTGAGGGTCCTGTATTGATTTCCAGGTCATCATTGCCTTAGAGACTTTGATTCCTTTGGAGTTGTGTAATGGCTAGAAAAAAACGTTGGCGATATGACCTCTTTTCACTAGTAATTCAGCAGGCTCCCATCTTTAGTGGTAGATGCTTTCATCTTTTGGAGACGGGGAGGGAGTGGGGGAGGAAGGGAGCAAGGAACTTGATCTTAAGTGTGAAAGGTGTTTCCTTTTCTGTACCTCTAATTTTAACGTGGGTTAGAAGGGCCAAATGGAAAATGCAACCTGGCTTTTCACTAGGATCTTCTGTTGTGTTGGATGATGTCTCATTTTCCTGCTGAAGGTAATGCTCAAGGGAAGGGTCTCTTCTAATTAGAGTGTTGAGGGCATGCTAAGGGCTGTGTTATAAACTTTTGTTCTAAAGGAGGAGTGTGATCCTCAATACGGACTATGACTTTACTGCTGGCACTCTTCCCTTACCTTTCACCATTTTCTGTCAAGTAGGTTTGAATATGTTAAAACATTTCTGATACAGTGAAACAACATACCTATGAAGACATGAAGAGAAAATATTTTACAGCCAGTAGAAGTTGTGTCTTACCTTGCTTTTCTTTTTTTTAAAGCTTTGGTGGGCTGATGAAAACATGAAAAAAAAATTAATATGAAAGCTTTATATTTTGAATTGTTTTAACTTTAAATTAACTAGTAATAAGAGTTTGCAAACGGAAATGAGGCATGTATTTCCTACAGCAAGAAAGGCCAATACCAACAAGAGCTGGCTTATCAGTTCAGAAAAGATTGTGGGGGTTTGCATTTTGTTTTAGCTGGTTAGCTAGTGATTTGTACCTGTTCATTAAATATTGACTTTCTTAGTAGTAGCCAGAATTTACCTTTTTCTTGGGTTTATATTTTGAACCTGCATAGAAATAATTTAAATCTAAAATCTGACTTTTTAAAATACAATTTGCTTTAACTATTTTCTGCTTCATTGAAACCCAGTATTCCTGAAATTAAACATTTCTCTTCCTTAAGTCCCTCTGGTTGAATGTAAAGAGGGAGAGTCAAAAAGCAGTATTGCAGGTTTGTTTTTGTTTTGATTCAGTTCAGTTTTATATTCTAGTTGTAATTTAAAGTTTACTTGAAAGATTTCTATAGTTTCCTGCTGTGATCTGCCTTTCCTAAGTGGGAAAACCAGATGTGTACATTCAGAAGTCAGCCTTTAGAACATAGTCATAACTTGTAAGAGAATGGGTGTGTTAAGTCATTATCAAAGGGTAAGATAGGGTGTGAACTTACAGTACCTCTAATGTAACTGCCATGTACAAATGTTTTCCTGTTATAAAAATAGTGTTTATCCTTTGAAAAAGATGTTGAAAACTCAATTGCGTTTTTCATATTTTCTGCTAGAGGAGAGCAGGCTTTCCAGAGCAGTTGATACAGCAAATTCATATCCTCCTATATCCTTAGCCAACTGATATACAAAGTTATAATAACCCATGTAAGGCCAAAATTTAAAAAATTAATATAAATTTATGTTGGATAATAGACAGCATTATAGTGAGACCAATCCGTTAAAGATACTTGCGTTTGGTAGGTACCCTGTTCAGTACTCAAGCTAGAAATGTTGTTATTTGTAATACTGAAGAGGTGATGTTAAAATGAAATTTGCTGTGCCTGGGAGCTACATATAGGAGTCTTATAAATCACACTGCTTGATAGAATGCTTTTGTTATGTTCTGGAGCTTGTATGTTGCCATCTGGCACAGTTTGATATGGAAGATTCAGGACTAACCCATTTGAGCTTGGTCTGTTCCCAAACCTTATATAGCTCAATGAGATTCTAAACAGTCTGGCAACCCCTCCAGATATTTATATATATAAATGAAAGATAATTGGATTTTAATTTAGCACAAAAATATATTGAAGATTTTCAATGTAGCTCAATAAAGAATATTTGCCTTTAGCTGTATGTCTTTGGTAACTACTCTTACCTAGTATTTCCACTTGGTTCAAAGACTTTAATTGATTTGTAAGTGCTAAAGTCTCTCTCTTCTTTCTGTCTTGTTCTAGGATGTTTTTATATTTAGACATGAACTTGCACTCCTAAGAATATCTGCCATCATGGGTCTAATAATATTAGGTGGAATAAGTGGACTGTTTTACACACAGCTAATGGGTATTTTCACTGTAAGTATCTAATTTTAGAAGTATATATTAGTTTTATTTTCAAGAAAATCAGTAAAAGCAGAAAAGCAGATTACATTTAAGGGAAGGATAGAGAAACAGTTGCACTGTGAGGCAGCTATTTGATACGTGGTGTGCCAAGGCTCTTGTCCCCAAGGAAGTCTTAAGAAGCTTTCTAATAAACGTCTAATATTTCACCTATGAAGCCAATTTCCTCCTTTGTTT
This sequence comes from Cuculus canorus, assembly GCF_017976375.1. Classification (NCBI taxonomy): domain Eukaryota; kingdom Metazoa; phylum Chordata; class Aves; order Cuculiformes; family Cuculidae; genus Cuculus; species Cuculus canorus. The sequence goes on along the minus strand of NC_071441.1, from coordinate 22,830,545 downwards.
TAGTAAAATAAAACCATACATTGTCCTGGAATTGTGCAGTGTACCAGGTATGTATTTGTGGGTTTTGATTTTTGTTTAAAATAAAAATTCTTATATGCCCTAGTCTCAATTATGCTTTATGACAGTGAGGCCCACTAATCAGTCACATTCTGAGAACATGGCCTTCTTGTTACGTACTTTAATAAATATGCTTACTTTCATATCTCTTTAGTAGTGAAGTGTGGAATAGAATCATGTACGATTTATAGTCCAAATGCATATTATGTATTTAAGGATACAGAAGAAAACCCTCTGCATGGAAAACTTTTGCCATGAAATTAATTTGGTAGCATAATAAATATCAACAAGAAACAAGCTTTTGTTGCTGTAATGTATTTTTCTGTACATTAGAAGTTAATCACTGCAGTGGATTCGTTAGAGTTATCTTGAGAATCCATAGAAGTGTTTGAAGTACTGCAGTGTTAAATCATTATTCTGTGGACTGCTGAGCTGCAGTATGTCTCGATTCTTTCTTTTGTCCCCTTTGCCAAACTTTTTAAAACAAACACACCACAATAGTTGCAGATAAGGATGGACTATGAGGGACGGGTGCTGGAAAGTACAGATCTTCTGCTTTAGGGCCTCTCGCTGCACCCTACGTGTAGCAGAGAGGCTATTGTGTTTGCCTCATATGACAAGGTTTCAGGTGTGGAATTGTTGGGTTGGGATTGCTGGGGAAGTAGAAATCCATTGCTGGGACCTCTCAACTCCATTCACACCCCATCGATGCTGTTGCAATGGCTGATTGAAGAACATAGGTTATCTTAGTCCATCCCGTGCCCAAAGCATTTTTTATACCAGCAGCACAATTGTCTTCCTTTTCATTCCTTTCATCATGAGTATAGAATTGGCAAGAATAAACAATGGAGTCATTTTGATGAAATCTGCTTGGGAACAACTAGTCAGACTTCAAACAAAGCCAAATCTATTTGGTGAGGCTGTGCTTAGTCTGCAGATTGTGTCAGAAAATCTTTCTGTATAAATGGGTTTGATTGTCAGTGTTGTAGTGTGGGGATTTGCCTCCTCCATAAGCAGTTACTAATGGCTTTGCCTAACCAATAGAAAAAGGCAGAGGAGAGGGCAGCAGGTGAGCAACTAGTTTCTCTGCAGGTTCCCCAAAGACACACTTTTGATGGATGGAATGGGGAAACAAAGACACTGGGTATGCCTGCTCGCAGTGCTGAGTGCACAGCATGGAAGACATTCAAGTACTGCAGGAGCAATGAACCATGATCACTAAGAGAGAGCGATGTTCCTACTGTGCAGTGCTGACGTTACTGCTCAGCATCTAACCTTCCTGTATAAACTAAGTAAATTGTATCTGAAATGAAGTTATTTAAAATAATGAATCGATGATGAAATTCAGCTTAATTTAGAGTAACGTACAGGTCAAATTTTTTTTAACATCAGAACACAATCATTGAAATGCAATAGCGAAGACTTGAGGTTAATTTAAAAGAAACTCAGAAGGCATAGATATACACAGTTAAGTTAAAGCATTCATGTTATATCAATTACTTTATAGCTATTCTTGAAAGCATTAATTTCAGTGACTGCTGAAGCTGCCTGGAGATTTGTGCAAGAAAGGCAGACGAGCGTGGGCCTTTTGAAAAAGGTGTGAAGCAGAGCAGCTCTTACTCGTGCTTGTAGAGAAAAAAAGAGATAATGAGCATTTTCCTAGTACATGGTCCATGCCTGTGTTTGTGGTTTAACATCAAGCCAAGATAAGTTCGACAGCTCCAGGACAGAAGTTACTTTTAAGTAATAGAGACAGTCAGCGTTGCAGCTCGGTAATCTAAACTGGGTCTAATCTAAATGAGTCCAGCAAGGTCAGATTTGGTTTGGGTTTAACAGTATTATTTACTTATATTTCAAATGCTGCTAAAATTGTATTTTTTGAGAGAAAAATAAAATCGAGATTTATCAAGCTTTGATGTTTTTTGTAGCAAAACTTTCCGGTTCTCCATAAGGAAAATTAGCTTGACCATCATTGTATAATTTTCTAGAAATCAAGCTAATAGTTTCTCTGTAGTCTAAATAATATAAAGCTACGGCTAACTTTTCCCAAGGGTTTTGGATGTGCAGGTTAAAAAAAATCACCAGTTCCCTGTCTTTCAGTGTCTTCTGCATATATAGGATGTGCTATGCATACTGTCGATCTCACAGAAGCAACTGCAGAGTTGTTTGTCCTCCTTTACCATCATCAGTAGTAAGGAACTAGGAGCTGAAACAGTGACTTTTGTGCTTCGTTATTTATAGTTTATTTTCACAATCTCATGGCTCTACTCAAATGTAAATGTAAATGCTTGGAATTTATCATGCATTGTGAAGTGTGATATGTACCCTATGTCAGAGCAGTTGTGCAGATTCTTCGTGTTTACAAAAGTTTATCCCTTTACCACCGGTGCAAGGTAGATGAAGGTGTGGATTTTGCATTAAGTGACCTTTGTATACAGCATTTTTATAAGCAGAGTTGCTCCTTACTAGAATTGAGATAAGTGATAGTCTGACAAGTGAAAGGTTTTTTGTAGGATTTTAAGGGGAAATGCTGCCATCTTCTCCTCTTTGATGATTTTCTCTCAGAAGCTGAAAATGTCCAATTGAACATTTAATGGAAAGGATATATCTGATGTGCTTCAGCATGTTTTTCATGAACAGGGTGGCAGCTAAAACAGGAAAGCAAAGCAGCACTTTATGAGGTGCAGATGGAATATTCTGCTGTGGGTGCTGGCGCTTCCAAAATTCAGTGGTGTTGTGCAATTCACTGATCCGTGCCTATCACTAGATAACTGTTATTGGTTATAACAGTAGATATGTTTACATAGAAGTACTTTAAGAAGACAATGCATGTAATCAGCTCTTAGCCTGTTTCATGTTTGTTCAACAGATACTAAGAGCCTTGGAAAAAATATGTTCTCTGGTAAAAAAAGAAAACTTTTTAACTTGTGTACTCAAATTTGGCTCTTACAGAGAATGTTCCTAAGGCTGTGTTGCTTGAGAAGCTGATTAATAGTCCGAGTTACATAATGTGCAATACTTTCTCTGAATAGGTTTACTGCCGATCTTGTCATGGTATCAGTGTTAGGGTATCATTAGCGCAAGGCTATTCATATCTCATCTGGAGGTCCAGGAAGCCGAAGAGCAATGGAGGTGACTTTCTACAATGAGAGGAGAACAGCTGGTTGGCAAAAACTGTCCTTAGAGGAACTTTTGACATGAATTGTTCTCATGAAGAGGGGAGCAGCTGAGGTGGCCTTTCTATACGGGATTAGTGCTTTCTCCCTAGAAACTAGCATATGTGAAACACTTCTAGCAGGAGGGACACGTGGCCCTTCTCATCCTCCTTCTCCAATGGCATTTCCCAAGCTCTGTTTGCCATTACTCTTATTCTCCTGAACTGTTAAGACTTCTTTCAGCATGAACCAGAGATCATTCTTGGAGAACTTGTATTTGGATGCTTTGGAAATAGAAGTGTCTAAGTTCTGTCTAATAATTTTATTTTTTCTAATTCAGAAGTCTATGAATCAGAGAGAAATTTATTCTTCTTAAAATCTCAGCATAACAATTAGTCTTCTTACTTATAATTTTCATGTTTCTTGAGAACTGAGTGGAAGAAATCGGTTTCATCCAGGAAGAAAGCACTGATATAATTTCCGAAATGATCATACATTTATGTTGAAGGCCTGCTTATCTTCTGAGCTTGATGCTTACATTTCCAGTCCTCTATTCTGTGCTATTGCTTAGTGCAAACCTGAATTTTATATTCCTTATTTGGAAATGAGCCTGTATTATTACATCCCCAGATAACATGATGTTTTTTCTTTGAGAAAAATGACTTTGCTCGAGAAGTAAAAGCAAGCTAAGTATGAAGCAGTAGGTAAGAAAACCAAAGAAACTTTTTTTTTTTTAAAAAAAAATACATTGCTACCCCTTACTTCAGACAAATTCCGGCTGCTTTTACTCCCACATGCAATTATTATTATTTTGTGTCAACGGCTACAAGATTATAAGATGGCTCTAGTATAGACTCCATGAAGGTAGAGAGGTATTGTTTTATTTGGTGGTTTGTCATAAATAGTAAAAATACTATTTATAGATAAATGATCATTTTGCTTGAGGTAGATGGTTCCATTTCAGAAGATTTTAAATTTTCCTCAAAAGACATCCAAAAAGAACGCTGTCTTGTGCAACTACTGCCTGTAGGTATTAATGGCATTGTATTGCAGTGGCAAATGCAAAGTTTACCTAGAAAAGAATATTTTCTACTTAAACAGTAAGATCTTAAGAAGCATACATCTGTGTTACTCAATTTTATTTCCAATTACTATTTTCTGTAGTTACCCTCATATCAAATAATGAAATTTAATTGGAAGCTAAATAAAATGGTACCCAGAAACTTGCTGGCTTTCTCAAGACATATTTTCTTGATGTGTTTTTTAAGAAGTCCTAGTTAGTTTGATATTTTTGTATGTAACAGATACTTGTTTTCCTAAAAAAATGCATAACTAGCCTATTTATTCATAGGAAAAGGCATAAAATCTCCAAGCGACAAAAGTCTTGTTTTATCAACTACATTTTCTTCTGCTTTATGATTATAGGCCATAAAGAGCTGCAATTTAGGCTCTTCCAAAAAGAATTGTCAGTATGCTTGTGTGTATATTAGTGCAAGAGTAGCCCTGGTATTTGTAATTCTCTCACTCTTGTTCAGTTTTTGCTTTAAGGAAGTACCTCTGTATGTCTTTCATGTCACTTCAACAGTTAATCACATTATAAACAGAAAAACTCTTTTTTACGGTAAGGTTCTGGCTTCCATTATGTTTGATTGATAAGGCATTGTAGTCAATGAATAAATAATATGGCATACTTTTTTTGATATTTTGATTATTTTGATATTTTTTATATCTAGTGAGATTTTTAATTGCACCAGACACTGAAAGAAGTACTCAATTTGCTGACCTTTTTTTAAGGCTGGTACCTTTTGCTTATGTGAGGTATTCTTCCTCTCAAGATTTGCGCTGTTCTTTATTTTGTTGGCTGCCACCTGTCTGAAGCAATCAGCCATTTCTTTCTGTTCCTCTGCACAAAAGGAAAATCCTGTCTTCCCATGGATGGTGGAAGGTAACAGGATAATCAGTTCAGCAGTGATCCTCTGATGTCATTGTGGGAGCCCTGTAAAAGCGGATTATCTGTGACCCAGTTAAAATAATTAGAAATTACTTGGACACTTACAAATAACTGATCTACTAATCTCATTTCCAAAGTTAAAAAAGGCCTGTCTCTCAACTTAACACTACCAGATGTTTCAGTTAAACAGCATCCATTGCAGAGACTAATCTGAACCCTAATTTTAAAGGATTACCTTTGATTGTTTATTTCAAATGCTAAACAGTTTGTGTTTTCATTTTTCCATATGTTCAAAGAAAGTATTTATGTAGAATTTTTAAAAAATCCTTTATTTTTCCACTGTAGTCCATCAAATATTATTTTCTGTGATTCTTGTGGTAGTATTGCAGAGAAGTTTTTATTAAAATTATTTAGTAATTAATTTGTTTCTTTGTGGTGGAACTGTGTAATGGATGGGCTTTTATAAATTTGATAGGTACCATGTGGTCTCTGTGCAAGGTAGTGGATGTATTATCATAAACTAAGTGGACAGTGACTTTATTAATTTAATTAATGCTACCGGGGTTTCCTGTTAATTAACTATTTGAATGGTGTACAGTGATATGCCAATATCCTGGTGCATCAGTGCTATGTGGATGTGGTAGAGAGAAATTTCCCTTTATTTGCTTTGAGGAGGATGGAAGGAAAATAGATTAACAGCTGGTGTTAAACAGTCTGTCTGGTACACAATATGATGAGTACCACATAATTTTTTCCCCTTAAAAGCATTTTTAAATGTTCATGTTTGTTTAGTGTAAGGTTTTAATATTGTTGCAGTGCTTCTTCTTTTCACCTTCAATTAGAAAGGTATTTCAGTAGCTATATATTTTTTGCTGTTCTTGTAAACAGATCCATCTCCACATGAATGTTTTGAGCTTACTAACTCATATTTTAACTGTTTTGATTAGTGTGACTGATACTTACAGTGAGCATGTAGTAAGGAACATTATTCATTTTGCTCAGGGCTTCATTTCTTCTCAAAGGGATAAGAACTTCTTTCTAAGGAAATCAGAAAAATTGTAAAAATTGATTTTTCTGATATATTTATCCCACAGGAATATTTTCAAGTGGTTAATTTTCTTTAGGAGTGTCATTCCATTTTATAGGGTAATACAAAAATTAAATGCAAACGATGAAAATGCCAGTGACAAATTTTGAATTCTTTGAGTAATCAGTAAATCAGACAAAATTTTGCAAAGGTTGAAATACAAAATACTGAAAATGTAACTGCAGTTATTCTGTTGGTAAACCCAAAGTCTTTTTAATTCTTTGCATATTTCATAGTGCTGATCTATTGCTGTTTTAATATAGAGAGTGCACAAGTGATCTAGTTGTGGTAAAGTGCTTTTTATCTTTAAAAATAAGTATCTTATAATTAAAAATATTTGTAATCATGTCTTTAATAAGATAATCTATTAAATACTGTTTTGATTAGTGAAACACTAAGGGCTTCTGTTTTTTCAAACATGGCAGAAATGTAATCAAGGAACTATTAATCCTTATAATTAAGTTTAGCACAGCAGAAATTAGGATTGGAAGGGGAAATTACAATTCCCAGACAAAATACTATTTACCTTTTAATGAAGTGTAAGATAGAAAGTAATTGTAGCAGGAGAAAAAGGTATATAAAGTATAAACCCATATAGTAATAAGACTTTAGACGTCTAATAGAAAATAAGTTCATGTTAGCATTGTCTGTCTGTATCTTCTCTGTTATTCTTACCCCTTACCCTTTTCCTGTCTCTACCTTTAATCCACCTATAGGTAAATCTCCTATTAGAAGGCTCCATGAAGTCCTATAAATTAAATCATCAGGAATTAGTGATGTCCTGGTCTTTGAGTAGGATTTTGTTAACTGTGTAAAGTATTTTGTATTTTTCTCAGATAAACAAGCAATTGGTTTAACATTTTCAATGAATTTATCCTGATAGTCTTAAACACCTGTTTACCATCAAAACAAAATTTTAGCTTGTTTTGAAAAACTTCTTTCATAAGCTATTTAAAATGTAAGAATAAATTCAACTGGTAAGACATACTGAGTGGCAGAACATCTAATCTGTTTTATTTAGATCTCTACATACCTTTATTGAAATGAATTATTTACAATATTATTCAGGGAAAGGGTATGTTAGAAAACTTAGTCATAGAGTTCTTATGCTATGCAGAGAGTAAAAAACGTCATGCCAAAAGTATCACCTGTTCATCCTTCAAGGAGGGAATCCTTTTACAACTCAGTTGTTTTTCTAACCAAACGAAAGTAAATAATTTTTGAGTGTTCTGGGGGCTGAGTACATTTTGTTTAAATGTTACTTGTCAGATTTAGACATCAGACCATTAAAGTGGCTTCTGTGTGATAAAGATCAAAAGCTAGCCCTCCTGAGCATTTTTTTTTCTTAGTATTTTTGTATTAAGAAGGTATTTGGTCAGCATCAAGAAAAATAATGTATTTTGTCATGTGTCATGCAGTCATGCAGCTATATCCACGTAACACACTATGATTGTTGACTGAAGAGGTCTATTTGTATCATCTTCTTTGTGAATGTGCTCATGCTTTCTCATTAGATATTTTCTTTTCATTGAATCATTTTCTAATATCTGACAAATACATTGCAAATCTATTTAACTAAATTCATCGAAGCATAGAGGAGTGTTCCCTAGATAAAACCTAGTGTAGCTTAATTTTTCATTTTGCACACCATTCTCTGATTTAGTGTTTTAAAGTTAAAACTGAATTGGTCATTTTCAGGCTGAACCTAATTGATAAAAACAATCATGTTATTCTATGTGAAAAGTCTAGATGGAAAAAAAAATGCTAAAACATGGCCAAATTTAAACTCAAAATGTAATTAATGCCAAAAAGTAAAATTTCTGAAATATGAAATATTCTTTCTATTTGACGTTCAGTATTTTATATTCTTCATTTGGTTACCGGTCATTTACAATGAAAGGATGCTAAGTAGAAGGAATGAAAAAATGTTATTGTTTAGGTAGAGGAAAAGTTGTCTTGCTCTTTTGTATGGCATCGGTGGTTACAAATCTAAGGAGGCTTGCAGGTCTTGGTTTTTTTTTTCCCTTTCTGTTTTACTGTACTTGCCTGCTGCTTCTTATATACAAAGTATTGGAAAATACTTTGTATAATATAATAATACTTTGTATAAAGAAAGAATGGCATAATGCTTATATTCTTCTGTTGCAAGTATTAAATAGAGCTGTATTAATTACATGTCGCTTTATGCAAACACAGAAGAAAAAATGGAACCAGAGGCTGTGGCTCTGTGTTTTGGAGTTAGTCCTGTGAGTTACAAATTACAGCATCTCCTTTGGAGAGCATGAATCAGTAAAAGGAAAATATTCTTTCCACGTGCTTCTTCCATGATAAATTAGTTCATGGTGAATCCCATCCTATAGCGTAGTTTGTTAAACAGTGCATATAATGTCTTTTTTAAAAAAAAGCACACTTTTTCAGCAGTTGGTTATGCTAAGTAAAAACATAGACATGAAAGATATATTCCTCTTAATGCAGGTGCATTCATTTGCAGATAAATCTTAAGCTGGTCTGCAGAATTCAGTCTGTGGTGCTGTTACATATGTCTCTGCATTCCTCTTGTAACAGTCTTAGCTGTGGCACTAGCTTACTTCCCTTAGGCAAGCTGATCTTGGAAGCTTGTAGCAAGCCCTCAAAGTAAAAAAAAACATCCCTCATCCCCTCTCGGAATCTGAACCCTTTCATTTGTTTTCAAGTGATATGTTGTTAATGATTGTTTATTTCCTCTAATTTATTTTGACTTTCTCACTAAAATATGATTTTTTTTTTTCCTAGCTGCTTTAAGATGCTTGTCAGTGGGTATGTATCTCTGAATAACCAAGTACAGGAACAATAGTTGTTTCCTATCTGAATGACGACTTTGGGTGTCCAGGTGACCCATCATGTGAAATTAGTCAGTTAGTCAAGTTTGTCTTGTATACAATTGTAAATTTTATAGGATTTTTGGAGATAGATATTACTAGGACTTAATAGATATGCCACGTTTGCTCATACCAAATTGTTTTCAAGTGTTTAATCAAGTGCCAATTTTCCAAGAGATTTTAACATCAGCATTAGCCATGAGTCTGGGGAAAAAAAAAGATCTTAGCAGAGTTCTATTTGTATTGATAGTAATCCACATTGATAGATGCAGACAGCCAAAGCCTCTTAGGCTGAACACAGTAATACTGATGGTGTAGCAAAACCTCCGTATGCATCAAATGCATAACCAAGACAGATGATGTTCTGGGTGAACACCATTCGTGAGATGTGTTAATGAACAGAATACCTTGTCATTCAGAAGAATAATGGTTATTCTGACATTCCTGTCTCCAAAAGAAGAAAAATTCACCTGTCTGAGAAGACAGCATTAAATATTGGGCCAAAACTCAACTGAGGCCCTTTCCTTTCCTGTGTCCAAAGGAACTACCGAGTTTCCTAAGGTGCTGTGAAGTTTCACTTTCATTTGAAAAGGTAAATTGGTTCATTCTCAAATGAAAGTGCATTTCAATTGAGCCCAGCTGTTTGGCAGCAGTAATGAGGGAGGGAAAATGTGAGGGGAATTTGGTGTCTTAAGTTCAGTCACCAGGACTTCTATACTAGTTAAACTTCCAAGAGATGTTTTCTCCCATTCCCTCCAGTTCTACTTCACAGCTTTTAAAGTGCATTTCTGAAGGGGTTTTTTATTTCTGAAAAAGTATTCCAGAGGCAAAGGAGTCCCTGTACAGTCCCAATTCCTTTACTGCAAAGCAAAGGTATTCTAAAGTAGATGTTGGCATTTTGGTGGAAGGAAAGGAAAAAAGGAAAGGAAAAAAGGAAAGGAAAAAAGGAAAGGAAAAAAGGAAAGGAAAAAAGGAAAGGAAAAAAGGAAAGGAAAAAAGGAAAGGAAAAAGGAAGAGAAGGACAGGAAGGAAGGAAAGGGAAGGAAAGGAAGAGAAGGACAGGAAGGAAGAGGAAAGGAAGGAAAGGAAGAGGAAAGGAAGGAAAGGAAGAGGAAAGGAAGGAAAGGAAGAGGAAAGGAAGGAAAGGAAGAGGAAAGGAAGGAAAGGAAAAAGAAAAGGGAAGGGAAGGGAAGGATTGGATTTCCTTTGACTTGCTATGCAACTAAAATATTTAGTGTGGTTTAAAGGTGTGGAAGCCTGACAGTCTTTTCTCACAGAAATTTTCTGCATTTCCTGTTTTGGTGCTTTCACTTAGTTCATTAGTTTAATGGATTACATTTTTTGAGGGAAGCAGTTGCTGATGATCATCTTTCTGATCTTGATATAATGCTATGACAACTGTTAAAAAGAAATACAACCGCTGGTTCCCAATTCTTCCTGAAGTCTCAAATACAGTATTTTAGAGAGCAGTACAAATGCGTTAATGAATAAACAAAACGGAGAAACATAGTGAAAAAACATATTTAAGGTATTGTTTAATTATGTTCTGCACCTAAAGCTGTTTTAAGGCTTCTTTTGTGAAATGACAGCATAAATCTTTGATAGCTATAAATAAATTATTGTCTGAACTAGCATGCTGCCATTGAAAAATCATTAGCAATCATTGCTTTCAAACATACCAATATTATTTTGTACTGTGAGGTAGACAGCTTTGAGTTGACCAGAGGATAATTCCTAGAGCTGAGATTTTTGCAGTTGTGGAAGAGGCTATAGCATCTCATGAAAATGCAGTTACAACCTCAATGAAATGTTGTGGAAGTAATATCTGTTTATTTAGTTATTTTTATTCAGAATTCTGTATGTGATTTTCTGTGGTCAGAAAAGTTGGTGTTTGTTCTGACAAGAGTTGGATAAAAGCCAGCACAAGGAAGCAGCATGTCCCCTGTCTGTGCAGTCAGGTCCTGCCCTAACAAGGAGAATGGCTTGTGTCTTGTAATGTTCTCCTGCCACTTGTGGCAGGTGAGGGGGAATAATGCTAGACAAGCACATAAGGTGGAGAGGAGAAGCAGTTTATCTATGTGAATCAAAACAACAGACAGTATTTACAGCCTGCTGCCCCCAGTCCTGCCCTCTCTTGCTATTGAGTGGTTGTTCAAATCCACCCAATGATAATGTAGTCTGTTGTGGATGCGCGTTCTTTGCATGTATGATGGTGGGCTGACATGAGACGAGGTGACTTATTTCCTTTGCCAAAATGTGCATAGAATTCAGCTGGGTAGGTCGTGGGCAGAATTAAATTTTTGATGTTTAGCATGTGGTAAGGTATTATGTTCCAAAACCCGTCAGAGCTGGGAAGCAGATTTAGAAGGAGGAAATTTGGCAAGGCGTGTTGAGGCCATTTGTGTCCGGTGAAGCAGGGGAGCAGCTTCCTGTACGTTATTTCCACTCACATTTCACCCTTCCCCTTAAAGCTTTATGAAAGATGGTAGCAGATTCCCAACAGTGGCAGCAATGAATTGGATGTACTGATGGTAGGAAAAGTCAAAGAACACAGTACGGTTTTACTGCTAGGTAGTGTTTCCAGATGACAGTGAAGTTGCAGCCTAATTAAATCACAGCCCTTGTGTGTCTCTATGGCTGAGACAATAGAGACTAGCTTTTGGTTTCATTCAAATGCTAGTGTAATCTGACAGGTGCATAATGTGCATGCCTAAATCAATGAACAGTAAAGGGAAGTAGCAAGCTGCTGTGAATAGGAGATGCATCCATGAGATGCATGTATTTTAGACCTCATGAGTGTTTGTGGGACATAATGAGCTATGAATGTGCATTGAAAACACTACTACTGCTGAGGTTAAAATTGAAGTGATACTTTTTTGCTAAAGATACAGCGAAAAAGTGAGGAAAAGATACTATTGTTGGTAGTTGTAAAAATTTTATTTGGGGGTGATCTAATCTTAAATTGATTTGTTAATTATAAAACTCCGTGACTCATGAAATTAATGTTCAGAAACTTACAGTATGAATTTAAATGTACTGCTAGCTGTGGGGATGCCTTCAATTGGTGCATCATTTACTTTTTGTTACATTTTAAGAGAATAATTTTTTATATTTTGTGCCTCCTTGTACGGACTGTGGAAATGGGTAGTATATTCCTAGTGGTGCCGTTTGCATTATAATACTTAGGAATATAAGTATTTCAAAACTTAATAGCTCTTGCTTGTCAAAATACTACATTTGTTAATGGTTGCATTTCATTAAATTTTCCTGTGATTATATCCAAGTCTGGAATGGGTGCTTGTGAAAATTAGGGCAATAGTGTACCTTATACAGATTACTGCTAAATGCACCATGTAATATCATGAATTAATTTTAGCTGTAATAATGCTGTAAGGTTTTGTTGACATTATGTAGTATGTGCTATAGTGGTAAAACTATATAGTATAGTTCCACATCATGTTTGTAAAAAAAATCATTTAACAGACTGAGTAAATTTGTGGTATAATCTCACAGCTTTTTAAAACTAATACAGCATATGAGTAATATGTAAACCTACTGGACTAATGCCAAAGCAGCATACAGTAAGAAATATTCCCTGCTTTATTTAGTTGCTTTCATAGTGGCATTTTAGCAGTTAGGAATGTAAATAAATACTTTTTCATAGTGTTTTCTTTTCCTCAACAGGACACTACAAGTATAGAAAAAATGTCAAACTGTTGTGAAGACATGTAAGTGTTATAAAATTTCTACATTTATTTACTGAAAAGTTTAAGGAGTAACTGTTTTTTGTAACTGTGAGAAAAGGAAGTGAAGGCACTGTTATGATTATTTTGTATGGTCCTGTGCCTTGTACTCCCTATCTTTAGCAGCAGCTCACTGATCGTTTAATGCTGATTTAACACAAAGTAGCCTCATGTTATTCCCATACCTTCCAAAGCCAGTGAAACTGTATTTTCTTTGAAAAGTGTAGATCAAAAGACATTTTCTACTGTGTCTTGACATACATTTTGTTGATTGTGAGGTTCTCCTCTACTTCAAAAGTTGCCTTCAGTTGATTGATGACACAGATAGTTTCTGTTCTCCAAAGTTAAGTCCCAGCTGCATGCTGTAGTGAAAGAAAAGCTATTTGTGATGCTGGAACACAATTCATCAGAGTCCAGTAATGGATCCCCAGCCAACCTGCATTATTCTGGCTGACTGAAGTGCACCGTGGGCGTGCTGTCTTTCACTAATAATGCTGTCTTCTGTAGATCGAGGCCCCGAAAGCCATGGCAGCAGACCTTCTCAGAAGTTTTTGGCACTCATTGGAAGATCCTGTGGTTTATTCCTTTCAGGCGGAGGCAACCACTGCGAGTTCCCTACCACTTTGCCAATCATGTCTGAACAGATGGATGGTGGGCACAGATGGGTTCTCCATGCTGGAAGTGCGTTACACGTTTTATGATAATAGGACTATGACAGTCTTCAAGTCAGTTAAAATCCACCCACCAATCGCAGGCATCACAATGTGCCTCAGGCTTTATTTTAATAGTGGTCTTGATTCTGTTTTGAGATTAATGCAAGTTGTATGTTTAACTTGAGGCGTATTTACTTTATTAGTTTTCTAAAGGGATTTATTTTGCCTTTGAGATTAATACCAAACCCAAATGAATAGAGTGCAATCTTACTCTTACTTGTTTGATACTGGCTCTTTTGATACATATTTTGGTTTTTTTGGTAGGAAACACTGAAGTCTGCGTTGATTCTTGGCTTTCCAACTAAGTGTCTTATGCTGCCTGGAATTTTTTTAAGTATTTTTATCAGTAGACCTGTCTAGATCATGTTTGTGTCTTATTTCTGCTATGTGTGTTTAAAGTTTCTTTATACTGCCATTTATTTATGATATCCAGTAGTAGTTCTGAAGCACTGCACTATTTAAAACTGAGGCAGAATTCTTCCTGAACCTTTCTCAGAAAGGTTTTCGTAAATACATGTAAATGTATGTTTTTATATAGAGACATCTCAAATCTTACAGTTATCTTAGTAAAAAATGTTTGTCTTTATGTCAACAAAAGCTGTAAACTGTTCCAGGGTAAAATATGCAGATAGAAATCACGATTTACCTATATCCCAAGGATTTCTTTCCTGTAAATCAACAAAAAAGTTGTATGGTGTGAATATTAGAATGATTACCTTTTAAAAATACAAATTTAATCAGTTAGCATAATAGATCATAAAGAGAGTATATTGTCAGTAAATTATAAATTTTGTATTTACTTTTGCTTAGTTATTATTAGCTGGAATCGGTCTAAATGCTTGTATATGGGAAATACATGTGACAATATTTTAAAATATTTGTACGCACATACAGATATTTGCTACTAACATCTATAGTAAAATATATTACCTGATTTAATAGGGTACTATGTTGATGTACAATAGCTTATTGTGGGCCCTTTTAAGTATGGAAGTAATTAACCAAAGAAAGCATCCTGAAGATTACATCAGTAAAATGTTGATTCCCAAAGTACTAGCTCAGCTTTGCTGTATCTGGAAAAATTATGTGATTTATTATAGACTTCTGTATCTGTACAAATATTAGCATGAGATGTTTGTGATTTTTGAAAGTTTTGTACATTTTTGAGACATTCAGAGCTTTAGTGTTTTCATTTGTGCCACTGACTGTGTCTGTTGTCTAATCTAACAGGACTGGGATCCACCTTAAATGACAGCCATGCAACAGATAAGAAAAGGCACAAAATCAGGATGTAATATACGTAGGTTATGTTTGAAAAGAGCAGTAGTTTGTTAACAGTTCATTCAAAGAGAAGTGCTAGATTTTTCATGAGTGGTATTCACAGAGAATTTCTAGATCAGCTGTTTTTAAATTCTTAACAGTCACTGCCAATGTGTCCTTGTGGGTGTCCTTGTGTTGAATTCACAGATTTTGATCCATTGGAAGTTCCAAAAGCTGCCTCTTAAAAATAATTTGAATTTTAAACATTTTATGAAACTTCTGATATTTGGACCAATTTCACTTTCCTTCTCCTTCTAGAAATAGTCGCAATATTTCCTTCATTTAAGTTTCAAGCTTAATGCTCAACCAATTTTTCACACCATTTTTAGACGTGAGTTTATACTTTCTTTAGGATGGTGTTGGCAGCAATATTTCAACAAAAGGAAGCTTGAGGAAAACGGATGGAAAAGCCTGAGCAGTGCTTGAAATTAAAAAGAGTGAGCATATGCTTTATCAAGTAATGCCCACATTCTCTCTTTTTTTCCAAGGACCTCCATTATTGCAGTCTCTGAACCACATTGGAGAACAGCAGCAGTTTTGTTTTACGTGCCAGCATTTAAATCTGTTTCATGAGCAAAATATGGTATTTTTTTCAAGTTTTTCATGCTATTCAATTATCAGATCATACAGTTTCAAAGCCTGTTAAAAAAAGGGGATAAATTTATTGGTTTTGATCGAATGTACTGTTTTTAATTGAATTTATGTAGCGTTGCCTTCAGTGTGGGTGCACATGATGATTATTTCCGTTTTCTACTGTCATCGTTTCCTGTAATTTGACCGTGCATGGAGAATTAAATCAGAAATACACGACCTGCCCGCCGGCAGGAACCTCGCTGGTGAAAAAGCGTGTTTGTGTTCTGTGCGCGACACGCGGCGGAGTAACCGGGACCGCGAAACCCCGGCGGCTCCGCGGGGGTCCCTCGGCCGCGCGCGCCCTCTGCCGGCCGAGCCGCCGCAGGGCACCGCGGGGCGCTCAGAGCCGTTCGACCTCCCTTGCAAACAGTTAAAAAGGTGTAAATTCGAAGGCGCTGCCTGAAAGTGGCTGAAAGAAGACGCTTAAAGCTGATGTGCTTCAGTAAATCATAGAATACTACTGTGTTTCAGTAAATCATAGAATCATAGAATAGTTTGTGTTGGAAGGGAGATAATGATAATCCAGTTCCAGACCCCTGCGATGGGCAGGGACACCTCCCACCAGCTCAGGCTGCCCAAGGCCCCATCCAACCTGGCCTTGAACACCTCCAAGGAGGGGGCATCTGCAACTTCCTTGGGCAACCTGTACCAGTGCCTCACCACTCTCATGGTGAAGAAATTCTTCCTAATGTCCAGTGTAAACATGCCCCTCTCCAGTTTATACCCATTGCCCCTCGTCCTATCACTCCAAGCCTTTTGTGCACAGTCCCTCTCCAGCTTTCTTGTAGCCCCTTCAGGTACTGGAAGGTCACTGTAAGGTCTCCTTGGAGCCTTCTCTTCTCCAGGCTGAACAACCCCAACTATCTCAGCCTGTCCTTGTATGGAAGGTGCTCCAGCCCTTGGATCATCTTTGTAGCCCTCTCTGGACCTGTCACAACAGTTCTGCATCCTTCTTTATGTTGAGGATTCCAGAACTGGACACAATACTCCAGATGAGGTTTCATAAGAGAGGAAGAGGGGCGCAGAATCACCTCCCTGGACTTGCTGGCCACAATTCTTTTGATGCAGCCCAGGAAACAGTTGGCCTTCTGGGCTGCGAATGCACATTGCCAGCTCATGTTGAGCTTCTCATCAATCAGCACCCCAAGTCCTTCTTTGCGGGGCTGCTCTCAGTTGCATCATCCTGGATCGTGTATTGAAACCGCAAATTGCCCTGACCCAGGTGTAGGATCTTGTACTTGGCCTTGTTGAACCTCATGAAGTTCAAACATGAAAAAAATTATGTACATGAAAACCATGCCTCATTCTCGAAGCTCCAGCTGGTCCTCCAGCTCTCCTTAGGGTTTTTTTTTTAGTGGAAACTGCATCCTCAAGACTATTGAGTGTTTGTTATTGTTATTAATATAAAGAAATG
Source organism: Cuculus canorus (assembly GCF_017976375.1). Lineage (NCBI taxonomy): Eukaryota > Metazoa > Chordata > Aves > Cuculiformes > Cuculidae > Cuculus > Cuculus canorus. The sequence goes on along the minus strand of NC_071441.1, from coordinate 22,813,614 downwards.
ACATTATTAATGAATTTCATCCTAATATAACATCGGAACTACACATACTTTTTTGAGTACCGTGGATATTAGCTATGAAATTAACAGGTTTTGATTTCCCGAGAGATGCAAGGAGGAGTCAGAGCACTAATGAAAAGCAACCTGAAAACATTTGAAAATAACTGGTCTATTTGCAGTATGGGGCAACTCCTTGTAAGGCTGAACGATGCTACCTTGCTGCCTTCTCCAAATAGCAGAGATTTTAGGTTTCGTTTGAAAAATATTGATGTCTAAAATGAAAGATTCTGCATTAAATAATGCCTACGAACCTATCTGCTGACCTGTTAGTTTGAAGAATGGGTTCCATTGCTGGTAGAAGAGTTGAGATACTGAATCATTTTCACTCTTGAGGAGGATTCATGCGTGAGGCATTGTCTAAGAACCAAATGCTAGGATAGCTTTTGAACTAGGCAGCTTCCTCTTTGTTTTGAATCCACAGTGGACTAACTTGAAAGGAAGATTCATAAAAGCACAGAGAAAATTGAGATGGAGCCAAAAGAATTGCTTTGATTAATTACCAAATTTTACCAAATCAAGTGAGATGACAAGTGGGAGTTACACAGTTAAATGTGCGTACCATCGTCTGATGTCTTTCAGTGCTCATCTTACAGTTGTCCAATTTTATTCAGCAAACTACACTCTTCAGAAATGCATGCTTTGTTTTGTGTGTTGATATAAGGAATGTAGGTGGCAAAAATGGCACTGTGAAAGAGAATCTTTTTCAAGTCAACTTTGCATTCAGGTGAAACGTGATAATATGAGTTTTCTGGTAACATGAAATAGTTAATTAACATAAACCACTTTTTTTTTTTTAATGGATTATTTACTATATGTGGGCAGCCTTCTTGCCAGCAGTATCACTTACAGCAGAATGCTTCTGTCAGATTTTCAAGGATGCTGTCACTTAGGTGTATTACTTAACTTGCCTATCTCTACCCAAGATCTGTCTATTATGAAGACTAATGCTGTTGACATCCCAACTAGAAGTATCATTGCATTCTTTAAAAGTTCTTTCCTTGTAGGGTAGAGTCTTGATCTTTCTGGACAAAAAATGTTGCTTAGTCTACATATATTCTCATCAATAATACTGTTTTAGCACTTCTAAACTATTCCTAAAATAAAAGCTAAGTGTACTCTTCGAAGAAGAGTTGTGTAAAACAATGTGGATCTTAATTAGCACCACTAGTACCTCTCATTCAATCGTATACTTCTACAGTTGTGTTATATGTACAAGCATAAACTGATTTGGTTTTTAGCATTTTATATAAAATAAATTCACAGTAACCAACTGAAAGTTAACTGTCAGAAGACAGAGGTGCTGCTCTGGTTTCTGTACTTTAAGAAATTTGTAGCTTTTTTATAGCCACAAAATCTTATATCTGATGTAAAAGTCAATGGAGAAGCTTTTTAATCTAATGAAGTGATCCCACTGAGCGTTGTGGCTGTCCAGCAACAATGATAAAAATAATCTCAGACAAGTTTGTATATTGCACAAGACCAACCTATATGCTTCTTAGGGCCTGTCCCTTCCCAGTGAGACCATTTCCTTCTGAAAGAATTGTTCTTTTCTGCCTTCAATATAAGTTAGTCATACTTGATCGACACTTTGCACTTCTGTTGTCTCTTAATTAGGTTGAATGAGTAGAGGGAACGGGGTGTGCTTTTACGTCCTGGTAGGCTTTAACTTACTGTCTTCCAGCTGCATCAGGTTAGTGGTCAGATTAATTTTGTCATCCTTTGAGATTACGCCTTGATGACCCTTAGATTTTGTGGTGTGCTAACTAGTGTGAATCCTTGAAGGACCTTTGAAATGAGAGGTCCCAGCTCTCTAGGAGCTTACTTTGAGCTTTGTTTTAAGCAGATGACTAGCTTAAATTTGGCTAACTTAGTTTCCCTGTAGAGTAGTTTCTTCTTGGCGTTAATGACATGATGAATTTTTGTGTTTGGAAGAGAGGGATTTGGATTTAAAAATAACCTCAGCTGGTGACTCAGAGACTGAAGTAAAAGGTGCTTGAGTATCCTTTAAAATCAGGATAATGACTTCTCATTCAGCTGTGGATCTTTTGTCCAAACTATTTGCTGTTTGACATATTTCAGCAATATATCGACATAGTAGGAATGGTCAACACAGAACACAAATGAGAAAGTTTTTAAGAACTTCAGCTGACCTAGGAAGAAATCCAGCTTGTGAACAATTTCCATTTTGATTTACATAATGGATCAGGCCTTTCTCAGCTGTACTTGAGTCTCATTTACCCAGACAGAATACTTCTGTTGTCATGAATTCTCTACAACATCAGTTACTACTTTGAAAGAGTTCTATACATTCCTCTGCTCTCTTTCAAATTTGATGGCTGTTTTCCTGTCTTCTCACTGAGCACACAGCAGCATAGAGTAGCCCTACCTGCATGTGTGTCCAAATTGTGTTGACCAGAATACACACTGTGGAAGAGTAGCCTGGGAAGGTGTGGAGATAGGTAGCATTGGTTTGATTAAAAAGAAAATATATAGATTTTTTATAAGCAAATAAAATGGCTAGTTATGTTTGGGTTTGGGTTGAGAGCAAGCAGTTGCTTAGGGGTTTTGATATGTTATGGATTCTGTTCACTGAAATATACAGAAATAATTTGACAAATCTTTATGGGTTTTGAACACATGCTGCTTTTTTTTTTTTTTTTTTTTTCTGCGATAAAGCGCAGCTGTAACCTGTGCTATACAGGGTTTTAAAAATCTATGTTTAAGTGAATGTACTTATTTGAAAATACACAGGCATTACAAAGGAATATTTGAGTGCTGTTTGCAGTTATTTAAAACAGGTAAAATGTGGCAAATTCCTGCTTGGTGTGATGTTTGTGTCAAAACATAATTACCGTTCTTACTACCATACAATGTGTCAAACACCTCATTTTCATGTTCACTTTTCTGTATGTGTTTTTTGAAGTTAATAGTTTGAATAGTTAAAAGTACAGAAAATGTACTGGGAGTTGTCTCCTGCATTAGCAAATATACATTTAATCATCTCTCTTACAGCAGTAAGTTGATTCTAATTCTAAATTAGTCAAAGCATCAGGACTTCAAAATTGGAGGACAATGAGTGATGATAGGTATTGACTTCCGGAAGAATCGTACTTCTGAATACAGTGTCTGTACTTAGGCAACATACAGCGTGACTGAATGCTTCAGAAAATGTTGTTCTTCAGAAGATTTTTGTACTATTTTCTCAGTGGTTGAGCATTTGAAGTTCAAGATTCATTGGGGTACTTGTGTCTGTGTTAGGCCTAGGACTTTGGTTCTGCTGAAACTGCTCAGTGGCATTTTGTATCTTGCCGGACTGTGGCGGAGTGATTTAAATCAGTTATTGCGTCAGGGGCCAAGTATCACCTGTGTAACTGTAAGTATAATACAGGTTTACAGTAGAACATATACTTTTTGGTTAGAAAATATGAAACTTGAGGTGTAATTTTTGTGCCTTTCCGGGTGAGTAAGTTTTTCTGTGAATATTCCCAAGACTGCTATACTGTCGATCACAGGGTACTTTATAGACAGAAAAACATCACTCCATCTCCTTAACAGCTTCAGTCTAAGTGCCAGGTAGCAAAATAATACTGATTTTTGGAAACAAGCATTCTGAATGGGCGTGTGGTTGAGTGTTACTAATTTGTTCTTTCTTTGATCTTCTTTATTTTTGAACAATGCTGAATAATGTTTATTCTGGACTTGCTGAAAATTGTGAGGTCTAATATTGGTTATGCATGAATGGGTAAGGGATGAGCTGAATGGCAGAAGAATATCAAAACAGAGAAGCTTATTCATGTATATTTATAATCAAATACAAATGTGCAAGAGTATGTCCAGCTGAGAAACAGCATATTGTCTTTTATTTCTCTTTATTTTATTAATATAATATTTCTGGTTTTTTCTTTTCAGATTGATTTAAGTTATAGATTATTTTTCATTCCTACTGAGATCTCTTACGTACTTTATTTTTTAGAAACCTTGTTTTTAAATTTAAAAAAATCCAGAGCTTCTTTTTCCATTATGGATTTCATTTGCGTTGGTTTAAAGTTGTGTAAACACTTTGCTAATATTTTCCAAATCTGTTTTTAGATTTTTCCTAATTATTTTATAAATTACTCTCATTATTTAGTATTTTTTATTGTGACAAGATTAATCTATAAGCCCAAATGATTGTTTTGTAAAATTGAACTGTGAAAAATCACTGAATGGTTACTGAAGTACTTATTGTCTGAGGTTTGTTGTTTGTTTTTAAGAGAAAACAGCATTAGTAGAAGTGTTGAAAACTTTCTCTGTTGCAAGTATCTATTGGTATAACACCAGTAGTTACAGTATTGGTTAAATTGGTTAAATTCCTTACCTAAATAATTAAATTATGTGTAGGCAGCTATATCCTCCTTCCTCCTGCCCTTTTTGTTTGTTTGTTTGTTTTCGCTTTTCTGCTCTTGTTATGTAAGGCAAAAACAATCAAATCTCTACACAGTGCTTGTTGGGGGTGTCCAAGCGCGAGAGACCCAGACAACTTCTGGTACCTTTATGCCAAGACAGAGGTTCACAGTCCTCCATAACCCCTATCAGAGTGGGAGCATTTCTTCAATGTATTAAATAATTCATTATCATTCCTGGGACACTTTTTGAGACAGTCAAATGGATCTGAATTGGCAACTCTTCTGTTTTGTGTCCATATGAATTTATGTCAGATTTTGATGCAGAGTGGCTTCACACATTTTGGTCTCTATCAAATGAAGTACTGGGTTTAGATGTGTAAAAAGAAGTGTAGATATAGTGGCCACAGGAAAATGTAGCAGAGAGGAACATAATAGAATCTGCTGGATATGGTGTGAGCAGTAGTCTCAGCTGTAGAAAAAGTAAAGGGAAGGTTTTAGACACCTGGGAAGATAGAAGAATAGTGAGCCAGAGGTTATGCCTGCAAGGAAATGATTAAAATAGCTGGGTTGTGACACTTCATGAATAAGGGAAGACGAACTACATGATGACTTCATGAATAAGGGAAGACGAACTACATGATGACGGTTTGTGGCTAAGGACTTGCGTCTTCTGTTTCAACCCCAGGACCGGATTCTGGTAATAACAGTAATAAAAATCACTTCCATACTGATCCTTCCACAACAGCATAAAAACAACCTGTAAAATTCTGTGTTGTATGTGTATTCCAGAAAAAAAGCTATTCTTGCCTGCTGCAAATAATTCCAGTTTCTCTGGTCTGCAATTTCAATGGGCCTCTTTTCCACATACAATAATTTCAAATATGGTTGATCTCTGCTTTGAGATTTATTTAGTTTAATATTTACAAATTCAGTACAACTGACTTGTGTGACTATGTGTCTTCTTTTTGATGTGTGGAAACAGAGATCTATTCCCACTTGCCCATAAAAATAATTTTCATGTGTACACTGCAGTATTTTTAATGCCTAAAGCTCCTGAAAGTGTTTCTTGATGTGTTTTGTTCTTTCATAAACTGAATGAAACTAAGTGTTTAACAGTACTTTGAGTCTATAAGTTAATTTTAAGAGGCTTGTCAGGTAGTGCCAATAAACAAATGCATGCAAACAGTGCTATAGGCTGACCAATTAACTATATGAGCTGCAATTATTTTGGCATGCAAGGGCAGTTGAAGGGAAAATTGGACCCTGTGGACAACCAGCTGAGTAAACAGGCCTGGGGAAGGATGGAGGATGTGTTAGTCTGAATAAAATACAGCTAAGCTAATTTGAAAAAAAAAAAAAAAAGAAAAATGCCAGAATCTGTATCAATCACAGCACATTCTTTGTGTGTCATCTAGTTTCACAATATTTTTCTCATTAGACTTTCCCTCTCAAAAACATTCCCTTTGCTGAAGGATTAGTTTAAGATCAGACACATGCAGCAGTAGGCTTTGTATGCAGTAAGCCAAAAACCTGTATTTAGTTGCACAGAGCTGAACAAGTGTGAACTGGACAGGTGCTACTGAGGAATAACAACTCTTTCAAACCTAAGAAGTAATTTATCTCCAAATATAACATGATCTTGCTGTTTAGGATATGCTTCACAACCTCACTCTTTTAATGCTGTGAAGCTAGGACTTCTCTGTAGCTGTGGCCAAAATCCCTGTTTCCACAGTGTATTGGCCGGCATTTGGGTGATAGGCTTCTCTTTTTCTCCGAGTGGTGTAAACACAGACAATGCAGTAATTTGCAGACAACGCACAACCTTACAAAGGTGAAAATTGATAACTGTCTGGGTTAGGCTGTGAGTTTGGAACTCAGAAGATCAGCCTTCAGTTCTCTGCATGATGGTTTTCGTGGTTGGAGTTGCAATGCCAAAGGCGAAAGATGCCATCCTGTGATCGTGCACTGATGTATGTACTGCTGCATCCTGTGACGCAGAAGTCAAGGGCATAATCTCGTATTAGATTTCCCACGACAACCAGAGCACTGTGTCCCCACTGCCCAAGGCTACTTCTGCCGGAGGAGCTACATGTTTGCTTCACTCCTGTAGGACCTCAGGGATCCCACAGGGGCATTCATATCTTTGCTGGGCAACTTGTTCCAGTGCCTCACCACCCTCACAGTAAAAAATTTCTTCCTAATATCTAATCTAAATCTGCCCTCTTTCAGCTTAAAACCATTACTCCTCATCCTATCACTGCAATCCCTGATAAAGAGCCCCTGTACACCTTTCCTTTAGGCCTCCTTTAAATACTCAAAGGCTGCTCTAAGGTCTCCCCAGAGCCTTCTTTTCTGCAGGCTGAACAACCCCAACTCTCTCAGCCTGTCCTCATAGGTGAGGTGCTCCAGCCCTCTGGTCATCTTCCTGGCCCTCCTCTGGGCTCACTCTAACAGATCCATGACCTTCCCCTGCTGAGGACTCCAGAACTGAATGCAGTACCCCAAGTGAGGTCTCACCAGAGCCAAGTAAAGAGGCAGAATCACCTCCCTACACCTGCTAGTCAATCCTCTTTTGATGCAACTCAAGATATGGTTGGTTTTCTGTGTCTGCAAGTGCACATTGCCTGCTCATGTTGAGCTTTTTATCCACCAGCACCTCCTTCTCTTCAAGGTTACTCTCAATCCATTCTCCGTCCAGCCTGTATTTTTGCTTGGGATTACCCAAGCTTCACATTCCCCACCAGCTCTTCCTTGTTGGTCAGAGGAAGGTTCAGCATAGCACCTCTTCTACTTGGCTGTTCCATCACTTTGAGTAGTTATCATCAGCATACTCCTGGATCCTCCTGGATTGGAGTCCTAGAATGATGCAGCCCAAACGCAACTGGGGTGCAAGGGCAGGATTCACCAACTACATCAGCAGCCGTTGTTACATTATGGCTGTAACAAGTGATTGTGCATATCCTCAAGCAGAGAACTGCAGTTAGAGCAGTTCCTGGGGTATTCAATGATCCTGCCAGCCCTGTGTAATTCCAGCACATCTTGAGTGCTTGTGACTGCTCTTCTCAACTCCCTGACTTCCGCAGTGTCTTCACTGGAGGTTGAAACTCCTGTATTCACTGCTTTAACACCCTTTTCTAGGGGCCAGGTAGCAGGGTGTTTTTGCATCCAGTTTCCACTTCTTCTGACTCTATAGCTGATCCAGTGTAAGACTGTAAGTGCTTTTGACCTCAGAGTTATGCTAAGGCAAACATTGTTAAAGATGATAAAAGGTTTAATGACATCATTGCCTTATTTCTACAAAATATTCTGACAAATAAGTTTTTTTGGGTGGTGCTGAAAATCACAAGTGTTGAAGATAAGCTTGTTGTGTAAGGTTGCAAACTTGGTATTGGCTGTTGTTTCCAACATTGTGACATACATGGAGGAAATTCAAAGTCTGCAATGGCATCATTACAGTTGGCAGAAAAATACATAGGTGTGTATTGTAGAACTTCCAGCTTTAAAGTGAATAAAGCAACATGATGAAAAAAAGAAAAAAAAGATTTTTATTGTCTCATTTCATTATGTCTGATGAGGTTTTGTCATATAATAATGTTTCTGCAGTGAGTCTGGAGAGGCAGAAGCAGAGAATTAAAAGAGTTGATCTGTTTAATTTGCTTTCTCTTTCTAACATTATTTCCATTTAAGACCAGTCACCAAATGTCTGCTAATAATAAAATAATTTTTCTTTCTATCTTTATACTTTCAAAAAGAAGTTGTAAAGATCAGAAAATAAATTTTCTCCTTTCCCCCACTTCATTAATAAAGTAATAATTTGCCTTATGAAGAGGAAGTTGTTTTAAGCATATTTTTACAAGACAATACACTTCTCAGAATATTTACATTGCAGCTGTCTGGCAGCTGTGTCTAATTTAAATGAACAAGGAGAACCAATCAAAAAAAAGTACACCTCTGACACTTAGGGACTTCAAATGAAAGTGCGAATATTGTACTTTTTACCTTCAGTTAAATTTTAAATGCAAGTAATATTGTGAAGTCTACTGCATATACATTAGCTTTCTAAATACTTGGCATAACTAAAATCAGACTATTTTGCTACGAAATTCAGGGTTGCCTAATGACCAGGGATTCTAACATTCAATTTGGCTGGGCTTGCTAAAGACCAAGATTTCTTCAGGCTCTGAGGTGGTACTCAATAATGTGATGGGTGTGTAAGTAACTTAGAGAATAATTTTCACAGTATCTGTGAAAGTAAGTAGCCAGAAGGACAATTTTAGAAGTCTCTTAACTTAAGGACGTGTAAGAACTTCAATGTACCTTAATTACATTTGGTAAAGTAGAAGAGAAGCCACATGTGAGAGATTTCATCAATTAAGCTTGGCCCAGGTGTATTTGTCTTGTGGGTTTTTGCGCTTTTTTTTGTTTTATTTTTTTTTAAAAAAAAAAGCACGCTACATTTGGGGCCATAAAATTTATGCCATTTTACAGAAGTATAAAATAGCAAAGTTATGTTCTGGGAAGATTAAATCCCATTTCTTAAAGTGCTGCTAATAAACAAAAATAACACTGTTCCAAAGAAAAACATCTCCTACATTTTTTGAATGGCTTTCTCTTCTGAGATATGCTTCTTAAGGTGTGAGTACAGAAAGGGAAATGTTGGTGATGACAGGTACATATTCATTTTTTTAAAATAGTAGAAAGTTTATTTTAATGTGCAGATAAACTTTTCTGTCATTTCATCTGTCATAAAGACAGCATTTCTATCAGTCTTCATTATTCATGTCTTTTCTTTTTAGAATTGACAAATGCACACAGATAATTTTAATTAATATTTTTATATTTTGCTGTATTTAAAACAAAACTTTTGAAAACTATAAAAGGTTATTTTCAAATACTGTAATTGCAGAAAAAAAAGTAAGTTTTCCCAATTTCTTCACTTCATATAATGTCATTCTTGTCCTCAGATAGTAAAAGCAGACATTATTGGAGTGATTTAAAAAGCAAGGTTCTGTAAAACAGTTTTTATATCTGCCCTGATTGTTAAGTAAAAAAAAAGAGGAGAGGACTCTTACAGGAGATAAATTTTGTTTTGAAGAGGAAGGCAGAGCTTTTATCTAAAGCAAGCACATCGTGCTACTGCAAAGGGAGGAACGGTGGAAGCCTTGTACCACCAGCCTTACCGGCAACTCTCATGCTAACCACAGGTAATTAGTATAAGATAGGGTAGGATAGGATGGGATGGGATGGGATAGGACAGAATTGAATTAGAGTAGGACAGGACAGGAGAGGACAGGACTATTCTTAATAGACAGGGGAAGTATGTGTAAGAGAAAATAAAGAACTGTTTGTCGGGGCAGTGAATGGGAAGTTTGATGGTAGGTTTGGCAAGGTATGGCTGGCACGTGCGCCCAGCAGAAAGGTAAACTAGCAGGAGGGAGGAACCTGCAAAGGAGTAAAGTGCATGCTCATGTGCAGCAGCCCACAAAGGCACTCGTCAGCTCTTTTTTTTCCAGCAGTTGCATATGTAGGAGTGTTTAAAGAGAAGAGGAGGGAGCTATCTTGTGTTAGTAATTATGTTGGATTTCATATATTTTGCTTCTACTCACCAAAAAAACAATTCAAACAGCACACAAGTGTTCTGTTTCACACACACACAGAGTGGAACATTGTGAACTCACAAGACAAAAATAAAATTTGATTAATGTACTCTGATTAATTGATTAATTGGTTGCTGAGAAGTAGTTTTTCTCCAAATACTTCATTTGCACTCCTTTGCTGGCAGAAATGTATCTTATCCCTCCCACACTAATTAATTGCAGCTTAGATCTGTAAGGAGTTGCTATTCTTTGGAGGTATGGGGCGAGAAGATAAAATGTGGAAATCAATCATAGCACACACAACTGGTTTTCAGAGATAATTGTAAAATTACCACTGTCTCTCTTCCCAGTTGTTTCTCATTTCAAGGGCTCAGGCCAGTGGACCAGTAATCTAGAGTGCATTGGTTCAGACATTAAAGCTGCATTTGCAGTGTCAGGCAGAACCTCTTTCTGGAAGTAACTTCTTATAGTCTTTGCTCACCAGTCACAATAGATGCATAGACAAGTTATGGATTCAAGATCTTAAAACAAGTTAAGAAAAAAAGACAATATAACTTCATTCACTCCTCTGCAATGTCCTAGAAGAGTATTTTTCAAGGTGTCAAAAAACTGGAAATCCATAATTTACCTTGGGACCCTGATCCTTTAGTTAGTTTATCACTTTTTTCCACTCCTAGCTCTTCACTGTCCTGTTTTCTAACTTCAAATTTTAGGCTTTTCCTTTTGACCATATAGGACTTGTGCTGTTCTTTCTAACTGGAAGAATCCTTGAGCAGCCAGCATTTTCTATACCTAAACTTACTTGTAAAATAAAATGAGGTTGCCTTTCAGCCATATACTTATTTGATAAACTAAGTGAACGTGCATTTACAGTTTTGCTGAAGGGCATTACTGAATAAATGTTTTTATTGCCAAGTGACGGTATTTGAAAGGAAGTTACAAATACAGGCATAATATTTCATTAAGAGATTTATTGTGGTTAGAGCCACCCATGGAAGTAAAATCCACTTCCTCTAAAGCTTGATCTGCTGCTTATTTACTCCATAACTTTTTGCTGCAACATCATTCTGGGATTTTGCCCACTTCATTTTGAAATTCAAGATATTGTTCCCTAGGCTTAGCTATATTCTTTGTTCCCATGTATAACTCTGTACTGAATTCTAACAAGGCAAAGTCTTTTGAATTTGGTCCAGCTTATTAACTGTATCAGCCATTCCTTTATCACTATGCTCAACAAGTCCTACCAGCGTATTATTCTTTTTAGAATGTGTTGGTTCATGTGTTTGATGATTTGAACCCTAATACTGCTTCCAATGTGGCCACATTAATGCTATACTCATTCAGTTATGATTCCTTACCGATACCTACTTTTTGTAATCTGTTAGCCTGGCTTTAAACTAACATTGATCCTGTGAAACTGTCAGGAGAAAACAGTGCAGAGTATCTCCCAAAATATAGGCAGATTAGGACTATGCAATAATCATTGTTATGCATCTTTTGTTCTCACTTGAGAACGAAATTAGGTCCGTAAATACTTGCATTTATCTTCCCATTTAGAACCAGAGCTATAGTGGATCCTTTCATTTGTGATTAGTCGAATCATCTTTTCTTATTATTTTTCTTGCTGCTCATCAGGCAACTTTTTACAGACTTTTGCTTGAAAATCATTTAGTGTGGCAGCATTCAAACTGTGGTTAGGTATTAGCATTTGTCTTAGCCACTGAAAAACTCTATGCTCTTTGTCACAACTGTGAGCCCTCAAAGTCTGTCCCAAGGAACAGCCGGTTTTAGAGACCCAGCACGAGAATGCCCAAAAGCAGGAAAAAGTCAAGAGCGATGCCGATAGTTTTTGATATTACTGACACCTTATTGTGGCCAGTGGCATGGGGCCAACAACTTCAACGCAGGTTTTAGAGGATACCACTCCTGCATCAGCAGCAGGGTAGTGAGAAAATATAAAATAGCACAGTTGGAGATACCAGTGTCACTCCTCTACACTCCCTTTCCTCCTCTGGCTGAGGCTAAAACTCGTGTTAGCTGTGCAGTCAAAGTTTCTTTCAGAAATGGGTGCAAACTCTGTCATCAAGGCCCCTGACAGACAATGTGCAGTACCATTAATCAGTCTTTACTGTTAATCTTTCTGTCTGCATTATTGCACATTAAATGCTTTTCAAATACTGCCCCTTCCCTTACATTATATTGTCCAGGTAGCAGAAGCCTGGATAATCTGCTTCAGAAGAAACAGCCACATCCCACAGGTCAGTTAAGGAGTTTTGGCCACCTAACATCCAGGACTACATAGGCAACTAGCATTTGAAGTGCGTGGATTTTTCAGCCCATGCAAATAAAATTTTTGGATGCACCAATGACACACATCTGGACTAAGGAGAAAGATCATGTAAAAAGCTGTCTTCAGTTTTATGCCTTTGAATTTGAATTAAAATAAAGAAAAGAATAACAGAGGAGCATGCCTTGGGTGATCTTGTTGAGATTTGAATTTATTTCATTTTGAAATATTGGAATTCTGTATATGTACCTTTAAATTGAGACTGCTTGTAGGGAAATTAAAAACACCTTTCTGCATCTAAGCTGGCTACTCTAAACAGTTACATATTATGGGCATTTCTACAAAAAAATAGCCATGGTGTCTGTGTATGAATGGGTGTCTCCACTCACCATTAGTGTATGTATCATCTTCAGCAAATAGTAAGGATAGGAATTCTTCTGGACGAGCCGTTAAGGATCAGCTCTTCAGCTGATCAGGTATTAAATTCTGGCACTTAAAAATCAGGTTATAGTTTTCCTGACCTCCTACCTTAATACTCACATTGCACAACAGCTGAGGATTTGTGTTTTCTTAGACTTGTCAAGGGAACTCACACCCTTGTAACTCTGAAAAAGTAGTCTTGCAGGGGTAAATACAACAGGTGCTGTCTTAAGGTAGGGAGAAGCCACTGACACATGCAGTGTAGTGTCACTGAGTATCTGCCACATAAACACAGGTTTACTTGTTGATCTCCAGAGTGAGGATATGTCTGTAAGTGAATATGAGGAGATGCATGCACTGAATTAAATGAAGAATTTTTCAGGACCTGATTTATGTTGCATAAAATCAGAATGCTATTGAATATCTGATTTTGGGCTGATTAGCTATAGAGAGAAAGTATATAACAAGAGGTTTATTGATTAGAAAGTGAATATGTAAATTGGACTTTTTCACAACAAAATATTTGGGTTTGAAGACTCTATCAACACAACATTTCTCACCTTTTTTTTTTTTTTCAGTGCCATTTTACTCTGTTTTCTCACTCAAAGAGACTTTCTTCTCAGTATTTTTTGAAATCTCGGGCTAGGCACACAGCTCTGCTGTTGGCAAAGCAGTTCTGAAATGACATTTTTGCAGTCCACAGACCTCAACCTGCCAAAACCAACAATTTTTAACAGCACTAAAACCATGCTTGTATTATTTCAGTCAGCCTATATCTTCACTATCACTCTGGTGCCAGTCTGTTTATTTTGTCTCTGATGGTGTTACATGGGACATTAAAATCAATACTTATTGTCACAGAACAGGTTTAACACCAAGCCACAATGAAGTATGTTAGAATTATGTATAAGTAAATGCTATATACAGGTAAAACCAGTGATCTTTTTGTCATTCAGTTCACCTTCATTTTCAAGTACTAGCATTTTTGATAAAAAAACCCCAACCACGTTCAGTCGGTTGTTTATAAGGAAAAAAGCTGTTGAAAATAATGCATCAGTATCCAGTAACCTTTCAGATGATCCATTACTTTATGAAATGAGTAACATTGAAAGGCTTGTCAGGCATTGGAACAGACTGCTCAGAGAAGCATTTGAGTTGTCATCCCTGGAGGGATTTAAAAGATGTGTGGATGTGGCAGTTAAGGTCATGCTTTAGTGGTGGACTTGGCAGTGTTAGGGTTATAGTTGTACTTGATGTTCTTAAAGGTCTTTTCCGACCCAAACAGTCCTGTGATTTTGCTATTTTATCTCTAATCAGTGAAATGCAAGAACAGATGTTGTAATACTATTTAAGTAGGAAATCAGCTTATATTTCAAATGAAGAATAACCATAAAGGTAGTGAGATGTCCAGACCAGTCAGGAACGTATTTGCTTCACACAAAGGCTAGATTAGGATCACAATCCTCTATTGCAGGTCAGGAAGCAAGTTGCAAACATCTAATTCATTGTAATAGGATTGCTGAAATTACCTGCCTAAACCCTAAGAACTGGCAAAGAGAGATTTCAAAATGCAAAGTGTCTTTTCCATCTCATTTTGATTTTGGTGCTTGAAACAAGAATTCTGACTGTAAATTTCGACTGGAGGCAAATATATTACCAAAATCTTTCTATTGGTGATGTTGCCTCTCATACTGTTCCCTGTTGTATGTAATAAAAAAGAAAGTGCATCATTACAGAAAAAGTTTCAATAGGTCCTTCCCAAAGCATGGCAGAAAGGTGTGCAGGCTAGCCGTATATTCATAGCAAACATAAAAGTGAAAATAGGCATTTAGAAACATAGGCTGAAGACACGCATCTGGTTTGCTTTAATTTTCCTGAATAAGACATAAAAAACTGTTCTTTTTAAAACTTTTTAAGACATGACTCTGGCTTATTGCAAATTTCAAAATGTCTCTGGTCCAAAGTGCGACAGGCAAGGACCAGTGCTGTTGTTAGCAAGTTTGCATGTGGAGATTCCTGAAAATTCCCTAAAGAGCTAAATTCTCAAAAATTACTTGAAGTCTGACAAAGTTATGGATACTTAGAAGAAGATGATGTAGTATTCATGGAATTGTTGAACTTCAGCCACAGCCATGTCTGATTGATCAGATTTCCCAGGTATGCCTTTTTCAAAGCAGGAAGATTATTCTTTTTCTGAACACACTAGCAAGACCAATTAGTATCTGTAGACTTCCATGAGTCTTCCTATTAAACTGCAGCTGCTGTTTTCTGACAAATGAACTCAAAGACAATTGAAAAGCCAGAGGTTAATGTTACATCTAAGATGTGCCACTCTAGATATACTATTTTAAGTACTTAGAAAAAGAATTAAAAAAAAATTACCTGTCACAATTGAATGTACTGTGCATTTACGGATGGCTACTTTAACAGTTTTGGAGATGTCTGAACAAAACTGCTATTCTTCCAAGCAGATCTTGACTTAGGCTGAAAGGCAGATGATTCAGAGTAGTATTAAGTCAAAACACTTATCTCAAGAATGCATCTCTTTTGTTTGAGGCCAACAATGGCAAATTTTCTTATAGTAACTTGTGGCAGATTCTGTGTAGAGGAAGAAATTATTGGGTTTTTACCACATTGTTTCGCTCTATCAAATTTTAGGAGAAAAATTATGGGTGTGGGTGGAAGAGAAATTTGCTTTCTCATAAAAGACTTGTGGTAAACCACGTTAATGTATGGCTTAAAACGAGGTGGATAGTATGACTACATCTAGCAGAATAATGACGAGGCTGTTCTGTTACTGCCATGTCCAATTGTCCTTGTTAGTTCTAGTAAAGGTTTTGGCAAATGTATCTCAAATGGACTTTCAGTTACTGTTCTAAATGTTTTTGACTGTGCAGGTCTATGTTGTGTTACAGTGGTGACTGAGTAGAAAAACAGTGCTTTGTAATCTCGGCTCTATTTATTTAATGTATAAAATAGATAGCAAAAAAACACTTTCAAATCAGTTTGTGAGGAGGACAGCAGGATACATATCTCCATCCATATAGTTGGTGTAGTTATTTCACAAAGGCCAACGGGCATTTGAAGGTAAGAATCTGTGTCATTAAGTAAATAGTTTGTTTTGGTGATTATCACTCAGAGGGGCTGAATAGGTGGTTGAAATTATTCCACCTGTTTGTCTAATATGTCCTTAGAATTACAACTTGTGTAGATTAACTGAGCTGCATTGTTATATGAAGGTCTCTCAGAAAAAAGCTTTAAAAAATAGTCTCTACTGAGATTCCACTGCCATCTTCAGACAGATAGTAATTTTCCCAGGTGAGAACTGAATTAAATGTTATACTCCTATCCATTTATGCTTAGCTTGCTTTGTCTGTCACAGCTTGTTCTTCTACACTTCATTGGGGTATGGAAAAATAATGAACTGAAAGAAATGAGGCTAGCTTCTGCTAATGCTGGGTTGCTGAGCTCTCCTTGAATTTATAATTCATCATGTTAGTTGTTTCCTGCAGGCCAAAACTAACATCAAATCACAATAGTGCAGTACCAGGCACTGCTAACATGCAGCACACATGAATGAATAGCTACCTAAATCACATGCCTTTAGCCATGAGAATATTGAAAACTACTCAGTCCAGCTAGTGCTTATGCTGGGAAAGCTCAACACTCCCCACTGATAATAGACAGATAACTGTTTGAGGTCCAGTGATCCTGCAGTTAGTCCTGCACAAAATCATCTGGCAAAATATGTCTGCGTTGACCCTTGCCCACCTGACTTGCCCACCACAAGCTCCAGCCTGAGGAATTGGTACTAAAAAAGGGCCTAAAATCATGTCTGTTAGGACAGTGCCAACCTACCAGCTGCTTATCAGAACTGAGCAGGAGGGAGTGCGTTGGCACCCACTCCGTTGAAGACAGATCATGGCAGGTGCAGAGCTTTTAATAACT
The DNA here is from genome assembly GCF_017976375.1 of Cuculus canorus. Classification (NCBI taxonomy): domain Eukaryota; kingdom Metazoa; phylum Chordata; class Aves; order Cuculiformes; family Cuculidae; genus Cuculus; species Cuculus canorus. Next base: position 22,796,920 of record NC_071441.1, on the reverse strand, counting down.
GGACACACTCTGGCAAAAAAAAGACCTGTGTCACAGGTTAGCCCCACCTGGCTTGATCAACAGATTATTGTGAGCAGTTGTGGCTCAATTCCACCCCCCCAACACGGGGAAACGGGAAAGGGAAATGAGGGAAAGAGATTTGTGGGCTGGAAACTAGAAATGAGCAGCTTTACTGAAACAATAATAGTAATAATGAAAACAGGATTAATATGAAAATAGTGAAATATATACAAATATATGAAATTGAACACCCTTCAATGAACCCCCTACATCACCACTAATGCTGCAGAGCAGGCTCGGGGAAAGGTCCTGGACTGGACTCAGCAGCAGATGGAAACTGGATTCAGGAACTGGATTCAGGAAAGTATGGATCTTAGATCAGGGACAAAAAGGCAGACAAGTTCTGTATTAGGCACTGGCCATCGAAGAAGAGGGCTCGACTGTCATGGTCCTTCAGTGTTATACCGAGTATGATGTGTATGGAATGCAACTCTGTGGGTCTGTTTTGAGGCGCCTGTCCTGTCTGTCCCTCCCGGCAGGTGGGCAGTTTTTCACCTCATTCACTTAACAGCATCCACAAATTTGAGGGTGACATTCATCTCCATAGGGACAAATGTTAAGCAATGCCCTTCCTGCATACCAGTGCCCATTATTTTGGTGATAATAATAAATTTTAGATGTTACCAGTTCTAGAGACAGACACTGTCTTAAAAACATGGGTTAACTTTCAGAAAATGGTGTTGTTTAGATGAGTCTTAGCTGAAAAGTTAGAAAATTGATTCTGCTTTACCCCAAACCAGAACAATCTGCCAAGACACTGTGAGCAAATTTCATACACAGATATTGCTGCTGTGTTTCCTGCATGGGACTAATAGAGGACTAAAGAGGAATCTTCCTTATGCTGGGGAAGGCATGTGCTCGGTGCCCGAATAGCACAGCCTCTGTGGACATCTGCAGCAGTGTGAAGATCAACTTCTTTATTTGTATTTGTTTCTACATCTTAAACATCCATTTTGGTGTGAAACTGTGTGTGTGCTTGGGGTTTTAAGTAGTTTGTCAGTAGTTTGGCAGTAGCAGAGGAGAGAGAGGGAGGTGTGGAAGTAGGCGCTGCTGCCTCCCCTCAGCCTGGCAGTAGGTTGCTGTGGTTCTTTGGACCATGCATGCCAGACGCAGTGCTGAGGGACATGCACAGGAGTGTCCTGACTGCACATGTGCGCCCCAAGGGTTCATATGGAGGTTGTTCTGGCAAGAGTCCTTCGAACTGCCAGTGACTCCTGGAGCCTCGCAGCCCCAACTTGAGAACTTCCTCAAAGGAAATACTGTGCATGCCCAATTCAAGAACGTTCCATACAGAGCTATTGTGCAGGTGTGGCAAAGCCCTGCCCCCCCCTCAACTCTGTGCACCTCACATGCTAATAGCGGATGGAGCTTCTCTATAAATAATCCAAGAATATATAAATAAATATATAATTTATATTTATATATAAATATTTATATATAAATATATATATTTATATAGAATAAATAAACCAATAAATATAAACCAAGAAGAACATGAGGTTACCCTTTGCCCCATGGACCATATTTCCTGGTGAAACCTCCTGTAGATTCATCAACATAGTGATTATTTTTATGTTATTTTCCCCTTTCTTCTGCTACTTTTCTTCTTTTTATTTCTCTGGCCTTATTCCATCCTCAAATCTACCTTTCTTGTCTTTCTTGACAATTGTGAGTGAATTTGGTTGTGTACAAGTTCTTGTAGTCAACAGTTTTTATTTTGACCAAGCTTAAAGTAAAGAGTTGTAACTTTGGCTGCGTTCAACGTAAAGTGTGGAATTTTGAGTAGACCCTTGGAGTGGTTGTCATCACGGCTATGGCTGTCATGCATACGTTCAAAAGGAGCCTATTCCACCATCCTGCCGAGCAGATCCATTGAGGCTGGACACTTGACAAGCAGTAAAGACTCACAGTGCTGAATAGAATAATGAGAATAATGCTGAACACTTTTTAAAAGCCTGCTGAGCTTCCTCCTTTCCTGCAGCTCAGAAATCATCCGAGTAGTGTTATCATCCATCACAAGGTGGTGCCAAGCCTGGCTGAGCACAGTGCTGAGTGAAGTCAGAAGTCTTGCCTGGTGTCTGGAGGGGATTATGTTTACTATGAACACAGGATAAGAAAGATCCCTTTTGCCGGAAGATGCTGCCAAGAACGTTAATCAGTCCAGGGGATTTAACAGAAAATAGAGCTCCTAGATCTTTCGTATACAAAATTATGTCCCATCCCTGGCCTGTTCTCCTCTTTATTCCACCTGTCTTCTGTGATATAACTGGGTGAGATCAACTGCAGCCATGCAACAATGCCAAACACTACATGCAGCACAACCCCTGCCTCTGTAGTTTTGTCCTTACAAGGAAAACAGTCTTTAGGACTGTGAACTGCAGGAAGGCATGTGAAAGACCATGCAAGTGCTCATCATGGGGAAATCATTGACCATTACTACCTGAGCAGCCAGGTGGAATGAATGTAATCGAAAGTCTTAGAGATAACCCGGTAGCTACACTGATATCCAAGGTTATTTTCAGCAACACTGTTATATGATGATCCCAAAATGAAGGAGAGTCTATTATCTGTACCTTATGTCTAACTAATACCAAATCCATCTTATGTTATTTCAGCAAAAAAACATCGGAATGAAATACAGAAACTCTTCTCGGAAGAAACCAGGAAAGGGGAGAAATCGGCTTTGCTCTTTTTTGTGTGCGTTTGGCCAGATTTGCAGTGAAGTCTGGGGTAAGGGTGCTGATTTTCCTAGAGCCCTTTACATCATACTGTTGTTCACACCAGCACACAGAGAGCACCACACAGGGGTTTTGGTTCTGGTGGATAAGGTTGTTTCAGCAGGCCGTGAACTAGAGATGTGCTGTGAGCAAACTGCTTGCTCCACACCCAGTTACGAAAGTGCAGTGTACTTGATGGAGCCTATCATTGTCAGCTCTTCAAAGAGAAGGTGTAAAGAATCCATTCCTGCTTCTCAGGAGATTGTGGACAAGTAGCAAAATTATTTCTGTTTATTACTCAGCTTCTTAGCATTTTATCTCAGGGAATACAATTCACATTTCTATGATCCTTGTATGACTCATAGGATGAAATCTAACTCATACATGAGCTTGCCTACCCTGAGGTGGCACCTACCACGCCTGTCTCCAAAAGTGCAATGCTGAGCCTAGAAGACCTGCAGGCACTCGTGGTGGGAGCAAAAGGAGGGATACTGGAAAGACACTATTATTCAGACTCCACATCAGGCTTTTTTATTACTTGCAGTGAAGCTAGTTCTGGTGGCTTCTCTTATACAAGACTCTGTGATTTAACTGTGGAGGGCTCGATATTCCTGGTGGTATACTGGCACTTCCCAGGCACTGTCAAACTCCAGAAGAGAGGAAGTATGTCTGTCCTCAAGAAAGAGTTAAGATAGAAGTGTCTGGTTATAAAATGCCTAGTAAAGGTTTTTGTAAAAACACCGATTTCCGTCATTCCAGCAGACAGCAAAGATGTTTCTGCTATGGTTTGATTATTCTTTTTTTTTTTTTTTTTGAAAAACAAAGCGAAGTCAATCGCAATTATTCACCACCCCCACCATTGATGCTTTATGAAGGAATCATCAAGTTTATATTTTCCAGGGGATATAACTCAGTTGAAAGCAGCTGATTAAGTGAATAAGTTCTGTAGGTGCCAATGACTATGGACGGAAAATATATACCAGAAAACAGCAGGGCAAAGAGGAAAAGCACATGCTGAAGGGCAGCATGTGAATGTCTCCCAGGAGATATTAGACTCTGGAGAGCAGCAGTCCTTTTGGGTTCCCACGAAGGGCTGAGGAAGGGCACCTGGTGAAACAAGGAAGCACTGGAACGGATTTCCAAACCCTTTAAGCTTCTGGTGCATTAGCGCAAAGTCCCATGTCTGAGTAGAGAGCTGGAGATGGTCTCTCAGCCCCAGCTCAGCAGTGACAAGCATGTGTAAGTGTGCACAGGCACATGTGTGAGAACTGTGGGAGGCAGTACATGAACGTGATCTGTGGTTAGCTGTCTGCTACTAATATAAACTCTTTGACTTCGCTTATGACTGACTTAATAAAAAGTTTTCTAGGAATTATGAGCTGTGATGTGTGTCTGCCCACAGGCCTATTGACTATAGTGGGAAGGGAATTACCAATGCTGGAAGAGTCTCTGCATACCATGGATAGCCTCACCACACTAGACGGTCTCTATCCACTAGTGAAAAAAAATGCTTCTCTAGACATACAATAATAAAAAGGAGTTTATCAGAATCATATTTTTGTTTTAGTTTTTTTCCTTCCAAAGACAATCAAGGACTTTTCTAGTAGTGGATTAAGAAAAAAAAAGACATTTCAACATCATCCTAAAATCTGGGCATTGATCTTGTTCTTTGTAATTACTTAAAGCTACTTTAAAGTTTGAGTCTCCATGTGCAAGCACTGTGTACCCTCCAGAGCAGCATACTGTGAGTTATTTGTTTGAGCCTCTCTGTTAATAGGTGTTGGGACTTCGTGGAAACTAATTGATTCCTGAGAGCCCATTATGAGTGGTGGTCTTCATTAACTCCCTTCTGGATATGAAATGAGAATGTCTCCCTGAGTAGTGTCAAAACCTGAGCCAGCCTGGAGGAAAAACCCTTACAAAACCTGAAACCCTCCGGGAAAATTCAGACTGGCAATTATGTTCTTAACAGATTAGAAAGATGGGTATCTAGAAATTGACGAACTTGCTTGCATCTTATTTCACTTAAATAAGCACCAGATTTTTATTCTATCAAATTTTATATTCTGGTATCTTCTTTCATTCCTTTGAAAATACAGAAAAACTTGCTTAGCCAAAAAAAACCCCCAAAAAATGGAGTCAGTCAAAGCAAATGTTTCATTCAAGTTCACTCAAAAAATTCACTTGAAAACTTTTAAGTTATTCCAGTTAAAAAAAGAATCATTCTTCTACCAAAAAGGGAGTTTTAATAACCTTGAAATGCATTGCTATTATGTAACAAGCAATGCCACATCCTATCTTCATAGATATGTCTTTTCCTGAAAGGAAAGAAGATAATCTGAAAATTTTTGTCCAGTTACATATTTCTCCCTTTGTTGTGTCTCACTGTATCTTCAAGCTGCATATGAAAACTAGATCTCTTCTTACATATTACAGCATTCTAAAAATCCCATCTGCAAAACAGACATGGCTGAGATAAAGGCAGACCTCCCAGCAGGCAGGAGAAAGCATGGGAGCTGCACGTGTACGGGAAGCAAACACTGACCAGTGCTGCAGGCATTGTTTTTCTGGCTGCCAGAAATCACTGCTCTGCCTTGAGCTAATGTTAGCAGGCAACGGGCAGAAACAGAAGGCAGGCTCGTCGTTAACTCTGTCTTTTCTGGCTGCATAAAAAGTGAATATCCATGTGGTGTTTGTGCCTACAGAAAATGCATAGCCTTCCTAAAGCCTCAGGGGCTGTGTTACTCTGGGATGGAGCAGCTCTGTTGGTTGCAGGGGTTTCAACGTTATAGAAGAGGATTCTGCAACATTGGATCTGCTCTGGGCTGGGCGTCTGAGAGCAGCCTGGAGTCCCTCAGCTAGCTATAGCGTGATAAATCTTTTATCCTCTTTTGAACACAGAATACTGGCTCACAATTACCTAAGGTGTGGGCTCCCACCCCCAGCCCTCACAGTGCTGCCAGGGATTTGTGAATTGCCCTAGTAATGCAGATTATTGGCTGAAGCAGTTGTCTCTTCACCTGTGATTAGACTTCGGTAGGTGAGAAACTGCAGAAAATCCATTCGTATTGATTCCAGGTTTTCTTGTACTGGCAAGTATGTTTGTTAGCTGAGGTTAGGGGTTACGTATGAAAGCAAGTGGTAGCATCCTTCTTGTCTGAGGTTTATATTAGATGCACACTTGACTGCCGTGTGCACTCCTACCATGAAGATGGGCTTGCTGTTGAAGGCCATTGGAGACATTCAGGCTGGAACCATTTAGGGTGTCTGACTGTACACATCCTGCTGACAATAGATAAAACTGTTCTGCTGGTGCCCTCCACACCTTATAATGTGTATCACAAAGCCAGGCTGTCTGACATGCATATGGGGACTGAGCCAGAGTTAACACCTCCTGTGCACTTTGCTTTTGCTGAGCCATCCCACAGCACCAGAACATTGGTAGATCTTCCAATAAAGCAAAGTTTTCTCGGTGTCCTATTTATCATTGTGACCCAGCTGAAATGAAAAGGAAGGAAACATCATTGTCTGTTGTACAGAGCTCTTCTAGAAAAAGGGTTATATAAATTTAGGAGACTGAAGACCCTTCATTAGTTCTGTGTCTGGCTTTTTTCTGCTGGCCTCATCTGCGTATTTAAAACAAGAAACTGAGGCAGTAAGATGACCTCAATAGTGCACATGGAGAAGGGAAAAGACTTTTGAGTTCTAATCTTCTGATGCACCTGGTGTTGCTACAGATCTGTTGCCTGAGCTCTGGATATGCTCAGAGAGTCATTTCATCAGGTTCTTTCATGGTTTCAGGACCTAATTGAATGGGCCGTGGATGCCAGACCTAAGTTAGCGGAAGGTGGTAGCTCTGTGCCTGTCAAACCTGCTGCCCATCCTACAGCAATGGGGTGTATGCATTGGTACCTCCATTCTTCAGTGGGAGCATTGCAGTGCTGTGGCAGTATCTGTGGTGGGTTCTCAGCAGTGTGGGTGATTAAGTCTAGAGGTGATTGTCATGGGAGGGAAAAAAAATGAAGAGAGTGCAAAAAGTGACAAATGCAAACATGAGGAAGTAGAGATGCAGTAATAAATTGTCTTGATGGGGGCTGTGTGTAGTGTAGTGTGGACTTCCATATGCCTGTAGTCCTGGATTCTTATGGCTCATGGCAAATAAGCATAAGGAACCTGTCAACTGCAAAGACTTCTCAAGTATAATATAAAGCAAAATGTGGAAGATCATTAACTGAAAATATGACCAGTAGAGAGATTCTAAGTGTGTGGAATACTTGCTTGTTTATAGGCTTTTTTAAAATGTGATCATTTTAAAATACAATATCTGAAATATAAGGTTTTTTTTACTAAAGAGGGACTTGTAGTTAAAGCATGAACAGAATCTGCAAGGCAGCAGTAAAACCGATATTGATCACTTCAGCCAGGACCAGCAAATCCTATTCTATCTGTATATCCCCTTTCACATAAGCCAGGGTTTATTGATTTCCTCTGTGTGCTTATATACATACTTTTCCTTTTCCTCAGCTTAAAATAAAGTCAGAATTATTTGTTCTTCTAAGCCAGCCCTTACTTCAGGGAATCATTAAGTTTCCATAAGTAAAACAACCTTGCATGGAAAACCTTGCAGGAAGAACGCCTTCTCTCCCTACTGGTAGTAGGTATAATGGGGAGCTGTGGAGCAGGAGCGAGCAGCCGTAGAGATAGTTCTATTCCCCCTCTCCTCAGAAGCAGAGCAGATCATAAGCATCTATGGGAAAGGAGGAGGGGGAAAATCTGTGGCACTGAAATCCTAACCGCGCCCTGTCCCTGCTGCTCCTGTGGACTTATCAGCCTCCCTGTTCATTGTTAAAGGCTGATTGCAAAGAGTTTCCATATGTCTGGTTTGAGAACAGAGTTTGTAGCCCTTGGCAACCTCTGCTGCATCCAGATGCAGCTGCTACCTGTGTGTTCCCCGGAGTGCCCCGCCTGTGCATGCATGTTTGTGCGTGTGTGAAGGTGCATATGCAGATGCACATGTCGGCATAATTGGTCTGTCCTTACCGGGGAAGACACTAATTCAGAGCAGTTTCTTTCCCCTCCCCTCTTAAACTCAGAGCTGACCACAAACCATGTCAAACAATATACAACTGAGAAGAATGCAAATAAACTTAAGTCTGCATAGCCCAGCAATGCAGCTAGCCGCCCACTTGCAAGATACTGAACTGGTGTACACATGATACACAAAGAATGCTGGCTACTTTCACCAATCCCTTCAGACAAAAAGAAAAAAAAAAAAAGAAAAAAAAACCTGATCCTTGTCTTTATATCAGTGAGGTTGGAGTTCTTGCTAATAAAGGAGCTTTTCCCATGATGCAGTGTGATAAGGATTGGCCTACATGTAGCCCAGCAAGCCACTGCTGATGTTTTCTTGATTAGGTGTCTTATCTTCCATTGAGCTGCATCTGATGAAGGTTGCTGACAGCGTAATGGCAGGGAAAGCATCGGACAGCTCCATAAAATGGCAACTATGCTATGACATGTCAGCCAGGACCTGGTGGATGGTAAGTTGGTGTGACAACTATTTTTTTTCTCCTCCCGGAAAGGTTTTTTCCTTTCTGAACTCCTCCTTCACTTTTGCAATGCACGTGCTGCAGAGTTCAGAGTGTGCAAAGTTTGCAGCTCCAGCACAGTGACTCTGCAGAGCTCTTAAACATCAGTTAGTTAGATAGGGTTTTTCTGCTGTTGTTGCGTGGCCCTTCTTTTTAAAACAACAGTGGAATTTTTCTTTCTCCTTATTCGCCTTCTTCTTCTCTCTCTTTTATTTTTTCTTCTATTTTTTTTCTTGAAATGCAAATTTTGCAGCGCTCGCCAAGCTAGTTGGTGTGAGAATGTGGAGGTGGAAGCAGTCATGGGAAAAAAGAAAGCAGCCTTGTCATCATGGTCCTGGCTAATTGTTCTTGAGTTGGTCTTAAAAATAGAGCAATATGCCTTTTTATTATGTTTCCTCTGAATAATTATTTAGAAAGTGTATTGTATCATGTTGTGAGCAGCCTCCTAATCAGCATGCGATTGTCCCCTATGCTTCCCTTTAATTTGGAGTCCTCCTCCCTTCCAATGAATGCAGTAACTGGAGCAACTACTGATTAATATACCGCTTGTCATAATTAAATTTAGTTAATGAGGATATGCATATTCAGTCCATTTTTTTCTTTGTTTGGATGAGCATGGCTTTTTTGTTCATATTTATACAGCTGCAAATGAAAGCGAGGAGGTGGAAAAAACCCTTACAGACTTCAGGGGAGGGTGGACCCTGAGAGACAACTTTTTTCATCTTGCCGGGAAAAGGAGCCCGAAACTTTTTTAATCAAAACAGTGGGGCCAGGAGCAAGTGTTTTGGGAGTGAAAAGCTTTTCTCCCCAGCAGAGCTACAAGAAGCTTTCTCCATATACTGATTTTGCTGTGTGTGGACAATGGTCTCTTGTGTGTGATAGCCATGCCATTAAAGGGACCTTCTGCTGGGTAGCATTCCATTATGAATATTAATTTCATTCTTGGGTTGCTTTGTCTGGTTGCGTGTTTTTACCCTTTTCATTCCTTCATTGATCGCCTTTGCTTGTTTGTCTGGATAATTATTATGCTTACTGCACGGGCTGCTTTTTCACAATTAGTACAGTGCTGAGACAATAGGCCCTTTATTCTTGGGCAGTGGGTCTGGGGAGCAGCAGTGGAGAGCACGTCCCAGTGCCGGAACAGAAGGCAACCTCCTGATTGTAACTGCCTTCCTACATTGCTTTGCAAGGACTACATTACCTTTCCAAAGGTGGATGATGATACGTGCCTTCAGAGAGGGTGTCATACCTGAAGGGAGTATTTAATTTAAATTATGTTTGCTACTTGTGGTCATTTCTATACTTTTTGAATATAAGGAAGGAAACATTTTCTGTCTTTGCTACTTGTTGAACTATTGTGGTATGAACGTTCATGTTACTTTAAAGAGAACAGAGGAGAAAAGTAAAGGATAAAAAGCTGTTTTGTGAACCTATGTTTCACTGCGAGTTATATGGTGTAGTATTATATTTGGATTAATGTTTAGATCTTTAATCAGGCTTTTTATTTTAAGTGTGTACGTTATTGAAAAGAGCTGTTAAAGTGGCTGACAGATGTTTAGACATAGGCATTATGAAATGTTTGTGTGGCAGATTTCCTTAATATTGCATGTACAAAGGCTTGTTTTTTTTAAAGAGCATGTCTTAAGTTTAATAAAGGTTTCTCTAAGGACAGCTTTCAGTAAGCTGACATTGCTTCCAAAGGGAAGAGAAAATCAATACTTTCACTGCATGCAGTATTTTATCCTGAACAGTAATCTGTAAAATTCAGGTAATATGTGATGAGTGTGTATTTTATGCACACTTTAGGAGTTTGAAAATGCTTGACTATTAAGTATGGGTGAAAATCAAATTATATCCGGTTGTGCATTCTGTTTTGCATCATATTTCTAATTTATAAAGTTGCAGTTGTAGAATCTAAGATAAACCCACATACACTGTGGATTGTTTTCTCTCAACGAAGGACGAATACCTTATGCTTCAATACCATAGTGTACAAAATATTACCACCTATTTTATTGTATAGTTATTTATAGTAAATTAGTATCAGGAATATGCAGAAGTAAAACCCTAATATTTCTGAGCAAAGACTTCATTAGTTTTAGGCTTCTGCTTTTCCTGAATAATTCAAAATATTGAATTGAAACAATTCCTTGTGGGGAACAGGAAACACTGTATCAGGATGGTTACTCATAGTTATAAAAACATTCATTAACAAATGCTATTATGACAGGCATCATCGCAAAACTCAGTGGGTTTTTTTGTGTTATAGATAGGTTCTCTACTCCGCAATTATTGTGCAGCATAGATGATCAACATCAAATTTGGTTTGAATATTCCTAAAATAATGGTTTATTCTTAAATGTTTGGGGTTTTTTTAATAGTAATTACCTTGAAACTATTATCTGGAAAATAACATTCTGCTCTTTAAATTAAGCAGAATGTTTAATAAGTAAAGTCTGTGTTATCCACCTATGGTATAGTAGTACTACTACCCTATTGTTTCCTGTCTTACTGTTTGTTTCTTTCAGAGTCTTTTATTTAGCTACAACAATAACAAAATCATAGATAGGGAAAAACCAAATAAACAGAAATTAAATACTCCCCCAGTCTGTATTGTCTTGTATTTACTAAAAGGCAAGAGGTTAAAACTTAGTTACTGAGACTGCATGAGACCGTGATAAACAACCAAGTGCAAATAAAAGTTAAATTTTAATATGTTTAAAAAAAAGAAATAATTGGAGAATTGCTAACAGATTATCTCAGTCTTTAAGTTCTTTGTAATGTGACCATCTTAACTGCTTATCTTACTATATTTGCATTTAACTCAGTGAAGAAACAGAACCTATATGTCAAGTACTGTTCAGTACAATTGGCAAATACTAAAGATTTTTTTAATTGAAAAATCTCCATTTATAAAGTGAGGAGGAATGATGATGAGGAGGGTGATTGAGAGGATGATACCCATAGAAACACTAGATATTTTCTACTCTTCTTCATTAATGGCAAAGGCCTAGTTTGGGATTACAGACATATCGTATTTAGTGATTGACTTTACAGATTTTAAAATTCATCGCTTTACAGATTTAAAAATTCATCACTTTACAAATTTAAAAATTCAAATCTGAATAGCAATTTACAAAACTTTGTGGCATTGTTATTAGCCTGCTAGGTTTTTCTTGTGGGAAAGGCTTCCAAATATTGACATCTTGGGATACTATTGAAAGTTATTTTGTTAAATCTCTGCCAAAGTCTGAATGTATTTTTCTGGTCATCAGATCATTTGCATGCAAATCTATAGAGAGGTAAATATATGTACTAAAAAATCTCCTCTTCCTAATCTCAGAACTCTGTTTTTGAACACATACATGCGTGTGCAGTAGTGACAGAGAAAGAAAAACACCCTGTCTATTCAGAATCTTTGGAAAAAGTATTGAAATCACAAGTTTGTGTTAAGAACAGAGAAAACTAGGCAGTTCTGATTTGTTGCAGATACTGTACATATCTTTTTGCTTAATGGCTTGATCTTATGGTGAAAGGCATCATACTAAAATCTTAGAACAAAAATGTTTGTTAGTACAAAGTTTATTGCTTTCCTATTCTGCTCTGTATTTTCACTTTCAACAATATTTTCAAAGAGAGATTTCACATTGTATTAAAGCTGTATTATTATAATCACAAATGGAGATAAAAGTAACAACAATTGAGATGCTATATTTCAGCATTAAAAGGACTAGCCTGATCCTAAATTTATTAGTAAAGCCAGGTTATAGTGTACTTCTTGGTTTAAGACAAATGTTAATCACATTCCAAGGGAGTTGCAGTATGTCAATATTTTACAGCAGCACATCTGTGCAGTTTTCTAATTTGGATTAAAAAGATATTCGCAACACAACAACTCCATTAGTTGTTCAGATGTACAGCTTGTTAATGAATCCTTTGTTCTCAATAATGGCTTTTAATTAAATGATTTAGAAACAAATGTCGGTATAACTGTGGACATATTGAACATGCTGCGCTTACTCATGGACCTAGAACAGAATATCTTAATTCTATGAATTTCAGGGGGAGGAGTGGGTAAAATGAAGGGTTAGCTCAAGGTTATATTTGTAAGCCCTTCTTCAATATTCTTTACCTACATGAGAATACCAACTGTACATAACTTACTACAAGGTCCTTTATTGACTATGTAATGGTTATTTTGAATGATTGATCACAAGATGACTTTTTAAAGACATGCTGTATATGCTTATGAGACATTATAAGTATTTAGTTTTATGTTTTTCTTCAAAACAATTGCATTTCAGTCTATAACAAATATCTGGCTCAGCTACTATGCATTCTCAGTATATCTCAGATTGTTTAAAATCTGAAAGATCTCATTGGAGAACTATAATACTGCAATGCACGTTCATTTCTAATGTTTAATCTTTTTTTTATTATGGAACAAGGAAATAAGCTTCCTTAGTCAAGAAAAAACCTAGAAGTAGCAGGGAATTTAAATGCTATCAGTATACACTACTGTAGAATGAAAGTGCTGCTGTTCATGTTTAATACTTCTTCCTTGAGATTTTTTTTTTAAATGTCTTTTAACTAAGAAAAGGGTATTTGCACTCATTCACAAGCTCATATTTTTCTAATTCCTCTGTGTCTTTTCCCTTTTGGTCCCTCACATATTAGCTATGTATTTCCAGTTAGATTTGCTACTGTGACGTGTTCAGCAGTTGCAGCATCTTCTGAGTGAAACAGCTCTTCCTACTTGTGCTTCTTACTTGTATCCAGCAAGAGCTCCACACTGTGAGTCCACCAGTGCCTCCTTTTGCCCCTCGTTCTGGCAGTGTTAACAGTCTTCTTATGAAGAACGCCATGCATCCACAATATCATAAATATATGTTTGTGTGTATGCGTGCATCTGACTACAGGTCTAAATATGTATGCACTGCGTTGGCTTAAGGCACCATCCAGAGTTCACTGAAATCAGCAGAAAGTGACTTTTTAATTCTGGAGCATGCTTCTATATCACGTAAAATGCAGTTGTACTTTATACAATGTGTCTGTAATTTATACAACTGTAGTATTCAAGATGTAATTAACGTTGGTGTTTTAGATATCTGTTCAATAATAGTTTTTCTTTGTCACTTACCTGAACCTGTGGCACCATGATGTTGCTGAATCTGCTGTAGGACCTATATAGATCTTATGCAACTCATAATAAAGTTGCTTTTTCTATTCCAAAGTCATCAGTCTGTTCTTTGATTTTCCTGGGGTTTTTTTCTGATGTCTGTTTTCTTCGCTGCATTTTTTTTTCTGCTATGCAAAATATGTAGTTTTCTAGCTGCATTTGTTCTCATGTTATGTGGTGATTGTTGAGTCAAGATTCAGAAGAAACAAAGCCGACTTTTTCACAGTCTGATACTGATAGATTGAAAATTCTATCAAAGCTAGAAACATTTACTCCATAGGATTCAGGCTTCTAATTAGCTTTAAAAACTTGAGTAAAGAAACATCAGTAAAGACATGGAAGACCTAAATCAAAGGCAGATAGGTGAAAGTTTCTGCTATTTCTTTTTGCAATTTAAATTAGAAGTTATTAGTGAAAAAAAAAAACCTAAACAGAAAAGGTGAAGAAGTCACCCAATTAGTGCTTGCTAGAAATAAGAGATGGTTAGATGTTAGCCAAAACTGACATAATGTGTCTCAGATTGTTGCATCATGACAATTTAAAGAAGTAAAAACTGCATTGAGGAAAAATAAAACCAGCTTTTTCAATCCTATAAACCCAACATAATCAAGAAGTAACTTTTGTCTTCTTTTTTAATTGCTACTTTCAACTTTATCAATTTGTGCAGTTATACAGCAATACCATTAACTGTCTTAAAATTTTAGTAGAGATATTCAGAATTCTAAAAAAACCCCACACAATCAAATATTTTAACAGAGCTTGTATCTTGTAATGTCATATAAACACTTGAGTTCTTCTATCCTTGGACTAACAGGCACGTGCAATGACAGATCTGTTTTGTTAAGCAGAGGTTCAATGTCAAATCTCAAATTGTCGCTGTCAACTGTCAATTTCTTGAAGACATTAAATACTGATGGGCAAGATCTTCTATGTCTTAAAGAATATTACCTTCTTACGGAAGTGAAATGCATTCTTTGTAGGTCAAGGAAAGTCTGTGTACAGAGAGATTAGGCTAGATGTAAGTTTTCCCAGTGTTCAAGAAAATGTGACATATGAATTCTGATTTCTTTTATATAATAAAGTCTATCTATTTCTTCCATATAATAAATTTGATCCATCTAGGGTAAGGGATCTGCAAAAGAAAGCTGTTACCACAGCATTTTGGTCTTTAGAATTGTGGATACAATAAAGCAGATATGTTCCCCTTAAAAATTAATAGAGGATCAACTGAATCTTCTAACACTGGGTTTTTAAACTAAACCAGTTTGGCATTTGAAGTGCTTCATGTTCATATTGTGGTCCTTCCTAGTTACCCTCCTTAACAAGTCATATACCATTTGTTCTGGCAGGCTCATGTTTGTTTGTTCTCACTAACTTTTTCAGATTTTAAGGAACTCCGCTTGTGTAACACCTTTAAATTACCTATTCGTTAACCACAAAAGTATATTCTACAAGAGTCTGGAAATAGCTGACTATACCGATTGTTTTATAGAGACATCACGGGGCTACGTCAAAGTAAAAGTTAACGTGATTTCTGAAGATATTTGAGATGTATTTCTGAATATATCTGAGATATATTTTACGACTCTGAAAGGCCGATGAGGTTTTTATCTGCATACATCTGGAGATATGCTCATGTTTCTTCAGCAGAGCTCACTGCCTCAGTTTTCCGCTCACAATATTGTTCTTGCATGTGTGCTTGCAAATCAAGGATTACTCATTGGTATATTTGAGGATTCTGGGGGAATGGTGATGGCGTTTGTTTGTGTGTTCGTTTGTTTATTGCCTGCAATACTGCTATGGTTTCTTATTTGATTGCTTTCGATGAACTGTAGTCTAGTGTCCTGTCACACTAAGAAAGGGGACTACAGTCTCCTTAAGTCTGCATGAACATATTGTGAGGCTATTTGGCCCACTATTTTGAGAGCATTTTCATGGACCCAAGCTTAATAGAAGGTACGAAATGGAACTGGTTGACATCTGTTGACATCTGTTGATCCAGTTCCCGTGGCAGGTGGAGCAACAGCAGCACTAGCTTGCACTTTACAGCTGGGCTTGAAGTCCAGCTCTACAGGGATATGGAACAGTCCTAAAACTCTCTAATTTTCTATCCTTGGGACTGATAATTAGCAACTTCAAGTGGCAAGTGAAGATTCATGAGGCAGAATCTGGACTCAGTTAGGCATTTGCTTGATTTGAATGATTAATAAAGTCTTCAGTAGCCATCCCAGCTGATTCCCGATGAGATGTGCTCATCACTTTAATCTTATCAGTGATATGTCTGATTGCAATTTCACGTTGTGACATGTCATACAAATCTGTTCTTTTCAGCCAAACTAGTTATGAACCTCAAAATAATTCCAGAAGGGAAAACATTAAGAGTTTCATCTAAGGCTGAGGCCACCTTAGACAAGGAGCGTCTGTTAGTGAGAGAGGGAGTAGTTTTGTTCTTGGTCAGGTTAATTTACATTGTGGTTAACACTGCTGCCCAAATAATTGTTGCAAACACTTACGTTATAATTAAGTGAATGTGTTAATAGCAATGACTCATCAGTTTTAAATAACTAGAAGCTCTTACCCAAAGTTAATGCAGTTCGGTGATCTTCAAACCACATCATCCAGATGTGTTTTTCCATCCAGCTACTAGAATTATCTCAAAGTATCTCACTGACAAATGCTAGAACAGTATATAATTAATTTTTAGCGTTCTTTTACAAATCAATAAGCAAACTGATTTATCATTAACTGGCAGAATATCTACATTGAACACCACATAGGCATTCAGATTTTCAGTCCATTCGATTGCCTTAGCAATGTCTCTTACCACAGCTGAAATTGTAGGGGTTTTCAAACTCTGAAACATCACATTTATACTTTGAATGAATAATTTCATTTGCAAGGTAACGCCTGATGCCTGTGATGTAGTATTTGTGAATCTCTACATCTCGAATGATACTGATGCATAATGAGAAGTTTCCTGGCATCTAATGTGAAGATTGTCCCCTCTTTGACTAATTTAATGACTATTTTAATTTTCTGTATATGCTGACAACGGCAAAAAAGTGTCCATACAGAAATACCAAATGTGACGCACATGGAGGGGAAAGCACTCATATGCATTAGCTCTCAGGCACTTTTCAAAGTAGAAGGCCTAATTTCATCTTGCTCCAGTTTAAACTGGACCCAGTGAAGCCAGAACTGCATCTCACCTGTCTCTAGAAAAAGGTAGCCTAATAAATAACTTTTCTAAAGTATTTTGGAAGTCACTCAGACTTCTCCCTAAACTCTCAAATGAGTTCTATAACATGATAGCCTTAGCAACACCTTTTGTAGACTTCATATGCAGGTATTTTTAGATTTGTTTCATTTTGTCAGCATGTAAAATCAGATTTGGAGTGGTCTTATTCTGCAGTAATTTGTAATAAGAAACTTGACAGAGCACAGAAGAAAGTCTGGATTATGCATTATTGACTGTATATTGAAAAGATAGATGTTATTTGAAAAAATATATATGTTTGCTTCATATGTTTTTGCTAAAATTAACCAGACTTATTTAAACTGACCATCTGAAGAAAATGAAAGGGAGATCTTGTTCTGGAGGATATTCGTGCAGGGTTTCTTAGTAAGTTCCTTGACAGTGGCAGTACCCTTTTGGGCACATTTGTATACATCTAATACTCTGGATAGGCCAAGAGGGAGTTGTAATAGCACAAGGTTTGATATAAGGAAAGAAATTGTCCGGAATAATTTTGCTGCTCCTTGGTGCTGCCGTTCAAGTTATGGACAGTGATTTACCCATCCTTTACTGTCAAGCATTCAACAGATTGATCCACAATTAACTTGTTACTTGTAACTTGTAATAAAGAGGTCTTGATACACAATGATGAATAATTCAGAGCCTTTCTCTTCCTATCAGCGTCCTACATTTTTGCCGACAATAATGAGCTGTCACAGTATGAGTTCTGGAGACGAGATTAGTGCACGGAAGAATGAGTAAACCTGTACTCTAGGACCGTAATTAAATCAAGCAGAACATAATAACAAGCACGTTACAGCAGTTTGATATGAAACAGGGACAAATTTGAACAGGCTGCTAAATTGCATACAGGCACAAAACTGTGCTTTGTTGTTACACTTCAAGGATTAGCAGGGTTGGTGGTTCTATGTTCATTGTCACCCAACTTTGCATAGCTCTGTTTCCCTATGTGTGCTGTTAACACAAGACTATCAAGCCAAATCCTCTGTTTTCCACACACAATTCTTTTTGACGGCACAGTGTTTATATCAGAGCAGTGGGAACTGCAACTGCATGGGCTAGGAAACTGGCTCAAAGTGCAACGGCAAGCAGGTATGACTCTAAGGTATGTAATCAGCCTGTGTAGAAGGAGAGAAAAAGCTGGGGGACTGATACCTCTCTAAAAAAAAAACCACTCACATTTCCACCACATTCCAGGCAGCAGTGGAAGAGAGAAATCTGAGGTTAGCAGTGGGTCCCACAGTGGTGATTGCTTTGTGAAGGAAAAAAAATCAATTATGTGAAATATTAGAACCCAAGTCTCTGCCTTAGCTCTCCTCAATCTATTTAGGGATAGTCAGGAAAAAAAAAAGAAACTTCTCAACAGATGCCTGGCTGCCTGGGTACAGAGAGGAAAACCATAATTTGTCTGTAATCCCTAATGCAAACAGTTGTTCATTAAGAAACAAAACTAATGTAATCTTGATGATTTGCTTGGATTTCTACTCTATCATGGTGTTTTGTACAGCTGGCAGGCTAATGTAATTTTACTTAGAAACCCAAAGCAATCTGGTACCCAGACAACACCATGTAGATTTAGGTAAATTTGGGGCTCAGATTAGCATAATACTAACTAATAATGAATATCATTTGCATTAATTAGAGTATTGGGGAAAGATTTTTTTAAATGGAAGAAAATTGAAAGAAAGATTAAGGGCAAGGGCTTACAAACCTAGTTTTGCTTTATGCAAGAATATAACAGATGATTTCTGCTATGATGCCTAATATTTTAATGTGTAAGTATTAATTAGAGTATCAGCAAAAGATTGTTTCTAATTGGAAGAAAACTGAGAGAGAGATTAAGGACAGAGTTTATGAATCTGCTTTTCTTGATGCCAGTATGTAGCAGATGATTTCTCCTATAATGCCAAAATGCTTAATCTGTAAATGATAGGGTGACTGACACATTACACAGTAGAAACACTACAAGGATTTTTTTCCAAATTGAGTTTATTTCATGCTAATAGAAAACTAGATGTTGTATGAATATGTTCGTGATATTGCTAATGAAATTAAACTAATTGGGTAGAAAAATATACCTTTGAAGACATATGCTGTGGTCTAAAATGGATTGACACTCAGTGTTATAGCATTTGGCATAGCTGGTTTCTTAATAAATACAGTATTTCCAGGTTAGTTGAGTGCTTTCTTAAAAAAAAAAAGAAATTTAAAAAAAGAAGATTGAATATCTGTACTTGAGACTACATTATAAATATAGTCTAAATTGCTCTCTATTTTAAAGCTATGCTCCAGATGTGCAGCATCTCTCTTCTCTATATTGCTCTAGTCACTCTAGGCTTTGAGAGCAGATCTAAAGGCTATTTTAAATATCAGATTATGGAAACATTAACCAGATATGTCTTAGCCTAGAAATATTTCCAAGACTTCCCTTTATGTTAATTATTGCTGTTTATTACTGCAATATAGTACTGTACTATTACTAATGTATATAATTTCTCCAGGAGCATGAAAGACTTCATGGTTAAATAGTGCAATTTCAAGGTAACGACTCCTTAGTCACTGAAATGAAAGTAAAACTGATTTTACTGTGTGTAGTAGCAGGTCTAATTTGGAAGAGTGTAGAGTATCCATCAAGTATATCACTTGTTGTTGTAAGACCAATAATTATGACATAATCCAAAATTTAAATCAGTTTTCTTTCTGGCTAGACTCTTGAATATCTGCTTCATTTGAGTAATTTTATGGTCGTCAGGCATTAAAATACCTTTATCAATACACTACCACACTTCTCTCTTCTAGGGGAAAATGCTTTTGCATACTTACTGTGTGTGCAAAGAGGGAAGGATAAAAAAAACCAGGCAAAAGACACGATGTTGTTGAGGTAGGACAGAAATAATTCAGGTATCTCTCAAAGCACCCTCTGAGGCTTTTTAGTGTTTTTATAATAGGGGTGGAAAAGACTTTGTTTATCTGTCAGTGATTTGAACTTCTGCATAGATGTGTTCTGCAAGATAAAAATGCAAGGTCAACAGGAGCAGCCAAACAGCTTGAGAGATCTTTTAGCCTTCTCAGGTGTCAGGCCATGAGACAGCATCAAAGCAGAGAGAACTTCCGTGTGATATGACTGCCGTATGAAAAGCAGTGAAATTAGTTTAGTAAGGTCTCATGTTGCTGAGAAAGTGTTCAAGCTACGTTGTAAAAACATTTTAATTTTCTCTAGTCTATTGCTTCTTAGTAGTTTAAATAGCATGCCCAGCTCTGGTTTAATTTTGCTTTCCAAACAATGCCTCATGAGAAATCCAACACGTCAGTCTACCCAACCATTTGTGGACATGTTTGTAACTACTGCAGAGTGCTCACACATTTAGTGGCTGGAGACAATTTTTCCCTTTTCACATGAAGCCTGTCTGGATATTTCTAGCATTTAACTTCAAATGAATCTTCCTTTATATGATGACCTACCATATCAGAGAAACTGAATGAAGTCTGGTGAAATTCAGTACACAAATATTTCCCCAAAGCATAACTGAAAAAAGAAAGGAGGGGTATGTTTAATAATGTCATATACCATTAGAGTTTGTATTTGACAATTGCCCTGTTCCTGCAGACAGTCCAAAGTTACTGATTTTCAAAGTACTTTAATAATGAGGGAAAAAATCAATGAAATACCCTTTTCATCAGGAATAAGGAGAAGAAACTGCCATTTAAGGGAATGAATGCTTGATTGCATGTCCTAAGCTCTTTGACTGAAATATAATTCCGTCAGTGAAGAAAACAGGACAGGATTCCAGTTTTAGATGCACCTATAGAATATTGCCCTAGGTAGTCGTTGTAAGAAAAACCACAATACACATGGCAACATTGTGTGAGAAGCATTAAACACAATCAAGATGTGTTTGAATAAGAAGCAGGTTAGTTTATCATATGATGAGGTCTCTCGTACTAACGTTTCTTCGACTAACACATATGGAGTGTATCCCTCTGCCCAGTGTTGCACTGTGTGGTACAGATGTGCTCCATGGCTAAAGCACAAGAACACACTCTCTAGACAAGAAATCTGGGCACTATTGCTGAATTTAAATTCATTAGCAGTCCTGCCTTGTTTTGAATCCTCTTGCCAGACAGGAAAAATGTCGTAAGACATCTTTCTTTAACCACTAATAAATGCACACAGAACGGCAGTTACGAAACCTTCTCCATATAATAAAAAATACATATATAAAGCATCTGAGAAAGGAGAGGCAGAGGAGCTCTGAGTTCCTCAAGTACCCTACAAAGAACAACATAGGAAATTTAAGAATATTTTAATATGGATGTTCTGTGGATGAAGGCGCGCAGTAAGAAGTTCCTGCTCTGCCATTTCCCCTACACTAAGCCTCATTCTGAGTAGAAAGGTTGTTTGTCCAAAACACAGAAGTTCCAAAAGCACTCCAAGGTGGTGATCTTATCAGGCGTGTATATCTGTCTTTGATTTTGTCTGTGCTGAATAGACAGGAGATCAAAAATATAAAATATAGTGGTTAACAGTGTCCAAATGCTTGTTTTTACAAAAAGTATTAGTATACAGATTTTGCAAGTATTTTTACAATTTTTTACAGATTTTGCAAGTATTTTTACACAGCGTGTGTATTGTTCATTGTTTTTCCTTTCTAGATTTCTCAAGATACCAATATTTTCTACCTCATGTCAGTAAAAAATTGACATTTTTCCACTTTTGTTTATTAACTTCTTAGGACTGGCAAAGGGGTGGGGGGAAAGAGCAGAGAGAAGATAGCTCACAGATGAAGGGATGGTAACTGATATGTTAGGATCATAGCCAGGAAAACATATGATAAAGATTAAATTCCCTGCTCTGCCATTTCCCGTACCTGAAGTAGATAATCATTCAGTGAATTCAGTATAATTTTGTTCCACATACATGCAAGAGTTTTAAGTGGAATGAGAGTATCGCTCCAAGTAACAACTGAAGCAACAAGATGAAATGTGGGAGATGCATCTTTCATCTAAGTGAAGGAGAACAGAAGCTGGATATTGAGTTTCCTGCACTGATGATGTACTATAGATATCAAGATGCTACTGCTATTGCTTTTCTTCCCCACCTCCTTCCCTCCTCTTCTCATTCTATGAGAAATTATATACTGCCTCTATTTCTAGGTAAAGTTTTCTTTAAGTTGTTAATCTTTTATTGAAAATTTTGATTAATTGGCCTTCTTGAGAAAAATACTGCTTCAGCAAGAACTCCCAGACAGATCAAATCCATGCTCGGACGAGAAATGTGTGAAGCCTTTTATGATTAGGTAAATGTTTAAATTGGAAGTATTTACAGTATTAAGCTGAACAGAGTCCTCACCTTTAGAGGTGTCTCACCTGCCCCCAGTTAGGTTTGAAAATATTTGTGAATGCATAATCTTTTTTAAGAAGTTGAATTCTCCCTATCCTAGTGTATAAGAATAGAAGATACCAAGCACTAAGTGATGTGGTCAGACAACCACAAGCAACCTTTTAAAAGAATTTTAGGAAGTTACATCTTCTCATTTGGAAGTTGCTTTCCCAGATTTGATGCAGTAATAGTTTCAACATGTATACTTGTTGGCAGTGCAGTATATTTTGCTGCTTTACCAAGCCACTATTGGTATAAAACTGGAGTTAATATATCCTAATATACTGTGGTTTTAACTAAGACTTAATTCGCTGCACCTAACACACAGGTATATTTGGTCCTCTTTTCAGTGCTAATGGTCTTGGTTCTCTCCAAATGTAAGTTAACATAAAAACTGCCTGAAACAAATAATAAATCTTGTTTGAAACAACTGAGATGAAGGAACATTTTGAGAAAGGAATATTTATGTGTTTACTTTCCAGGAGCTCTCAGGTTTGCTCATTTTGTTCTCAAGATATAATTGAGAATAATCCATGCCTATAAATAAATGTGCCAGGTGAATCCCATGGTGATAATACAATAACAGCAATCACTGCATCTCCTACAACTTCACCTGAAGATTTTTCTTGGAGACAAGCCAAACACAAAGCATTTGATTCATTCACAGTAACACACAGGGAAAACAGGAAAGAGCTTCCTATGATGTAGATATCCACATCCAAGCTGGGGGTCATAGACTGGCTGTATAGTTAAGATTTAATCTATCAGTGGATTTCTCTCCTTAACAGACATCTGAAGCAGGCTAGTGATATAGGTATTGGCTTGACTGTAGTTTAAGTAGTTGTTCTTTTGCTCTGTTGAGCTCACAGAATCACAGAATGGCCTGAATTGGAAGGGACCCACAAGGATCATTGAGTCCAACTCCTGTCTCTGCATAAGAAACACCCAGAATTTACACCATGTGTCTGAGTACATAGTCCATACGCTTTTTGAATATTGCTAGGCTTGGTGTCATGATTAGTTCCCTGGGGAGCACGTTTTACAGCTCCACCATTCTCTGAGCGAAGAGCCTTTTCCTAATATTCAACCTAAACCTCCCGGGGCACATCTTCCTACCATTCCCTCGGGTCCTGTCATCAGTCTCCAGAGAGAAGAGATCAGCGCTTGCTCCTCCTCCTTCCCTTGTGAGGAAGCAGTAAACTGCTATGAGTTTGCTTCCCAGTCTTCTGTTCTCCACACTGAACAGGCCAAGTGACTTCAGCCCCTCCTCATATGACTACCTCTCTAGAGGCTTCACCAACATTGTGGCCTTCCTATGGACACTCCCCAGTAGCTTGATATCCTTTTCATACTGTGGCACTCAAAACTGCACACAATACTCGAGGTGGAGTCATACCAGCACAGATTAGAGCGAAACAATCACCACCCTTAACCAGCTAGCAATGCCATGCTTAATGCACCCCAGGACACGCTTGGCCCTCTTGACTGCCAGGGCACACTCTTGGCTCGTGTTCAACTTGCCATCAACCAGAACCTCCAGATCTTTTTCTGCAAGCTTGCTCTCCACTCTTCCACTCCTCAGTCTGAGCTACCATCATTTTAAGTGTCATTTCATGTCATTGTTATTGGCTGTCAAGAAAGAAGTATCATAGTAAATTCAGTAAAATTTCCTCAGAAATGTCTGAGTGTCCTTACATTACTGTCACTTCTCTTCTGGCTATTAATATATTCTTAAGAAATGGAGGTACTGAGTCATTTGCTGAGTAATTTATATGGGCTCTGTGATGAGGAATATTTTTATAGAGAATAAATGATTTTTTCTTTAGGAATATTTGGATAAGAGAAAAAGGTAAATTTGCGTGCATTATTTTTATTAGATATTCATGAATAGTCATATTTCTACTTATCTATAAATATGAATGATGCTTTTTGGTCATGCTCTGTGTCTGACTGCAGATATTTCACTGTGTTGTACATTCTTACAATGTGCCATGATGTACAGAGTTGGTATATGTAAGAAACCACATTAGTGCGTCACACAACAGATATCAGGAATTCTGTTTTGCAGGAATCTTGAGACCTTCATATAATACAACACTTTGAACTGCCCTTACCAAAAGGCAATCAAAGCCTTCCTGTAGGGAAGACTACTTTTCAGGACTACTTTAGGAACTTACCTCTCTAATTAATCTGAAACTGGAACTAACAACCAGGTGAGTAGCCATATGTTCAAAGGCGAGGCAGTCTGATCTCCATTTCCAACTCATGCATGGATCATCAGCATTAATGAAAACTAAGAGATTTTCCTTACGACTATGAAATTATCACTAAGTGTTTAGAATATAAATAAAAATATATTATTTTGCAAATATTTTTTTAAAATTTTAGTTACTTTTACAGAGTTTGTTTTTCTTGTGTCTGTGGATCTCATCTAACAGAATTGATCCCCTAGATGTAAGATGCATTGAAATAAAAAAAGATTCATATTAAGTCAAGTTCTTGTAGCAGATCTTCACTGGCCAAGACAGAGTAAGAGACAACCAGGATTTAATATTTCTATCAAAAGATTCTACACTGCTCGTAGGTCATAGAAAAGCATGCAAGGCAATCGTAGCTTTACGGAATAAAGTTTAACAGATAAAGGGAAAAAACATGCTAAGAAGTTTTTATGGATAGCTAAACAATGAAGAATATCCACACAGAGCCCCAGATAAGGCAGTTGTTTAGCCTGGAGAAAAGGAGGCTTATGGTAGACCTTATAGTTCTCTACAACTACCAGAAAGAAAGCTGTATTTAGGCGGATATCAGTCTCTTCTCCCACGTAACAAGGGATAGGATGAGAGGAAATGGCTTCAAGTTGTGCCAGGAAAGGCTTAGGCTCGATATTAGGAAATATCACTTCACTGAAAGAGCTGTCAAGCAATGGAACAGATTGCCCAAGGAAGTTGTTGACTCACCGTACCTGCAGGATGTGGCACTTTGGGACATGTTTTGATAGGCACGGTGTTGAGCTGATGTTTGGACTTGATGATATTAGAGGTCTTTTTCAACCTAAATGATTCTGTGATTCTGTGATTCTGTAGTATTAGAGATACTGACCAGCTGAGCATGAGCCTTTTGAGCTTTGACTTCCTTCAGCAAGTGATGGTGAACAATTTCCAATCCAAACCTGTGGCTTTTTAACACATATGTCTAACAAGTGACAAAGGAATAGGATCAAAAATGAGAGGGTGAAGAAGCTCTGTAGCGTATGGTGGTTACTAGATACCTAGGTTTGATAACTGGGTTTGCTGATGATGTTGCCTGGTGAGGTGAAACTATAACCAAACGTTTCAAGAAGAGCTGGCTTCCTATCATATAGTGGTGTAGTGACTTCAAGGTATATAAATACTTCCTGTGCTCCCTGGAAACAGACGCATTTGTGTTTCTCACGGGCATTGCGGCAACAGTCTATTACCTAATAGGGAAAAGTCAGAATCCTCCTTATCAAGCCATACAGCCCCTGCCTGAACGTTAGATGTGTAAATAGTAAATGGCATAATAATAATGATTACTTAAGTACCCAAAAACTAATTAAAATGTGATATTCATTTGATTCGCTCTATGTCCTGCCATTATTGACCTGAAGTATTCTGCCTTTTGGCATAGACATGTAACATCCTCCCGCCTCTCAAGGGCAGTTGTTTGTGCTTCTCTCAGAGCAGAAACTGTCTTCTAGTATTTCTTTGAAAAGAAGAGAGATGAAACTGTGGCTAGTGTGTTCGGTGTTTCCTTGAGATGACTTCCTGGTTCTGCATTGACCAAAGCTGCCGTGGAAAATATAGGCCATACAATTGTTTCTAAAAACATGATAAAATTATTAGGCGGATCTTCATTAGCACTTATTGAAACTGGATCCAGCAAAAATAACATTCCTAGTCCATCATATGACTAATTGTAATGACTAAGCTTTATCTCTGCTTTAAAAACTTGGTAATGAAGCCTATTCACTTATTTGCGCTTAGAATAAGATTGGAAACTCTCTTTCTTTTCACTGTGTATGAAAGATCCTGGTGAGGACAGGCAGTTGAACAGACACAATCACACACAGTATTCCAGATAAGTGGCAGTTTTCTGGGAGACACTTTCAAGATGACGACTTTTTCTGTCTCTCTTTAAATCCTTTTTCAGTGAAAACTTGTGCTCTGGTGTTGTGTGCACTGGTGTTTTGTGCACCATGGGTCCTATCAGTCCTGTTGGCATTATCTCTTGTTATTCTTAGCACTTGCTCACAGACAGAGCTGTTCATAATCATCGCATGACTGGCACTAAGGAGGATTTCCTTTTTTTTTTTACCCTAACCCTCTAAGTCTTTTAAGTCTGCAGGGAGGAACGCAAGAACAGCTCTGGTCAGAGAAGCACTGGTTGCTGCTCTCCCTCTGTCCCCACAGCAAAAATTCTACAGTCATAGGAGGGTATACTAGTTAAAGGAAGAGATTAAAAGGCTAACATTACTTAAGTTGACATGCAGATGAGTGAGGGGTTATGTAACAGAAACAGAAATGCTATGAGTTATAAAGAAGACAATTAGCTTACCCTCATTGGCAGTCAGACTAGATGATCATTGCAGGTCCCTTCCAGCTGAACTGTTCTGGTCTGTTCTGGTCTGTTCTGATCTGCTTAGTTCCGTTCTAGAGAACTAAGGTGTCACTCGGTGAGATGGGATACATTTATGAGAGATACACAAAAATAGTGTGCTATTGGTTAATTACATGCTCTGTAATTAACCAATGGAACTCATTGTTAAAGGATATTATTTGACAAACATTCACAAACAAGCTTTCTGAGCTTGCTGGTATTAGTAGTGAAATGAGCAGTAAGATTAAGAATGAGCAGCAAGCCTTGGGTTCAGAGAAGTTTATATTATTATAACACAGTATAGGTAAATTATAATCCTCTAAAATTGTTTATAAGCAGAGGGAGGTTCATCTTGCAAATGGATATTATGTTCATCCCTTTATTTGTCTCATCTGCTCTTACAGTTCTTATTTTCTGAATTTTGCTTTGTAGCTAACAAGTGGCCTGTGATGTCCCACTCTTTTTGCTAACTCTTTTGCTACCTAGATCGCACTAACAGTACTCTCATCTTTCAAGCAGCTAGTGACACAGAGACCTATATCTGAAGCCTAAATACATAAGGAAAAAAAGCATCTAACTTCACAAAACAAACAAAAGTAAGTAAAAATTTGAAAAGTAGGGTAGTCCCGAAGGTCTTAAATTAAAGCCTGTATTGAACAGAGGATTTTATATTGCAGCTAATCAAACCTAAACTACTCCCTAAGTCAAATCTGTTGAAATGCTGATTTTTTTAGTGACATAATTCAGAAATAGAACTGATAAAACCAGTATAGTTATGTCACTGTCAATTTCTTAGAGAAAATTCAATTCAGCTCCTGCTAGTATATGAAACATAACTGTACCAATGTGTAAGTCAGAGATGCAGTTTCAAGATACTGTACCCTGATGAAAAATTCTCCTGTATATGAGGAAGCAGCATGGGACCCAGGAACCCGAAGTGCCATGTTGTGTTTTGCTGCAAACCCCTCTGCTACAAAAATGTTTTAGCATGTTGATGCCTTGTTTTCTTCAAGTATGAAATTTGAATTTACCATTTTCATGGAGGGGCAGGCGAATTGTGTGGATGGATAGAGTAGAGACTGCAAAGAGCTGAAGAAATAAAACACTGAAATTATGAAGAAGAAGGTGGCAACTATGATGCATTCACCTGATATGACCATTTTTGCTGTTATCTGTGAACCTAGTACTATGTATATAAATGAAGTTACTTTTAGATTTTGCTCAGATATGTTGATAAGAACCGTCCCTTCAGTAGAGAGAGAAGAGCTGGCCCGGCACACTGTCAGTGGCACCATAGAGCTTCTTATCATTTCATAAAAAGCAGAGGCTTGCCCACTGTTTCTTTGCTGTGCTTTTAGCTTCCGAGACTTCAGCTGGAGTGGCAAATATTTCTCCCGGTAAAGTTTGATACAGACAGTATGTTTTGGTCTCAGTACCCCAAGAGGTGCACATGAGACACTATTTCAGAATGCTGCCCGGGGGCTGGCACCAGAATTAGGCTGGGGTGTGGTAACCCACTAGCTGCTCAGTGTATGGGCATCAGCAGCGATGTGCTGTGGCAGTTCAGCAGCAGGAATGGACATATTTGCCATGAAAGTGCTTCTGCGTTTCATATGTGTTTTCCTTACTTGTCTAAATTTATCCCATCTGAGCAATTGTTCCCTCTTTGATAATCATTCATGGAAAAATTTAATAAAATTTAGGTTTGGGTTACACTGTGAGATTCCACAGTTCTAGCCCATTATGCATAGAAAGAGAAGGGCATTTTGTCTTAAATCATGTTTTCCTTCTCCTGCTTTGTATGTGAACTGTGCAATTTCTTGTCTAATCCAGATAATTAATAAGGGCCCTATCATTCTAATACCTAATTACCTGTGAAACAGGGAAGTATTGTTATTCTTCTCTTAAAGGAGAGGCTTGATATTCATAGAGAAATTCCAGTTTTATAAATTCTGCCCTTTCCTCAAGAGTGAAAATTATAAAGGAATTCCTTCATTCAATGAAAACAAAGAAAATTCAGAGCCATAGCCATCACTACCCCTCTAGAAAAAAAGGCTTCTATTCATATAGGCAGCAAAAAGAAAGCTGAGAGAACAAAGGCAGTATTGACTCAGTTGTATCAAGTGTTCTCAGTTCAGGTATCTGATGGCTTATTCCAGGATCCTTCTGATTTTATCACAGATGTTATCTTATTTTTGGATTAAAGTTTCTTATCAGCATGGTAGAAAGGAGGTAATTATCTTGTCTTTTTTCTCTGCACAGCACAAGCATGTTGTCATTGTGTACATCCACATGAATGAGCTTCATATTGTTTTCTTAAATATTAGGTATGACTCCACTTGTGTCTTTTTTTGCCTACCAAATGGCAAAGGGACAACCTAAAGCATTCACAGATAAACAAAAACTGTGCCTTTTTTTCAGATGTTCATTTTATTAAATAATGTAGAGAGCAGAGTTTTTAGAACGCAACTGACCGTGAAAGAAAATAGGCTCTTACAGACTATTGGCAGCAACTCCTTTGATTAAGGAAAAATTATGTTGCACTGCTGACATTGTGTGTAGCTTTTTTATTGACAGAAGAGACATAGATTAGGTAGTAGTAAGAGGAGCTTGAACATGGCAGTTTTTCGAAATTTCTCAGCTCTAATTTCCCAGACTTCCCACTGATTCAGAAAGCACAATCTTGCAGCTTGTTCCTTTACAGTAGAACTGCCAACTGGTTTCTAATCCACCACCCTTATCCTAAAACTTGTAGTGAGCCTACAATGTCTACTCTAAACAATCAATATCCACCAGTGATGGCAGTTTACAATTGCTGTTTATTCACTCCTTTTAAACATCTTTGTGCATCTGGGCACTGAGGTGTTGGTCTCAACTACACAGCGCTTCTGAACCATCACGACCTAGGGCATCAGTAGTCAGAAAAGCTATTTAAAAGCCACTCACCTCTGCTGCACATCTAGAAAACCATCAGAACTCCTATAGATAGAGGAATTAATTTCTGTAAGGCAAAGACAGAGAGTGCGGCAGCACGTATCATGATATAAGAGGAACAAGTACATCTTGAGAATGAAAAAGTGTCTATAAAAAGAGAAGGGTATGTTCAATGACCCAGGAAGTTTCTCTCAGTCCTGTTTTCCTTATAACCTTTCTGCACACAGCCCCTTTTTTAAACCAAATGAATGGATGTTTAAACAGTATTGCTCAGAGATTCAGGTAAACAGTCATTTGTTTCTCCCTCATCTTGTTTGTTCCTCTGCTGATGAGATTATACTCAGTAACCTACCCTGGTCCAAGGAAGGCATTAATATACTCTGTTTGAAAGTTTGTTTGTTTGCAGTAGGTGAAACACAGTGAAGTCCTCATCTACTGGAAAGAACTAAATGATTCTATATGGCTACTAGTTTTAGTTATTAAATGTAAAAAATGAATATAATTCTTTGTTGATCTCTGTGAAATACAAACCATCATCTTTTTGCTTCTAAGCAGAGGAGTGCAGAACTGAGGGCTTCCAAACATTCTGCCTTCTGCCTGAACTTCAAGTTAGAAAAATTACTTTGTGTTGATACAGCCCCGTAATAGCATTGACAATTTGTGACCCTTGGTGGGATGACAAACTTATAGCTGATAAAATTCTCCTCAGCTACAAATACATTTGCTCAGTATTTTCTGCCCTAGAAGTGGCAAAGGAGAGAGGAACCATTCCCAATCTTGTAAAAACCTTTACCCCCAGGTCTCCCAGGCAGTGACTAACACAAAACCTTTGACTGAATTTAATTCAAGTAGTTACAGTGTTGCTAATTCTCTGAACTGTAAATAGAAATTCTTTCAAGATTAAGGTAATAGCCACTTCAAGACACATTGCAGATTTCAAGATTTGTAGGTAAAAGTTAACAATACAGTGCTTGCATCTGGCAGAACTAGGAAATGCAGTCCCCATCGATTACCCTGGCATGGTAAAATGTGCCACTGCTCAAAAATGATATTAACTACGGTAACAACTTCCACAGATGCCTCAAAATCACAGAAATGTCATCTAAAATGACAAGATGCTGAATGGTGGTCATACTATCCATTACTTTTTCCCCAATTCATTTCTGTGAAAGGCAAGCTAGGAACTGTGTATTGTAATTAGGAGTTAAAGTCAATCATGACAATGCACACAGAGACAGTGTCTTCTCTCACTGCAGCCGAGTTAGAAAGTTGCCTGAGAGACTCTCTAGCATCAGGGCCTATGACAAACATGCAGTACTGAATTCTGAAAAATTAGAATAGAGACTCCAAAAATCCACAATATGAGCTATTTTCTTAAAGGGTTCTTCTTTGACTGTGTATAATGCACTTACAAAACTGCAGTTCCATTGTTTGGATCATATTTTATCCCATCTAATATCTTATTCCATATCATCAAGTAGACCTTCACCTCACGCTCCATCTATGTCCGATGTTCCTTTATACTCGCTTGTTTCTTTCTATCCCCAATTCGTATCATTTCAGCGCTGCTGGGGACATGTCCCTGCAACTGCTCATTCTGCCTCCCGTTGCAAAGTTTTCTCCCAGTTGCTGTCTCCACTCTTCTTGTCCACTTCCCACAATAATCTCACACACTTCTTCTTTCAATAATCTCACACATCTCTGCTTCCTGGCCTTCTGTGGCTAGTGTCCTTCCTCCTATTTCTTCCTGCTGTAAAATCATTCTGCTTAATCCAGATTCCCCTCGAGAATCCTCTATAGCAAATGACTGTTCTCTTTTCTCAACACAGCTTTGCTCCAGCCCTATCAAAGTCAACAGAAAACAGCGAAAATTCTATGCACTACTTAGATATTTAGCTGGCAATATGAGGCCTGGGCTATACAGAACAAGCACAAAACTTCATGTCTGGAAGTATGAAGCTGAAATTTGTAAGAAACATTAAACACCTTTTCGCAGTTAACAATAAAAGTGCAAGCTGGTATGTACATTGTATCTGCTTAATAAGGAGGAATAAGTGAAGCTTCCTTGGTAGGCTGCTTGGGACTGATTCTAGAAAGAATTAAGACTTTAAGGAATGTTCAAGGTCCAAAAGCCTTTAGAAAATCTGGGAAAAAAAGGTTTGGCCAGGAAGTGAGAGGAAACCTTTGTGCAGGGTGAATTAAATAAGCCTGACAGGGAAGGAGAATGGGACAGACAGGTCTCGGCTATTTTGCTGTGAAGGCTCATAAATCAAAGTTACAAACTTACTTTTTTTTTTTTTTCCTCATATCTCAGATGTGGTAGCTGAATTGCTAAATTATTTTTCCACGGAGATGGAATCAAAAGCGAAAGTTTCATCTTTCCCTCTCTAAGAACAAATGTCTGGTTCTTGGCTGACACAGAGAGCAAGATACAAAACCAAGCTCCTGTCAACATAATCAAACACTGAAAAAAACATAATTTGCCTGCTGTAAAACAAACAAAAAAAAAAGAAAGTAAATAACATAATAAATTCTGTCTGGAGATGTCCTCTCACTATACCCCTGATATTTTTTTCCCATTGTCCTGTTTCGCAGAGGAATGCTTTTCAGCAATGGTTGTATCCAGCCTTCCTGTTCTAGTTACTGAACAGTCCCTATTTCCAACCACAATTGTCAGGCATTTATAACGCAGCTGCAAAAATTCTCTTGTGTCTAGACTGTAGGAAAGAAGGTATCTAAGGAAATGTTTCCGTTTTAAATACAAAAGCCTTCTATTTGTGGTACAGTCAGTTCTGCCTCGATGTTAGAAATTCCATGCTATTACCCAAAAGTGAAAGTATTTTTTTTTATATCTCACACAACTTCTCCTCAAGTCTGTTTTGTTGGCCGCGTGTGTGCAATATCCCATATAAAATGCCAAGACTGCTGCAAAATCTAGACTGCTTCCAGAAATTGTATTTCATTCCTTGTCCGTGTTTATATGAATAGTCATGCTTCTGTGTCTTACCTGAAAGGCCAGAGTATTAGCAACGGTAGAATACTACGGGATTCGCCAGAGTAAAAGACTCAACATGACTTTCTTATTAGTAAACTACATCTTTCACTGTGCATTTAAACAAAATTACCTTTGAAAAATCCAGACAAGCAGGCTGTTACAAGTAGTGAACAAGAAATATTTTTTAGTATAGTTGTGGTTCTCTTAGCCCTCTGCTTCTCAAAAGATGTACTCTAGAATCTGATCTGAATTTGGCAGTACAAAGAAACAGTACTGCTCAAAAAGAAACCAACCCTTTTTGTGCTTCATACTAAAGTACCCCAAACCCCCAACTAGTAAGTAAAGTAGTAAACACTAGTGAATAGAAAGGATACTTGCAGATACTAGGTGAATGAGTCACTGAGTCACATTTATACAGTTCTTTGAAGCAAATGGCATATCCCTGACGTGAGATGGTGGCATCTCTAAAACCTACAATGAATTTTCTTCTTATGATACTACAGTACTTAAGCTGTATCAGACTATTTTTTGCAGTAGTGATAAAGACTTTGACCCTTTCACAGGAGTCATTTGTTACCTGCTTACACACACGCAAATCTGAAGCTGCAGGCATCTGAACACAATTGGTAGCAAGCTGGAAACAAGGAAAGCTTTGGAAATAATCTCCTTTTTATTTTTCTCCTCCCTGCCCAGTGGACAGTTGTTTTTGCCTGGAAATCATTTTGCTATTTCAGGCTCCTAGCAACAGTTTTGGACCTTTCTGAAATCACTCTGCAGGCAACTCTGCCTAACTAGCTGACTGGTATAATCTTGGTATACCAGTAGATTAAACTAACAAGCCCCACGTTTCTTACAACCCATGTGGCAAACTGTCAGATGAAAATAGTGCCAAGGCTCAAACATTTCTAGGTTTGCAGTTGTAACATGGTGTTGTTCCCAGAGCTGGTGCACAGCTGAGGCCTCCACAGGGGATGAGTAGGCTCTCAGGAAAAAGATGCCTGCAGATGCAACAGGCCCTTCTTCATTACAAAGTGTGGTTCTTATGGAGGCTGGTATCCCTACAAACTGCAGTCTTACACATCCTTCTAAATGCGTCTAAGACCACTGTAGGCTGTCTGAAGCTATACATATATGTGTGCATACATGAACACAGAAGTGAGCACCAACACATAGGACCATATGTGCAGACTAATAATTATATGAACTGGCTAACAACCGGGAATCTAGAAAAAAATAAATAAGAGAATGATAGACAATATGTCTGTGTGTAACTGTAAGTAAAATAATACACAAAATGTAGGAATCTAGAGATCTTCATTTCAAAGTAGGACTGAGAGAATCAGGTACCCCTCTCTAGAAGACATCCACTTAATGCATTTCAAGACCTAGCACAGGCTTCAGGCTGTCTGTTATTTATGATTAAGTGTTAAGTAAATTCAAATGGAACATTGCTTCTGTTATGAGGATTTACAGCACCTTAAGGTCTTAAACTGTAACAAAATATGCTTCAGTCATCCAAGAATGGAAAGATATCAGAATGGATTTAAGACGCTTCAACTAAAGAGTAATCCAACTAGCTGGTGATTACGTCTCTAATTTCATATCTTGCAGGCTTAACGCTGCTTTATGTTGTACCAGTTATCCTTTGTACCTCTCCTCCTGCCTGATGGGGTAGTAGTATAAGGTAGCCCCAGATATACTCTCTTTGTGCACATGGTGCCACGTACTGTAAAATGAGGGTCTACTAGCAGCTGATGTCTCATCCGCATCACATAGTGATACCTCAGTTTTCTCTAAGTAATTAAGATACTACACCTGCAAGGCAAGCCTCTTCACATTTAAGATTTTCAGTTACTCCATCTTTGAAACAGTTATGTTATTAGTTACCTATATACATGCCTTGTGAACCCGTTGAATTAGAAATTGCATATCAATCATATTATTGGCTTAACTCTCTACAGGAGGATTCAGCAAAATCCCCCTGTAATTCAGGTGTGCCAATACCTATACCACAATTCTTTCCCAATCCCCAGCATCAAGGGATTTTCTATAGGCACTTATGACAGGCGACTATTTCTCTGCCCTGTAGCTTTTAGCAGCTAATTTGTCCTGTGAAACCATAGGTACCTGAGTATTTAAGAATAACTCAAATCGGTAAAAAATCATTTTCACTTTCCTGGGGTTCAGCACATCTGGATCACCTAAGAACTATCTTTGCAGAAATACAATATATCTCTCTCCATAAAGAGAAATATATATGTGAGTGTGTATGCATTTATTGACATAGGTATATGTATGTATATATATGTACATCTGCACAAATGTATGTGTAAATATGTGTATATATGTATACATGGATGTATGCACATATGTGTCTATAAGTGTGTCTATGTGAGAGGAAGAGCTTAGGTTTCTAAATCATATATTTGTGACTAAATGTACAATGTCTGTGCTAATCCTTGAGTGTCTTTCGATAAACATTAACAGTGCAGCATGAAGGAAGAAACAGATCTTGCCTTTGTGCATTATACTGTGCTCGGAGAAACACTGCTGCGTGTGTTTCTTGTTATAGTCAGCTGCTTAGAGTTCTTTACATGCCATTAAATGGAGATTTCTGGTCCTTACCACAGAATTTGTGAAAGTTTTCTTTACTAAGTGAGATCTTTGGGAGGATGATAATTAAATATTCTTGCATGTTTGCTGCCTAGTTTAATTACAGTGTATTTTCTTAAAT
This sequence comes from Cuculus canorus, assembly GCF_017976375.1. Classification (NCBI taxonomy): domain Eukaryota; kingdom Metazoa; phylum Chordata; class Aves; order Cuculiformes; family Cuculidae; genus Cuculus; species Cuculus canorus. Next base: position 22,761,460 of record NC_071441.1, on the reverse strand, counting down.
GAGTCCAGGTGATTTTTTTTTCCATCTAAGCCTCGTTAAGAAAAGAGTAACTAATTGGAACCTACTGTTTTTTCATTCAGTTTTTGATCTCAGTACTTGTGTAAAGGGACAAGAGGGAGGGAAGGAACCTGGAGCTGGGAGAGATCCAGGTATCCCAGCTGTGTTTTCCAGTAATAAATCATAGAATGGCAGACCCAGGGAGGCTGGAAGGGACTGGGGGTCCCTCAAGACAGGCTCAGCTATGGGCTTAGGCTGAGCTGCCCAGAGCTCCATGCAGGCATTGTATGAAAACCATGAAAGCTGGAGACGGCCCAACCTCCCAAGTCCCTGCCCGCACCACTGGGTTGTCTTTGTGTGGGAAAGGCTTTTCCTTATCTCCAGCTTGAGTCTCTCATGTTTCAGCTCCTGCTGCTGCCTATTACACTCCCACTATGCACTTCTGTGAAGAGCCCAGCTGTCTCCTCCATCCCTCCTATTGGTGCAGGGATGTTGCTGGCTGTCCCTGAAGCCATCCCTTCCTCTCATTGAACCAGCCCCAGTCCCAAAGCTCCTACTTGCAGGGCAGAGACTTCAGTCCCACTGCCTTGGAAGCCCCCCTGCACTTCCAACCAGTTTGTGGGTGTCCTTCCTGTATTGTGCAGCTAAATCCAGACACAGACCACCTAATGAAACCATAACCTTAATTTGATTTAACTCCTCCTAGTAATCAAAATATGGAAAAGCACATTAGGCTGTTTCTTTTTCCCTATTATCTTTGCTTCATATGTATATGTCATTTAGTGTTTCCTCAAATCTTGCCTATCTACAAGCACAGAAGAATTCATGTGGAGCAATCAGTTATGTAGAAGTCATGTAGGACTTAGTGGGAATTTCACAAACTTTAGTTCTGTAGTTTCATAAATCTGGAAACTTTTGGCAGATTCAGAGGTCTCTGAAGATGAATATGCATTTTTTTTCTCTTTTGGTTCCACCTGCCAGTTCCTATGCATTTTCCTCCTTTTTTTTTTGCTTAATTCATCTGGTGATTGTTCCTTTGAGCTTGTCATTCCAAGCACTCATTCTCTCTCTGTATTTGCCCTGGGAGCAACTTACTTGTACTGCATGTGTCATGCTGCATTCAAGGTCTTGAGGGTGATTAAATATGGTCTTGAGGGCAAAGGATGAATTGAAAGAAGAAAGGGAAACCATAAATGACCCAGGGACTGAAGGCAGAGCATTTTTTTTATAATATCTGTATACATATATGTAAAATTTCTGGGTTTTTTTCTTTGTGTATAGGTTTTTGGGGTTTTTTTTTGTTTTTGTTTTTCAGGGAGGGGTGGAGGTGGGGATTGGGGAAGGAAGCCAAAAACATTAAGAAAGTGATAGGCAGTTTAGATTCTGGTGTAATCAAATACTGTTTGATCACATAATATTAGTGCAACAGAGTGATATTTTCCACCACAGGAGTGGGAAACAAGAAGTAAAGTATTATAATAATTATAACAAGAAGTAAAGTATTATAAAAGCAACAGGACAGATCATGTTTTAGGAAAGGTGTTAACTGTGGTAAGAATCAAAAACAGGTTTTGCACTGATCTTTTAATGGAAAGGGCAAAATAAAGCTGACACAGTCTTTCCTCCTCTGGAAAAAAGTTATCTGGTTGACATAGCTCCTCCATGTTGTACTTCCCTTGCGTAGCAGTTCAGTAAATGGAAACTGTAAGGATGTTTCTCTAGTCATCTGTGTGAAACCTGAGAAGGGTGGAAGAAAAACAAACCAACACTCTCGTGACCATGTTTGCATGGTCATCACGTAAAGTGGTGTGCAACTGCAGCATCAGAGAAAATTAGTGGAGCTGTAGGTGCTTCAGTAACAAGTAAACTGGAAGAAAGGTATGGAGATGTCATCTAGCAAAAATGTTCTTCAGAAATTTCTAATAAATAAAATGTAACATTTTAAAGCAGCATCATCAAGATTTGGTAAAACTCAGAGATTTGCTAGGATTTTGCAGTTGCTCAGTATAAAGTTTTGGGAGAATAAAGTGAGATATTAAACTAATCTCTGTGTGAACCTTAATAGAGTTATTTAGATCAGATAATTTTCAAGGAAGGAGAAGATAATATTTGGTCCTGTGGATATTAACGTTACCTTCCAAAATGCTGGTCATTGCCCGAGAGGCTATAAAGATAATGTCTATTCCTGTGGCAGGCTATGAAAAACATTTCATAAGTTGGAAGACTTTGTGAGAAAATATTGAGAATAGAAGAAGAATTCTGTTCTTTAATAGATTGAGAGTAACCCTGAAGAGAAGGACTTCAGGGTGCTGGTGGATGAGAAGCTCAACGTGAGCCAGCAATGTACACTCATAGCCCAGAAAGTCAACCATATCCTGGGCTGCATCAAAAGAAGCGTGGCCAGCAGGTCGAGGGAGGTGATTCTGCTATGAAGATGATCAAAGGGCTATAGTACCTCCCCTGTGATGATAGGCTTAGACAGTTCAGCTTGTCTGAGAAAAGAAGGCTCTAGGGAGACCTTATAGCAGCCTTCCAGTACTTAAAGGGGAGCTACAGGAAAGGAGTGCAGTGATAGGATGAGGTGTAACAGTTTTAAGCCGAAAGAGGGCAGATCTAGATTAGATATTAGGAAGAAATTTTCATTTGTGAGGGTGATGAAGCACTGGCACAGGTTGCTAGGAGAAGCTAGGATGCCCCACGCCTGGAGGTGTTCAAGGCCAGGCTGGATGAGGCTTTAAGAAACCTGATGTTGTCAAAGGTGCCCCTGTCTATGGCAGGAATGTGTGTTCACACAGCATCCGCAGCTCTTTATTTATAATGTTCATTATATATTAACCCCAGCTAGATACCCAAAGAGAATGTACAATGAATATTTCTGTTTGTGTTAAATTTTAGCAATTTTTCATGGACTTTTAGCATTAAAATACGCACAGACATACAAATACACACGCATGGATGTGTGAATTAGTACTTGCCTTTACCAGTGGATGAATATCAGCTTTGTTTAAAAAAACTGGGGCTGCCAGATAATTTTCAGCAATTGCAGAACCTTTCTACTATCATTTTCTCATTTTAATGGCACCATCCTAGTACCTGAAAACATAAAGGAACTCTGACTACAGCATAATATTGTGTTGGCAAGTGCTATCTACACTGCAATGGATTGCCTAACATCTCTCTGCGTTTAGGGTTACAGACAATAAATATGACACATCTCTTAATTTTTTTCCCCCTAATAAATAGGAAATTTTTATTTCTCAGGATTAAGAAATAAGGCAACCCTTCTGCCTCTTGGTACTTGTTTTCAACAGACAATGTGAAGTATTAGCAGTACAGAAGTGTTTGTAGCACCCAGCATACATGTGTCAGCTGAGCCCAGTCTTGTGATGCATAGTGCTGTAGTAGCAGTTTCTGCATTGCAATAAGACTGTGAGTAGACAACATAGTCAAATGGTTGTGGACCACAGAAACTCTGCAGTATTAGAATAACACATGATTATTTTTTTCTCATTTATGTGTGGGAAAGCAAAAAGTTCAGCTTTCTGTGCCTGCACTAGCTGCCTGCTACCATGCCTGTTCATTGAGGGGACAGCTCAGCAGTAGAAACAGTCTTAAAAAATCAGGTTTTATGAGGTGTCACGAGGGTCTTTCCTCTGGTGCACTCATGCATATGCAAAAGGACTGTTAGGCTTGAAAATCTTTCTGTTTGCTTATGTGATAACTGATGTGCAGATTTACATAAAAATATATTTCTGCAAGAGAGTGATGTAGTTTGTGCTAGTGATTATTCTTTCCCGTTCTCCAGTTGGACTGGCTTATCATTCAATTTCACTCGACTTTCAAGTCCTTTGGCTGTATCTTACTCTTCAACTAAACTATGTTTACTTAAAAGACTTTTTATTTCGGTCCCTATATGGAAGAAAAATTTTGTATTTTTCTTCATGGGAAAAAAATACAGTATATTCTTTCGATGAAGCCAGATAAGGGACTTCAAATCTAAGGAAAAAAAAAAAGATAATTTCTTTTTTGTTTTCCATCCAAACTAGCAGATCAACCTAAAAGCCATGAAGATCTGTCAGCCAGATGTTTAAGTGCAAGCATTATATATTACCTTTTCTTCCAAGTACATGACTTCCAATTAGAAAACTCAAATTAAGAACATGCATTTTAAAGAAAAGATCAGTTGTCTTGATGCAGGCTTGAAAGCTAAAAACATTTCCTTGCTGTATAATGCAATACACCACAGTATTTCCTCAGCTTTTGATGAATTGCAGTACAAAGTAACTTTGTCAGTAGGGCACTGTGCCTTGCTAATACTTTTGATAACAAAGGTAGTATTCCCACACTACCTTGGAGTTGTCATACATCACTTGCCCATAACTGCTCCATAGAAAGGGTTCCTCTGCATACATCTTTTCCGCATTGAAATTGCTCAGTCTGATTTGCAGGGCTACCAAACAGGAAAATCTTAACTTTTCCTAAGCTCTGTCTGAAGTTCCAGCTGGGAGTAGCATTTAAGGGCCTCTAAGTATAATCAAATTTGATCCTAAATCAGCAAAAACTTCGGCTAAAATTGTCCCCTCTGATTGGTGATACAGATATTTGCTCTTATTTCTCTTGTCATCTATGGCAGTTCTGCGTTCAGAAGAAATTAAATTTGAGCTTTGGAGGCATATTTTGCAGATAATAAATCAGAAGAATAAAAGTATTCTCTGCCTAAAAATGATGATGATTTTCATTACTGTGAGTACTTTTGTTAGAAAAAAAATCCTTTTTGCTAATTTTTTGCTCTGTGAGTTACAGCTTTCTGATTACACCTTCTCACTATGTAAACAGATGAATTTGATTTGCTGCAGTGAGATCTTCCATAGATGTTATCAGCATTTCTTGCTGATAACAAGTACACAGATATTTTCTAAAAAGCTTTCTTCTTAAACAATTTAACGCGAGCACAAATCTGATTCGAGGTTGTGAGGGCAAAAGAGTCTTAGAGTCCCTCAAGTGGTGACTCATGAGAATTGCAGCAAAATAAGAAACGTTGCAGCTCTGAAAGGAGCGGCCGCTCCTGCAAGGAACAGAATATTTTGACTATAAACGCTGACAATAAAAACAAACAGTGTAAAATCATGTCTGTTGGCTATAGAATGTATTTTCTATTTCTTTTAAAGAGTTCATAGTTAGACTTTTACTACGTAAGGTTATTTTCTCCTCCTTTGGGGCTGTATTCTGATTTCAGAGGTAAGGGTCTGTTTTTATTTGTTAGTGGTAGAGTGTTAGGCTCAAAAAATCTAAATAGAAGTTTGTCCGTACATTTAGGTTGTGTTTCAGGATAAATTTAAATGCATGCTCCTCTTCCTTTAAAATTAACAATGAACTTGTGAGTGTTTTCACACAAGCTTCACACTTATGACAAGTTAATTTTATAAGACTTTGTGGCGTTTCCCTCAGTGAACTGACTACTTACAACAGAACTTTTTAGAATGGAACTGTGCCTCAAAATTGTTCTTTTGTGTTTTTACTGCTGCCTCTCAGGAACAGTTCACTGTATTATTTGCCTACATAAAAGCTAGCAGGTGGGTCTTAGTGGGAGGCTGGTCCAAGGAGTTGTGCATTTTTGTTTTGCTGTGCTTTCAGTTTATCAGTATTGGCTTAGTACCACCATTTGCCATTACCTTCTTTATAGCTGAAAGTTGATGCCCCATGTGTGTGCTTCTGAGCAACTGCAGCTATGTGCGAGTGAACAAAAGACTGCTTGACGATGCTGAAACCATGACCTTCTGTCACATGCTTTTCTGCGCCAGAGAGGGTTTCAGATGTAGTTCTGGAAATTTAAGGACTTGTGCAATTACCGCCTGGAAGATTTCCTCACCACAGCTGCTATTCATCCCCTCAAGCCTGTTCTTTCTCTCCTCCTTATTTTAGCATTAATTTCTCCCATAACCCCTCAAATAATTAGTACACAAAAATTTGACTGTGAAGAAATCCAAGTTGCTCTTCAAAGAGAGACTCACACTCACGTAATTCTCCTGTACCCTTACAAATGTTTTTCCTTTATTTGTGCATCGCATCTTATGAAGCCTCCACGCATGAATTCAGTAACAGAATACAGTTGGATTAGAATTGATTTAAGCATGCTGTTCATATTGCTTTCATTCAGTAAAAATTTTGTTTCTGGTCCTTGGAAGAAAAACTTCCAAAAGTGACTAATACAGTTTGTCACCTGGGAAGAAAGCACTCATGTTGTCAGCTATCTCCACAGTTCATTTTAAAACCCTAGCCATGCCAGGCACAGTACACCTCAGTGCTGTAATCTACCTATACAAGACAGAGATCAGAGTGAAAATGAGCTCTTCCCACTGAAGTTGCTCAGAATGCCCCAGGTGGTTTGTGGACAAGAGGTTCAGGAAAACAAGTTACCCCTCCACTTGCTGTGTGCTGCATCTCTTGCTCCTCTTCTGGCTAAAGAATCAGCTTTTCTGTGCACATATGTCAAAGGCCACATCTCTCTCCAGGATGTGTGTCTGTGTGCTATTCGCATTGAATACAGACTGAGAACAAGACCTGGCTTTGTGGTCTTGCTTATACAGCATCTAATTGCAGCCAGGCCCCCACTGTGAACTCAGTGAAACTTAGCTGACAGCTCATGATCCACCTAAAATACATGCTTTTGAAGTGGTAAAATTAAGCCAAACCAAACCAAAACAATTAAGCCAAAACAAAAGCAGAACTGTGTGTGCATAGTAAGAAATGCAAATGGAGTTTTTCTGATGGGCTTTGCTAATCTGCACAGTACTACAACGTGGTTTTAAAGTCTTTTTCGTAACAGCTGCATTTACACAGTGACATGACCCTTTCCACTTTGCAACAATTTCTAATAGGAAAGTTCTGCTTTTCAGAGCTTTTGTGAGTTAGTATTATTTTTAAACTGCTTTTCTGCTTCCTAGGTAGTTAATAACAAGGATTCCAGCATCACAAATAAAGGTCTATGGCTATTAGCAAAACAGTATGCTTTTATGTAATATTTAGCAAAATAAAGGGGATTCTAAGCAATTCTGTCCATATGAACAAGCTTTCATAGGAAGTTTTCTTTAATCATAAAGACAGGAGGTTTCTTAAAATTGTGAAGTTGAAAAGTCTTCTAAAAAAATACTTAATGCATGGTTGGGTATACATGGTTCTTCCTTACAGTCTGCAGGGAGGAAGGAAAACCGCATCCAGCCCTTCACAGAAATGGAGTGGTTGATATTCCTGTTAGAACTGCACTGCATCATTTTACGTCTATAATCATACTTGCTAGGTGCTTATTGACATGGCACCAAGGAGGTAGTTCTGCCTTTTGGACCATATGTCCCTTTGAAGAGGGAAAACACTTGGACTGCAATGCAACTTTATTGTCTAACCATATCTTCCTTACAACTGTGAGCAGAAGCTGTTGATAGTACTATAGCAACAGGCTGTGGTTTATCTCAGCCACACAATGAAATTTAAAAACAACGTCTTTGCAGCAATAATCTTACGTGATCGTAAAGATTTAAAAAATGATGGGGTGAATTTATTGTCTTTACAAATATCTACATAAAATGACTGTCTCAGAAACTTTCAGGGAGCTTTGTATTGCCTTTTTTTTGGTTGTGCTCTTTTTTGTTCCAGGATGTCCACTTCCATTTTTCTATTACAGCATGGAACTCTAGCATATTCTTCTCAGCAGCATGTTAAGACAAGGGAGTGTGGAACAGTTTCAGAACAAAAGGAAACCTCTGCTCTTAACATTCTATTTGTTGGACAGTGTTATTTATTGCCATAAATTTTGTCATAAGCATTTTCTTAAAAGAAATATTTTATCAGAGAATAAGGCTTCAATAATTCAGGGCAAGAAAACATCGAGAGTTCTTAATGAATATAAGAGGACCTGACATTAGTGCTGATAATTTAGAATTTTAATCACTGTGTTTGAGTTGTTGCATTGTGTTTTGTTTGTTTCTTTCAGCTTCAAAAGGGGATTTTACAGATGAACATAGAGCCTTGAAGTATGGATGGGGGAGATTTAATCAGTGCATACGGGAATGTACTATACCACCAGATTGCAATTATTAGACCATTTCCACTTTCTTAAGAAGATCTTACTCTCAATTATTTGCTAGCAAATAAATGAGTAAACTAATAATAATGCTGGGGTCTTAGTCTTGCTTCCGTAATAGATGGCTCAGAAGAGATCCTTTGTAATTCAGCCTCAATACCATATGTCTCTGTTGACATTAAAGTGCTTAGTTCCAAATGAGTTGGCTTCATTCAAGCATCTTAATTCAAGAGTGGATGATTAGATCTTAAGCTAAAAACCTATTAGGATGTAAGCACTTATGCTGCTGAAAGGTATTAAAGGAACAGCATAGTATGGTTGTAGATAAATCCTCTATATCTCATACTGATTGGTTAAATTGTGTTTGATCTTAAAACAACATTAAAAACTAGCTTAAATGTTCAAAGTTAAATGTTGCATAAAAAAACTCCAGAATATGTTATGTGAAAATAAATTTTGAGGGCTTCTTGAGAGATGGGGAAGCTCGGAGATGAGAACATGATACTCTGTAAACAGAAATAACATAAAATGCTTTAAATACTGCACAGACACATTTTTTAGAACTAAAAACTGTGGTTTTTACTTTAGTCAGTATAGTATAGCAAGAATAATAAGCAAGTCCAGATAACTTTGTTCAGTCATTTCTTGGCATGGTAACCAGCATTTTTAATAATCCTACGAGCTGTGTATTTTATCTTATTTTTCATCTGCAGAGCAGTGCAAAGTATGTAGTTAGCAAAAAAACCCCACAATCCTTATGTTAATTGAAAAGAATTATAGTCTAATTCCTTAATGAATAAAACTCAAATATTGAAAACAAAAATTGTTATTTTGAGGGACTGATTTATGACACTATTTAATTATGTATATGACCCCTATATATGGCCACTGTAAATTTATTTTCTAAATGATGTGTTTTGCCTCCAGTCCTGTAACAGAAATAGGAGAAGAAAGTGTATAAGTGCCTTGAAATCTTGCTTAAGTACTATTTTATAAAATACTTAATACAAATAACAAAGATAAAAGCTGAATTTCAGGGTGAAATATAAAAAAAAAGGGTATGAAAAATCTGATTAAAAGTGCAATTACTTGCTTGGAGTTTGACTTGCTGGTGCTCACTTGTTGATGATCCTTAGGCAGTTTATGTGGTGCTGATTTGTTCTCATTGCTTGCTACAAAAATGACATCCAGAACCCTGGAGAAGATAGTGAACCGCTATTATACACACTGCTGTAATGCAGAAGGGGAAATAGGAGATACCTTTGCAGTCTATAGTAAAAAGAAAGGCATTTAGGACCTGTCTACTTGTGAAAAATGCATTAACTTAAAAAAAAAAAAACTTTTGGAAATCAGCTCTGTTGGAGATGCACAGTCTTACTGGTGAATTAAGAGTGTGCTCGCTTTTTCCTTTCTCTGTAGTTCTGATTTATTAAGCACAAGTCAGTAAGGGGCCTCTGCTGTAGTTGAAAACAACACAACATTCTAATTTAAGTAAGGTAAAAAGTCACAGAAGTCTGTGCTGCTATAGAGCTTGAGAATCACTTCTCTAGTCTTTTACCCCGATTTCTGCTAGGATGCTGAGTTGCTACAGGCAGGGGTAACCATAAATAGCTGTTTCTGTGCCTGTACTTGGCAATGCCGTGGTACACAGACCACAGCATTGCCATTGACTTGCAGTTCTGGAGACAACATCCTGGACCCATGTGCTGCTGAATCACAGTGAAATCCCGATTAGGTTCCAACCTAGAAGCCAAATGGTTTTCTCAAGTTAGCCACAGCATGTAATACAGAGTTAAGGCCTCAGCTTGTTTACGTTGGTGGTATGAGGAGACATATATTTGATTCGCCATGCCAAAGTCCGGCATCTATGTTTTCGGGCTAATTTGAACAGCACACAGAAGCTTTTCAGCTTATGGCCATGGTGTTCATTCAGCCATAGGGATTATGCAGCTGTGTAACATGGACAAATGACCTGGGATTCAGACAAGTTGATCAGAGTCAGACCAAAAAAGATTTCATCCATCTACCCTAGCAATTCACATCATTATTGATCAGGGTTTCAGCAACGACATAAAAAAGGAAGGTCTTTTTATGGTGTCTTTACTACCCTTTTTTTTTATTTTCTGGTATAGGACCTGGCTAACACCATTCTCAGCTGTGTCACAACAAACACCTGCATATACCCTACACCCATTTGTCACCCTTGGATACACATGGATGAGTAAATGAACTCTGTAAAAATCTATTGCAATGATGAAATGAGGTAAATTGATACAGTTATGTGAACATGATTCCTTACATCATTCTGAGTGATCCTCTGAGTACGTACTAGTTTACAGGATGAAATAAGTACATGAGAGAAAGGATTACGTTAGTGGGGAAAGAGAGAGTAACAGGGAGAGGTAAGACTAGAAAGCAAGAAGTAATGCAAGAATTTACATTCCCTGAGGCCCAGAAAAGGCACAGGAATCGGGGCAAATATTCCGTACTCCTTGACAGCAACAGAAGGTGATTTTCACCAACAAAATGGAACCCCTTGTTCCGTAACTTCAGAAAATGTATATTTTCAGTAGGTTTAAGAAGAAGGTCCCTATGGCAATCTGCAGGAACGATGAATTTAAAATCTAATGGATATATATTATCTAGCTAAAGGGGAAGATCTGAAAAGTGAGGGCATCACCTCCCTTTTCTTATTGTAAAAAACATCATACTACATTCCATTTTCTTGCATGGGAGATCCTGACTTAGACTTTCATTTCTGACAACTCACTTTCTTATTTGAATTTGCCCTTGATGACTTCCACCAGTCTTCAGTTTTCATGCTTCCTCTCTCTTGCTGTACCATCATCACTCTCACTCTCACAGCGGATCGTAGCAGAACCAGCAGCTATTGTTTTCTGATGATGTGATTGGAGCAGCAGTCTGCCTTGATGTTGCTCCCAGCTCTGTCTCGCCTTGCAGGCAGGACCCACTCACGCACGGTCAGTACTAGTTTCAGACCAGGGTGGCTTGATTTTGTGGCTAAAATCCAACTAAGCCTGTAAATTTAGGTTGGAAAACCTCTTGTACAGATTGAAGGATGATTTACTTCAGTGTTGTCCTGTGGCCCAGTGTATCCTACCAAACCCAGTCCCCCAGCAAAAGGCATGAACAGGTTTCCTCATGGCTCACGGTGAAAGAAATATCAAGTAGTTCTGCTTTTAAGAACAAGAAGATTTATGAGATAGATATTCCTTCAAGTCTTGGGGATGCCACATACTGATCCTCAGCATTGATGATGCCCTTAAAACCTAGGAAGCTACAGTTTGCAACTTCTTACGGCTGAAGCTGCATAAACCTTTGGCTACATCCCTTCCACTTGTGGAAACATTGGGCAAATTGCTCAATTGTGTTCTGAGAATAATGCTCACCCTTCTTTGATGGGGAGCAGGGAGATAATAGCTGTAATGATCAACACATCCCAAAGCTTGTGAAGCTTGCCCCTGGAATAGACCCTGGGATTCAAGAACCGAAGGCATGATCTCCGAGACTGGCAGGAGTGTATGAACTCTGTCAGTTCTGCTCTTACAGGAGTACATCAAGGCTAATGCTTTGTCTCCTTAGTGCTTTTTACAGTGCTTCTAGAAAACACAATAAACATAGACTAATCAAGTATCTGCTTTGTTAATGAATGTGTAGCGTAAAACTTTTATCAAGACATGTTTGGTCTAACATGCTAACATGTTAAAAAGTGATCAGACTCTAGTTCTGTTGTTTTGGTTTGTTTGATTGCCTGGCTCATTATTACCTCATTGTAAGGGGTTTCAGTTATCCTTCGATGTTTGCAAGTCGCTGAGCTGCATGTGAGAGGTGGTTTATCTCTTTGCAAAAGGGTGTTTCCTGCAGACTTGTCTGCCATGCAATAGAAGCAGCACAGAAAATACTGCCATAGTAAAAGCTGAAAACAGCACCAAGAACAAGTTTAAATGCAGCATAGTATCAAGAACTAGCAAATCCTGGCTTTTAAAAAATGATTCCTCTCTTTTTTGATTGGAAGAGAGGCCATGGTGCTGAACAAACTACAAAACCTGTTAAGAGCCATCCTCCCAGTCACGTGGTTTGCAACTGTTTGGACACACATGGCAGTCTCCTGGCTTTAGGTGAAAGTGTACCGTTGTGTTACAGTAAAAAAAAAAAATAAAAATATGAGGAACATTCTGTAAACAACATCCCTCCATCGGATTAACCTCAACTAATTCGCTAACAGCAGAATATTAAATGGGAAATCATGCTTACATGCTGCTTACAGTTAATAAGAACATGTTTGACAGTAACAGAACATCCTGAGACCTTTCCTGTTCTCAGTTTGTTTCTGGAGGCACAGGAAAGTATTTTCTGCCCTCGAAGAACTTTAGATATGCAGTCTTGAGAGAAACTTACACATTCAGGAGCTAAATTAGGGAGAGATCAGTACTAACTTGTGCTCCACTTCAGGTAAGCCACAATGATAGTTTTGAATATCAAAACTGATTTCCATGTTTTACTCAAACAGTATGCAAAGATTCTAAAGAGCAAGACTCATTTCAGAAGAAAATCTCACGTATGCGCATCTTCAGCCATTGCAATATAATCTGTAGGGATATTCAGTGAGATGGAGGATTTTGCAAGAGGATAAAAATTGCAAAATAAAGGGAAAACAGATGGCACGTTCACTTGTACCACAAACTGGCAGAATGAAACGTCAGTGTGGGTTTGCGCTGCATACCAGAAGTGTTGGATAACAGGCTAGGAAATTACATTGACTACATAGAGTTTGGAGATTTACTGTTTGGGAGCAGAGATTCATCTAGTTTGTTTGAATGCTGAGCTGAATGCTCTGCTGGCTGAAGCTTGTGTGAAGTGAGGTGAATGCAAGCCAACTACTATTTTCTCTTCATTGACATGGGAGTAGTGTTGTTAGACCGATTACACAACTGTGATTGCATACAAGTAATGCTGATGATATAGGATGTTGTTAATTGGAAGTTTTTAGGCATGTCATTGTTCCCTTTTGGTATAAATGTCTATATTTAAATATACATGGGTGCAGATGTGGCTACACCATCTTTGAGGTCTTGCTGTTCCTATAAGCAAAAAGAGAGTTCTGGCAGGAAACTTGAAGAGTTCTGAGCCTCTGACTAACAGGAAAAATAATTTGAAAACTGCAGGATGGGAAAACAACAAAAGAAAAGAAGAACAAAATCCTCCAAACAGGAAGCAATTTGTTCATGAAGAAAAATTACGATGTGTGCTAAAAGAAAATACTAGACATTTGCATAGTCATTCATGACGGATTATGGGGCTACACAGAACAAAAGGAAAGCATCATAGCATGTTTGGTTTTGAATTAAAAGAAAAATAGGAATCCTAAGGTGACTTTTCTGGACCAGGAATCTTTGTGTAGGAGGTCACACAGAAAATAAGAGTGCTTGCAATACTAATAGAAGTAATACTAATAGAAGTAATACTAACAGAAGAGAAAAAACTAACTGCTTTGACAGAGCTGTTGAATAAATTGCTGAAAAGCCTTTCCAGCCCAGACTTTACTTTTAATGGGCGCTAACTGTATTTTCCATCTATACACCGGTTATAGTGAAGCTCAGTGCAGAATCTGCCTGAAAAAGATATTGTAGTCAAATGGCAAACACATACTCAATAGAAAAACCCTGATTTCTCGATAATCCTGTTATAGGGAAAATTTTAAGCTACCTCATTGTGCCTCTCTGTGCCAAATGACAACCCTTTAAGTAGAAGGAGGAGTAAGTTCAAGCTTTCCTGAAGTTATGTATGACATTCCCTTACCCTCCATGTACACCCTTTGATGGCTTTAGCGTTCACTCTTCATTGTGAGGTGAAAGATGGACTCTGGTGATAGCTGCTTCTGCGAGGCAGGGGTTGGGAGTCTGCCGAGTGACTCGCTCATGTAATACATAGGGTTCTGCAAAGCTGATACAGACATGCAGGAAGGGAAGGATTCCTTGCAGGATAGGGGAGAGCACACCCTGCCTTTGGGAAGTCAAGTGGCTCTCAGTCAATACAGATAGAATGCTCACATGGAGTGGTGATGATGCTGAAAAAATAGCAGTCAGCAGTTTTAGCAGAGACTGTTTGAATGGCTTGCATGTATTTAGAAAAAAAAAATATGCCTTGCAATTGTAAAATACCTCCTAATCAAAATTGTCTATAAACATCACACCAGGACTTTAGACTGTGCAAATGATGACACGAATCTGAAGGAGCAGAGACAGCCTCCAGATACAGTCCTGAATGGTTTGCAATACTTAAACATAATTTCATCTCTCCCCTTCTTTCCTGTTCATTAGAAATAAAATCAGAGAGGATGGGAAGTGTAAATATTGGTGAAGTCAATTCTGCAATGAAAACTAACAAGCTGGTACACTATGGCATTCACTTTCTCCTGCAAGGGTGTTGCTGTTTAGGCAACATCAGAACTCCAGTTGTGCATTATTTCATCAAAGCAGCTTCTCTGATCTGGGTGATGATTGTGCCTCCTATGAATCCTAAATTTCATTCAATGTTCGTATTATTGTGCCATCAAAAACTCTTTAATCCTTTATGTTTTTAATAGCAAAGAGCCTGAAGCCAAATTTTGTCAGCCTGTAATAAATTCTGTTTTATTTTCACTGAGACAAATCATCCATGTGCATGTGTGTGAGGATAGGCTTTCTTGCCTGAAGGCACGCATAAACAAAACACTAAACACAACAAAAGGCAGTAGAAGTCTGTTTTTAATAGTAAAAAACAGTTCTAGAAAGACTTTTTCATTTGTACAAACCAAAATGTTTTGATATGACAAGTGCCTACTGTATAAATGGCAATAACCATTTAAAAATGCTTATTCAAAATCATGATGGAAAATGGTAAGAATTCAAACTAAGTAGTTTAAAGAGAATATTGGGCTTTGAACTGGCACCCAAGTCTTTTTTATTATGTGGCCAGAATAGATTTTTGGACTGCGTGAATTTACTCTTCACAGTCAGGAAAATTAAGATTGTCACTCAATATTTAATAGAGGTATTGTGTCTCTGATATTTAAGCTTTTAAAAAACACATCCATTCTGCTAGCAGCAGGTGAGAAACACACTGGGAAGCCAAATATGTAATAGAAGTAGGCAAAAGAAAGACCTCAGGGTTTTTTGTTTTCTGTGTGGATGTCTTGGGCTACCTGGCTATAGCTGTGGAGATGGCATGCCTGTCTCAGGCTTCTCTATCATCACCCTTGCACAGCTCATTCACTGCAAAGGCAAAAAGCTCCATGGCCTGATGGTGGGAACACTCAGCTGAAACACAAGTGAGTAGCCTGGAGGATTAAATGCTTGCTTATGTTAACAGTATACGGAAAAGTTCAGACTAGAGACACTTTACATTAATTAATAATCTGATAAGTAAGGAATCACCTCGGGAATGAGAGAGAGAGACAGACAGATGCTATTAGTATTTGCTTCAAGTCCTCCTTCTTCCAGACCTGTCCATGATCTTGTTGGCTATTTGAGGTGGGAGGAGTGTCTTCTGATTACTTTTGTGTGTTGACTAGAGATTGAATACCTAACCAGAGAAATGTTCTTTCCAAAACTGATGCCTTAACAGAAAAGTTGTTGTTTTGAAAGGTTACAACTTTTAGGCAAAACAAACAAACAAACAGCAAATATTTAGAATTTCTTCCTAATTATGTGGGTAAAAATTTCATATCGGTTATCTGAGCCCAAGTAAACACAGCAAGACTGGGCTCAGGGGCAGAGAGTCACACAACTGTGCAGTACTGTGCAAGGCGTGCCCACGAGCATTAACCTTCCAGGGGAAAAAACGGTGATAATAATAATAATGCTTTATTAATAGAAATGATAAAAAAACACCAAATAAATGCAAATAATGGCAAGATGCATAGGGACAGGATTGAAAGCAGAACCACTATAGTACAATTAGTGAATTTAACACATATCTTCCTGAACCACAGTTTTCCATGTTTTTTCAATGACTATCTAAAAAGGAAAGGAAAGGAAAGGAAAGGAAAGGAAAGGAAAGGAAAGGAAAGGAAAGGAAAGGAAAGGAAAGGAAAGGAAAGGAAAGGAAAGGAAAGGAAAGGAAAGGAAAGGAAAGGAAAGGAAAGGAAAGGAAAGGAAAGGAAAGGAAAGGAAAGGAAAGGAAAGGAAAGGAAAGGAAAGGAAAGGAAAAAAGAAAAAAATAAAGAAATTCTGCAGTAACAGAGAATGCTTGATACATTGTTCTGGGAGTGGCTGTTAAATACTGAGTCCAGTTTCTTTTTTCTGTTTAATTAAGGCCTTTAGAGAAATAGGGTGTGTCATAGGACATGAAAGCATTCACACAGAAGGGGGAATGCAGGGAGAGTCCTAGTACATCCTTATCACTGCTTTTTTACGCAGTTATGCGCAATTGCGCATAGTGTAATGGCTCTATGAGGCAGCGGCAGCAAATGAAAGTTGAGGGATTATTTCTGCTTTAGATGTGTGCCTCTCCTTACCCTAGTTTTCTTTCTTTCAAGCTTGTGATGATAATCCAGACCCTTAACACAGGGCTTGGCTGTGCCTGGCAGGATTGCAGCCTTCCTGTGCTGTGGAAGGATACAATGACCCAGGAGCAAAACACTTTCTGGTCACACCAAGCCATCAAGCAAGGCTGTAGAACGAGGTACAGCAATCTAAACCACTATTAGAGTGACATTTTGCTCCATGTGTCCACAGGAACCATCAGAAAGACAGAGAGAGAAAGATACATTCTTCTTACCCTCCAGCAGTTCCAGCAACAGGGAAGATGCCTCCTGGTCTTGCAGGAAGAACCTGTGAATTCCCCTAAGGCAAAGGCAGAGAGATTCAGCATTGAGGAAGACCAAAGTCCGTTTAGCAAGTTTGCATTTTAAATCATAGAATCGTAGAATCATAGAACTGCTAAGTTGGAAAAGACCTTTGAAATCATTGAGCCCAACTGCACCTGGCCAGTAGTAAATCATATCCCTAAGACCTTCATCTACCCATCTTTTAAATACCTTCAGGGACGGTGACTCGGCCACCTCCCCAGGCAGCCTCTTCCTGTGCCTGATAACATTTTCAGTGAAGAAATATTTCCTAATGTCTAATCTGAACCTCTCCTGGTGTAACTTGAGGCCATTCCTCTAGTCCTATCACCTATCACTTGGGAGAAGAGACCAACACCCATCTCCCTACAACCTCCTTTCAGGTAGTTATAGATAGTGATAAAGTCTCCTCTCAGCTTCTTTTTCTGTAGGCTAAACGACCCTGGTTCCTTCAGCCAATCCTTGTAAGACTTGTTCTCCAACCTCTTCACCAGCTTCGTTGCTCTTCTCTGGACCCATTCTAGGACCTCAATGTCTTTCTTCTACTGGAAGTCCCAGTATGATGTTTCTTTCACACAGTCTGCTTATGGATTAGTTCCCACCATGCAGACCTTCAACCACAGTAAATGCACATCTCAGCATGTTGAAGATGTGCTGAAGACATTTTAACGATCATGTATGACAGACTAGTAAGTCCCTGCTGTGGAACTGTAGCACTGCACAGGTGGTGTTGCCGTGATCTCCAAGGCTATCAGCTAGGCCAGGCTTGCAAACAAGTTAAGTTTTTTTAATTAAATAATGAATAATGTGAGGAGGGTGAGCATGAGGAAAACAGGCTGCATTTTCTGAGCAGGGCTTGAGTGTCCCAAAGCTTGCCACATCGTTCTCTTTCCCCATGATAATGCTTCTTTACATTGCACAGCTTAATTTCCATTGAAAGAACTAACAACTTTTTGCTATTGTGCCTTTCTGAATGTTTCTTACAGTCTTTTCAAAAGGCAGGTGCTTCTCAGCAGTTGCTTCAGCATAACTCTAATTGATGATCTTAGTTGATGGAAGCTAAATGCTCACTCCCATTGGACTTCATTTGTAGAATTTGACCACCTCCTTGCACAGCAGATACTGTGAATTCGGAAAAGGTGTTTTTATGTTCTGTACTTATTGCAGAGGTAAGAAAGAAGATGTAAATCTATACAAGCACTTATATTAGAACGAATTGTACTAAGTTCAACTCAGCAAATGTGGTTTTCAAAAAAGCAGATTTTGTTCTTTTCCTAACTCTGTCTCTACAGCATACTGCCAAACTTTTCTGCTGCCATGACTTTGCCTTTCTCAGCACAAATAAAACAGGAAAATAAATGTTCTTTTTGAAAAAGTTTGGGGGACAGCAGACAGGTTATTACCTCTCTCCTGAGCTTTTTTTTAGGAAAACTTAATAAGCATAGATTGTCAAAGTAAAAGTTAGTCTGGAAGCAATTTTCAGAAGATGATAACTGGTCAAATTCTGAATTGTAAGAATAGTTTGAACCAGCTACTGCTAAAACTCAGTGTAAACTGTAGGTGGCACCATTTGTATAAAATTTTGTAGAGCACTGACTGAAAAAGCTATCACTTTAGACTTTTCTGGTATCTCGTGGTAATCATATAGCCTATAGTACTCTCCGAAGTGGCTCCTGCAACCTCAGTTCAAATATGAGTCACAGCAGGAGAAGGTACATCTTTTGAAGAGGTGTAAATACAGATTGCATACCGAAACCAAGCTATTAGTATGTCTAAGACTTAGATGAGAAAGCACTTGGAAGCTCTGTGACTTGTACAAGAATATTTTGCTGTAACAGCACACATCTCAAGTATTGCCTCTGTAATCCTGTTGCAAAGCACTTTTTTAAAAATGCAAATGTTTACCGATATTGTGATAAACGCAGTGTTATAGTAACCATGTAATTTTTACTCACTACAGCTACTTAAGATCTGGACCGAGGCATGAAGTCTGTTTGATTTTGATCTTCACTACTTTTTCAATCTAATAAAGCAGTTAGCCTGAATTTCTTGGAAATAAAATGTGGTAGGTGTGGAAATCCTCTTTACTTAGGCACGCATGGCTTCTAGCAGAAGCTCTTTGCTCGTGATGGACAAGAACTGTCATTTGTTAGTATTTCCAGTTATTCCCTTTGAATTTGTGGTGGTGGCAGTGTGTGTAACTTCACTGTCTTGCCTCACTGGATAATATAGCTCAGATTCTCAGAATGAAATCTTTAAAATGACTATGTGGATTTTATAAATTATAGTAATTAGTGGCAGTTTGTGTAACAGATGATAAATTAACAACGAAATTACTTAGCTGGTAACAACTATATCAGGAAAAGATCATTATATGGAGTATATTGGATGATTTGGATACCACTGAACAGAGTTTCTGGTAGTTGGTTCTTTAATTTGGTAAAGAGTTAATTCAGGAACAAGTGCTGTTTTTCATTCACTGTTGCATCTGACAAGACATCAGTCCTCTGCATAACAGATTACATCTCCACCAGGATCAGGAGGATTCAAGTTTCATGCCACAGGCCCTACTCTTGCACGGTCTGAATGACAGGTGGTTGTCTCTTTGCAAAGCCACAGGAACCTTCCTTGCCCTCCTAGCCTGTGAAGCAAAACTTGCTTCACACCACTGTTAGGTAAATTCAGATTTTCATATGCCTGCAAACCTGGGAGGGCACCTGCACCCATAGTGGAGGCTGCAGGCTCAGATGTCCAAGTTTTGATGTAGTAGAGCAGTGAACCCTGGTATCTTATCACTTCCCTCAGGTTCATGAGAGTTCTTTCTGTTGTATTTTTTAAAATATCTTTGAGTATTCTTCTCCCAAGTGACAGAGGACACGACAAGGGGGAATGACCTGAAGCTCCACGAGGGGAGGTTCAGGCTGGATATCAGAAAAAAATTCTTCATGGAAAGAGTCATCGGGCACTGGAACAGGCTGCCCAGGGAGGTAGACGAGTCGCCTTCCCTGGAGGTGTTTAAGGAACGGGTTGATGAAGTGCTTAGAGACATGGTTTAAGGGAGTGTTAGGAATGGTTGGACTCGATGATCCAGTGGGTCCTTTCCAACCTGGTGATTCTATGATTCTATGATTCTATGATTCTACGATTCTATTCCTGTGGCCTCGGACTTTCTGCCTAAATATCACTCAGCCTTTCAGGAGCGTATCAGAGCAACTAGCTCTTGACTTCTTGGTCTAATTGATGAGGCAGATGTGACTGATTTCCCAAAACAAAGCGATTTAGAAACATGCACTCGTGCAAAAAAGATCAGGATGATCTTTCATACCCTCCTGTAGCCTCTCAGAAATGTCATCCATTGTGTTAGATTTTATAAACTCCAGTAATAACAAATTAATTAATTGCAGGTGCATATATTATTGAAAGCATCCTAGCAAATTAAGTCCTGGAACAGAAATCCAAATATTGTAATGCTAGAAATTCTGGTCTACTCACACATCATACTGAGGTTGCCAAAACACTCACGACCTCATGCCGAAAACTGTCATGACCTCAGCTTCCATGGAGTTGATTTTGCTATACCCAGTATTCATCTGTAGCTGAAGTGTTATCTTATTGCAAGTTACAGTAATATTGATAATTCTGAAGAGGTTTTTATAGGTCACTAGACAAATTTAAAATGTACTTTTTTTTATCTTATGATAAGTTAGCCAGAAACAGTGGACATTCTGTTCACTTTAGTTTATTTAGGATAGTGATATTTGTATTGCTAGCTCTCTAAACTGAGAGCAAGAATGGCATCAGACCTGTGTTACCAGTTCCCACTGCAGATATTTTTTCTCTTCACAAGAGAATCAACATTAAAACCCAACTTCATCTTGGAATATAAGCATGCAAGTGCAGATGGTTTCCAGAATTTAGTTTCCTGAGAAAATATCTGTCGATTTTCCCATCTCATTAGGGAAAGAGAAAACAAACTTTAGTACAAACTATTTTCCAAGGAAAACAGGATTGAAGACTAGAAAACACAGAAATATAATCCCAGTACTGATTTTGAAGCTTGAACGGTACAAAGACTTGCCTGTACAGGTCTGAAATATGTGGGCCTTCATTACTAGCAGGTATAACTAGATAATGCTTTTCCAGTTGGAAACCATGATCTAGTAAAAATATGTCCCAACATCCTTCTCTCTTAATTGGAGAGATATGGATGTGATGAGTGGACTCTTTGGTGGATAAAGAATTGGTTGGATGGTTGTATTCAGAGAGTAGAGGCTCAATATCCAGATGGTGACAAGTGGTGTCCCTCAGGGCTTCGCACTGGGACAAGTGCTGTTTCATAACTTCATCAATGATATAAGCAGTGAGATCAAGTGCACTCCCAGCAAGTTTGCAGATGACACCAAGCTGAGTGGTGCAGTTGCCACACTGGAAGGATGGGATGTCATCCAGGACAGGCTGGAGAAGTGGGCCTGTGTGAATCTCATGATGTTCAACGAGGCCAAGTGGAAGGTCCTATACCTGTGTGTGGGCAATATGCAGTTTCAATGCAGGATGGGGGACGATGTGATTGAGAGCAGCCCTGCAGAGAAGGACTTGGGGGTACTGGTTGATGAGAAGCTCAACATGATCCGGCAACGTGCGTTCGCAGCCCAGAAGGCCAACCATATCCTGGGCTGCATCAAAAGTAGTGTGGCCAGCAGGTCGAGAGAGGTGATTCTACCCTTTATTCCTCTCTTGTGAGGCCTCATCTGGAGTATTGTGTCCAGTTCTGGAATCCTCAGCATAAGAAGGATATGGAGCTGTTGGAATGGGTCCAGAGGAGGGCTACAAAGGTGGTGAGAGGGCTGAAGTACCTTCCATACAGGGACAGGCTGAAAGAGTTGGGTTTGTTTAGCCTGGAGAAGGCTCCCAGGAGACCTTATAGTGACCTTCCTGTACCCGAAGGGGCTACAAGAAAGCTGGGGAGGGACTGTTTACAAAGGCTTGTAGTGCTAGGACTAGGGGCAATGGCAATAAATTGGAGAGGCAAAGATTTAGACTAGACTTCAGGAGGAAATTCTTCACCATGAGGGTGGTGAGGCACAGGCACAGGTTGCCCAGGGAGGTTGTGGCTGCCCTATCCCCAGAGGTGTTCAAGGCCAGGTTGGATGGGACCTTGGGCAGCCTGACCTAGAGGGAAGTGTCCCTGCCCATGGCAGAGGGGGTTGGAACAGGATCATCTTGAAGGTCCCTTCGAAATCAAACCATTCTGTGATTCTATGTTCAAAATACTAACAAGGATCCAGATTTACATGTTTCTGAAGCTGTGATTTTTTTTTGTTTAAGCATGCTTTGAAGGCCAGAGAGAAGTGTTGATTTCAGCATCTTTCTCTGCCTTTGTGCAGGATGCTGATCTGGTGGGAAATGTAGATTAGTATTTTAAAAATGAGAGAGGAAAAAGAGTACATGCTTTTCTCTGCAGCTCTTCTGAGTCTTTTTGTGTGTACCATTGTTCTTGTGCATGGCTCATTGTAGCAAGTCAAATCTTTAATTATAGAGGTGTCTATATCCCCAACAGGCCTAATTCATATTTCGGCGTTGTGTGTAAGGTGTACCCATAAACAACACTTGGGAAGAGATTTAGTTCTTGTTATTGCATTTTAACGTTAGTTTCTTACTAGGGTTAAACCTGCTAGAGATTTTAAACTATAGTGAAAGACACCTAGTTGTTAAAAAGGCAACACTGAACAGAAAGACAGAAAAAAAATTGAAATATTAATTCAACCTTCATTTCTACTTCCTTCATTTTTCAGGAGTGCAGCAGAGTTGGTTGTATCCTGTCTGATGCTCATATTAGGTGTTGAGTAGGACAGAAAGGAACGGCTGTTTTGAATCTACAGTCATCAAATCAAATTAATTCTGGTTTTCATTTTCTTTACAGGAGTGCAGCTCGTATTAAAACTTTTATAGGCCCCCTCTGAAATCTTTTCAAAGGGCTCTGGTCAGGAAGACTCTTTGAAAGGAGATCTTCTGTGTTAAAGAGAACTCCTGAAAGCTTAAATAGCTGGTTGTGCTTTAGCAAAGAATGCCAGGAATTCATTTCACAGGTGGGATGATTTTACCTCTGGAAATTCAACTCTGAGTTTATAGGGTATTATTGCAGGATGGGTAGTAATTGGGGAAAATTTGACAGACAGGGACATTCCTGAGCCTGATGTGTAAACATAATTGCATAAACAATGTCTGATGCTGCATTCTGTAGCTTTTCTCATAATCTATCTTTTTTGTTTCTTAAAAAAAGTATGTTCTGTTCTTTAAACAAGACTGTGTGTCTTCTTATTTGTAAGCTTCAGTAGTCACTCACAGCACTGGAGAGAGCTACACTGGAGCACATATAAAGATTGTAGTCAATTTTTGAAGCTTTCAACTTGCACTGCTTTGGGTTGTTTTGGCTCAGGTTTGAATCCTACAGCTTCCTGCACTACATTTCAAATTACTGAGTACAGCCTAGTTTCACTTCTTCAAGAGTTGAGCACAAATCTCAAAACTATCAAACACCCAGACTACCTAAATAATGGTTTTGGTGGCTTTCTTTTTTTTAAAAAAAATGTTTCTCTCTGGTTTTGTATCTCTTGAATTCTAAATTCCATTTTTTATTCTTAAAACTTTATGGATGTGGCCTCGATTTGGGATTTCAGATCTTTGAGTTAGATTCATCTGATAAATATCTTTTTTACCGAGTTTTGTGAAAGTCATTCATGCTCTTAATATTTTACAACATTTTTCCTGAACTTTTTTATAAAGAAATGTGATATATATTTTCTCTGCACCAAATACAACTCAGAAGATGACATTTTGTGATGTTCCCTTTAAAGGAATATTTCTTTGCTTCAAAGAAGCCTCCATCCAAGGAGATCCCAAAATTGAATTGAATTAAATGTTCCATGCTGGTCTTCGTAGTTATACGAGTCCTACTTTAAAAGCAATTCCTTTTATCTTAGTAATTTCAAGATAGTCTTACTTCCTCACTGAGCCCTGGACAGACACCAGGCGAGTTTGTCAAGAGCTAGTAAGCCCATGTCTGGATGCCTGTATGTTGTTTGACTTCAGAAGGATATACACTGTCTTTGGAAAGGGAAACATTTGAGATTCTGGCATCAACTGTTAGAAATGTACAGCCATTTCCCGTAAAATAATATTCATTGCCTTTTCCTTTTTCATCTCCTGCTTTTTTTTTTGCTTGTAGTTGGGCTGTGTGCTTAAGTATGAAGAAATCATTTGGTCAAAATAAGTCGTTTTTACTTCAGTCAGCAAGATATATAGTTATCTAATGACAAAATTAGAATTTTGGCACTGGAACAGGCCGCCCAGGGAGGTGGTCAAGTCACCTTCCCTGGAGATGTTTAAGGAACGGGTTGATGAAGTGCTTAGGGACATGGTTTAAGGGAGTGTTAGGAATGGTTGGACTCGATGATCCAGTAGGTCCTTGCCAACCTGGTGATTCTATGATTCTATGATCTGAAGTTTATGAATACATTTGAGTATCTATTAATAACTAAAGAGAAGTAGAACTGTATTACTGCATTGTTCAATCAGTATATAAAGTGCCTGTCTGCAGGAATTTGTAAGTGTTTCTTGAAAATTTCTTTCCTTGTGCCTTTCAGCTAACTTCTTTACCTCACCATCCTCATACTGGGAAACCACTGGTCCTTAAAGACCCTGACCAATAAACAGCAGCACCCACCAGGCAGTGTAGGCAAGATGAGGAAATGGTGCTTATATAAACAGCTAATCACGTCAGACCATTTTCCCTCTTGGAGAATCCTCCCAGTAACTTCATCCTCTCCCACAAAAATGGCACCACATTTCTAGAAGTGTCTTTCTTTTCTTTATTAAAATTTCAGATCTAGATTTGATGTCTCCCATTTGCTGCTATTGACTACCAGCCTGATAAGTGCATCATTCTTGGAAAAAAGATACTAAAATGCCTCACAATAAAGAAATTAATGGAGTGCAATTTCATTCCTCCTTTGCTACCCTTTCCTGAAAAAAAAATTCTAGAGTTTTCTTTGTGGACAGATCATAGAAATCAGTTTTCACTGGAAGAGAGAAAGGAAATGTGTTAAAAAACTGACACTGAAGTCAGTGAAAATGTTGTCCTAATTAACTCTAGTACAATATCTGTGTGAACTGCTTGAAATCACACAAAAGGAGACAAAAAACCTAAAGTGCAAAGAGCGTCAACCATCTCATCAGGTACCAGTCAGCTACATGAACTTTTCTGTGCAGCAGCTTCTTCCTCTCATCTGTTTCTTCTGAACCTCAGACTCTGAAGCCTGTTCAGCAGTTACTGCAGAGCGAGGACTCAAGTGGGTGTCATGTCCCCAGTGGTGTGTTTCTAGCAACAAGCCTGCAAAAGTAAGGACTAAAAGAGTTCTCTCTTCTCCATGCTGTGACTTGGATTTGAACCAAGGTTGCTGCAGCCACAATGCAGAGTACTGACCACTATACGATCACGGCAAACTACAAAGGGTGTGTTCAGCGTTTTGCCTTTTCTGTCCCCTCTTGCAGAACCGTGCAAGCATTGCCACCTAGTGCGGACTGGCTATAATGTTCCATATGCTGACCTCCTCCCTGGGGAGATCATTGCTATTGTGACACGCCTTGGCATCCCCCAATTGAAACAGGGCTGCTGACACAGAATTATGTGTGGACGACAGGCCCAAATACTATGGTGGCTGGAAAATATTCCTGCTCCTTTTGGCAACTACAATCTGGTGTTGAAATCTTTTGTTGCCTTCTGTTTGTCTGTCTATCTTCAAATATACAATAATTATGATCTGTGAATCTTTCTTCTGTTTTTTATGCTTTGCCTAGTGATGGAGGAAAATCTGGTGAAAACAACATTCAAAGTTACATAATTACTTTAGAAGCTGTTGAAAAGGAGGCATAAAAACACACATTTCCCTCCAGCTGTAAGTCAGATTTGAATCAAAACTGCTGTAGCCACAGCACATAGTACCAGCCACTGGACTGTCTTAGCAAGCTGGGACATTGTAACGGGTTTTGAATGGACATGGCAGAAAAATAAGATTTATAGTAAAATAACAAATGTTGATGAGACTGAGTAATCAAAGAAGGGTCATCAAAGAAGGATTTCTTTTGACGCTTGAGAGTTAATGTTTCAGAACAAGTGTTCATAGTGGAGTTATTCCAATAATTGTTGTTATTAAAGATCTGCCATTTAGTCTCACTTCTTAATTCTGTGTTTGACAGTGACAACAATAAAAGATTGGTGATAGCTAGTATTGTTAATTAGTTAAAAAAGTGGAAGATATTGGTGAGTGCACTAGAGGATAAAGAAGATGGAGCTAGGCTTCTTTCTGTTGTATACGGTGACAGGACAGAGGAAAACGGGCACAAATTGAAATAGAGGTAATCCCTTTTAAATCTAAGAAAAATTTGTGAGAGTGGTCAAAGAACAGACCAGGTTGCCCGAGGAGGTTGTACAGTCTCCATCCTTGGAGATATTCAAGCCCAACTAGACATGGTTCTGGGCAACCCACTGTGGCTGACAGTGCTCGAGCAGTGGTGGGACTAGAGACTTCCAGAGGGGCTGACCAGCCTCAGTTGTACAGTTTCTCAGGAAAGATTAAAACAAACAAACAAAACAAAGGGAAAAATCCAAACAAATAAAAACCAAACCAACCAATGCCTACTAACCAAAATAAAATGTCAGTGCTTGCAGGTTTTTTTAGTATTTCTGTATTTCTACAATGTATAGCTGTACTTAACAGCAGAAACAGCTGAGCAGGAGTCTATGAGTGTCAAGGTATGGGATGCTGAAACCTTGACAACCTTCTCTGACAACATCAACAAAGTCTGTGTGAGACAGAAAAGTAAGCAACAGCTAGAGGTTGAGTATCTTAGTTGATACAAAAACACTTAGGACAAAAGTAAGTGTCTTCTCCTACTAAGTTTTCAGAATTGTCAAAGGCTTTGTAACATGGATCTGACCCAGTGCACATGTGTGTTACATTTTTGCTGGCAGTTGTAAGTGCCACATCCTGGGTATGAACGGTTAATTGTATAGATCAGCAAGATTTCCTGGGATTTTCAAGCTTCTCTTTTTGCAAAGGTGAATGAATATAGATAGCATTATTTCAGGCAAACTTCTTGTGATTACGATAAAAGGAATTGGATAATTTTTTTCTACTAGTCACAAATAAATAGAAAGATGTCAGTTTGCCAGTTTATTCAGACTATGCTCCTTTTTCTTCCCTTTTCTTTAATAGCTCTACCCAACATGGTTGATTGTATCTGCTGGTAGATAAGAAGATCAGCAATTGTACTGAAAATTAATTCCATTACTAGATGTTTATCTTTTTCCAGTATTTGCAGTGCCTTGGATTTGATCCAAAAGTCTAAATTATTTTAGACATGCATAAGGCAACATTTCTACACCTAAACACATATGTGAAGCTCTGTTTGCATTGCTTTCTAAGATTCTATGTGCTAAATGAAAGACTTACATCTGTGATACTTCTTCATGGTCTCATGTTGATGAAATGCCTATCTACTTCATATTTAAGGCCTATTAGCAGCCCAGTAATCTTCCTCTGTCACTTCCATCCTCTGTACTTGCTCTTTTGTTGAAACCAAATCAGACTATTGTCAGAGAGCTCAATGTAAAGCTGCTGATTACATGATATTTGGTATCATTCAAGACAGAGTGATTTTTAAAAACATTTTCAACTCAAAAGCATGTTTGCTACATTATAAATATGCCTCTGGCTTTGATTCAACTTGTGCATTTGTAACTGTTAAACTTGACTAGTTGCTGCTGGCATCTAGGGAAAAACTAATCGAATTAGACTGTGTCGGCATGTCTGAATACAAAATATGAGCCTCTGGAGATCCTTTGATTCAATAGCATCTTAGTTGTGTTTCTTTAATTGCTTATGGATGCTAAAATTTAGGTAAGATCTTGATTAATTTGGAAATTGGGAATCTTAGCCTAGTGGTACTGAATACATATAAGTATCCTTGAAAAATTCCTGGCACATTGTGCTTTCAGCATTTCCCACATCTAAAAATGACCCAAGAAGCAGCCTTTGGGCCTAACTTGGTAGCAGAAGCAGAAGAAACTTAGCTATGCTTACAGGTGGTAAGGCTGCTTTACTTTAGAGTGGGCAAGAGCAACATCAAGGAAAAGATGATTCCAGAATAAGACAAAACCTAGGGGCAAGTGAATTTGAACTAAAGACATGTAATTTCTTTTTCCTATGTTCAAGGTGTGGCTATTTGGAAGTAGCAAGACCTCACAAGTGTATTAGCATCCTAACTCACTGTGGTACAGCCGACCTCTGCCCCAAGACATGTATGAGGCCATTTTTAGTACAATGTTCTTTATTGCAGGAAATATTGGTTCTACAGTTCAGATTATGCTAATCCTTCCAGTACAATCCTGTCACCCTGTCATCTCTCTTTCCCTTATGTTACTGCCTTTCTTTTGTTGTGTATCATGACTTAAATCTTCACTGGAATGGGTTTCTCTTCCTGCGTAATTATACCAACATAACGGAACACATCGGTAGACGTGTTAGCTTATTTGCGTCTCAAATGATGACATAACATCTAGCAAAACAGCCCCAGAGTGAGAGGCTTTTTCCTGAGCCATGTTAGGGAGACAGAAGAGCTAACTCAGCTGCTAACTCCTATGTACTTTTCTGAAAAAAGAATTGAGCCTCCCTAAGGGAAGAGTGTTTCAAAGCAAACTCTTGATAAACTAAATTCCACTGCAATCATCCTGATGACATGGTACCATTAAATGAGCCTGAAGAGTCCTTGTGGTTAAACTAAATACTTGCAACACAATATTATCTTTGCAACTGGGTAAAATATAGAAATAGAGCATCTTGTTATACCTGGTTTTAGTTGTCTGAATTACTATGTGTTGACTGGTCATATTCAGAGAGTAGTGGTCAATGGCTCAAAGTCCAGGTGGAGATCTGTGACAAGTGGTGTCCCTCAGGGGTCCGTGCTGGGACCAGTGCTCTGTGATATCTTCATCAATGATATAGACAGCGAGATTGAATGCACCCCCAGCAAGTTTGCAGATGACACCAGGCTGAGTGGTGCAGTTGCCACTGCACTGGAAGGATGGGATATCATCCAGAGGGACCTGGACAGGATGGAGAAGTGGGCCTGTGTGAATCTCATGAGGTTCAACGAGACCAAGTGGAAGGTCCTATACCTGCATGGGGGCAATTTGCTGTTTCAATATAGGATCGGGGACGATGTCATTGAGAGCAGCCCTGCAGAGAAGGACTTGGGGGTACTGGTTGATGAGAAGCTCAACATGAGCCAGCAACATGCGTTCGCAGCCCAGAAGGCCAACTATATCCTGGACTGCATCAAAAGCAACGTGGCCAGCAGGTCGAGGGAGGCGATTCTGCCCGTCTATTCATCTCTTGTGAGACCTCATCTGGAGTATTGTGTCCAGTTCTGGAATCCTCAACATAAGAAAGATATGGAGCTGTTGGAATGGGTCCAGAGGAGGGCTACAAAGATGATCCAAGGGCTTGAGCACTTTCCATACAAGGACAGGCTGAGAGAGTTGGGTTTGTTTAGCCTGGAGAAGAGAAGGCTCCCAGGAGACCTTATAGTGACCTTCCTGTACCCGAAGGGGCTACAAGAAAGATGGGGAGGGACTGTTTACAAAGGTCTGTAGTGATAGGACGAGGGGTAATGGGTATAAACTGGAAAGGGGCAGATTTAAACTAGACATAAGGAAGAATTTCTTCACTACGAGACTGATGAGGCAGTGGCATAGGTTGTCCAGGGAAGCTGTGGCTGCCCCATCCCTGGAGATGTTCAAGGCCAGATTGGATGGGGCCTTGGGCAGCCTGATCTAGTAGATGTCCCTGCCCATGGCAGGGGGGTGGAACTGGATGATCTTGAAGGTCCCTTCCAACCCGAACTGTTCTATGATTCTGATTCTATGATTCTGATTCTATGATTCTATGATTCTATGACTAACTATTTAAGAACTCATTGCAGTTGGGACAGTGCTTGGGATAGGTATGCAATGCAATATTAGACAGTAAAAATATTTGGGTTTGAAGATTATTAGTGTTTTTTTCCATAGAGTTTGAAAAAACTCATCCTTTATGAAAATCAGAGGTTGATGATGGACATCCCATAATTTGAAACACTTTTAAAATCACCTTTAAAATGGATTTTTCATCTTGCATTCTTACTGACTTAACGTAAGAGCTAGTGAATTTTTTTTACTTAGACATAAATTTTCAAAGTGTCTAAACAATACACTGGATAATAAAACCACCTTTAAGTAAACCTGGCTGGCAAATTAAACTTCTGTGAGCTTGAGGAAATCCTATAAGCCTGAGCATTCTGTATCTCTATTCAGCTAGAATTCTTCTGGTGCAGAAACTTTCATCACATAATGCTGAGCAGAAGCTGCAGGGTAACACTGACAGTGACTGAAAGCTAACACTTGTCCCATCCAGTGTTTCAGTCTGCTTGTCTTAATTCATGACCAGTATTTTCCTTACTTTTTATTTTCAAAAGCTATTCTAGCTCTAAGGCAATTTATAATTTATATATTCCCTGTAATTAGCATGTCAGACTGGACCAGATCATTGTTTGGAGACTCCTGGTTTGAAATCCTAACTTCTATGCTCAGCTTTGATGTAGATGCATTGACAGCTACAGACAAAGCCACTTGTTTTAAAGAACAGCAAACTCCCACTTGCAAAATTCTCAGCTTCTGGATATTACTGTGTGGAAGTACCGAATGTAGGTGATAGCTTGGCTGTTCAGACAGGGTCTAGGAGACAGGATCTAGGAGACAGGGTCTCCACAGCCAGCTCTTTGTGGGTCAGTTCTCCAGGGGGACAGATTTATGTGGGGATAACACTACGCCGGGATGACTCTAGCCCTAATCCTAACCCTGACCATAATTCTAACACTAACTCAAATGGCTCTCTGCAGACAGTTGTCCCTGCAGAGAGCTGGCCACAGAAAGTTGTCCCTCCTCAGTCCCATATTTGTGATGTTTTGTTACACTGCAAGACTGCAGAGTATAAAAATTATCTGGCTTAGATTTGCATTGTGGTTAAGATTTACCTGGCAGGAGTTCATGAGGAACAGGCATAATAAAGTCAAACTTCTGGCTTCCTTGAGAAATCTGATTTGTGACCTCTTACTCTGCATTCAACTGGTCTGAAAGAGATATCCTTATGCTAAATAAACGTTTTTAGAGAATACCTACTTTAAAAGAACTCAATCAATCAGTTGCTTGATGTCTGTGAAATAACAAATGTTGAGCATTTACGATGTTAAAAATCAGACTAGGATCTAGACAGTATCATAATATAAATCTTAGAATTGAATTACAGGCATCCCAGAGATTGACTCACACTATTAAAATCTATTCGGTGGCTATTAAGTGATTTCACCAGTTATGTCTTCATTTTGCATATGCAAATGATTTAGATAATTTACTGATATAATCTGATTTTTTGTACTGGAATCTGCCCTTAATATGTTCTTTTTTGGCTAAAAGTACTTATACAGGAGACAAAAGATAAGTGACAGGGTTTTCTCTGTAAGAAGGAATGTTGTTTACCAAATCTTTCATCAACATGTTCCTCAAGCCTTTCCCTTTCTGATGCAGATCAGGATCATATTAAACATAAGATGCAGGATGAGCTTTTGTAAGTTTTCAGTCTGTAAAGTGATTGCAGTGTCACATGCTGTTCTGTTTGTAATTGAATCAGGTTTACTGATGCCATCTCTCATCTGTTAATCAGTGCTACTACACTCACCAGAGTTATAACCAGTTCAAATCCACAAGCATAACCAGTCACGTGTTCATCCTCATCAGGATGACACAGGCTGAGAGAGTTGGGCCTGTTCAGCCTGGAGAAGAGAAGGCTCAGAGGAGACCTTATAGCGACTTTCCAGTACCTGAATGGGTCCTAAAGGAAAGCTGGAGAGGGACTATTCATAAAGGCTTGTGGGGATAGGACCGGGGGGAATGGGTATAAACTGGAGAGAGGCAGATTTAGACTGGACATTAGGAAGAATTTCTTCACCATGAGAGTGGTGAAGCACTGGCACACATTTCCAAGGGAAGTCGTGGCTGCCCCATCCCTGGAGGTGTTCAAGGCCTGGTTGGATGGGGCCTTAGGCAGCCTGATCTGGTGGGATGTCCCTGCCCATGGAAGGAGGTTGGAACTGGATGATCTTTAAGGTTCCTTCCAACCCTTACTATACTATGATATGATACTACATTCCCTAAGCATCTTTCACAATAGGAAAGACTGATCATGAATGAGATATAAAAACGTCTGATTTTGGAGTATAGTGACAGGGCACAATAATGTTAACCTAGTTCAGCGCTGCTAGAAAGTCACAGTTGGTACCTCATCTGTCTATAAAATGAAAGGTACATGGAAAACTTGACATAGGTTTGCATCAGCTGACCGCAACAGGCATGTCATTCCATCTACATAAATTAGGTTTTCCATCTGTAAAACACCTCTCAAAGACACTATGAGAATTTCATTTGTTGATGTTGGCAAATGTGTTTCCCAAAAGAGACAGTACATTGTCTATGACACTTAGATATTAATCAAATTATAGAAATAATATGTCAGTGTCATTTCAAAATCAGATATATTCCTAAGCATAATTTAAAAAAACTCCTTTTAGGATACATTAATAGCAATTACAGCTGTAGGATCCTGATATTTATGCAGTCAAGTAATTATGAAACAAATTACTACATGAGCTGTCTTAAAAGAATATAACCTGGAAAGGTTAAAGTAACCCTGAGGCATTTAATCTCTTCTTCTTCAATGACCAGTACAATGAAATGTTTGTCAAACATGACCTTAAATTCCCTGGTTTTGCAATTCACTGTCACTGTGTTCAGCCTATAGTGCATTAATTGTTGTAGTGTTCCGTGAGGAAAACAAAGAACTGAGAGCCCAGAAATGTGACTTCTGTTCTCTATTCTCTCCCAGTCCCCAGCAAAACATATAACTCCTTATTTTTCCTATCTATAAAATCCAGACATCAAAATAAAATCATCATTGCTGATAGAAAAATATTTTGCAAATCATGGATGAAACACATGCAAAAAGGTCACTCGCAACAGGTATGCACTTTTAACATCAATTTGTATAACATTGTCCTAAATGTGGCTCCTACCAAATTGACTGGAAGTATTTAAGTATTCATAAGTATTAAACAATACAGTTTCATCTTTTTTTTCTGCAACGTTACTGCCTAATGCAAACAATAAATTGAAGCAGAGAAAGGTTAAAGGCCATGCCTGTCAAGAGGTAAATTTTTATGATGACTCAAATTACATGATTGATCCTGAATTTAGACTTCACTTTGACTAAAAGTGTAGCACAATGACATTATTATTGCTGCTGTCAAACAAAGACCATGGGGCTATTTTTTTAATTACTGAATTAAGCAAATGTGCTTACGCTTAGTTACGCTCCATGACAACCATTCCAAATTATTTATCTGTTAAGAATTAATAACTTGTTTCATGTAATTTTTACTTACTACATCTGGTTAGGCAATGCTTTTTCCCCCGAAACCTCAAACAGCTTAATATTTATCTGAGTATTTTTCCTGGGTAAAAGAGGCTCCCTCTGCTGGATCTATGAAAAGAGTATGAATCTGCCTTCTCCTGTGGACAAAGGCTGTGCATCAAGCAGGGAGGCCCGGCATCAACTGGGGCTTTGCCATTTATTACAGTAAAGTGTGTTTCGTTATTGATCTTGCTTGTTAAAAACACTACTTAAAGGACAAAGAGTCAAAGCTTTATCTACAAGGGGTGTTGAATCAATGACAGAGACTACTGGTTCCAAAGGGACAAAGAGGCCTTTCCTGAGAATAGTGTTTTTCACTAGTTACTAGAGAGCCACCCCTTTCTGTGAAAACAAACTAAAATTTTGCATAGTAAAGGAAAATATGTTATGAGTCTATCAGCCCCGTAGAACTTAAT
Source organism: Cuculus canorus (assembly GCF_017976375.1). Lineage (NCBI taxonomy): Eukaryota > Metazoa > Chordata > Aves > Cuculiformes > Cuculidae > Cuculus > Cuculus canorus. The sequence continues at coordinate 22,727,503 of NC_071441.1, read as the reverse complement.
TTACTGACAGCTATACCTCACCTGTGTCCTTCCTACGACAGCAGAAAAATTGTTTAGCCCTCTTTCAAAAGCATGAGACCAGTTTAAAAACCATGAGGTTTGATATGAAACCATGATGACACTAAAGAGAACACATTCTTGCACTCCGTGCAGAATGAGAGAATAAACAAATAACTATTTTTTTGAATATTCTTTTATTAATGAAAACTTATATCATCAAAATTATATTGATCTGTTATTTATTAATAATAATTATATGATTGTAATTACAATCATTATAGAATCCTCATTCTCACCCAGTCGCATAAGGAAAAACACAAAATGTTACAAAAATTAGAATTAAATAATGACCCACTGTAAAAGTACAATTCATAAAATCCACAACGATTTCCTCATTTTTCAAAGTTTTAAGAAACAAAAATAAACCATGAAAAAATATGCCCTTCCTAACTACTGTTTGGCTTTTTGGTTATTGCTGTCCTTGGAATCAGCAAATGCTAATTGCTGTGTAAGAACAAAGCGGGTTCTAAGATAAGTGACATATTTCTGTTCTGAGTTGCAAAATTTCATAGATATTTGTAACATTCTGTCCTCACCAGGAACTGTGACAAATTAAGCCTAGAAAGCTTTCTTGGTCAGATCACTTTGTGTCTGAAACAGAGAGAAAACATTTTCCGTATTAAGTTATGTTATCTTTCACATCTGGAAAACTTAGTTTTCATAAATGTCACTGCAACTCACTCCTCTTCCCTGTTTCTTGTAGCACTCTAATACCTAGTTGTTACATACCTAGATCTTTTGGAGTGTTATCTATGTGACATAAAATTTGACCTATGAAATATGAAGGAAGGTACAAAACTGAAAGTGAAGAAGGAACAAAATTGTCTTTTCACATAACTGTGAGAACTCTCTGCTTTGTTACATGGTTGTAAGGAGAATGGTGTGCTTCAGCTACACAGTTAGAGCTCCATGTTACCTTTTGTGTCTTTGTATCTAAACAAACAACACTAACTACAACAAAAAAGAGCTGCTCTTAAACAGGATGGAATTAGTAGATTATGCCACAATTTCCTGTGGGGGAAAAAAGCTGCTCAGAAACACAAAATCACAAAATTATAAAATAGATGAGGTTGGAAGGGACCTATGGAGGTCATCTGGTCCAACCCCTTTTTTCAAACAGGGCCACATAGACCAGGTTGCCCAGGATTGTGCACAGACAGCTTTTTAATATCCCCACTGTTGGAACCTCTCTGGGCAACCTGTGCAAAGGCTCAGTACCCATCACAGTGAAAAGCTGTTTTCTGATGTTCGGAGGGAACACCCTCAACTTCAGTTGATGCCCACTGCCTCTTGTCTTGTCACTGGGCACCACTGGAAAAAGTCTGGCTGCATCTTTTTTACACCTGCCTTTCAGGTATTTCTATACATTGATAAGATTCTCACTGAAACTTCTGCATGGACAACACTGGACTGGCTACTGCTTCCCTTTTTATTCTGTTCTGGTTAAAAGGAAACTATCCCTAGTTGTGTTTGCCTATGCAGAGAAGGAACACAGCTCATCTACAAACCGGACACACCTTTCAATGGGTCAGAGTAGCAATACCATAGAGATGCCAAAGCCAGGTATTTCCACTGTGGTTTTACAAAATTAGATGGGGGAAGTCCTAGTAAAAATATTGCCATGTATGCTGTTGTGGTGTCCACCACATAGCCCAGCACTGGAATTAGGTAAATGAGAGCTAGCTTTTTTACCCTAAAGTAATTCTTGTTGCACCACTGAAAAGGCATTAGAGTTAATGCATGAGACCTCCCAGAACAGCTTGGGGTTAGCACAAATGCACTAAAGAATGGTGAAGTGATAATCTGTTGTAATTAGGCACTTCTTCTCAAATGTAACAAGAAGTTTCCTTTATCAGATGTAACATTAGCATGCTACAACTAGCCTTTCTTTCAACAGGTGGACAGTTCTAATCCCAAAAGCAGACACAAACAAGGGGTTAACATTTTAGGGAAGCAAGGAAACTAACAAATTTCAGCATATGCTTGGATTCAGTTCCTTAAGATTCTGGAAGATAGAAAAGTTTGCTTTTTATTTACCATTAAAATATTCATTATAAGAAAAAAATGCAAGCAAAAGATTACCTTAAACACTTTTGGCCCCAGACAATTTCTGCACCAAAGTTACAAATATTCAGCAACAAATTTCATATTGCTGAATTTCATACTACATCAGCCACCTCCAACAACATCCTGAGACACATTCTGTCTGTTCCCGTGGGCTTAGACGTGTCCAACCTGCTTAAGTATTCCTTGACTCAATCTTCCTTTACTCTTGATCCTCAAAGCCTTGATAGTAGGCTTAGGAATTGAGGAGACCTGAAAGCAAACAGAACCAGTGAAAATCAAGGCAAAAAGTCACTGAGTGCCTTAGTCTTTTCCACAGAAGTCTTTACTGCTGCTTTTCACATCCCTTGATAATTTCAACTCCTCTTAAGTTTGGCATTTCTAAGCTTCATCCTTTCTCATATCTCAAAAAGTTCTTAGAGCTTTGGCCTGTATTGCATAATAACAAAGAAACCTGTACATTATTTCTGATACTGCTTTTGTCTGACCCACTCTTCCTTTCATGTTGGTGACATACAAAGCTGAAACAAACTATTCAGTGTACACTTCCAGGGTCCAGGGATACTTCTCAATATCTGTCAATTCATCCTTCATTGTACCTCACATTAACTGCGTTTGTTTGCTGAATCAGAACTTACACAATGAAAATACAGATTCCTGTACCTCAAGGAAAAGGAAGGCAGAATTCAAAGAAACTCTGAAAAAATATACACAACTAATATTCCTTTAGTTTTATCTTCTGTGTTACGCAGCTCAGCAAGAGCAATTCTATAATACAATGCTGCTCCACCAGCAGTGATATCAAGTCTCTACAACCCTACTAAAATGTCATTTATGATTCACATTTCCAGCTGCAGGTGGCACTGCATGATACTATGCCTTTTTTTTTTTTTTTTTTTTTTTTACTTTTTCTTTATTCAGGTTTTTTTTTTCTAGATAGTGGATACGGATATGGACGAGTTTCATAACTCATTCCTGCAACAGGCAGCTGATGTTGTTTTTCTGAGAATGTAATAAAGGAACACATGAGCAGAGGATTTTTCAAAGTTAAGGGAAATTCTGTTTGAAGGACGCTAGGGCCTGTTAGGTGAAATTCTTTTACTATATTTTTCCATTAAAATCTGATGTAGAAAATTCAATGAGTTGCTTTCAAGGAGCAAATACAGCAAGGGGTATGGAGAAATAAGTGAACTACACAGCTAAGGCACACACAGCAGGAATCCAGAAATCCGATGACTGCTTGAAATCCATCTCCTGCTCTGCTGTCATACACAGAAACATGTACATTGCCTTCATTTCTTAAGCTTCAGAGATAGTGTCATCTTTGAGGTCTTTAACCCATGTAAAAGTCTGTTTTAAAGTTTAAAAGACTGACAGTATTTTTTCTATTGTCAACTCGGAACAGAAGCAGTCTGTAACCAATAGATCTTTATGCCCTTACCCAGATGTTTGTGCCTGATCTTGATGTAAAGCTACCCCTTATGCATTTGTCAGTAAAGGGGAGTGTTTTTCACATATAATACTGGACAAGTAAAATGTTTAGAAATCTGCTATGCAGATGACTATTACTTTTCTATGTGCTCAGTCAAAAAAGAAGCATAAAAGAGGAACATTTAGAACAAGCTTTTGAATGAAGCCTATTTTCTCTCAGCATACTGAATACCGTAAATGCTGGATCTGGAAACTATTACAATATTTTTAGAAGCTGAGAAGTAATCATAATGAGATCTTGCAAACAATGAACTCTATTCTCCCTCTGACATACAGAAGGATTTACGGACATATTATTGCCCGTGCCTTCAGGGGAAAATCCCTTGTGCATTAGCACAATAGGATGCAAATATCCACTGAGTTCTTCCACAATTACAGTGCTAGTTTCAGGCATTTATGTTGTTTTAATTATTATTCTAACAGTAGATGGCAACATTTAGTTGAAACTTGGCAAGCCTTTATGAGCTTTACAGAGTCATTTCAGTTCTGCCTTCACTCATGAGACTCAGAGATACAGAAAAATAACATATAGCAGCATATAACTAGAAATTGTAAATTAACTGAATTGTTTAATTATCTATATAAATTAATGTAGCAATTACCTTATTTTCTTCAAAAGTCCAGCTTTCCCAAGATAGTTTTTGACTGAAAGACAGCTATGCTCTGACAGTTTTTCTGGCTATTTGGAAATATGTGAATGTCCTAAGGGTTAAGCTTTCCTTATACAAAATCATAACTGGAGGAAAGCAGCAGATTAATTTCCTAAAGAGTTATCAATGAAGCTTTTCCTGAACTGCATAGCTTGGATTCAGACCTGAATTGACAGCATCTCAGGACATTTAGATCAAGCTTCTCAGTGCAGGCATTTACAGTTCTCTGACTTTTGCCATATCTGTTTCCTGTGATAAGAACTCAGTGAATATTCCCATTTAATGCCAAAGTTAATGAGAATTCTGCTGTTGACTTAATGGAAACAGGAACATCATCTGTAACATTAGAAGATAGAACTGCTCTCGGTTATTAAGATCACAGTAAAGCTGAAATCTCTTAAGACTTCAGAGTTTGTAACAGATGTCCGCATGCCTCAGGTGCAGGCTTAGGCGTAAGGTGAAGCAGTATGTCTCCACTCACCCAAGGTGAGCAAATATCCATATCCTGGGCTGTATTGTAGTCTTTGGATACACACTGAAGGTATGTATGTGATGTCTGACCTTGGCAAAGGAGGCCAAGAGTTTAGGAAAGGAAATGCCAGCTGCTTGGAGCTATCTAGATATACTAGTCAAAGTAAGGCTACGTGTGTGTTTAACTAGAATAGGCAGGACTGCCAGAACTAAAGACTTCCTTCATATATATGTTCAAGTAAAATATTTTCTTCAAGTTTTAATTAATTGAAATATTAAGTATAGCCCTTTGTGTAAAATACGCCTCTGTGTATGTGATTCCTTGTGTGGATATGTCTTGAAATCTTGGGCTTCAGCTTTTCAACAACAACAAGAAAGACTATACAATCCCGGAACATTCACCAAATTCTTCTGTTTAAATTACAGTGAAAGTAAAAAGCAGATCAGTGGATATTTTAATGTGCATAGCTTTGTGAACTCTTCTGACCAAGGCATAGTATTCTCCATGGATAGTGCATCAATCACTCAGAGAGACTAGGGCATTATTCCTGGCTTTTAGAAGCACAGCCTGAGCCTTGTGCGGTTGCGCAGACAAGTACAGAAAGAATGTCATTTGAGAGGGAGAGTGGGAGCTGAGTGAAGAGAGGAGGCCCTTGTATGGGGAAGAGGGAAGAAAAGAGAAAGGAAGAAGGCCCAGACACTCAAAAGCAAGATGCCTTTTAAGTTGCCAAGGCTTTTACAAAAACAATCATGAGGTTATCCGAGAGGGAGTGAGCTTCTTATCATAAATACACAGATGATTTCATGGGCATGCTCTGGATCTCACCACACTTCTATGTGTATCCTGTTAAGTAATGTTTGGTCTCTGACTTTTCTTGTAGAAGGATGTCTCAGGCAGAACTTCACTGGAGGCTGCACAATTCACAGGGCACTTATGTGGATGTGGAATAGTTCAGTAAGCATCCCGTGTATCTATAGCTATTGCACTTTTTTTTCTGATAATGAAATGAGAGATAGAGTATTAAGAAACAGAGTATTTTGGAATTGTAAAAGGTAGTAAATGTAGGGCAGAGACACTGAGATAAAGAGGTGTTTAATCAGAGGAAGACAGAAGCATCTAGAGATAGCCCTCTGTGCTTCAATTGTGACTGAAGCATTCCTTTGAATTCATCCCCCTGCAAGGAAATTCAGTGCAGCTGCTGGAAAAACCTTTAACTGTGGAGTGAGCAAGAATAGGAAGCTGCTAAAACTTTGGCTGGCTGCTGAGACCAGTTTTGAGGAGAATGTCCTAGCACAAAAGACACAGAGGCTTAAAAAGCTGAAAAGCGAGACAAATCAAGACATTCAGGGTCACACATCTTATGAAACAAGTGGCATTACACTTACAAAATGTTATGTCAATATAGATTTCTATTTACAAAACAAAGAAGTCTATAGGTGATTGAATGATCCTGGAAGGAATTAGTGAGGAAGAGCAGGCACACATTTTCAGTAATCTCTGCTCTAACAACAATGCAGTTAGGCAGTAATTGCCTACTAGCAGTGTGTGCTATTTGAAAAACCTGGAGGACACAAACATAGCTAAACCAAGAGGTTAAATAAGGAGGTTGGAGAATAAGTTTTCATACACTGCAGCTTGAAAATAACGTGGGTAAAAGAGGGCCTCTGATTTGGTGCTGTCTTTTCTGGAATGTATAGTGCAACTGGATCTAAATTTTGGGAGAGTGCCCAGTTTCAGATGTCTAAAGGCTCTGCTGAAAGCAGTGGAGTCTATGCACTGCCAAAATTTTATGTATGCAACTGCAGATTGATTGCCTAATGGCACTGGTGGGCTTTGATCATGAGTGTCTGGAGAGAGAAGTCTCAGTAGGCACTCTTTCCCTCTTTTTTCTCTTTACTTGTCTAACCCCTAATTCTGCTTTTTCCTATGTTTTCCTCCTGTATTTACTACAAGCCTTTCGCTGATACTTGAAGTACAAAAGTTCCTTTCCGCACATAATTATTTTCTTTAACAGCCTCCTGGTTGAGGACTGTGCAAAAAGAGTTAACTGAGGAAGGTGCAAAGGTATGCAATTGCTCTAACACTTTGTCTGTTTTGGGCTTTATAGGTGATAGAAACAGATGAAGATAATTTCCTGTCATTCTCTGTTTCTTATCAGTAAATTGTAAAGAATTCTTAGGTACAGAACATCCAAGCGAGATCATCATCTGTATGCAAGGGAAAATTCTTTCCTCACAGTTTGGTCAATGTGTGAGTCAGAGTCACATAAAAGATGTAATAAGCTGCTTCTGCTCACAATTAGAGGTTTTGTTCTGATGGCAAATTAAAATTTAAGTCCAGTAGAATTAGGTGAGAAATCTTGCAGATTCCCAGCTAACCATATATTGTGATTCCAGTCAGTAGTTAATAGGACTCAGAAAATGACTTTTATTCGCTTCTACTTTTCATTTGATGTGCAATTCTAGAATTGTGCAAAATGACAGCAAACTGCCATGAGTATATCTTAAGTCTATATTCATTGCATGCTTCCTTCTCTTAATGGGGTGGGAATAAAAGATTAAAAAAAACCCAGACCATATAGGCTCTGTGTTTTTTAGTAAAAAATCTTGCAGAATCAAAGAATTAAAAGATGTTTTTAAATTGCCCTTGCCCTAAAATCAGCCTGTTCATTTTTCTTTATAACTACGGTTATGGGGAATCGTCTCAGAAGCTTCCAACTCTGCTACAAAGACAGATGTTTGAACGATCCCCTCCTGCTCAGTATCAGCTGTTCGGCAGAGCTTCCCCTAGAAACAAAGGAGCAGTTACCACGCAATTCTGGCTGCCTTTTCAGGAATGATACAAGGATTTTTTTAATAACAAAGGTACCTTCTTTGTTCTTGGGGTCAGCTAGAAAACCTTTGACAAGCGCAGATTCAGCTCACCGTCTATAGAACTTGCTGTGGCTCCTTGCTCTTCAACTTTTTTACAGGCCAATTATACAACCAGCCAATTATACAACTCAGCTCATCATCCTGAGTCCCCTATGAATTCTGCATCTCTCCCTTTCAGGCATGAGGAATTCACTTATTTGATTAGCAGCAGCAGAACAGGCCACTTGAGAAAGAATGTGGGTAGCCTCACTGTCTGTTCTGCTGTGGGTAGAGAGTGAGGTAGTGAACTTGATTCAGTGTTCAAAGATAAGCAGTCTTGAAGGCTACACTGTCACATCATTTTACTCATAAGTCAGTGTCCTTGGCTCTGGATGTGAAGAGAACCTAAAGAAATTAAATTGGGAAATCCCAAACCAGGCAAGGATATAGTGTCTGTATGCTCTTCAGGGCTGTCATGTGATTTTCTCTAAATAGACTTCACAAGGAGTCCTCTGAACACAAAAGCAAGCTACGTTGCTGTTTTCCTTTCTTTGGTCCCTGGGTTACCGTTGTAGCAGTGGTTCTTTTCCTTCAGAATCTAAAAGCTTTCTGAGAGGTGAATTGCAAAGTGAAAAATAAAAGTCAAACTTAACTTTGTGTATTAGGGCATTGACCTGGGAAAGGAGCAGAACATTCCCTATAAATGAACTCCCAGTTTGACAAAATCATAAAAGCCTCATAAATGATTAAGTACAGAAAATAATGGCAGTTCAAAAATATGGTAACAAAACACAATAAATCATTCCTGGAGGGAACTCATATCATTTTCATGAATTCGGATGACAAAAAGTTCTTATTTTACCACTCCTGAGCTCATAAAAGAGGGCATATTTCATCCCAGGGGTAATGTTAAGATACTGTGAGTTAAGCCCACAAATATGTGCTGAACATCCCCCCATCGCCAGACTAGGTGGAGCCTTGTGCATAGGACTAAGGCTTGAGTAACCCTTTCAAAACCTTCCTCTTTCATGGCCCTCCCTGCTGCTGTGCTCTGGTCTGAGGGACGTGTCTGAACTGGGGTTACTGGAGTTTCAGGGAAGAAATCTTTGTTCATGCTTGGTATTGCCTCTTAGATATTCAACAGCCATCAGTGGACTAGAGGAGCCATTATTGATGTGGGTCACAAAGGGAAAGAAATGAACATAAAAAATGTAAGGCATATTTTGGCCATAAGTAGTACCAGGAGGACTACTATAACATGGGGTGGCCTCCAGCTCTGATAAATCTCACCAAAACCTAATTTGGCTTTTCTAATGGCAGGCATCCTAAGAGCCACCTTTGCCTCACCTGTCATTCCTAAATGTGCCATATGTGCTTCAGTTCCCAGAAATGCAGGACAAATTCCCAGACAGCTACCCCGTCTGGAAATGTTAGGGATGAACGTACTCAAACGGCAAGGAAAAAGTGACATCTTCCCCTCCCATCACCATTAAAGCTGCACTTGAAATCTACCATGGCTCTCCTCAGCCTTCCTTTCAAGACAGAAAAAATCTAGGTGTGTCATACTTCCTTTTTAGGTCTCATTTTCTCTTACACTTAAAGATGCCTCTTTATTTTGTTCACATATATGGCCACCAAAGACATTGGTTAGACTTCAGCCTAAATTTCTGCTATTTTGTAGTTAAGTGGAGAACTGTATTTCATTTCACAACTACAGTAGGAGCTGATGGTCTCCATTTTAGTGGGTTGCACAGCTCTGCCAACCTCATCTGCTCAAAGCAAAGCAGAGATCAGGAGTTGAACACTCTGTCCCCCATGGAGATAACGGCATCCTGATGTTAGCTTCTCAATTTCATAAAATGGGATAATACTGGCAACCTGGCTGCCTTTGAAGATTTGGTTGCCGAGCTGAGGTTGACAGCAACAGTGATGACGTATAAACAGTCAATTGATGCTAGATTTTAGATGATTAAGAAGTTCCACTTGAAGAAGTTGGAGAGTAAAAAGTTCTCAGCAAACAATGGTATCTCTTTATGATGAGATAGTGTTTGGGAGCACACAGTGCAAGGCTTATACTGCAAGAATGAGACAGCTCTGTGGAAAAGCTCTGGATAACCATGTCCACAGGCATCAAGCTAGACCGTAAACCTGCCAGTACGATTCCAAGTAATGCTATTTTTCAGTTTACTTAACAGAGAATCAGCATGCATGATGCCAGTGAACAGTTTTAGGCACTCACTGCACCTCACTAAATTAAGAGCTAAGGTGAATTCTAGAGCCTTAATACAGAGTTGAGTCCATAAGCATTATTGTGCAGTACTAAGAAAACCTGAAGTAGAACAAGACCATGACTATTTCAGGCAGGGCACATAAACTTAGTACTTTTTACTTTTGCTTCACTTAACGCTAATGGTCCCTTCACCTCCAAGGGGGTTTGTATGCAAGTAAATGAGGCCATGTTTCCAATGCCCTCATGCACTGTGATGAGAAGGTGGATGTGCCCTGCAGAAGATCCAGGGCAGAGGATGGGTCTCTTGGATAAGGGTAATGCAAGCCAGCCTTTGAGGGAGGGTACAGAGAGATGGGGACAGTGGGAGTGGGGCCAGCTGGTTGTCTCCACTGACCCAGGTGTGAAGCAGGCCACAGGTGCAGACAGGTGCCCTGGACCTCCTCCAGTGATCATAGAATCATAGAATAGTTTGAGTTGGAAGGGACCTTAAAGATCATCCAGTTCCAACTCCCTTGCCATGGGCAGGGACATCCCACTAGATCAGGCTGCCCAAGGCCCCATCCAACCTGACCTTGAACACCTCCAGGGATGGGGCAGCCACAACCTCCTTGGGCAACCTGTGCCAGAGCATCACCACTCTCACAGTGAAGAAATTCCTCCTTATGTCTAGTCTAAATCCACCCCTATCCAGTTCATACCTGTTTCCCCTCGTCCTATCACTACAAGCCTTTGTAAACAGTCCCTCTCCAGCTTTCTTGTAGCCCCCTTCAGGTACAGGAATGTCTCTATAAGCTCTCCTTGGAGCCTTCTCTTCTCCAGGCTGAACAACCCCAACTCTCTCAGCCTGTCCTTGAACGGGCTCCAGCCCTCTGAGCATCTTTGTAGCCCTCCTCTGGACCCGTTCCAGCAGCTTTATATCCTTCTACAGTTCTTCAGAACTGGACACAGTATTCCAGATGAGGTCTCACAAGAGAGGAATAGAGGGGCAGAATCACCTCCCTCTACATGCTGGGGGCGCTAGGGGGCACTAGGGGGTGCTGTGAGGGCGCTGGGGAGCTCCAGGGGACGCTAGGAGACGCTAGGGGGCACTAGGGGACACCGGGGGGCACTAAGGGGCACTAGGGGGCGCTGGGGGGCGCTGAGGAGCACTAGGGGCACTAGGGGGCGCTGGGGGGTGCTGAGGGGCACTAGGGGACACTGGGGGTGCTGGGGGGCGCTGGGGACACTGGGGGGCGCTAGGGGGCGTTGGGGGACGCTAAGGGGCACTAGGGGACGCTGGGGGCACTAGGGGGCGCTGGGGGGCACTAGGGGGCGCTAGAGGGCGCTGGGGAGGCGCGAAGGGGCACTAGGGGGCGCTAAGGGGCACTAGGGGGCGCTAAGGGGCACTAGGGGGCGCTGAGGGGCACTAGGGGACACTGGGGGTGCTGGGGGGCGCTGGGGACACTGGGGGGCGCTAGGGGGCGTTGGGGGACGCTAAGGGGCACTAGGGGACGCTGGGGGCACTAGGGGGCGCTGGGGGGCACTAGGGGGCGCTAGAGGGCGCTGGGGAGGCGCGGAGGGGCTCTGGGGGGGCGCTAAGGGGCACTGGGGGGCGCTAAGGGGCACTAGGGGGCGCTAAGGGGCACTAGGGGGCGCTGGGGGATGCTGGGGAGGCGCTAAGGGGCACTAGGGGGCGCTGGGGGCACTAGGGGGCGCCGGCCGGAGGTGTCGCCAGTGCAGCCACGAGGGCGGTCGCGGTCTCCGGGGGCGCGGAGAGACTCTGCCCAAATTAGGCGACTTTTCCTCCCGAAGAGGGGGGCGAAAGCCTCGGGGCGTCCTAAAAATAATCCCGGGGGGGGGGGGGGGGGGGGTGTCGCGGCGGTGCTTGAGGCTGGGGAAGGCGGCGGCTGCGGGTTGAGATGAGGGCGAAAAGCGATACCGCTTTTCTCTCGCTGGAAAACGGGGCTCTGTCAGCGGGATTTTTAAATCTGCGCGGAAGAGTAAATGAATAAAAGCCGCGAAACGGTGGGTGGAGGGCAGGGGAGGCGGATTCCCCCGAGCCCTCGGGGCGGCCGCTCCGCGAGCGCAGAAAGGGCTGCGGGGCTGCGGGAGGTGCCGGGGTGTCCCGTCTCCTCGGCAGAACCCCGCCGCCTTCTCCTCCGTCATCCATCAACAAATACGAGGCAGAGTTGAAACGAACCTTCCCGGGAGAACAAAAGACGTGTGTGTGTGTGTGTGTGTGTGTGTGTGTCCAGCTCCCCATCGCCCCCCAAACTGTGTGTTCCGTTGTGTTTGTGGGCTCCTTACTTTATATTTAGCCTCTTTATGGAGGCTTTTATTATTGTGTGAGGCTGGGAACGCATCTGAGAGGAATGCTGTGCTGCTCGCTGCCTGCCGTTTTACAGCCCTTTCTGCGAAGCGCTGCCCTGGGTTCCAGCCTGGGGCTCCTGCTGGAGCGAAACCGGAGATGGAAAGCGGGAAGAGGTGCGGAGACCGCAGGACAGCCCCTGCCCTGCGTTCTTAGTGCCCTCGGAGACTGTCCGAATCTTGTGTCTCTCATGATCTGCTCGCACACGAGCCTGCTTGGTTTAAATACACTGCTCCATCAGAGAAATAAATAGCAATACAAAGAGAAAAAGCCTGAGTTGAGGAACAATGTCAGCATTGCATTCCGGTTTCTTAGGTTTTCCCTACCTGCCGGAGAGAATTTATCACTTATTCTTCCAGAACGGGCAAAACAACTAAGATGCACTGCAAATACAGAAGAATTAGAGACTCCGATATCTGGGTGGGCTCGATATAATCATACAAAAGCTTACTGCACAGTAAAAATAGGTATTGAATTTATCGATGGGCACAAACAAGAAAAAGAGCCTTTCTTGTATTTTGGTATGCAATTTCGGACGGCTGGTCTGGAATTTGGGTAAGTGGGACACAATGTGCATAATTACAAGCGAAAAAAGAGTAACGATTGTAAAGGTTGGGAAGTTAGCAGCACACAAACCGTCACGAAAACAGTAGACTTGTTAGACGCAGGGAATGTTTATCTGGATGGCTGCTCACTCAATTTCTTCATAACTAACACTATTTTTATAACAAAGGTACTATTGCCTTGTCATAACAATAATCACTATACGAGGAGGATTTTTTAGCCCTTTCTCTTGTGATCGTGTTTTGTCGCTGAGAATATAATGATCTGGAGCTACAAACCCCGGATTTTCATCTTTTCTAGACGCCCCCCTTACACACATTTCAACCCCTGTGCAAAGACGGCTAGTTTGCACTCCTCTTATTCATCTGACTTTTTTCCAGTCATTGGCCCCCAGCCGCGGAGGATGCTCTTGGCGGCCACAGAAAATCTTGTGAAGAAGATCGCGGTAATCAGGCACTTAATTCAACGCAGTATTTTTTGCTGACGTGTGCGGCTGTCCATGGAGAAGTGGTATGAGAACTTCTCAAATCACAGCCGTGAAACTTCTATTATCATTTCTACATCTTAAACTGTACCTATACCATGTATTACATGTATACGTGTAAATGCGTATGACATAATAATCTCAAGGGCACTAGTTTTTAAAGTCTGAATCACTGTAATTCACTCTTTAGGAGGCATCACTTGACAGAATTGTTTTCCTCCTTTTCCATCTATTTTAGTGTGCCCCTGTATAGGCTATTTACATTTATTTTGGACAGCTTCTAGCCAAACACATAGCGAGACGGTTTTAAAATGGACATAGTAGTTGTGTCAGCTGGAAGCTCTCGGACAACGCGGGGGGGAGGGTGTGTGTGTGGGGGGGGGGGGGTTGCGGGAGGAGGGAGGCGAATATTTAAAGGCACTTTAAAGTAGTCTGTTACCGAAACAGTAGCTGCAGAACTACAGCTGGGAAAGGGGAGCAGAGCTATTTAAATGATATTTGACTCGGACCCTCATTTTAGTGCTGTTTATGCAGTGCATCTGGGACTCCCAAAACCTGTTCAGCAAGTGCCGACAAAATATATTTATCAAGGGAACACGAAGGCATGTAAATATTTTGATCGATTCTTACGTATTTTGATAGCTGCACACACCGTTACGGTCATCGTAAGGGTAGCACCTACGGTAGATTTACTAGTTTAATATTTCGGGTATTTCTCTGCAACATTTTAGAAGCATTTCTTTAGACAGGCAAATGCTCCTGTTTACCTGTTGAGAGTGATTTGTCAAGCTAAGGGAGCCACTTCCTTTAACAGGTAGTTTGACAAGGAAACCCGACAGTCTTAAATATAAAAGAGTAGTCAAACCGCAATGAATTTCAAAGCACGGAGTGTTGGAACATTTTGTTCCAGCGAATGAGCTAAAAATAACAGTCCCCACCCGTGTAAGAAGCGGGTTGATTTACCCACTTGGAAGGGCCGGTAGGAAATAGAAATTAAATTATTAATGTAATCAAACAGAAAAATCTGCCCGAAGAGTTGAAGGGTGAAAGAGTTTTGTTCTGAAGTGTCAGTGATTTAAACAAGCCCGAGCCCAGAGCCAGAGCTCTGAACGGGATTTGATGGGTTGTTGGGAGCTTTAATCTAATTTTATACCTTCCTCATGACACATCAGAATGCGTTTGAACAAGGTCATAATAATGCCAAACTGCACAGCCAAGTGTAATCCTGCTGCTCCAGCCATTCCGTCACTCGAAGCCAAACCTGAAAGTCTCATTTTCAGCCCAAAAGCAAGCTCCTTCCATTTTTTTACTTACCCGCAGGACAGGCTCTCCAAAGATGTCAGAAACTGCTTTGACATCCATTTCGGAGCTTAGAGGCTAAATGTGGTGCACGGCAATAAGGAAATGCTTAACCACATGACAATTACACTATCCACGTTACTGAGGTATTTGGAGCCCGTTAGAGACTTTCCCCATTGACGCTGCGGGAAAAGAGAGCTTTTTACTTGCAGACTGAAGGAGAAAACAAAACGCAAAACAACAGCAAAACTCCAAACACCCACGTTTCTAATCCCCCGATCACTTTTTTTTTTTTTTTTTTTTTAATTCTTTTGCAAGCAAGGAAAGCTTTCCCCCTTTTCCAATAAACGCGCTTCCAGATAGGTATTATTTCCCCCTTTCCGTGAGCGGGCACTGGTTTCCAGCTCCCCTTCTTCTCGTTCGCGTTTTATTTTCACTGTGTCCCTACGGCAAAACGCAGACACCAGCACCAGCTCTCCCCACCCGCGGCCCCTCCGACCTCCCTCCCCCTTCTCCGAGGCAAGGGGCTCTCCTGCTTACCCACCAGCCAGACCTTCCCTCGTTACCCCTCTCGCCCACCAGGAGCAGGGGGAGCCCACCACCCCCGCCCGCCTGCCCCATCCTCCCTCCGGGTCCCGTCTGCGGGACTTCAGGGTCTTTTTCCCTTCTGTCCTCCTGTCTGTCTGCCCGCCCGCCTGCCTCCTTTTTATTTCCCCCGCCAGTGACTTAACACCAAGCCAAAAGAGGCACAAGGAAAAATACAGCCGTGGGCTCCAGGTCTATAAATACAGCTCAGAGCGAGCGCCCGAAAGTTTGGAAAGGGAGAAAGGAAGAACGCAGCGTACGGAGAAAAAAAAAGCTCGGGACCGCTCCCCGATGCTCCGGCTCCGCTCGGGTTTCGCGGCGAGGGACCCGAACCCGCTCGGGGTTTGTTGGGGTGGGCAGGGCAGCAGCACACTCCTCATGTCGGGCTCAAACTCGTGAATAGTAGCGACACCCCCCCCCCCAAAAAAACCCAAACAAACAGTCGATCGATCAGCCAAGTTTGCAAGTGCTGTTGTGAGTGGAAACTTTCCTAACGCGGCGGCGGGTGTTGGGTTTTGAAATTGTATTTGGTTTGGGGTGGGTTTGTGGCTGTTTTTTTGGGGGTTTTTTTTTGGGGGGGGGGATGTCGAGGGAGTGTTCAGCCGGTGAAAACTAAGAGGCTGAACCTCTTTTTCATGTTCTCTCCGTGGTTTGTGTATCCATCGGCGAGGGAAAGAAAAAGAAGCAGTCGGCTCTTTAGTGGCGCCCCTACCTGTTCTTTGTCATTGTCCTCGAAATAGTAGCCTTCGGGGCTGAGTTCTGCCGTGGAATTAACACAGGGATGTCAGAGAGGAAACGGCCAACATATGTCTCCTGTATCCTAAGTATAAATTCAAGTTAAGTTCTTTCTTCATCCTACGTAAGCAACTGATGTCCAGCTGAAAGCATCGCCCTCTCTTAAGACCGAGCGATACCCAGACGTGCTGTGCTCAGAATAACAACCAAAGAGTCGAGGAAACGCGCGTACACTGGGAAAAGGGGAGAAAACGACCCATTTTTGGACGTAGTCTATTTGGGAGATTGGGGGACGCCGCCTGTTTGGTGTCGCAGGGAGGAAGCAGGTCTGGAGCAGGCAGACGAAGCTATCTAGCGGAGAAAGTGAATTCGGGGGCTGAGGCAGCCTCTGAGAGCACAAGCCAAACTGCTCCGCAGGGACGGTGCCAAGAGGAAGCAGTGAGAGGCCGCAAAACACAGTGCGGAAAGATGCTGCCGGGGGCTGCGGCTGCGGGCAGGGCAGGGACCGCGCCCCCCGAGAGAGTAATAATCCGCGGCTGCTGTGAAACAGGAATTAAAGGGGCTGAGGGGGTGAGAGCCGAGAGGCAAGAGGCGGCAGAAAGAGTTAATCAGAAGGAACAAACAGACGGCACCTCGTCTTTGCAGGAGCTGGTGCTCGCTTTGCGCTAAGCAGAGGGAGATGTTCTCCCGCTAAAGAGCTCCTCAGGCTTCAGCCACTGTCACCCGGGGAGAAAGGGCTCGCTCCTCTCGCCGGGCGTCGAGGTTCTTGTTTACTTAGGGGTGGTGAGAGTTAGCCGAGGGGAGTACTTTTTAAGTTGTAGATAGGATTAGGAGAGAGAAATCGTGTACCCGCTTTATCTTGGAAAATTCACCAGTGGTCAACGTCTGATGAAATAACAGCACCGTGCAGTTTTCATGGCAGCGTGGCCGTGGATCTGCTCCCAGTGACACCTCTCTGGGCTGGCTCTCACCACACTTGGTGTTTCACACATGCAACTCTTGGAGCAGGGGCTTCCCCCACACGCACACGGGCTTTCACCAAGCCACCACAGCTTTATTGATGACAGATTTCTAGCAACTGCAGTTATTTCCATGGGGTGGATTGCATTGCCAGCCTTCACAGCCTGCCAGCCTGCCCTAGGGAGACGGCAGTGGTCGGGGAGCTGCACACAGATGGGGGTGAGGCATCCTACAGCCATGTGGGCACGGGGGCAGCCAGGTGCAGCTCATCCTGGACCCTCAGCCAGCACACCCCATTGCTGAGGTGAGGCTCCTATCCCTTCAGGAGCAGCTTGCAGCTTGGTCTCATTCTATTTAAAACCTCCACTGTTGCTGCAGACTCCAAGCAGCATGTGCCAACCCTCTCAGCTTGGCAACATTATTTTTGGCCATGGCTCCCTCCCACAGCACAGGAAAAACAATAAAATTAAAACAAACAGAAAGGAAAGAAAAGAAGGAAGGAAGGAAGGAAGGAAGGAAGGAAGGAAGGAAGGAAGGAAGGAAGGAAGGAAGGAAGGAAGGAAGGAAGGAAGGAAGGAAGGGAGGAAGGGGAAGGAAAAGAAAAGAAAAGAAAAGAAAAGAAAAGAAAAGAAAAGAAAAGAAAGAAAAGAAAAGAAAAGAAAAGAAAAGAAAAGAAAAGAAAAGAAAAGAAAAGAAAAGGAAAGAAAAGATGCCGAGTGAATGCTCCGAGCAGCGGGAGAGGAACTCATGGGTGATACATGTCTGCCCAACCATGCCATGCCATTCTGCAGTTGCCGCCCCTCTGGCCATTGCACCTCTGCCTGCCTGTTTTGGACTGGCAGGAGTCAGCTTAGAGGAGGTAGCATGGCAGCATGTCCCTTGCACTGGCTCCTTTGGGGCCTTCCTCATCGTGGATGCTGGCCCTGTCACGCTCTGGGCTAAAAGAGGGTGGCCAACCCTCTGGTCAATGCCATTGAGCATCAACTTGCCCCAGGCCCCAGGGCAGATCCTGGGGATGCGCTTGGGACCACCCTGTTCTAGATTATAATTTAGGTAGGAGGCACTTCTTCTCTGTGTAGACACTGCTGCCTTAGGGATGATGCTGGGTCCTGCTGATGTGACTTGGCTTTATTTTTCACCCTGCCTTCAGGGAGAGGTGTTAGGATGCACTACAGCTTTGCTAGTGCAGGTGGAGCCTGAATTCTGATGTTGTCTATTCCACTATCACAGCTTTGCCTTGAAAAAGGGGTAGTAAAGAAAACAGACGTTTAAACAAATCCTAATCCTGAATTGAGGCCACAAGAGTTGTAGGCACAATGCATACCAGAAACAAAGAAGCCTGTGCCTTTCCAGAAAACTGTAGCTGTCAAAACTTCTCAGAAAACACAAGAGGATGTGGTTTAGGAAGGGAAAGTAATTCTACTAGGGAAAAACGAACCCCCTTTTACTGATGTAGAAGAAAACACCACATATCTTTGTAATGGGAAAGCACTGCTTGATTATGTTTTTCTCTCTGATCTACCAACTGCGTTTCCACTGCTATACACTGAGCAAGAAATTATGCATTTATGTGAAATCAATTCTTTGCTGAAAAATAGGTAGTATTTCTACTCACAAGCTGTAAGTTAAATTTGCTACCTTCTTTGGAGAGCCTCATGTACTACTCCCCTTTACACACCATAAAGTCTGATAGAGCTTTCTCCATGCCCTTTACACACCTTTCTGCTGCTTCAGCTCCTCCTGCTTCCGATGTATTTTTCTTTATTTGGCTCAGTAAGAAACAGAAGGGAGACAGGGAGGGCTAGTGACATAGATGATCGGAGTGGGGTCTGGGAGTATAAAGAAAGAGGGGAAAAGGTGCATTGCTTTGGTTTTGCCATAGCAAATCAGTATCACTCTTGTGACAAAGCTAGCCTTTGCTCATCCAGTTGGACTGAAGATCTTAGAAGCCTTCTCCAACCTTAATAATTCTATGATCCTAGTCAGACAGTGCTGATCTTGGCCTAGATCGATCTCCTGCTGCCAGCAGCCACACCTTCCTCTGAGTTTCTCTGCTTAGTCTACGCAAGAGCTGAGTGCTGTCCTGCTCCTTCACTTGTTTGTGTTAATGCATATTGTACTAAAAAATATATTACTTCATGTATCAGTTCAGCTGGTTAACAGAAAGATTAATTGTCTTACCTCATTAATTTGAGTGCATGTATGTCTATATTCAGAGTATTCAAAGAACCACAGGGTAGAGAAGTTCCATTATAAACATGTTTTCCATATGTTCAAAGCGTTCTGAAAATGTCGCCTTTGGAACTCAAATTTCCTGTGTCTATTAAAAACTATTAACACGCCAGGAAGTCTTCCTCTGAACATAAACCCCAGCCTTTCAGAAAATTCACTTTATGTTTAAAGTTTGAAGCAAGACTTACAGTCCAGCTTCAACACTTCCAAGTAATTTTCTTTGCTCTGAACTTACATGTCCTCGAGAGCCAGGATTGCTTGTCCAGCTGCTGGTAAAGGCAGGATATAGGTTTCATTTTAAAATAAGGTCTGAGGGGCTCACTATATGAAGTGGCTGCTGCCAAAGTCCAAGACCTTGTGCCAGGTTTTGGTAGCTCCTCAGTGCTGTACTGCAGTTCCCTGGGACCATACTGTTCCACTCTTCTTTCTTCTTGTGGCTTACTCCTACACAACAGAAATTACTTGTGGTCATTTGTGGCTTACACCCATGTAACTCTCCTGTCATGCAGCTCATTCTATTTTTACATGCTTGTCTCACCTTTGACATGCTGCTGAGGTTAACCAGCCCTCGACAACACCAGGCTCATCAAAGGGTTTGGTTACCCCCCCCCCGATTGGATCATGATTTACAGTTTAATATTGGTAGGTGCATGGAATATTAACAGTAAGGCACATTCAGAGACGGAGAGAGAAAGCCTGCTGTGATTTCAGGGTGTGCTATTATAAATGGCAACACCACACCTTGCTGTGCACCTGTAAAACTGTGACTCTGGCAGGCCTGAAGGATCCTCATGACTGCCTCAAATATCTCCTTTTGGCCTAAAGCTTTCACTTAACTTTTTTAAAGAAAACTGTGACTATCGCTTTAGCCACTACAGCTTCCTTGTTTCTCCACTGGGCTTCCTGTAACATTCACACCAGTACAGCACTGTGGAGTGATACTCCTAAAACATTGTCTCCAAGTCCAAACTGTAGATCCCAAATGTTTGCATGCAGTAAAAAAACCTCCATCTGAAGCTGTGGAAATCACCCATTCACCACCTCAAATCACGGGAGAGACACAGGGAATAAATTTCACAATCTCCGCAAAGCTTCACCTTAGTCTCCTGTCAATGGCTGCTTAAATTCTCCTCCTTTCCTACTCAGGATGCTAATATTTGGCTTTAGCATTTAAAGTTTAAAATATCAACACTCAGTAGGCTTCTCGGCCAGAATAAACTTCCTGTAGCTCACCAGCCCTCTCTGTACCATGGTATGTTCCTCACTCAGCGGCTCACGCAGTGATAGGTGGAGTTTTTTACTCTGGAGAAAGTTACTTGTCTTCTTACCAGCGACCTTTCCTTACTGACATCCTGGAATGACCTGCCAGTCCATTTTCCTTGAATTCTCTTGCCAGTCAGTTAAGAAACTACTCTGAAATACCTCCCAAAACATACCCGGGAGCTGGGAACCTCGTTCCTAGCATATGAAGTATGGGCCAGAACAAAGGAATAAAGGAAGAGATCTGTGGTCTTGCCATGTCATAGAACATGAAAAAGCAATTACTTTGTTTCTTCAAACAGAGGACTGACTATATGCTTTTCATTTTTCCTGAAGGAACTTTCCTTCCCTTAGACTGGGTCAATAAGCAAAGTAAAATCAACAGAGTAAAATAAAAGGGCTCATAGATGCATGAAGTACACATAAACTCTGGACAGAAGTTGGATGAACTTTTAAGCCAGTGAAGTGAGGAAGCAAAACAACTACAATCAAAAGCAAGCCATGGAAAAGGAGGAAGGTAAAGTCTTTAGAAAAGCTGAGATATAGCTCTCTGATCAGGACTAGAAGACTATGCAGCAAGGCAGAAGAGAGAAAGGACCAAAGTGGCTGGTCACTACCATGATTCCCAATGCAAGGGTTTCCACTTCTGAAGCATAACCACCCACAATATTCTACTGGTGCCTCTCCTGCGTGCAGTCTTCTCATGCAGCCAGTGGAGTGTCCTGAAAGTACAAGATTTTCACTTTTTTTCCAGGACTGGAAGTAGGCACTGGTCCCCATTTGCTCTGTTCCCACACAGTGCATTGGTGTGTGGTTAACGGGAAATTGTACCCTTCAGAAATCCTTCCCATTCACAAATGTAACTGTACCACCAGCACTTACTGGCATAGCAAATCTGCATCTTTAGAAGTTATTATAAGCAGTTGGAGTGCCTGTAATCATTCTAAAAATGCTTAAATAATACATTATTCACAATATTTTTATTTCAGTATTTTTATATTGTTTAATAAATTGACTAGACAATCTTCACAGCTATTCTTAAGCATGTGAATGTTCAGGAGAGAAGTTAGGGAGACTCTAACAAATTCAGTTTCTTGATTGTCAGAAAAGCAATGGAAAACATACCCATAGATGCTGGAGGAGTCTGCCATGATCCATTTTATTTCCATAGCATGACATTTTCTCTTGAATATTACAGGCAATGCAAGGATGACTGCAAACAGTACTTTCCTTAAATTCTTTGCCTGCTTACTGGGCCTTGCTCCACTGATGATGAACACTCTTCCTTGCCGCTTGTCTCAGGTCAACTGTGCCTTGAAAAATGGTGGAGACCCTTGGAGGTCCTTTTCCTTGGAGACATTGTGCAGGATACTGCGTGAAATAGGAACAAAAATGATACACTGGCCACACTTTTATCCAGAAGTTACTTGATAAGGATTGTCTTTTCTTTAGCTGACTGAGCTCACACTTTACCTAGCACATACTCTAGCTGACAGTCTTCTTCTGGATGCAGTGTCACCACCACAGAGGTAATAGGCATTTCTTAAAATGACACACACATCTCGCCAACATCCATACTCTTGGGAGAAAGTAAGATCCCTGCTGTTCAAATTGTTAAGTGTCATTTCTGGGGCAGCATCATGCTGGTCACCTTTCTATTCTGTGGGTGACAGAAGCCTGTATGGTCTTTCAGGCTGAGATAGCAAGGTTTTCTCTGTGATCAGTAAAGTGCAGTATCCACAGTGTTAACACAGGCTGCAAAGCAGTTTGCGGAGCTCATTCTCCTAAATCTGAGCACATTAGTAACAGGAATAAGAGCATCAATCATGCAAAAAAATCTGTGCTACTGTGAGATCTTCAGCTGTCTTGCTGACATCATAATGACACAGACTTGTCTGGACAAGAAAGCCACCAGGTGGCAAGATCATCCACTCTGGACAAAAACGTCTGCCCACATCCGCATATGCTGGAGATGAGGGGCAGGAAAAGTTTGTGGTCAGGTTTCACGTGTTCTTTTACAAGCAGAAATGCTGAACGTCCTAGGAATACACCAACTTTCTTTTGCACAAGCTGTCATGCTGGTGCACCTGCAGAGAACCCATAGTGACTGTGGCATGCCGTAGGTGTCTGCCAGACTGGCGTACCAGCACCCATAAGCAGAAATATAATCTTTTCCTTTTTTTCCTCCCTGGAGATTTCAGCGTAAAAGTGAGACACTCACATGAAAATCTCCTTCACTACCTTTCCTAACTTCTCTTGTATCCTGCTACAAGAATGCTAAAGTCGCATTCAAAAGTGGTTGATCCAGGTCAGGGGTGATCTAACAGGAAAGGTCAGAAATCCACAGGAGCTTGGGAAGAACAGAGAAGTTTTTCTTTTAGCCACTTTGAAACGTGTTCTCAAGCTGGTGATTGTCAAAAGTCTTGCAAGACTTGCCCAGAAATCCTGGCACTAAACCTATCCTAGGACCAAATCCTATCACCTCTGCAACTGCAATATAGAGCCTGTTAAAGGAATATGGCTCATGTGCAGCTCTTCAGGTGCACATTCACATGGGATTTGGTCAGCTCAGGTAAGCGTGCCTGTGTGAAGAGCAAGAAATGGTCTACCAAGTCAATTCGGGTGCTGTAGGACCCATCTCAGAAACAGTGAAGTATGTGAAGTTCAATGAAAAGAGATCCCCTAAATGGAACAGGATGGAGACTTGGATCTGGTAGACTGGTTCGTGAAAAAATAGGAAACCAAAATACTTGTCCTCTAAGGGTCTGCCCTGGCTCCATTTCACAATGTTCTAACATTTCTAACCTTAAAAAAACTCTGCTACAAAAATACAGCTGTTACAAAGTCAGTTAATGTGCTGCTGGTCTGTGCACATAGCTTGGCTGAAAATGCTGCAAGGCAAAAGTAACAACAAAGATGTGCACCCCTTCCCTTCCTGTTCACCTTAACGAGGTGTGAACTCAAAAGACTCTGTATGCCATTTAAACACTACCATTAAGCCTCAGCTATTTTTTTTTTTCTTTCTATTAAGAACAATGATGTTACAGTTCCTCAGCAATCCCGTGTATTGAGAGAGGCAAGGGTCTGGGGAAAGAAATTGTACTTCATTGTATTATTAAGGACAGTAGAAGAACTGAAGGCAGTCTGTTGTAGGGAATGTGTAGGATTTTTTTTACCTTTTTAGTGCTTCAATCTGTAATCTCCTAACCTTCTTTTAATTTGTTCTGGTGATGATGTGATTGTTTGGTGAGTTGTGATAGTGCTTCCAACGTATTTTGATAGAAGAATAGGATTAAACATGTAGAAGTACATAGTACAAGACTATCAACTAGGGAGAAATAGATGTTGTGTATCAGGATTCTGCAGCTGCTTTCCAGGGCAAGGAAAGTGAGACTTGCTGCTGGCTAAAATTGTATATGTTGTATTTACTCTCCTGTGTTGCTTTATTATCTGAAGTGAAAAACCTGGACTGCTGTAATCAGTAACAACTTTTCTACTGCTTGCCAAGGCCTCAGGAATTTAGGAACAGCTTTATGAAACCTCCTTGAATTCTCCCTTACCTAATATGCCAGAGAAAGGCTGGGAGCAAATGGCACTTGTCTGCTCTGTGGCGAGCGGGAAACCCAGGCTCCGCTTGGCAGTACAGGGAATTACTCACACCAGTCTCTCTAAGCCTGCTGACCAGCACTCCCCATCTCTTTGCCCAGAGTGTTTTTCCCTGGACCACAGAGTACTTGCCTGGGGGAAGCAGCAGAAGAAACCATTACGCCTTGCCAAGCTCAGAGTTATAATTCTACCTAGTTGCTAGGAAACTATGCAGGAGGCTCAGCGGGGCCGGGAGCCTGTAACGAGCAGCATGGCAAAAGTATGAACTTCCAGAAATAATGAGCAAGTGTCTTGCACATGTGCAAATCCTAGATTTTCTGTGGTGTGTTGCTCAGATGAAGCTGCACGGGTTGTTGCTGGAATAGCAAGTGGCACCTTTAAAGCTACAGCAGTCTTTCCCTGAAAAATCTGAAGGTCTTACTCGAAAGCTGGTGAAGAAAGATCAGTTTTTCACATGTGCAAAATGATGCCTTTAGCCAAAGCTACCTAGTTTTCTCAGTTGTCCCGTTATGCATGAGGATGGCTGTACCCCTCATGTGCAGAGCTGAACTGCAGAGACTCGCCCACTGTACTGTTGCTTAATGTGATTCTTGTTTACTCGGTTTATTCTCTGACTGCACTACTCATAGACTTCACTGCCAAAGCATTGATATGCCAGATCCTCTTTCATCCATTTTATTTTCCTCTCCTGTTGATTAGTCAGGAAACCTTGAAATTATGGACATTTCAATGAAGCAAATTGTAAGGGCAGCTTTGAAAATAAGTCTTGAAAAATATGGTCCTACAAATTCTGTTACAAAGAAGTCAAATAATTCTTAAGACTGTAATTTGTTTCAGTGAAAATTCTGCAAGTGAGTGGATCTCCCTTCACATTGTTATCTACTCATATTTAGACAGGTAACTAAGTAACAATTATCCACAGAGAAACACTATTTACAGTCTTTTCATGTTTCATCTATTACGGACATTAAAAAGTACCAGCCATACAGATACATAACCTCGGAAGACCCAAAAAATCCAGAACTGACAGAACTTAAGGTAAGCCTGTCACAAAATATATGACCCTTTGATTATATTTATGGAAAAGAAAACCATAATCAAGACATGCTCATGCTATACAACTGAGAAATCAAAGGCAATGGAAATGACAGATAACACGATTTTTGAACTTAAAAGAAAGTTCAAGAAAGTTGCCTGCGACAAACAATCTAAGCTTAAACTAAATTAACTATGGCAGTTTCGGGTAACACAATTTTTCTTTCTAAAAGACTGCGATATCCATGGCTTTTCCTATTGCAAATATTTCTCTCATTTGGTATCAAGTAAAAAGTTCCTGATTGTTCACTAAATCACTTGCAGAGTTAGGTTTACTACTTATACAGGCTCAACAAAACCAAACACGCAAACAGCAAAACCAGAGAAAGCTGCAGCGAGTAATGGACCTGAGTAGTTGTACTTGAATCTTTGTCAGCAATCACAACAGCAGCACCAAAATTAAACCTAAGGAGCGACAAAAAGCCTGGAAACCTATAATGAAATATTGCCAAAGTTCTTGTAATAAGCTCTGTTAAGTACTGATGACCTGTGCAAATTCTTAATTGTCTGTGACTCTCTGACTCAATGTTTGACTTTTATAACAAAGGAAAAAAACTAAACAATTTTAAAAAATCAACACTCATAGATTCCCTCTGGCATGGAGAAAGATCTGCTCTCCACTGAACTGACTGGCTGTCATAAAGTTTACAAAAACTGTGCTACACAGTGCACGAACAATTGTTTCCCTCATTCACTGAACAGACAAATCTGTGATTTACTTTTTTTCTAGGCTTGAATTCTTCATAAAACTGTCAGAAAAAAAAATAAAGAAAAAAACTCTTTTCGTTTTTCCTAAGCCTGAAAGCTTATGTTTCTTTTTTTCCTACTTCATGGCAATTTGTGCTTCAATTAAAGAGCAGAATGTATTTTTAGCAGCTTAGAATGTTTTTCTTGAATCAAAGAAAATTGACTTCCTGAGAGGCCCCCATGTTCCCAGCAATGGTCTCCAAGCAATTATGAAGATTCTTTAGGAGTTTGTACTCAGCAAACAATTTTTAACAGGAAGGAACGTATTTGTTATCCGAACGATTAAAGCTCTCCACACACTTTCACCTCACGTAGTTTTAGTTATATCACCGCCAGTGCCGTAATTCTGTAGGAAGTTTCAGATGCGAAATCCTTCCTATGCAAGGTGCCTCGCTGCCCTCAGGTCTGGGCTGCGAGAACAATTCCTCCGGAGAGAAGTTAATCCTGCGAGAAGAAGAGAGGGAGCGGGACGGCGTGCGAGTCTATGAACGGCACTTGAAGCCATGAAAACACAGAATCATAGAGACGCAGAATCATAGAATTGTAGAATCACGGAGTAGTTTGGGTTGGAAAGGAGGTGGTTGAGTCCCCATCCCTGGAGGTGTTTAAAGACGGGTAGGCGAGGTGCTCAGGGACATGGTTTAGTGGCAGAGAGGAATGGTTGGACTCGATGATCCAAGAGGTCTTTTCCAACCTGGCGATTCTATGATTCAATGACCTTATAGATGACCAAAAATCGCATAACCTGCTCGCAAAACCCTTCTAATAAATACGTGTGAAGGAGCGGGGTGACTCTGTCAACGGTGGAGGCGCACCCCCGCACGGAGCCCCCTCCCCGCACCCGCGCTCCCCCTCCGGGCGCCCCGCGCTCTCCATTGGCCGCGGCGCGCGCGATATGCAAATGAGCGCGCCAGTCCCCGCTGCGCGCGGCAGCCGCCAGGCGGAAGCGGAGAGCCGCGTTTCCCGCGCTTTGGGGGCGGGGGGGGGGGGGGGGGGAGGGAGGGCGTGGGGGAGACCAGAGGCGACGGTGACGGGCGGTGGAGACCATCGCCCGAGGGAAGAGGGGGCGGGGGGAGCAGCGCCCCGGGAGGGTGGAGGAACGCGCGGAGGCAGCTCCAGCCGTAGCATGCACGTCTCTCTGTGCGATATCCATGTAGACGGAGCGAGAGATACATTTTAGAACAGTTAAAAAAAAAAAAATAAATCCTGGAACGCGTTCAAGTCAACCGCCAACGAAACGTGCGCTCGAGAGAGGAAGGTTGGGAAGCGAGGTGGAGGAGGAGGCTGCTGGTGCCCGCAGGCTGTGGCTTTTTGCCGCCTTTTTCCCGGTTTCGGCCAAGAATTTTCTGTGTCAAGGAAAAAAAAAGCCGTCAACAAAAACAAATCCAAAACAAAGCCAACAAACAGCCTGAGCAAATAATCCCCCCCCCCCAAAAAAAAAAAAAACCACCAAAACCAAACCAACAGCGACAAACAAACCAAAACAAAGCACACCCCCAAAAAAAGGAGGGAAGGCCACTTCTGGAAATTAGGGGGAAAAAAAAAAATATATATATATATACACATATATAAACCCACCACCGACAAAAAGATCCCAACAAACCGAGTTCTTGAGGAAAGAATAGATTTGTTTCCTGGAAAATATGAATCCAGCGGCCCGTTGGTGTGTATTACAGATTTCAAGATCTCATTTATTTAATGCAATACACCTCAATGGTATGTGAGCTTCAAGTGATTTTTTTATATGCACTTCTTTTTTTTTTTTTTTTTTTAAGCTTGCTTGGTTCTTGTTTTGTAATTCCTCCAGGTTTAGACTGTGTCTCTGTGTTTTCTAAGTGGATGTTATACCCTCTTCTTACATGCTGATCTCACTTATGCTTTACAGAATGAGATATAAGTGGTGGATTGTTTATATTTTGCTTTTTTGGCAGCTTTTGTATATGGGTCACACTTTTATGCCAGGAATCGGTTGATGGGAGTTTACGTCCAAAAGTGCTGAACTTGGCACATTTCCTGCTTCAACTTTTTCCCGCCTCCCCCTTCTTCACTGGCAGGCAACTATCAATTAAATGCTAGAAAGGATTAATGCAAATGCTGCTTTATTTGTACCTCGCAGACACTTATTTTTCCCTCTTTCTTCTTGCTTCTTTACTCCCGTTTTAATATAATATTTTCTCTCTGACTCTCTTTGTGGCTTTCTTAGTTAATAGACTGTACTGTTAATGTTTAATGTTGAAGAAAAGGCATTGCTGTGTGTATGGTCTGCTCGATAAATTGTCTGGAGGCTTTTGATGGTCTCTTTCATGCTATATTGCAGGATGCAGTGCTCGGGAGGCATTTCTGGCTTGTTTTTTAAAGTTACTTTAGAGGGTTTCTTTTTGTTCGCTTTTTTGCCTTTTTTTTTCCAGTGCTGTTTTGTTGTGGGACCTGTGTGTGTATTTTAATTCATTCCTTTCTCTTGCGTGTCTGTGTGTACGTGTGTGTGTGTGTCTGTCTGCTTTCCCTCTTGTCCTCTCTTCGCCTGTGTGTCTGGGCCACATTTTAATGCACAATATCCCATCCATTAAGTTGTGGTTGAATGCGGAGTGTGTGAGGACTTGGCAGCTCTCAGGTTGAAGGGGGCGGGGAAGCCAGTTTCGACTCTGACACAAGATGCCGATGTGGCATGATCTGAATTATTATTAGGGCTGTGAACATGGCCATCTTCTCCTCCTGCTGCTGGAAAGCGCTGCCGTTGAACTTGAGATGGGACAGACAAGATCTCAAACTTTTGGTTTTTTTTTTTTTGAAGTACAGTAGCTAGCAGAGAAAAGGCGCCAAAACACACAAGATTAACTCGTAGCATTCTCTGAATGGATTTTGAGCTGTACTGCTTGCAATTTTAACTTTGAATCCCAAGGAAAAAAATAAAGCGCTTTTATAATTCTGATTTGGGCAGACATTTAAATGCAGTTTCTAGACACTGCCCCTCTCCCCGCCAATATTCTCAAAACCTGGCAAGTGATATAAACTGTCAGAAAAGATGGTGCAAAACTTCTATTGTTGTCATCATTGTTTATGTCCAGGGCATTTAAATGAGATTTTTAAAAAGAATTTTCTGTATATGTACTGTATTGGGGCAAGAGGGTTTCAAACCTTTGTAAGGCCGAGAATGTAACACGTAGTGAGGACAAAAACTGCACAGTTGTGTAATCCAAGACATTGTGGTTTATGGCTTTACACTTGAGGTTTGATGTTTTTGTTTGCTGGTCTGGGAATTGTGGAAAGCTCAAGTATTATAGTCTCCATCAAACTATACACGGACAGGTCAAGTGCACAGACCCGCCGTATGTATGTTCGTCTCTGTATACAGTCAGTTGTTTCTTTCTTCACTTTTGATAGTATATATGCATACTTTCTGTCTGATCATACATATACACAGTTTATATACAGTGTGTATTTCTCTTGATCACCTAGAAACAAACAAACAAAAAGTGCTAGTAAATCTTATGATAAATATATTTACAGTTATGATACTGTACTACCTTAGAAATTTTAGTGATTGCTGTTGGCATTTTAAGTCATAAATCCATTACAATTCAGCCACATATGAAATGTACCAAGACCCCATAAACCAATGCACTATCAGTTTGCTTATTGCTAGTTGCTTATTACTAGTTGTTTGTTCCCCAGATGTTTTCTACACAACTTCCTGTGCATACACATATATATCTGTATGCACATACAACATACAAAACAACATACGAAAACTGACCAAGGCTCTGACTATGCCAGAGATGCAAAACTTTATTTTGTAGTTTAGTATGATCATACAAAAAGTCTGGTAAGGCACAGACTAGTCCTACAGTTAGAATAACCATTAGATAACACTGTGACAGCATAACGTGGTTTAGGTTATTTTCTACACGTAGCTGGCATAAACTATACTTGTATTTGTGCTGGTCAGTATTTATGTATGCACCTAAGTATTTGTATACGTTATGGACTGTGTGAATGGCATTTGCTAACAAAGGATGAAAAGAAGTTAACAGTATTGCTATTAAACTAGATATAAAAGAAACTGTAAAGCTGGCATTTTGGATCAAAGAGGCCTCTTAAGTAAAAGTTTTGGAGCTGGTTCTCAGATATTTTGTCTTTTAGTTGACATGACATATGCCAGAATGAACTGTTTCTGATTCTTATAAAAAGACTACTGAAATTTTAAGGAAAACTTGCATTCTTAGAAGTTCAGCATGTGTATGTTTAGATAGTCGGCCAAGTTGCCTATTTGTAACCTGACAGAATCTCAGGCGGCATACTTCATTAGCAATGCCTTTCTCTTTGATTACTAATAGTCTTGTTCTACAAAACTTGAAAAAGTTGGGCGGTTGTTCAGGGTATCAGCTGAAATTCTGCTTGAGAAAGGATATAGGTGGCCTAACTGGTCTCTTCATTTTTTAATGTTATTATCTCTGAAGTCCAAGGGCAGTGCTACTTTGCAGCGTCTTGTAAAATTTGTGAGCGCTGTCTGTGAGAAAGAGAGGGAAAAAACTGGTTTCTTTGAAAGTGTGGCATAGCAGGATCTGCACTACTGATAGAAAACTACTGTGAGGAGCTAGGACACGTGGTGGGGAGTAAGCCCATCTGCCCGTGGTGTCAAAAAGCCTTTCTGGTTCTTTCCTGAGATTAGCTGCCTTAGATCCTGCAATGTGGACAGTGGATGTACCTCCATCCCGGTCACCCTGGGCAGAGGTGGGTGGGAGGCATGGAGCATGGGCACAGGGGGCAATCCCCTCTCTGGAGGCTGCACGTTGTTGTGATTCACACACAGCTTCAGCACTTGCCACTTACTGGTGTGAAACGTGTCTTTCCTTCCTGAAAGAGCATTTTTGTGACATGAAGTTTTTCAACACCCATGTTCATGTGCTGAGGTGTCCCTGTGTCCAGGCTTATGTTATCAGTGTTCATATTGCATCCTGCCTGAGGGCAGGATCCCTTAGGCCATCCTGCCCCTCTTAGTTGAGAACAGTTCCCAGTCCCTCTCATGAGGAAGGTCAGACGGTGACTTTTATTTTCTTAATTGCTCATGTTATAATGATAGCAGAATTTCCAGATAGAGCGTGGAGGCTCGCATAGCTCTGGCAATGAGCACAAAAAGCAACTGTCTCCTAGGCTGGAGTTTCAAGGGTAGAGAACCTGCAGTACTTGCATGTTTTTTAGCGTGTGGGGTGGGAGACAAGGGTTTTTAGGGGAATGGGGTGTTAATGCAAGCCAGGACTTGAAAGCAATTGAACTGCTTTCCCACAAGGTCTCCCTGCATGCCAGGGCTCAGCCACTGTGGCTGCTGTTGTTGCCACATTAAGACTATGTTTCTCTAGGCTAATCAAGTTCCCACATACCTATTTACGTACCTCTGCAAAGAAGTGGTAGAGAGTCGCTCTTTTTCATTATTTGAATCAAGTTCTCTCCTGGAAAGAATCTTTAGCTTGCTTTCCTCTGAAGGGTGCTGGGAGCGTGGGGTGGGATAGGGGGCTAGGATGACAGGTTCGTTCTGCCTGGACAAACCAATGGCAACCTGCGCCATGCTTGCGCTGCCAGGATCCTAGGTCATGCAGAAGATGAGATGCTGCTTGAGCCATGCTGGCCGGGCAGCTCAGGGGCCTTCACGCCAGGGATCCACTCAGTCCTGGCCAGCACACTGGCTCTGGGGAGGGTCTGGCCTTGCCACTGTCCCCCAGAAGTGCTCTTTCTGGGAAGCACCGGCACATGCTGCAGGGCTGGCTGGGCTCAACCCTTGGCCGATGACCCTGAGATGACTCCTGTGATGATGCAAATCCCAAGCTCACCCTGCCTCCACACCCCCTTGCAATAGCACGGGCTGCAGGAAGTGCCCAGTTTGGTTATCTGCCCTTACCTTACTCCATGTGCCTTTTCCTGCTTGCCTTTCCTTGCTCTCAAGAGCGTGCCTGACGGTTCTTGCTTTTTAGTACAGAGGTCTCTACTACAAAGCAGTCCCTTGGCCAGGACTTGGGAAGGAGTGGGACCTTCTGCAAGACCTGCCTGGGAAAGGAGAGATTTCTCCCATCTGTGCAGCTCACGGGGCAGCCTGGCTGATGTGGTGTTGGGGGCTTGCTCTGATCCCTGCCGAGGGGTACAAGGCAGAGGGGGGGTGGAAGAGGGTAATTAAATCAGGTCCACAGCAATGGCCTGTTGTGCAAGAGTTCAAATGCTCAAAGAGGTGTGTTCAAGGACATCAGTACATTTGTGCCACGGGGAATGTCTTTTATGGTAAATTAACTCCAGATAAATTGAATATTCAAAGGGAAACTCCAGTTTTAAAGCTGGCGTTATCAGCTTTTTGCAGTGTCTGGGTAAAGGAAAAGATGATGGGATTTGGGGGTGTATTCTTGCACCAGATATGGGAATAAATTTTGCTCACTGTGGTTAACCCCGAGTTTTCCTCATCCCTTCTTGCCGAAGCATAAAGTCTGAACTTGTCACTTACCAGCACGGTCTGCAGAAGGCAAAACCCATGGCTGTCGCCTGAACCCTGAGAACCTGAGGAAACTGGGCAAGTGCAGCCAGAAATCGAGCTGCAGGGATGTGCCATGGATTTTGCAAGGCTTACCGCACTGGGCCCTTGCTTTGGTATTACCTGTCTCTTACGGGCTCCCTCCTTCACCCGCCCATCCCCCTGCTTCTTTTGGCTTGTAAATTTATGGGAATTGCAGCTGGTAGACTTGGCAAGCTCCCCTCATTAAGAGCCCTCTTTGAAAATGGGCTGTGTTTGAGCATTTCCCTAATGAGGACAGGACGGGGTTAAAAAGTGACCATTTCATGGTTGACTTGAACCTGCCTATTTTCCTCGATGTGTCGTGAGATGCCTGACGTGAATAAAAATCTCACTTCGGGCAAGGAGGAAGTCAGCGGTTCCTTCGAGACGAAGCCGGAGCCGCTCCTTGCAGTGATGGGCGAGGGGCGGGTGCCGCTCACACCGAGCCCCCCCAGCCCCCCGAGCTGTGCCCTGCATCGCAGCCCTCCTCGCAGGAGATGAGATAGAAGTTTCGGTCACTCCTTCCCCACCCTCCGCCCTCCCCAGCTCCCCCCGATTAAAAGCTGCCCCGGGAGAACGAAACCAGACCCCGCACCCTGTTGCAGCCCGGTTGTCCCCACCTCGGCTTCGGGGGCCACCTCGGGGGGAAGAAAAGGGGCGTGGGGTGTCTGAGCCCCGCCGCCGGCAAATCGTACCCCGAAAGGAGGAGAAGGAAAAGAATCCTCCTGCAGATGGCAGACTCTTCCCCCCCCCGCACAACCTCCTCCCCCCTCCCCCCCCAATCTCCCCCCCCAACTTTCTCCCACCAGAAGAGAAGGGAAAACCAGGGATGTTGTTTGCAAAACGTGCTAGTTCCTTCTGCGGTGTTGGATGGTGATTAATAGAGAGGGAGGGCAGAGGAGGGAGATCTGGTGGAGAAGGAATGTGTTTGCAGGAGGAGGAGGAGTGTAAGCGATGATTGTGTAATTAAATAATTAATAAAAAATACTTAAGTCTTATTTGGGGAGAGAGCTGGAACGGGGTCCAGAGGGTGTAACTGATCCAAGTTTTGCCGAGCGGCGGCGGGGGTGGGGGACGGGGCAGACACGGAGGGAGCGAATCGGGTGGGGTGCCGAGTAGAGATTTACCGTTTGAATTTTCTAAATATCGTTTTTATGAGGGCAGGCGATCGCAGAGCAGGTCTCTCGCCATCGCCGCAGAAGCGAGGGCGGGGGTGAGCGAGCGGCGGCCGCCGGGGGAGCCCGAAGGCTGCGCGCTCCCGTCCCGGCGCGCTCCCTCCGGCCCCGCCACTGCCCCGGCAAGTTTCGCCTTCCATCGCTATTCCGCGAATTCCCTGCCCCTCTTCGGGCTGTAACCTTGAACTTTTCGAGAGCGTGGTGACAGTGCCGTAATAACCCACCGACTACAACTTCTTAAAAAAAAAAAAAAAAAAAAAAAGAAAAAAAGGAAAAAAAAGGAGAAAAAAAGGATTAAAAAAAGCGCCAAACAACAACAAAAAAAAATCCTCCCGCCTACCCCTCCCCCGCCCCCCCCCCGAGTCCTTCCCCCCTCATCTGCAAAACAACCAGCAGCAGCAGCAGCAAAAGCAAGACTCCTGCGCCGCCGACTACAAGAGGGTTAAAAGTGTAGATTGGATTTCACCCCGGGAAATCTAGCACACGGAGTGAACTTGAATCTTTGGCTATTTAAGGAGGACTGGGGTTTGTTGTGAAGTTGTGGTGATCCAGTGCAGAGCCCCGTCCTGATTGATTTCATCTTCCTTGAGTCTCAGATGACTGTAAAATGGATAGATGAAATTATTCGTTTTTGAGGCTTTTCTTAGGGGCTCTCCGGGCAGCGTGTTCTCAAAGCGAAGTCATGATGTATTCTCCAATCTGTCTCACTCAGGTATAGACGCGTTTTATTTAATTTATTTGTTAATTAATTAATTAATTTTCACTTTTTTTTTTTTAACGTTTACTTTTATATGTATGCGAGTTGTTATTAATGAGTCATTGCTAATAACTGTAACGGGTTAAAGCGCAATTGTAACTAACTTGTCGGATCCAAACTCCTCTCGCAGGAGGGAATAGTAGGGAATAAACTGCAGCAGGCCATTGTTTTGGGGAGATCCATTCAAAGTGTCACCCGCAGACAAATACTCTTTAATTGTTGGTGCATAAGAAGTCAAAGGTTAACAAAATGGAAATGAACATAATTACGCTAAAAAGCAGGTTTGGGAAGTATTGATTTGATTGGAATCAAACGATCTGTTCTCTTTTCAGCTCGCCAGTTTACGCAGGCTCTAATGAAAGGGGTTTTGAAAGGAAAAGTGCTGGTTTTGACAAAAAAATGAGCGCTCGCCGGTGCGAAGTAATCCCGTCTCATGCTTAATTAATGATACATAGTCTGCCAACAGCGAGGGCGATGTGAGCGGGGATGACCAAGCTGTGCGAGCGTTTTCCTGATCGGTTATGCAGGGGCATGGCATTTTCCCCCTCCCGTCTCCATCGCAATGCTGGAGGGCGAAGGGGGGACGATCCTTTGCTTTTTCGGGGAATGGGGCGAAGCCGCGGAGCGCGGGGGCGGAGAGCGGCGAGAAGGGGGGGATGTCCCAGCCCTTCCAAGACAAGACGAGGCTTTTTCAGACCTCAGGGGTCTTAGGGAGCTGGCTTGGGAAGTTCGCCGGGTGCCCCAGGAGCGTCCTCGCAGCGAGGAGCCCGAGCGCCAGGGCAGCCGGAGCTCCGTGGTGGGAGGAGAACGCGGGCTGCGAAGCCGGGGGACAGCTTGGAGAAGCTTTTGTGAAAGTCTGTCTTAGAAGGATGTGATGTAAACTGATTAAGCGATAACTGCTTGCTTCCACATTGGTGCAACAAATGGCCAAAGAAGCAGAAAATGCGCGAAAGTAGCGTCTGCTGCAGTGCTGCGATTGGGCGGCCGGCGAGGCGCTTAGGGTTTGCAGCATGAATAAATAAATAAATGTGATTTAAGTTATCCCACAATTAGAAAGAACCGTAATTCAAAAGGACCGAAGAGTTCATAAATTGCGAATGAAGATGGAAACAATGATAAGCCTTATTGGATACAGTCCTGTAGCTTTTTGGCTGACACATTTTTTATTGTTTATATTTTGTTTGGCATCTGAGTGTGATTGACTTAGATATGGATATTTTCAGCGAGTAAGCGTGAGCTGCAGCGAAGCAAAGCTGGAAAAGAGTACCGTTGAGATACTCTTCAAAAGATAAATGAATACATATAGGAAGCATTTTGTCTAATGTATGCACATGCTTACAGGTACACACGTAAAAATAATTAATTATGGTGGAATCTGCAGTTAATAAAAACCAATTCTGAGTATGGTGTCCGTCCTGTGAAATTGCTGACAGGCAATATGACCTCTGCACTGGGGTATAAAGCTGACAGTAAAACTGAAGTAAGTGGTTTTTACGTTGGAAACACGCAAATTTTCACCACCACCTCTGTTACAGCAGGTAGTTAATTTTGTTGTTTCCGGATGTAATTACACTTTTTCCCCCCTTGTGTTTGCTTTTTGGTTTCACAGATGTAATAGATTTCCTCATTCTTTACAAATCTGCATTAAAATACTGCACTCAGGTGTATACGAAAGCACAACATCATACTCCTACTGAAATAAATACAATAGTTGCTATTCCTCGCTTTCAGGCTCTGATAACTTTCCCGTAATATTTTACAGTCATACTGTATCATGTGCCATGCAGAGACAGATACCATTTAGAGGTGCATACATGGAACACAGTTGCAGCAAATATATTTTACTTTCTCTACCTATTTGGAATGACAAAGGCATTTAAAAACTGTCTCCCTTCTCCATAAATTAAAAATTAAGATTACACTGGCAATCAGAATTTGTACTTTGTGTTATTTATTTATTTAAAGCCATTGATTAACCTTACTTTGAGTTGCGACTGTGTTAGAGTAGCACTGCCAAAATTGTTCTCTCTATTGTGTCGTCCGTCTCTAGGGCTCTTGCAGTGCACGTTGACTGTGGTAGTGTATGCTCAGAACAAAATATTTTGGTAAAAGTTCTAAACACAGAACACATGTTTGGACTGAACTCCTTGTGAAATCAGTAGTTCAGTTTGTGCCGAGACAGCACTGAAGCACCTTTTGGAAACAAGTCTAAAATCCAAAGTACAGATTTAAAACAGACCCTGGCAATTCTATTTCAGTAGAAGATTGGTGGTTGTAAAATAACTCCAAGGAATAGTGAAGACTTACCCAATGCAATTTAAATTTTTTTTGGGTCCTTTCCCTCCTATATGCCTCTTTCCCCTTCTTTCAGAATGAGTGGAAGCGGCAAATATTTCTGTTGCTGAGGTACGATAGCATGTAGTTACTGCATGCCTTTAAGTGATTCATGGCTTGTGATACTTTTGCTGTGGTTTATTTTTATGTTATGGTGGTCCAGTAAACCCAGAATACGTTGTCATTGTGTTTTCCTCCTAGAATAGGTTGTTTCATTAGGCACAGAGAAAGTTAACACGGGGAAATGGAGTACGTGAAGTTTTCTGTATAAGATTCCTAGACTTCTGCATGGTACATTTATTGTGTGGTCTTCAGTTCAAACTTCAGTTCAAACTTCCATGAATTGACAAAAAGTTTATAAAAGGGGAAGAGAGGAGAAGGGCGCTGTGTTTCCCTTTTACCTACACCAGATAGGAAACCCGGCCTGTCTTATCATCACCACTATGTTTGCCTTTATTTTTGTGCTACATAGATAATAAATAATATATTTAATTTTCATTTAAATTGCCAGTGCACAATGGTTCACCTGATCCATTTGATTTGACATTTGAAAATCTTACCTCCGTAAATCACTTTATTGCAAGAGCAACTGTGGCACATGGGTAAGTGCCATATGAAAAAAAATATTTCTGCATTGCCAGTGTGAATATTAAGGGGAAAAAAATTCAAATTCTTTAGATGGCTTTTTAGGAGGTTTAGTGGAGAATGTGTGTGATTAATTGCAGATCTCCATTTAGGATCATTTTTATGGGCACTTCTTCTTGTCAAGTAATGTTTCATTTGAAAGGACTCCAGATGCACAATGAATCTCTTAAAGGCATTTGATAATATTGCTTTAGAACAGGATGTTCTTTGCTGTGTTTCTCCTTCACACTCTTTCGTATGTATTTATATCTTTAGAACTTAATGATATTATGAAAGAAAAGCCCATATACTGTTTTAAAAAGTTGTGCTCCCCCACCCCCCCGCACCGTTTGAAAAGGAAACGTTCAACCACAACAGACTGAAATTTAAAAGTGGAATTTTTCTCTATAAAATTTTCATGGATGTGAAATGCTTTAGGTTGTTATTGCTAATACTATGTGCATTACCTAGAGGCATAGCCATTCCAGAATACTTTGTGATCTTCTTAAAAATTCAAACTAAATGTGCAGTATTTTAGTAACGTAGAATAATTCTACATTAATTTTATTGCCATTTTAAGTTATAAATGCCAAAGTCTGTTTAGATGTAGAGGAAATCATTGCATTGAGGTAAAAAATAATTTTTCCCAAAGCTCTTGAGCCCCATGCCTTCACCTTTAGTCCCAGCTGTTAGAATTTTCAAAATCTGCAGTAAATTTGTTTCATTCATCTAAAGTAAATTGTAAGGATTTAACACCATGCGGCCTTTATGATTATGTTAATAGTTTTTCAAATTTGATTGGAATACGTTGATTAAGATTGCTTCTTTAGACAGAAAAATAAACTTTCTTTAGTAGTCATAATTGTGGGGGAAAGAAAGCATGGCATCAGAAAGTGTATGAAGATAGGAAAGTCTTATCATGGGTTGTGGTTACTCAGAGCAGTATTGCCTTCCCACACAAAGAACAGATTGTGGTTTAACTCTTTCCATGGCCTAGTTTTATGTGCTAGTATAGTATGAGAATTGTTCAAATCTCTGCTGGAAACTACTAATCAGTTTAATTATTGCCTTTGTGGCTCTTTGTCAAGCATCATATTGTAATGCAATCATTTATGTCCTGAATTATCTTCCTATTTTTGTCTCTCTCTTATTTTTTTCTTTTTCTTTTTTTTTTTTTCTTTTTTTTTTTCCTGTGAAGGTAACACAGTCATAGGTAAAATGCTTGCAACTTTCGTGTTTTCTGTTTGACTTGAGGGTGGTTAGGGAAGAGAAGTAACTAGATCTAGTGGGTTGTTTGTTTTTTTTTTTACCATTCTGGAAATTTTGAAGTTTGTTTGAAATTTGAAGGTTTAAATACTAAAATCTTGGCCTGAATCTTCTCCAATGGCAGTCTGAACTCTGTATAATTGAGACCATTAGTTATACTTTCATCATTTTTACCTAATGAAGTTAATCAGCCTGTTGATTAAACATAATTCATTCCTTGTCTAGCAGTGTAGCTGAAATATTAGCTTGTTAATTGTGTTCTTGAATATAATTGTATAAAAAAGGTTCGGTTTTAGTTTGATTGCAGCACGCCACTCAGTATGATGAGCAATCTGCGTGGTATTTAAAACCAAATATGCCTGCACAGAGGGAGAAAGATACCTTCCCTAAGGTCTCCTTTCTAAACCAGAGTACAGTAAAGTTTGGTAAGCAGTTTGTGCTGTTTTAAACAGTGGATTTGCTCATGGAAAAGAGGAATTAGATTTTGGGAAAGGCCTATTTAGATATTAACATGGATGTGTAGGGTGCTACTTTTAGTAGACAAACTGAATTAATTTAATGCTATAGGATGTACTTTTAGGGGACAACTAAGCATTACCTCCTTAATGGAATCCATATTGCTACTAGGCAGAAGATAAGAACTTGCAGATGAAGCCAGATGTCAGAAAGGGATATTTTGGAACTGTAAATAAATTGCATGGATTTTACAAAAGCAGCATTTGACCAGTGGTGCACTCATAATGTCACTCTGCCACAGCATGCAGAAACACAAAGAATGCAAAGTTTGTGCCAAGTTGCCATTTTTCATTGTACACCTCAGATTGATTTTTAAGGGGTTTAGAATAATTGCCACACTCATGTGATCAGTTAACAAATTAACTGACTCTGTGGGGCTTCAAAACCCACAATGGAGCTGCCGGAAGGACATAAATGTAATTTTTGTTCTCAACTTCATACACTTTTATTTTACAGAGTTTAGGGGTGGTGGGGGGGAAGCCCCAAGAGCTGAAAGTACAGAAGCTTCTGTTCAGGATTTGTATACGACACGCTGTGTCTTTTGCTTGCTTTCGCTTACTGTATACTGGTTTCTCTAGTTACCACCTCTGGAATGGTGCTGTTTCAGTGCTGGAATGTTGGACGTTTGATAAGAAAATGGATCAAGTTTAATGGCGCATGCTCTTTGTGCCACCAGCAGTCTCTTGCTGAGAGCATGCTCCAAAAGTGGGAACTGTGTGGCATTACACTGAGCATGTATATGCTTTGTGTTTCTGTGCCACAGAGAAGAGAAATGAACTGTGGCATTCGCCTCAGCGTTCTGAACATTTCTGCTCAGATTTTTTAAAACCGTACAGTGTCCTCTTTGTGCAATGGTACTTTTCCTGATGTTGGACATTCACTCAGATATTTAAGTGTTAGAAACAAAACATCGTGATGGCATCTCTTTTAAATGATATTGTCTCTGCAGTGTTGTGGGATAAAGTGAGGGGAGGCATACAAAATAAAATCTTCACCTGGTTCTTTCGAAGACTGAAATACGGGGAAAATGCGATTCTCTGGGTACTTTCTGGCTGCTGCCTGACAGCAGTGGTAATTGCATAGAATGTGTTCTGCAGAAATTTGCGTAAATGTGAAGTGTTTATTCTCTTCCTCGTGGATTTCACTTTAAGATTTTCAGAAATCTTTCTTGATATTGCTTTGATTATGAGAACTTACTGACTTTGAGTTTTCTTCTTCTTTTTCCCTCCACTTCTTTCCACAGGATGAATTTCACCCGTTCATTGAGGCACTTCTTCCACATGTCCGTGCAATTGCCTATACTTGGTTCAACCTTCAGGCTCGAAAACGCAAGTACTTTAAAAAACATGAGAAACGAATGTCAAAGGATGAGGAAAGAGCAGTCAAGGATGAGCTACTTAGCGAAAAGCCTGAAATTAAACAAAAGTGGGCATCCAGGCTCCTGGCCAAGCTGCGCAAAGATATTCGCCAAGAGTTCCGGGAGGATTTTGTGCTCACAGTGACTGGGAAGAAGCACCCATGCTGTGTATTGTCCAATCCTGACCAGAAGGGTAAGATTAGGAGAATCGACTGCCTGCGACAGGCTGACAAAGTCTGGCGTCTGGATCTAGTCATGGTGATCCTGTTCAAAGGCATCCCCTTGGAAAGCACGGATGGAGAGAGGCTCATGAAATCCCCACATTGCACAAATCCAGCACTTTGCGTCCAGCCACATCACATAACAGTATCAGTCAAGGAGCTTGATTTGTTTTTGGCATACTACGTGCAGGAGCAAGGTAGGAAGCAGATTGTTGTGTTTCTATGTTAGTATGTCAAACTGATTCCAAGTAGCCCCGTTTTCCCTGTGGGCTGGCTTCCAGTGAAACATTATTCTGTGGTCTGTAGATGTAACGTGGGTACATATCCTTATATGAATCAGCATGTGTACGTATATACTTACATGCACACAAATTCCTACAGACCTGTATAAATGACATGTATGTTTGACATACATGCCTTGTTCTCTTTCAGGAGAGAGATGGACATATCAAGGTAGTACTTTAGTTCCACTGAAGTTACTCTTTTTTTTTCTTTTTTTTTTGGTCAAAAAGAGGAAATATATTGTATAGTTTTTCCATTTGTGACTTCAGGAAACATTATTCTTGTTTTCCAAGCTGGTTTTTTTTTTATTTCCCCGGTACTGTTAGTAACAGCTGAAAGTATGTGCAATTGCACAATCACAATAAACCCTACAAATATTTATTATTGTCTTTGCAGTTCCAAATAATCAAGAATTTGTTAAAGTGATGAACCTACTATCACTTTGAAGATCAATTATAGACTTTCTCACACCTATGAAATAAAACATGAAAAAACTTTAGTGCAGAAATACTGCTTTAACTGCTTTGTAAGTGTCATACGTACACAGATTTACAGCTTACAATACTTAACGGTTTTTTCATATTTTGCATCACTACCTGATCTTACCTATCTGAGCTGTAAAACAAAGATCCAGAGTGTGATATTTTGAGGGAATTTTTCATGAATAGTATGTTTTCATAATCACATTAGTATACTTGAGTCTCTCTGGCAGATAATTGAAATTTGAAGTTGTTGTGGAAAATCGCAGGAACACTGTGGACTAGCTTCTTAAATTTAGTTTTATAGAATGAAAGTAAAACCAGGGCTTCTGATAATTATGTAGGAAGGAAAAAACTGCTAGTCATATCTATATTCAGATAACAATACTCATAGGCAGGTTCTCCAAAATTGTAAAAGGCTGTAAGCAGATAAAGTTTTGGGTTTTTTTTTTCTTTGATTCTGAGCCTTCTGAAATGCTTTTTCTCTGTGAGGGGTTATTTTGGTTCTTTCTAGTGATTGTGCCATTCTCTAAGATATCTTTCTATTGATGACAGATTAGCAGTAATGAAACATTGCTTTTTTAGTCGCAGATCTCAACTAGTGAAAGTTTAACTGTCCACAGATGGTGGGCCATTTCACTGTTTGGCCTGGTAGTAGGCAGAAATGGCCTGCGGAAGGGCAGCTGGCAGGCTGCTGT
The DNA here is from genome assembly GCF_017976375.1 of Cuculus canorus. NCBI lineage: Eukaryota > Metazoa > Chordata > Aves > Cuculiformes > Cuculidae > Cuculus > Cuculus canorus. The sequence continues at coordinate 22,685,529 of NC_071441.1, read as the reverse complement.
CTGGTGCCCGATACATAACTGTGCGATTTAGGTGAAAAGCAAGCGGGATGGATTTTGTTAGTAACAAAAACCTAAAATTGCATATGGCTTCATTTGGTGTGTGCTCATTCTTTTGAAGAACAGATACAGAACACAACCTTTTGTTTTTACTGTATTTGTCTTATAGCATTTCGTCACGCAAGTGGAGCACGATGTTTTCCTGAACGTATAAACGGACTTCAATTTTTAGGTTATTCATAATGAAAAAATATAGTTAGTTATTTTTTTCCTTTCCAGACCCCTGTGCTTGTGTTTTTTGTATTTTTTGTTCTACCACAGTAGACAACACTAAGATATTTTGCAGCGACTTTAAGTAGCTGCAGAGTCTGGTAAATCTGGTCCCCAGTAACAGGAAAAAAGATTTCTTTGATAGCATTAAACAAAACAGCTTAATTACAAATAATTTGTACCTTTAAACTCCTTTTGAGAAGAGAAATTCAAATGATATTTTAAATGCACATATTGTAAGACACAGCTTACTGATTAATTTTAATGGATTTACCTGTCTCTAAAAGTCAAAACTACAAAGGGAGGCAAACCAGTTTAAGTAGCTTTTGAGCTGGAAAAGCCTGGGTCAGAGTACTCTTACACATTGTCGACTTTTAAGTTGTTGGACACTAGTAACTTGAAGTGGGAGAAGGAATAGCAGGGCATAGCTCATTTCAGTGATTTAAATAAAAAAATTAAGTTTATTGAGAATGTGAGTTTATTTAAAACACCTGACTAATCACAAATGATTGAGACAAGCATGCCGTAATATTATAACTTTCAAACCTACTTTGAGAATATACTGGAAGATGAAGCTGACTGATTTCTGTGTACCAAATCACCCTTAGTAGACCCTTATGATTATTGTGAACTGCATGTATTTTATATCTGACTTGCTGCTTTACAGTAAATCTTAGGTTAACATCTGTTGGCTCTCTTCTTGACGTTATTATTAAGTTATCTTTGTATTTTTTTCCTGCTTTGCCAAACTTTGATTATCCTCCCTGAAAGCAGGTTAATTGTGACACTTTGTAGTGCACTTGATTGAGAGCACCAGGCTTTGCAAGAGATAAGCATGAAGTCAACCAAATTGCTGCTTTTATACACATGTTGTTTTGCTTTTTATTTCTTTTTTAGATTATATAAACCCGTCTAATATCATCATGTAAAAACTCAGCAGAGACATAGGACCAATTAAATCCCTAAACGAAATATGAAAGCATTAGCACATAAAATGAATAAAGGGGCCAAGTAGGGTTTTTTTTTTTTTGTTGCTTTGAAAAAGATTAGGAGAAAAAAGAGGAGGAAGGGTAGCTCGAATGCCACTGATGGTTGCCAGTGGCACCAGGATTGGCATCAGACCTTCTTTGTTTAGCCTAGGATGCCTGTGATTTGTTGGTTGGCATCCGCATTGCAGTGCAGAGTAATGTTACAATATATTGACAATTTCCAGATCTAGAAGTATCAATAATCCTTTCTATTCTTGATAAAAAAGAGCTTCTACTTCCATGCCTGCCTTGAAAGAAGAAATAAGGACCGACCTATGGAGTTCTGTCATTGACCAACTTCACCTGGTTCTATTCTTTGCTCATCTACCTCTGAATTCAGCACCTTTTCTCTCCCTCTATTCACTTTCTATTATCCTCTTATGCTTTAGGACTTTTTTAAAAAATAAAAACAAGAAAAAGAGGCTCGACATAGGTTGCAATGTCGCTCCTTTGACTGAAATGGAGGAAAAAATGGGAAGAACACACTGTGATCAAGTTTAACATCAAAAGAATTATTAATCATAACACACTTCTACTGAGCTCTGCTTGTTGTGTATATGAGGTCCACCTTTCCCCCTCCCCCCTCCAGTTTTTATAAAGCTCAAACCTTGAAAATGGCATGAGTGTTGTTTCTATTGAAAAAAATGCTTTTTTTTTTCTTTCTTTTTTTTTTTTTTTCTTTTCCCCCCCTCTCTTTTTTCTGTCAGGCATCAGAGACTGTCTATCGTTTAGCACAAAATACATCTCAGTTCATAAAATCATTTGATGATATTTGATTCAGCGCAGCGCTTATGCTGTGTTCCCGTTGCTACAAGAACCGCCATTTTGTTTGTCGAGTGCCAGGAAAGGGGAAAAAAAAGGCAGACAATGTGCTTGATGCCAATAATGGTTGCCAGTGGCACCGAGGTTGGCATCAGACCCTCTTTGTCTAGTTGCTGAATGCCTTTGATTCGTTGGTTGGCATCCGCATTGCAGTGGGCACATTGGAAAGTTTTTGACAATCAGTGAATGAAAGCTGCGGTACTTGTTTGCTGCAACAGAACCCAGATAATATAAATCCCTTCTCCTGATAGATGTTTTACTTACTCTTACAATGGCTAATTAAAAAAAAAAATGGCATTACAGTTTTTTTCTAAAACATAAAGTATCTGCAGCAATGTGCCTCATCTGCGGAATTCCTAATCCCCGAGTCATCTCTGTTGTTTTTTTTTGCAGCATAAATAAAATGCAAACTTGATGTTAGGTGTTTCAGCACATATGGAATGAAGCATAGTGGACCTTGACAAATGCTTTGCGAGTTTAAAGGACTGAAGCAACGGTACATGTAAATGCTAAACACTTGTAAGTGTTCTTAATGCATATGCTTCTCAGAGTACATTTCTCAGATCAGTCACGTTAGTGTTTACACGTTCCTTTGCCCTTGTATAAGAGTAATATAATTGGGGGAGACCACATCCTCAGCTGTTAATAAACCCTGAAGTTGATGGTGGGTCTTTTAAACTCTTCAAGAAGGAGGACAGAAAATAGATGCGATTGCCCTCAGCCTGATACTGCACAGGCACTCTTGTTTTTTTTAACTTCTTAAACCATCAACATGCTGCTACAGTTCCAGCTGCCTGACTTTGTTACCAGGAAATCAGCAAAAGGACTAAGCAATTTCTGTTGGAAGTTTCCTAGATAGTTAGCATTAATATTGCTCTCCTGTTAACTGCTATTATCTCTTTAATTAATAAGAAGGATTAGCGGCTCTACCCAAGGGCTACACAGAAGGAAGCCTGGCCTACGTGAGTCCCTGAATCGCCAGACTGTCCTGTCTCTTGTGGAGGAAAGGCAGGGGGAAAAAAATTAAAGGAAGAGAAAGGAGAAGAGGGGGAGAGCGAGGGCGCAGGCTGGCTTCTGCAGCCTCGCGAAGGGAGAACTTTGTGCAGGACCCTCCTGCCGTGCCGCTGGGATGCTGGTGACAGGGATGGCTGGCGCTGGCTGCCTGCCACATGCCTTCCGCTCCGCGGTGGCTGCCTGGGCGAGGGGCACCGGCTCGCCTGCGCTTTGGTAGCATGCTTTATGCTCTTCATAAGTGCGTGTTCAGATACTCTCCTCTGGGGCGTGGAGTGCAGCATTTGTACTGACTCAAAACGAGGTTTGCCCTATAGTTTAGTGCTGGAAAACTGGTAATCCCTAACTAAGAAGGGTTATCACTGTTTTCACTTAACACAGTTCTGGCAACGTGTATCCACTGTCTTACTTTGAAAAACTTGTCCTCCTTCCAGGAGGAATTGTAATTATTTTTCGAACATGGTGTGTCTGAGTTGCAGGAGTGGGTGGGTAAATTCTCATTGTATCAATGGCTTGATATTTTTCCTAAGCTTTTTGAGTTTTGCGAATTTATTTTATAGGGAGCTCAAATTTTGAAATAGGTTTACGTAGTCTTTTTCATGTTATGTTGTTCATTGATGTTCATCGTGTTCATTGATGATATGGTAACATAATAGTACTTATCATATTTTAAAATGCTGTGTGCAATTACTTTGATTAGTTTGCTCTGACTACAATAAATTTCACTTAAAATCACAATCAAAATTACGCTTTCAGCAGTCTCTTTTCTGTGTAAGTCATACAATGATCGTATGTCTAAGTGTCACACCACCCAGATGGATTTTGGATGTGGATTTGCATTTCTTGTGTGCACTGATGCTTCCATGTACAATTAATAAAAAAATAATGGGCTTAGAAGAATCAATCAATCCATTGAATTACTGATTGTTCTCACTTCCATTAACTTTAATGATTTGCCTCCTTCTGAATACTTTACCTGGGAACATACAGTAAAACATTTTACCTGTTTTGCAGAAGGATATGTCAAGGTACAAGGTAATTTGTTGGAGTTTACACAGCAAATTATTACCCTGGGAACAACAGGAAATAGAGCTTGTTACTGTCCGTACCTATAGTCATCTAGTAGCTTTAGGAGCTTGTTACTTACACAGTGAAATGGCATGCTAATCTATTGCACTAAATCTCAATTTTGAACCAGAGAGGCGTGCAGAAGCAAAAGTGTGAGTTTATATTGTATATAAGAGAATAAGAGAAGAGCTTTTTGTAGTTGTAAGAGCTGATAGGAAATCATAAATCTTTTTTTCAAACTTTGAATTACTTTAAGCAATTTCAGTCTGTTTGGGCGTGTGGAAAATGTAGTTTTAAAAACCTTTTTGGGTCGCCTGAAAGAGACACTGTATTGATTTCTAGTTTTTGAAAGTAAAATTTTGGATGACTACTTTGTCGAACTTCTCTATTGTGCTGAAAATTACAGGCATAAAAGACACTTGCTATTAGGAGATAAAGATTAGTTTGGCGTATATATGGAAATAATAATGTTTTTAAATTTATGATTATAGATACTTTTTTAATGAAGATCTAGGGTATTAAAATATCTAAAAAGGTCACCCATTAGTTTTAATTTTTCAGAATGTATATGCGTGAACTGACACTTGAACAGTTGATCCAAAGAATTAAAAATGTATGTTTTTTTTCTTTTTAATTTGTTTCCTTCAGAACTGGGTTGTGTGTCATATGACAGGTTTGTGAGAAAGGAATGGTTTTTTTCATTTTTAATTTATTGTTTTAGTCAGGAATGAAATTTATGTACATTTTAGGAAGGAGCTTTTAGCTTATTCTGTTTTTTCTTACCTAGTACACCAAAAGCAGAGTAATTGTCACAGGGTTAAACTATATTAATTGTATTTAAAATAAAAGAGGCTTATACTTAAATAAATTCTGTGCAACTAGTTGAAAATTTAGAGGTCGGTGTTAATTTATGAATGACATTTTGATTGACAGCAAGAAACCATAAACTGAAGAATAGAAACCAGAAGATTCTTGCTTCATGGTAGTTTCAGACAGAAGAACAATACCAAGAACAACAACAAAAAAAACGCTTTTAAGCTATGAATAAGGCCACTAATTCATAAAGGAAATACTTCAAATAACGGCAGAGATTTATGTTTTAAATTCCTTAATTTCATGCATATTGAATTCATTGTAACTGTGAAAACTTCATTAAAATAATTAAACACTAAATACCACTGCAGGTTGGATTTAAAAGTTAATTGCATGAGATTGCTGTCAAGTCTGCTGCTTTTTTTCTAGCTTTCCTTTCTTTTCTGCTTTTGCTCTTCCTTGTCCTCCCTGCTGCTAGTACAGTAATGCACATATCTCGAGGACTGGTCACCCTTCGAATCTCAGATACTTGGAGCAGTGTATCACACTGCCAAGCACAGTAATTCAAGAGCCTTCCTAAAGCCTTACTTTCCAGTCTCAGCTACAAGGTGGTATGTTGCTTCGCTATAATCACTCAGGTAAGGGTGAATATCAAATTAAATAGCTAATTTAGCTGAACAGCGTTGGTCTTTCCATTGTGGGATGGAGAAGAAATCCCATATGTAGAGACTTTCCAGATACTAAGTGAACGTGTCAAAGTAAGGTCAGTGAGATTAAGCAGTGTGTTTGACAGATGTCAAACAAGATGTCATTCATTTGGAGACATTTCATGATTTTACTCTGTCTCTCCTTTTTTATTTTTATTTTTTCTAACTCTGGTGGAACTTCTGGAAGCAGTTGCTAAAAACCTGGCTCAGAGCAGTGAAGCCTGGATTAGAAGAGATTTGAAAGGCTCAGAAGCTAGTAAAGGGGAAGTAAATCTTAGATTATTAGCTTTGTCCAAGAGAAAAGAGAGTTGATTTGGGTGAGTACTGTCTGGGAGCAGTGAGTTGTGTGTGAAGTTGGGAACGTTCTTCTAGTACACGTTAGCTTAGCCCACCGTATTATTTACAAACCGATTACTTTCTTATACTCTCCTCCCACCAAACTATCCTTTCAGAGAGGTTCTTTCTTTTTCTGAAGTGTATTGTGTTTTAAAAAATATTTAAAAAATATATATTTCTTTAGCTGTTTCTTAGGAACCTCAATTTTGGTGTGTGACTTTTGTTTTAGGTTGTTTTCACAGCTGGTCGTGCTGAGTGCGTCAGACTTAGCTTTTGGGGAGAATTCTCTCTGAGGATGGGCTAATAGTCTAAAGTGTGTTTATCAATAATAGTGTTTCAGATTTTTGTAGCCAGCCTGAGGACCAGAACTTTTTGCCTTTTTGCCCCAACGCTCCTGTGTGTTACGTCCCTCTTGCCCCTCTTCAAGTAAAAAAGGCAACCTAACATTATAGGGACACCAGTGTCATTTTAACATCAGATTCCTCCTAACTATTTATGGTGGTTGGGTCCTTCTAAACCACTTTTTTTTACTCTAAGAAACAGAATTGCACTAAAAAGATGTTGCAATGAAATGACACTGGGGAAGGCATGCTGTAAAAGCTTAGCTGAAGCCCATTCAACTGACAAGTGTATTTTTCCCTTGGAGAAACCTTGCACTTCTGAGTAGTAACTGCCTATGTCCAGGCCAGAAGGGAAGCTTTTATCTTTTCCAGTGTCCTTCCGTAAGAGTGCCTTCACTAAAGGCATCCCTATGGCTTTAAGTGGGCTTTTAATTATTTCCTCCCTGATAAAATACACATCAAAATTGAACAAAACTGTTCCCTCTTTCTTCCTTAGGGAGCGAATAGGAAAGCCAAATGAAAAAACAAAGAGTTAGTGAACTCTGTTTGAGAAACTCAGTGTGACTGTTGAGAAATTAGGAGAAAACATAAGTTTTCTGATACTGACTTGATGCAAATGCTGTGCACCGCTAAATATATTCTGTGTCCTTTGCAGTTATTTGATAATTGAGATTTTTACACATTTAGGTCTTGAATATGTTGTTTATATTCTTGTTGTCCCAATCTTCAAGTTACATTAACCAGAATTACTATAAATGTTTTAATAAAGAATGAATTTAAACAAGTGAAAGGTAAGTATAATATATTTATTTTTCATCTAGCATTGTATTTTATTTTTTAGTCAGTTATTTTGTCATATCCTTCACAAGCTGTCTTCTGGGAAGATGTCACAGGATTTATGCACTTTAATATGGAAACAAAGAAATGTGCACACATTAGAATCCAGTAATTACAAACTCCGTGTCTTTAGAAATTAAATATAATCAAAATATTTACAAAGTGTTTATTTTTTACTTGTGAATTATATTGGCCTAAAATACCAAGTGATTTTCAGTCTTTTTTGATGAAGCAACTAACAAAGAAATGCTGGATTTGCTTAGAGGATTATTATGGAGCTGTCTTGTGTCTAAGAGATAGTAAGTATATTTACTGCAGCATCAGTTTTCCTTTGCATGATTAATACCATTGAAAATGATGCCAGACATCTTGAAAGGGTGACTACACTCCAATGTCCATGATTTAAAAGTGTGAAATATCTCCTAGTCAAGACAACTTGTATTTTATTATTCTTACATCTGCAGTTTCTGGACAGATTACCTTAAATTTGTTATGCCATGTTAAAAGATGTGTTTTACGAGGGTGGCCTCAGCTCCTGGCCTTAGTGTCAAGAACCCTGTTACGTGATGCAACATGTCTTGTTAGGTTTAATTGACCAAAGCCAATTTGTTAAAACAATTCATTTGTTCTGTAACTCATGCTTAGGCCAAGTTGCTACCTGAATCTCTTGACCTTGACTTGTCTGGGTCATGAAATGCTTGCGAACTGCTTGACCTCTCCATTGTTCAGCAGCTGCCCCACTTCCTCTGTTTTTTTGTGGTAGTCACTGACAAGAAGACCTTGACCCTGAATTTACACCCCAGTGGGTTTCACGGTGTCCCTCCAGAGTGGCTGTGTCCTCCCTCGATGTGCTCCTGATGTCACCACCTTTTGTATGCTGACAGCAATGGGAATGAATTGACAGCCCTCCATAGTGGAAGACGTGGCAGGAGAATTTCTAGCAGCTGGAGGGAAACTCTATCTTCTTTCAGGCAGCAGTGCTTTTTTCTTCTCTTAGGGCGCACAGGTTTGCTATGTGTTTTGAGGGCAAATACTGTCAGTTTTAGCTGGTCCTGCTAAAATAATTTCTTGACATGAAATGGAGAAGCATTTAATTTAAGTATTCTAAGTTGCTATTTGATTTCTTTAGTACCAAAACATCATTCTCTTAAAGACCTAGACTGTATTCAGGAGCGACTGTGGCCTCTAAAGCAAAGGACTTTGCTTGCTATGCTTGATTCAGTGTCCAAACTTATTAAAAGGGAGAAAGAACAATCTTTGTCTTCGGCTTTTTTTTTTTAAAAGGCTTTGTTTCCAGGAGAAACTACTTGTCCTTAAGAATTACTCCCTGTGAGGGAGGAGTCTTTGGCCCCATATCCCAACAGGCTGCCTACTGTCAACATCCCTGGTGCTAATGTCAGCTTCTTGATGTAGGCTTTGTGCTTCCCATAATTACCTACAATTTGACTGTTAGGATGGTTTAGTTTTTTTGAGACGGGTATTATGTTTAATCATCTGCTGCATTGTGCCATGATTTTAGGAAGAAATGCCTTTTGAAATCAGTGACTGGGTCTGTTGAGAAACTGATGGCATGATAGAGCCTCGCTGGGTTAAGAACGCTTATATGCTAGTGCTATTATAAAACATGTAGATATGTAATCCCGTGGTCATCAGATAATCGGTGTGTTCTTAATTCAAAGCTTTAGGCATGAAAACTTTGCTCATGAGAGTAGATTTATTCAATCAAATTGACTTCATTTAAAACATATTTTCTTTCACAGCACAAGGTGCTGACTTTTGCAGTGTATGATCAGGATTGTATTTCTGCAGTCCAGCTGATTTCTCTGTTAACTCATTAATTATTTTTATTTAAAGCAGAAGATCAGGTTGTATGTGTATGTACAGCATTCCCATGCAACTGTAAATAACCCAAACTTTTCTTTCAGTGTGAAACTCCACGATCTGGGTGTGATTTTCAGTTGCAGTTATGTAGTTCCCTTGAAGGAAGAGGATGGGAGTGCCGATGCAAGGAGCTTGAATACTATCTCTATGATGACAACGTAAAGTATGACTCAATGTTTAGATGCAGCGAATTCAAAGTCATTGTCGTGGTCCCCAGCCCTGCTGTGGCTCCACAGGTGACTGCAGGCAGGTTGTTTAAGTCTCTCTGTGCCTCCAGTTCCAGGGAGAGAGAGCACAGCTTGCTACAGTGCTACCTCAGCAAGGGTTGTGAAATACTGAGATATTTACTGACTGAGAGGTTATAACCGTTCGTATTATTTTACTACAAGTAAAATCTGTGTGGTGGTGCCCAGCCCCCAGGTGGGCTCCGCATTGTAAAGAAATGTCTTACCTGGTTCTCTCATGCCCGGACGGAAGAAACTTGCCCAAGCAGGGAGGACCAGCACAAAGCATTCCTCCACTGTAAGCCCTGCGGTGGTACTGCTCCGTGGGAGAGGGCATCAAAGAGAAACCGCGCAGTGGATTTTGCCTGCCACAGGAGTTGGGGTCTGTGATGGAAGCACTTCTCAGGTCACCTGTGCTTCACCTGTGGGAGTCCTGAGCAGGGCTGGCCCTTGAGGATGGGACTATAGTGCAGAGGCTTCAATGTGTTCAGAAAGCTGTCTAAGTTTTCTGGCCTTTTGACAGTGAAGGGAAAATACGCTTTAGATAGAAAGATAAAAGAAACAATTGTCCTGGGAACCTCTACGTATGTTCATCCAGCCAGCCCACCTCAGCAGAGGCATCTGTAGTGCCTGCAGGGGTGGCCTTTGAAGTCAGGCTAATTCCCCATCCCTCTCTCCACTCTGAGCCCAGCCAGGTCTTTCAGTCAAATGGACCAGTAGCTCAAATCAGACCACACCAGCAGGGGGGGAGGATGGATGGTCAGGAGTTTGGGCTTAAGTATGAGATTAAACCAAAGCTAATGTAATAGCATGCTTGTGTCTCGAATATGCTGGTCATCTAGTTTTATCTCCCATGCTTGTGCAGGTCTGCTTTGTGAGACACCTGAAAGGGGACCATTGGTTTGCAAGGAATTAGTTCGGGGTCTTGTCTTGGAGTGCTTACGTCTTACTGAAACTCCCTCTGACTGTATTGAAACTCTCCTAAATAGTTACACACAGCTTTTTAGACCCAGTGTGCCACCTACTTTTACCCCTTAATTCATTGCTTTCCTCATTCCTTCCTTTATGATGATATTTCAGAGTTAGTGATGAGACAGCTATAGTATCAACACCTACTAAATTACTGTGTCTACTTCTCAAAAAGAGAAGTGACATTATTTATAAAAATTAAGTCTGTCCGTGTACTTTCCCTGGGCGATACTGAAACAGTGCAGTTCACAGCTAACCGAGGGTTAACATCAAAAGTTATTCTATTGTTTATCTTTCAGTTAAAGAATAACTAGCTTGTGCAGAAAGGAGAATTGGAAAATTGATTGGGCTGTCTAGATTCAGACACATAATTTAAAGTAAACTATATCAAATTGTGATTTTACTGTATATGCATTCCTACGTGAGTTTGCTGCCTGTAGTTCAGTGATCTATAAAGGCTTGTGTTGTAGGAGTCATGAACTTCTTTAATTTTATTAAACCTGAGGGATTTTTTTTAAAGCTATGTGTAATTACTTTAACTGACTTAATAGTTGCTTTTTTTTTTTAAAGTTAAGGAAGCAGATATCTCATTGTTACACAGACCATGAGAATTGTTTCTGCATTTTAACCACAGTGAGGAAAGCTGGTACTTTTTAAAATGTGCCTAGTTTTACATTGTCATACACAAATGCAGTGTGTATATGTAGTCCTTCTTGGCCTTTTGCTTATTTTTTTCACTGTATTGCTGCTATAATCTGAATATTCTGGGACAAGAATTATAGTTGTGCTGTAATGATTTCTGTTCTATTTACAGCCTCCAAATAAAGGAAAAGCTGCTTATAGTAAAATGAGGATCACTGGTCTTTCAGTAATTAAATAGACTTGTTATACTGCATTAATCCTTTTTGGAACATTTGGAATGACATCTTAGCACTCACAAACACAGCATTAGGGCCAGCAATTAATCTGTTGTTTGTCCTCCAACATTTGTGTCATATAAAGCATGTGCATTCGAAGATGTATTTCAGGTTTAGGAGTAGGATTACTGCAGAGTCAAATAATATTTTTAGTTCCATAATGTGAACTGAGACCTAGAATGAAGTGGCCACAATTGTTAGAAGGATTCACAGGCTGCTAGCTGTGTCCAGCTGATAGAACTTAGAGCGTTCTGATATTCAGTGCTGTCTAGTTTTGAGTGCTGCACGTGAGGAAAAAAGTGTGAATTATTTGGAGTAGACAGAAATTTTCTGGATTTCCAATCAGCCTTCTTTGTAGGTAGCACAAGAAGTGAAGACTTAACATTTCATCAGGAAAGACTGTGTTTGAGAAAAAGAGCAGTAACTTTCTAATGATGAGGGCAATATAGACTGGGAGAGGAGAAGGTGTTATTTTTATCAAGTACTGGTTTAGGGAGCATCTACTAAAATGACACACCTAAAGCTGATCAATTGTCCAGCATAAAGGTTGTTCAGGTGACCTCGTGATGTCCTTTGTAACCTCAGGATTAAAAGATGTTAAGGCAGTAGTCAACTTTGCTCATCTTCTGAGCTTTGACTTCACAAATAAAATCAGTCAAACTTTCTCTCAGACTTTTTCAGTATTGTAATTGCTTTCCTGGACATAGCCTGGTTAGTTTTCTTTGATCAAAAAGGCATACTAATTCTCTTGGTGCTGTGCTGGAGTCCTGTGCTGTTCTCCTGCATTGTTCAGCAGTAATTAACTTGAAACATATTGCAGAGCATTAGCTTCTGAGCCTCTTCGGCAGAACAGTCTTGTATTCCTGGGGTATACAGTCTTAGAATACTTTATCCTATTGCAGTAAGATAAAAGTGTTTTTAAATATAGTCCAGCCAGTATGACCTTGTCAGAATTCAAGCCACATTAATGGTAACTTGGGCTTGCTGACGTGTTCACTGTAGGACGAGCATTAACACAGAACTCCCTATTCCATCTGGTGAAGAACCTACAGAGATGGCTATACATAGACTTTTTCTTAAATTCCATATTACAGTGTAACAAGATATTCTGTCTTCCCTGTGCTCATGACATTTCCCTTGCCATTGATAGGTACTCTGTATATGAGACCAACATATGCAGTTAAGAAGAGACACTGTAAAGCAACAATATTAGATCATGTAGATATAACTGCTGAATAGTAATAGTTACAATTTATATTTCGGGAAGTAGTGATTAGCAACAATTTTATTGTAGCAAATGTATTTTTGAAGTCCCTGGCTTTTATTGTGCCCTGGGGTGAGGTGTCAAAAATAACAGAACTGAACTTAATCATTAAAATACACACTCAGTATAAGTTGCAAAAAAAGCTCTAGAATTTTTAAATTTGGTTCTACTGAAGTTTGCTTATATGGTGTAATGCAGTGATCCATAAAGATATCTTGGTGAAGTCTGAGCAAGCTCACATGGGACCTGAAAGCAACAAAACTGCATTCGTATGGCATCTTCTTCTGGTTTTTATGTACACTGCTACGTGGGTTCCTCACTGGATGATGCAGACCTACTTTGGAAAAGTACGCCCATTGAGAAACCCTAAGAGTCTCATTTGAACTTCTCTCATTTATATGTGTGTTTCATTTTCTAGTAATTAATATATGCACGTAAGTCTGACTGTGTCCCTTGATGTGATGTTTGATATGTAGTTTCCAGTTTGAGTGAATGGTGTTTGGCACACATCCTAGTTATTAAGTATAGTATTGACAAGGGTTCTCAAGGCTAGTTTCTGTATCACTGGTAGCACATGACTTATTTGAAAGTGGCACATAGAATCATTTAGATTGGAAAAAACCCTTAAGATCATCAGTCCAACCCTTAGCCTAGCACTGCCATGTCCACCACTAAATTTTGTGTCCCCCCTCTCCACGTCTTTTAAATAGCTGCAGAGATGGTAGCTGAACCACTTCCCCGGGCAGCCTGCTCCAATGCTTGACAGGCCTTTCTGTGAAGCACTTTTAGTGGTATCCAGTCTAAACATCCCCTGTTGCAGCTTGAGGTTGTTTCCTCCAGTCCAATCACTTGCTACTTGGGAGAAGAGACCAGCACCCATCTCACTACAATCTCCTTTCAGGTAGTTGTAGAGAGTGATAAGGTCTCCCCTTGGCCTCCTTTTTTTCCAAGACTTAAGCCCCAGTTCCCTTAGCCCCTCCTCATAAGACTAGTTCTCCAGTCCCTCAACCAGCTTCATTGGTTTTGTTTGGGCGTACTCCAGGACCTCAATGTCTTTCTTATAATGAAGGGCCCCAAACTGAATATCTTGTTTGAGGTTTGGTCTCACCAGTGCTGTGCTGGCATGTTCCTTGTTGTCTGGCTGGCACACACCTGAGCTGCTGAGGAACCGCATTGCTAGACATCACAGGTGCTGAGTAAATGTGCCAGTATTTCCCAGCTTCCCAGAATAATTGTCTCTACAGAGGCAGCTACCACTCATCAGCTTTTTTGGAGTCTATCACCATTTGGCTGCTTGGTAGGCATGGGCCGCGTATGCCTCTTTGACAACAGGAACTGCAGCAGTGACTCAAGTCCTACCAGAATCCGGGGTGATGCGTGGAACAGGTGAGGTGAAAGAAGACACATGTAGGGCTAGGGAGGAGTGGGAAGGTGGTGTAGCAGAGAGTGCCCAGGAGTGGGTGTGAGGAGGAGGTGATGAAGAACACCATCTCCGTTGCCAATGGCACTGATTTTGAAACCCCTGCTCTAGACAGGTCTGTAGACTTCTGAATAGTAGTCTCTCTTCTTCCATCTCCTTGATAGCCCAAGGTTACTGCATACCAAATATTTGCAGCTCCAGGTTTTGATGTTGGGAAAAGACAATATCCAATGTTGTGTTCCAGTTAGGAGAAATAAAAAAATAAAGGCAAAAAGAAATCTTAATTATTTTTTCCACTTTCCACAGTTTTGTAAATGCAAGGGGCATTCTTCTTCTGTTTTGTACATTAGTATGGATCAGGTCTGATCTCTTTGAACCTTATTTAACTCAGGAGAGGTTGTTTTACGGTAGTATGAAGTCCTAATGCTGAATTCACAGTTGCAAGGACTGTGTTCAGATTCATACTGCTCTTATAGAGGATGTTTGGCCTGCTCGAGAGCTATTCTGGTGTATTGGGTTCCCAGGCAACAAAACTAGAACACGTATGACTGAAGTACTGTAGACTCTCTAGACTGTAGACCTAATCCTGCAAATCCCTATTTACATAAATCCCACTGATTTCAAAGGGTCTGCACATGAGAAAGCAGGTTTTACAGGATCATGCCATTCTTCCTGGAGACCAACATCTGTTGCACCAACTGTGATAATCTCATGGCTGCTAAGGAAAACTCTGAGGCAACATTTTATCTGGGCTGAAAGAAAACAGGAAAAAGTAACACTGTTGGCTGTCCCTATAAAGTGGATTATTACCAGAAGCAACTCTTTGTATATACTACATATACAGAGTTTATACTCCTGTTCCTTGCCTGCATATTTTTATTTACTTTAGAGAAAGTGGTATATGTAGCTGTCTGTTATTAGTGCTGTTCTTCACTTGTATTGTGTGGAATTTGTGTATCATTTATGTAAAATTTTAAAGGTATTTTGGGTCTTGCAGTTCAAGTCCATGCTAAGTTTTGGCTCTGTCTGAATTACCTAAAGTAGAAAATTCTAAGACTTCACTTGGCATTCACTCTGGAACTGTGGATGGTGAGTTGGTAAGACTGCAAGGAAGAAAGAAATCTGAGAAAAAGCAGGTAGTGATTGTGTTGGGAGGAGCAGCGTCCACTTTCTTTGTAGCAGCACTTGCTGCAGCTGGAGTTGAATATCTTTTGTGACTTTTGTGACTTAGAGGCCTGATGTGGAAGAGACAATAGGCTTCTGCCTTACCTTAGTTGAGTCCCAGTTCCTATAGGCTTGGTTTTATAACACGTATGAGTATGTGGAGTCTTGCTGCTGGGAGCATTTGACGCATAATCTAGAGGTTTCATGCGTGTATTTGCTCCATGCCTTGGGCTTTGCAGCTGAAGACAGAAACGAGATATTATTCACTGTGCTTTGCAGCACAGATGTTGTAACAAAACAGCTGTAGAAAAAATGATAGAAAGAGCTTGACAGACTAGTTGAGCCGTATGTGTGTGTGTATGTCTGTGTCTGCGTGCGTAACCTTCCCGAAGCCTAAAAGCAATGGAAGACTATATCAATGATGCAGTGCCTGCACAGTAGCTCTAGCATCTACCCCATGTTTTGGATTCCTTACACACATTTACAGTCAGTCTGCATGTGACAGGGACAGTAGCCTGGGATTTCCGTGAACCGTATAATGGGCAATAAGCTACTGCTACTCATGTCGTCAGACCAATGGGAAAGAAGAGGCAAGAAAGCAAATATGCTGACAATCTCAGCTTGCTGTCAGAAGCTGCAGAGTTAGTGGACAGAGACATGTCATTCCTATAGACTATAGCATATTGTTGAAAAAATTCTTGATCTTTTTCAATATTTCGGATGATTACCCATTCACCTCCCTGAAATTAGTAAAATAATGTTCAAAGCCTAATAGGTAAGTCTTGGGGTGCTGGAAATTTGACCAATATGCAAAAGCTAGAATATGAATGAAGCCTCTGTGTGTTTCAACTTGGGAATGTATTATGTTTAAATATGACGCTTTTGTTCACAAGCTGTAACTTTACAGCATCTTTCCTTCTCAGTATCTTTTCTGGTTATTATGAGTCAAGTTTCCTTAAATGTGCAAGATTCATAATTAAGCAGACTTTTCATTAGGGTAACAAATGCTTTCCTGTAGGCTTTTCTTCTTTGTGATCTGTAGTTATCCCAGTTCCTCCTTCCCTATCAGAGGTCCCTTATGTTTTAATGTAAACATTTTCCCTTATGTTTTAATAATGTGTTAGGTCTTTGGAAATTATACTCTTAAAGATTTATAATGAGATTTTAACTGTTCCACTTTGCTCAGAAATGGTTGTTTTTTCCATTGGTCTGATGACATGAGTAGCAGTAGCTTATTGCCCATTATACAGTTCACAGTGATCCCAGATCACTGTCCCTGTGAAGTGGACAATAGCTTTTAGTGCATATTTTCTAGATTTTATACTGAGTTCTTTTGAAGATCAGACCTATGCCAAGTGTGCAATTTAAACCAATTATGCTGTGCTTTAAAAAGCAGAATGGAGAGGATTATGAACTGAAATTGCAAAATGTAAACCTCAAGGGAAGAGGTCTTGGGACTGAAGGTAAAACAATTTACACTTTTATTTT
This sequence comes from Cuculus canorus, assembly GCF_017976375.1. Taxonomy (NCBI): domain Eukaryota; kingdom Metazoa; phylum Chordata; class Aves; order Cuculiformes; family Cuculidae; genus Cuculus; species Cuculus canorus. Next base: position 22,668,972 of record NC_071441.1, on the reverse strand, counting down.
CGTAGACATTAATATGAAAGATTTAGGAAAAAAAAAGACATACAAAATAGTGTAATTGTGCACACTTTTTCAGCTTCCTCTACTGACTGGAGCCACAAAGAATACTGTCAGTTCTTCAGGGCCTGAATTTATCTGTTAGATTAAATCCAAATATTGTGACAAACATTGGTAGTCCTTTTTAAATTTTATTTGACTTTTTTGTTGTTTGGTTTGGGGATTTTTGGTTTTTTTTTTGCATAACTTAGAACAATCCTTGCCAGCATTTGCAAATATAATATTACAGCAGATTGTGGCAGCATGGGAAGACGGTGAAACTGATTCTAAACAAGAAGGAAACTAATCAGTTTTGAAGAATAGTTTATTGTTTTTTTTCAGAAGACAACCTGTAACAAGTAATTTCTTGTCTCGTTCTCTGTAGATTTCTATATTGCAATCTCAGCAGAAGTAATGTTCTTTTTCATCAGAACCAATGTACCTTGTTAAGTCATTAAAATAACAGGATGTCCTGTCATTCTGCTGTGTTATGGGGCTCTTGCTGAAAGTGAACACCTTTGGAATGCAAGAAGAGCTTCACATTATTTCCCCCTTAAAATAACATGCTGTCTCCTGGCTACCTAAGTGAAAAAACATTTATTCACATAAACATCTACTTTATCTTTCTGCTTCTAGAAATGTATTGACACAGGTTTGAAACTCAGTGTCTGAGAGGAGGAGGAATGCAGTGTTTTGAGATCCGTGTCCTCCTGTGCCTCAGTTCAGCACCAGTCATGACAAGATCATAATCCCTGTTGAGATGGAGTTGTATGGTGGTATTTCAAGCACCTACTGTGGAGTTTCTATGCTAAAGCAATACTTGGCACACAACAGACACATTCCAGCCTGTAGGCTGTGATTCTCAGCAGTTTCTTATTGGTAGATAAAACAAATCATTAAACTGATTGAGTTTATCAATTTGTGATAATGTATTCTGAACATACAGTAAGTGCCAGGGAATTACAGGCCAGTCAGTCTCACTTCTGTGCCTGGCAAGATCATGGAGCAGATCCTGCTGGGAACTCTGCTGAGGCACATGGAAAATAAGTAGGTGATTGATGATAGCCAACATGGCTTCACTGTGGGCAAATTGTGCCTGATGAATTTGGTGGCCTTCTATGATGGGGCTCTGCAGCACTGCTCGATAAGGGAAGAGTAACTGACATTGTCTACCTGAGCTTGTGCAAAGCATTTGACGCTGTCCCTTACAACATCCTTTTCTCTAAATTGGAGACACAGATTTGATGGAGGGACCACTCAGTGGATAAGGAATTTGCTGGATGGGTGTACTGAAAGGGTTGTGATCAACGATCAATGTCCAAGTGGAGACCAGTGATGAGTAGCATGGAACTGGTGGTGTTTAACATCTGGTTTTGAGACATGGACAGTGGGATTGAGGGTACCCTCAGCAAATTTGCTGATGACACCAACTTGTGTGTTGCAGTTGACACAATGGAAGGAAGGGGCACTATCCAGAGAGATCTTGTCAGATCTTGAGAGGTGGGCCTGTGTGAACCTCATGAAGTTCATCAGGGTTGCCCAGATGGATGCCCCAGTCCTGGAGGCAGTCAGGGCCAGGCTGGATGAGGCTTTGAGCAGGCTGGTCTAGTGGAAGGTGTCTGTGCCCATAGCCATGAGTTTGAAATTGGATGATCTTTAAGGTGTACTCCAACTCAAACCATTCTATGATTTTATGATTTAAGAGGTCTTTTGGTATGAATAAGAAAATATTTTTTCACAAGCATAAAAACATGGGTATGTTCTAGGCCACATTCTGTATAGGTATTTCATTTGTGTATGCTACCTCTGGCATCAAAATGTAAAGTCAGTGGAGAAATACTGCTCACATGCTTGTAAATGCTCGGATCTTAAACTTTTTTCCTGTGATAGGTGTCAAAATACCTGTCAATACAGGAAATCCTGGAAAGCATTCAGTTTTATTAAAAAAAACCCAAACCAACAGATTTTTTTTAATCATAGCAAACACTTAGGTTTCTTAATTTTTATAGTTGTTACAAAAGCTTAATACACCAAACAAAAGAGCAGATGTTGTAGATAGACACAGCTATGCCTTCAGCTTTACTAAGAGAGAAGTGAAATTGGTTTTAATTAAATTTTGCTTATTTGAAAGAAAACAAATTAACTAAAATGTATTTATAAACCTGAAGGATGGTTCACTTTATTGGGTTGCATTGGGATGCGTTGTACTCTTTAAAGAGCTTAGTAGGTGGTGCTTGTTCTTATGATGCTTTTAATGCTGTTGGTGCAAACTGGATAATTTGTAAAAGTTTCTGACCCTAAGAAATTATAGGACAAAAGGACATGTTGCTATGAATTTCCTTTAGATCAGTCATCCTTTGTAATTTTATTAATAAATTCATAGTGTCTTTGAAATGGCAATATCTTTTTCTTCATTTTGGAATTTCAGAAATCTTCTGACACAGCTATGAGTTCTTGGTTTTGACCATGAACATGCATAAATGCATAGGCTTCAGAAGCAAAAGTACCTAAAAGAGTGTTTTTCAATCTGTAGTGTACAGATTATTTAAGTAATCTGCTGTCTGTCCATGGAATCATATTTAAAAGTGTGTTGAATAGCTTTCTGAATTAAATATTTAATTACAAAGTACATCATGGATTGTAAGAAATGGTTAAGATCATTAGTGTAGTGTTCGTTGGTAAAATTGTTTGAGTAGCGCGGGCAGTTCTTTTGCAGGCAGTTCAAACTCTGTGTAGAAGTGGAGAAAAAAGTCACTCAATTGAAGAGTGTGTTTCTATGGGAACACTTCAGACGTTCATCTTGGACACCAGAGAAGTATGACTGTGGCACAGCTTTAGTTCAGATAATGATATCAAGCTAAAAGTGTTTTACAGACTTTATGAGTTGAAGACAGTGTTTTTTGCTATACACAGTAAATATTTGAACATGCATGGCAGGTAGTGTTCTCACACATTTGTTGAAAACTGGGAAATCTGAGGTATCTAAGCAAGTCTAGATTTTTAAGAAGCTTCTGCTTTATAATGTGAATGCATTTGTTCATGTGAATGAACTGAACTTTTGGCCTGCAGCAAATCTGTGTAAGCCATAAGTGACCTTGTTGTGATTTGTGGCATGATCTTTATTATTGCTGTGGTTGGCTTGCCTTTCGGTGTTTTTAGATTTTCTTTGTCTCCTTTACCTATATTGTCACAACATGATTATTTGTAGTGTGCATGTTCACTTATAGCAGTCTATCTTTGCATGGTTTACAGGAACAGGTAGAAGCCAGCAGCTATAATTACATCCATGTTCCTAGCTTAGCAGCAAACTAGGAAAGCAAAGTTAAAGTGTGCCATTGATGGAATACATCCATCAGGAATTACAGTGTAAAATCATTGCGATACATTCTTTTGGTTTCATGATAATTGTTACTTAGATTTGGTTTTAAGTTGTTTACTACTGTCTGTTGTGTTTACGTGACCACATAAAAAGCACTTAAGTTCTGTGTTTTGATATTTTTTTCTTGTTGTATTTATTCACCACTTCTTCCTTCTGACTCAGCAAACCTGTAAATGACAGGTAATTTTTTACAGTAACTTGGCTAGTGCTGTGTAGAACGAGTGCAGTTTTTACTACGAGTGTGCGAGGATGTAAGCAAGGTTACAGCACGTATGTCAGAGTTCAGCTGTGAAGTGTCATAGCCACTATTCTCTATCTGGCTCACTTGCTAAGGTTTAGTAAATATATTTAAATGAGGCAGCTGCTGTAAGGTTGAAATGAGTGTAATTGAGACTAGTATACAATAGGTTTTCGGCAACAGTGGAAGTCTTAACATTTAGGGATTCAGCTCAATTGCACAGATGCATTTCCAGGTATAATTATTTTTTGTTATTTGGCAGTTAAATTTGAATGTTCTTTGAGTATGTAGAATATAGTTTATTTGTTGTGGTTCATGTTTTTTCTTTCTCCTTGCCATAGCAAGGCAAATATTTAAATATTAGTTTCTTACTGAGGGAAACTTGAATTCAACACAAGATTTAATTTCCTACACACCCCCCTCCCCAGCATATGAACAGGTAAAAATGTTTCTTAATTTATATTATGAAAAATGCTTAGCAAACATGAGGGAGCTATGCAGAAACACAAGAGACAGATCTAAGTGTACTGAACCTACTGAAAGGTCTAAGTGTATGTGACAGGCAGTAAGGGGTCTGTAGTTTAACTGAAGTTTCTTCAGTTAAGGTATTAAGCAACTTTCCTTAAGCCAAACAAAAAATCAAGGGCAAAATCAAAATGAAACTCTTTAACACCCCGCGTCTGGTCTCTGTGCCCGTTCAAATGTGCCATATTACTGCATTCTCAGATATTGAAGGCTAGTATGTGTCCTGTTGTTTCTCTGAGACTCCACTAAGACTCCTTTTTGCATTTGTCTTGTGTGGTACTATCTTATTGGTGTCCAGTTTTAGAAGGCAGTGCATAATTACATTTTTAAAGATGTTTCTGTGGGCTCCTGTGAAGTGTGCTGTAGCTGGGTGTTTTTATCACAACCCAGTTCTTACGCAAAGAAGGCTGAGCTCACTTTCCAGGGAAGTACATTGTGCTAAAGTGAGTTAGACAGGAGTTACATTCAGAAAATTGAAACAAGATTAGGATATATTTATACAGAATTTTTTAAGCAGACCCAACAAAGTTTCTTTACGCCAAGCATGTTGTAGCAACTACAAGTCACTCTGTTCTGGCCAGCTGGCTTCATAGCACAAGAGAAGCCTTGCGTATGGCTGCCTACGAAATACCATGTAAATACACCCATACTTGTAATAGCAATGTGAACAGGGGAGTGGTCACCGGTGACCTCTCAAATAGCTCATTTCCAGCTCAAGTGACAGGGATGAGGGAGGTCATGTGTCAAGGGATGGTAATGGTGTTGCTTTTCGCATGCATCTTGTGTCTTCTAGCAGGCTCCCTTTGAAGTACCCAGCTGTCACTTAGCAATTTAGCCCACCCTTGTAACATGACCTAGCACAGCAGCTTCAAGAGTGGCTACAGCTAATTATCTTCTCCCTTTGCAAGACCTAGTTACCTGTTCAGCGTTTGCATAGAGGGATGTCAGCATGGGCATTCTCTAGACTACTTTGTTCTTTATGTTTCCTAGTTGTAGAGCTTCCTTGTTTAGTTTGGTCTTTAATACCCTTGATTTTTTGGGGTGTTTGTGAAAAGGCAGAATATACTTAAGTTCCCATTATTTTCAGAACACAATCTTTGATTTTTCCTGAATTATGGATGTTTTTGATTTAAGAAGTCTTGGTTTCTTCTGGCAATCACTGCAACGTTACCTTTTTTTTTTGTTTCAAAAGAAACCTTGAAAACTTACATTTGTAGATACAGGGGAGATTTTACCAGGATTTAATCTTCAGTTTCCTTCTGTACTTTCTGAACACTCACTTTTCATTTGATGGAAAACTGTTTAAAAAATGCTTATTGTCATACTAAAATAAGAAGAATAATCTGAAATAGTTTAATTCCCCAGGAAATAACAATGTTTTTTCCCCAAGTAGTATGATCATTTCTTTCTAGGGACTGAAAGAAAATGCTCAGATTTAACATGTGTACCTTGTTAACAATGTTTTCACAAACAGCAGCAGCTGTATAAACTAATCTTTCTCTAACTTTCACACACGGGACTCAATTAACAATGTCTGCCACTGTCAGTATCTAATTCTTTCTATCTTTAAAAAAAAAAATTCCTGGTTTCTCTACAGTTTTCCATGTGTAGCTTAACTGTTATTCTTACCTATAAACTGAAGAAAGTGACAGACTGTAAACGGATTGACCTTGCATGACATTTCATCTGCGATTTATAGAAGATGATGGCACTTGTGTTTATATTCCTAGTAAATTCAGATTAAAGTGAAGATTAAAGTCTGTTATTTGCAGAATGTTCTAATGATTGCAGAATCTAGAATAAAGCTTTGTTTGAAATGCCTGTATTTCAAGCTCTGAAGTCTAGAGAATCAAGGTAAGTCATTCAGCCTGCTAATAGTAAGAAAGAGGAGAAAGAGCTCTGTGGGTGTTGGTTATAGTAAGCCTGTGAATCCATGGTATGTGTTGAGCAGAAGTCTGTATTTACCTACGGCATAGTGCAGGCACAAGACTTTGACATTCCAAATAATTTTGCCTTTAATTAATCTCCAAATCAATCTATGGACAGAAGTTGAAGTATTAGAGATTTCCACAGACTTCAGAATTTTTGAGGTGTCTTAGAATAACAGCAAGTACACATACAAGCTCCTTTTTAAATGCACGTGACATTTGAACATTTAATTTGAGATTCCTAAAATAGGATTATCTAAATAAGAACCTTCTGGAATTACAGGGGCTTCTATTCATTGGCAAGAGAGCATGAAGATGACAAAAAAAATATAAAGATAGACCCCCCCCAAAAATCTCTTTTTTTTCTTTTCTTTCACCTACTGAAATTTAAGTAAAGCTTGAGTTGTTAAATTCAGAGTAGGCTATTGTCACTACTTGCCAAATAGTACATGCTTGTGCATCTGGCTAATCCATATTTGAAAGCCACAAACAGAAGCACATAATTTGGCACAGCACCAGAAGCATGCCTCGGCACACTTCTGAGGATTCTTCCAAATGACTTACTGATTCAAAAATTCTATACTCTTTGCCTCTGTGCACGCGCTGGGTGTCTGAAGAAGTTTAGCATGAGTTCTGCCAGAAAACTGTGTGTGTTATGTTTGAATTTGGGATATCATAATTATGTATCCTTAATAGTTTACCAAGAGTTCTTACGAATTTTCTTTTTTTTTTTTTGGTCTGTGTTTGTGTTGGTATTTCCACCAACAGAAAATTCACAGAGGCGATGTACCTAAAATAAGTTGGTGATGAAGAGTATTAGTCAGAAATGTTTGGGTTTTTTCCCAGTTACTTAATTTTCTACTATTTTACTCTCTTTCTGTTGAATTTTTAAAACAGGGGATTGACTAGTGCTTAGAGACCTCAAAAGTAGGTACAGACTCTTCCATAAAATAAATTTCTCAGACAAGATATCATTTTTCTTTTTCCCACAGTAACCGTTGTTTTTTTATGTTAAAACCCATAGGCTCTAGCACATCTTCTTTCACTTCACAATGAAGTGTTAAAAATACTCAGATAAATTTAAGGGTGCAACTTCATGAGACAGTTGAGATGACTTCATTGATATCTGCTGCAAAAAGGGCCTTTCCCCACTGGTGCCCTCCACCCACCTTCCCACAGCAACCTTCTCTTGCCCTGGTGCTGGTGGTTGGTTGTCTAAAAGCTTTGGTGACCTTTTCTTCATGCTGGCAGGAAGTGTTTAGGTGGTCAGAGGATGAACTTAGTCTGGGAACTGATCTGGTTAAAATATTAAATTTTAAACCCACACAAATTTTTCTCCCCAGTGATAGGCAATAGGATGAGAATGGCCTCAAGTTGCACCAGGGGAGGTTCAGATTGGACATTAGGAAAAATTTCTTTACCAAAAGGGTTATTGGGCACCAGCACAGGCTGCCCAGGAGTGTGGTTGAGTCATCTACCCTGGAAGTATGTAACAGGTGGGTAGATTAAGTGCTTAGGGATATGATTTAGTAGTGGACAGGTGTGGTCGGGCTTGATGATCTCAAAGGTCTTTTCCAACCTAATGATTCTATGATTCTATAGTAGTTTGAAAGATAACACAATGAAACATAGCAAAAAGGTAATCGGCTGTTTCATTTTTTGAAGCAGCTCAAGTTTGTCCTTTAGTTTTAAAAGAGTAGTCTTGTTTTTTTTTGTGCTTCTTTGCCACTCTCTCTATAAATATATAAAATCCTAATCAGTTTATTCTGTAGTGTTTATTCCAGTATATATTACTATTGTGGGCACGGGTGTTTTGGAAGTGAAAAAAACAATGCTTTGGAAGAGGAAAAGATGTTTTTATTCCCAAGTGAGCTTTCCAAAGGGGAATATTATAGTAGAATAGCTGCTCTGATAAATTTGCTATAGAATCAGAAAATCACTAGGCCAAATCTTATCCTTGATATGTTGGACAAATCTTTTTGTGAACAAATATATTATTTGGTTACAGACTGTATGTACAAGAAAGTGAGGCAGATGCATCTGTACCCTGTATTTCATACTTAAGTCCATAATTCAGGAGAACTATGACAGATTGAGAGAGTAATCTGCATTTTCTTAGATTTCAAAACTTTAATTGAGGAAATATTGTCACCTGGCAGTTTTCATTATATTACTTTTAATGATGAGTACACAGTGTGCTGAAAGCTGAGAGTGGTAAAAGACAACTATGCCATGTTGGACTTTTGGCATTTAGTCTGGACACTACTACTAGGACAGACAGGCCAGTACAGCATTTTTTGTCACAACACGGAATAAACAAAACCCATTTTGTCTTTTCTCAGTGTGTGTGTTGAACTGGGCTGGCTGCCAAATTCCCAGCCAACTGCTCTCTCCCTCTGCCTCCTCAACAGGACAAAGGAGAAATTAAGGCAAAAAAGACGGTGAGTCTTTATCCCTGAGATAAAGACAGGGAAATCACAAATTCCCCTCATAGGAAAGGCAAACTCCATTTGGAGAGAATTAATATAATTTGTTGCCAATTAAAAGAGAGTTGGATGGTGAGAAACAAAGAAAAAACTAAACCACCTTCCCCCAACTCCCTCTTCTTTCCAGGCTCAACGTCACTCCTTCATTCCTGACTCTTCTACTTCTCACCACCCCCAGCGGTGCAGGGGGATGGGGAATTGGAGTTGCGGTACTCTTTGCCTCTTCATCCTCCTTTCCCCCTGCTCAAGGGTGGATTTTCTCCATGGAGTACAGTCCTTTATGAAATTTCCACTTGCTCCAATATGGAGTTCTCCAAGGGCTGCCATGTAGACCCCTCTGTGGCATGGCCCTCTCCTCAAGCTGCAGGGAAATGCCTGCTCCACCGTGGTCCTGGAGCACCTCCTCTGTATCCTTCTTCTGTGAACTTTATGTTCACAGGGCTGTTTCTCAAACATTTTTCCTCTTTGCTCACTCTTTTGCCCTTTCTTAAATATGTTCTCCCAGTGTCACTACCACCTCAGTGAAGGGTCTCAGCTGTGCCCTGCAGGAGCTGGCTGGTGTCAGCTGTATGATGTGGGGCAGCCCCTAACTCTTCCACAGAGACCACTCCTGCAGAACCCATTGCCAGCACTTGGACACCTACACTCCGTACACTCAGCATTAGAGGATGTTCTTTCCTGTTGGAAGAAGACCCTGTTCACTGCACATGACGTGAGATTTTAGGTCTTCCCTTAATAGGTAATGCAGGAGGCGAGACACTCCTGTTCTTCCACTGTGCTTCCTTCAAACTTACTGCATTAAGCTAAGCGTGTATCAGATAGGCAAAGCATCCGAAATGTATTCTGCAAGGAATTTCTCAAAACTTAGTATGGAGCAAAACAATTTTAAGAATTACTCTCATTGCTTTGAACAAGCAGTATTCAAACATAGCTCTACATGTAAGGAGGATGAGATGTGTCAACAGTTGTTTCAGCTGAGGTTTTGTGTGAGCTTAAATGATGGAGATGTGAGTAAAATCCGTGTTACGTACATAAACAGCTATTTGGCATCTGTGTGAGGATCTGGTTTAGTATTACAGGACCAATTTGTTAATTTCAAAACTTCTGACACAGAACTTTGCATTTGCCTGCTTTCTTTCATGTTGCGGTTGGAGACTTCAGAACTATATGCTGCTGTTCTTCAGGCCAGCACTCTCTTCCATTCTTTCTCCTCCCCTAAACAACAGAGAAATTGGAATTTTAGGGCAATAGTGCGATATATTTATTATCTGTCAAATGAGTTTAAAGTTTTGTCTCTGTATGCAAAGCAGTTTAAAGTAAGCTAAAAAATCACAGCTGCAAATTCAACAACTCTCTTCTACATTCCAGCAAAAACTTTGTACCAGCTCTTAGTGTTAACAGTCTCAGCTTGTGGTGAATGCCTTTGTGTGGAGAAATTTATTGCATTGGCAGTTTAGTAATATGATGACATTGCTAACTCTGGACAACACTAGAGTGATTCCCTGGCATAGACATTGTTAAATGAAGTACATCTTGTAAGCTACCATATTTCCTGTGGAAATGGTGTGGATGGGCTGCTGAAGAGAAAATTCACCTGTTTATATGTTGTCCGTGTTTGGGATTTTTAAAAAGAAGACTAAAACGTGGCTTATTTGCTCTGAAATTCGATTGACAATGCCAAGAATAAAATTTAGTAATTTTTCTTAAATATTTAATAGAAAAAAGTTCCTCAGTAATGGCTTTTGTGAGACTAACTGTTAATCATCATTAGAATTGGGATTAAAAATTTGTATAAGAAGTACATGAAAAATAACATGAAAATGTATGTTAAATGAATGCTATTGTACAATTACAAGATCACAAAAATGCTTTCAATATAATGAATACAATTTTTATATGTATCACTAACTTCAGATGAGGCACATTAATTTCCTGAGGTAAATCCTTATTAAAATGATATAAAAGATTGGCTTTCGGCTTACTTTTGCAGTTTAATTTATTCAAGAAGTTTTTTACAATTGGTAATACATTTGTATGTGTACACGTGTTTGGATAAGTGTATAGATTTATGAAGTACTTCAAGATCCATTTTCATTTTGCACATAACCATTCATAGTGTAAACTGTCTTCGCTCCTATCATTCAATGGTCGGGAACTTTGACTGTATACAAACAATTCTCTCAGAATTTGGGTTAGGTTCTTCAATTTCATTAGTGAGCTCCTTGCTAATTGCTGCCTAAATGGAGGGCAAAAGGAAAACTCCTTTAGACATCAGTAGGTGCCTCAACTGCTCAGCTCTTAGGCTAAAACTCTTAATACGTTTGCTTATCTCCCAGTCGTGGTAAGTCTTAATCATGTTTGTAAGACACTTCAAAGCACTTGGATAAAAAACAGTGCAGCAGTTACCAGCATAAAATCTGCAATTCTCTGTGGTTATTGCATTGTGCTGTCTTGGAGACTGTTGCAGTACCTTGTTTCTAAAATAGGAAATTACTGTGGTATGTCAGAGGTTGTGGTTTTGGAACTGTCAATAAATTCTGTAAGGAGTATATATAAGAGTCCAGAAGCTATGGTTCAGGTTTCTAAGTGTTTTGTATTCTGTTTTGGCTTGCTGATTTGTCACAGATTTTTCAATTCTTACCTTTAAATGTAAATTTTAAGGTGATGGAAGAAGAGTTCTTATTTGAAGTCTATGATATTAAAATGGAAAATAGTAAAATGGCACTTAACTAGATCAGCAAAAGAAGTTGAGTTATGTTCTCATAAAAGACAATAAAATCTTTGTTTTTCAGGTGCTTAGTTGTCAAAAGTCCAGTTTTGTACATGTAGTCTTGCGTTCTAAGTTATGCCTAAAATCTTCTAAGTGAATTGTCAGATGGGGGAAAATTGGAGGAAAAAAAGGCTTCTGTCATGTCCAAAAATGTTTGCAGTTCTGAGTAAAACACTGATGTGTCACTGCAAGAGAACGGAGTCCAGACGCTTTATTGCACAGACAGAGAGGAAGAACAATCCCACAATGGGTGGTTTAGTCTAACAGCAGACAACTGTTGGCAGTAGTGCCACATTTGGCACTGACAGAGTTTTGGTTTGGCTTAATGACAGTGAGCTACATTGCTTTTTAAAATAATTTTGGCATCCAGCACCAGAAACATACTCCCTGTTGGTATAATCTGTAATTGAGCGTGATTCAGAACAGAAATAGAAAGTGGAGTTACAGACAGGACAGCACATTTGGACACTTCTTATCTAACAGTGGTGGAACAGCTGTTGCAGTGTCTCCTTGTCTTTGGCACCAAAGGATGCTGTATCAAAAGGCAGAATGTGTGAAAACATGAACAAAAAAAACGTAACAAATGCAAACCACAAAAACCAACCCCCCAAACTTGGAGGTTTTTCCTTTCTGTTCTGTGCTAGAGCTGAATGTTCCTTTCTCTGTTGTCCTGCAGTTTAGAGGAGGGCTGTGGCAGGGTTGGCTACTGCTGTGTTCCTTCCAAGCACTGTTGTGGTTGGAGCTCACACTGATTAATGATGTGGAGCGTCGATAGGTATCAGTCTGAAAATGGTGAAAACTGCCCCCAAAAGATTGGGAGCTACCACTGTGATTAACCAGTTAAAGTCTGGAGTAAAAATTTTATCGAAAGTGCATGCTGAAGAATGTAGTCTCATTGGCACAAAAGAGAAGACTGAGGGTTTAGTCTCGTTTCTGCTGGACTGGTGTCTGTTTTATAGAAAAGCACTTCTGAAATGGTTGATAATCTCAGCAGAGAAACCCAAGAATGTGTAGGCATAGTTAACTGAACAATTATTTCCCTCTTTGATGTGGTTCCTTTAGAAAATCATTAAGGCACACTGATAGATGAGCAAGAGGAGACTACTGCCCCTGTTTACGCGTGATTTGCTTTGTAGTTGGGGGATTTGAGCCATTAGCAGGACTGTTTTATGTGCTATTTTACTTGAGTTTTACACCTCTCCCCCTAAAAAACCTGCATAAATAGAGTATGTAATGAATTTGGTCCTTTTCAATTACATCAAAACTGCTGTAGGAGCCATGAGGTATTGGAAGGGCTATCTGCAAGTTTTATGATGATTGTCTGCAGAGAAGTGAATGGTTGCAGTACTGTCTCTGGTTCTTCACTTCCAAAGTGACTTACAGCACACAGGCAAAAGCTGGGTGGATGATAAAGACAAAGTAAGTCGCTCGGCATTGTTCACATAAATACTGTTACTTACAAGAGGCTAGAAGCCTTTTCAGTCTAAGCCATTTTGAACACCCAAAGAAGTGCTTTTAGAAATAACATATCCATATAAAGAAGGAGAAGAGCATTTATAAAACAAGAAGGAATTTTGTGAACCACATTTATCAATAAAAATTTAAAGAGAAAGAAGTATTCTCAGCACTTTTTTATTGGTTGTGGCATTTTTTTCCTGATTGCATGTTAATACATACTATTGCTGCTGACAATATCTGCAGCTACAACTGGTTTTGAGCATATTTGTGTTCTAATTTGTTTGATTGTTTGTTTCCTGCTTTGTTGCACAACATGTCACTCCTTGTCCATAGAAGCACTTTCTTGATCAGTCACCTTCATGCCTTCAGATACAATCATTGGCTTATCTCTTCAATACCATTGGAGGTGAAAAAAAGTCTGTTTCCCTCTTGCTAATTACGGTGAAGTGCCATGTTATGTTGTATTGTAGTTAACAACTTCAGGGGCGCCGAGAACCTTTAGTTTAGCCTCTTGGGAGCAGGACTTTTCCTCTTTCACTCAGCTCCAGGAAACTTGAACATTTGTATTTTCAAGACCACATACCATTGGGAAGGAAACAGGGGTGGAGATGTGTGCAGAGATTAAGTGGATATGAGAAGCAGTGTGCTTTACGTAAAGATCTAGGAACTGCAGAATTTTGAGAAGGACACTGTGTCTCTGGCATGTCCTTTGACATCTTTAAGAATTCAACGATGATGCTGCTAAATCTAGAAATCGATCAGAAAATTTTGTGTAGAACTATTTTTCACGTCTGGTTGTCACAGACTGCACTTTTCTGCATACTGTTCCCTTCTTATACTTTAGCATACATAACATGTATACAATGTATGTGTCTGTGTGCGTGTTTGTGTGTGGGTGCACAAGCTTGCATATACTCTGGCTGTATTATCTGGAATACATATTTACTGCTCATCAGTGTAAAAGTATTCCATAACTGTGTGAAGTAGTTGTTAAAAAATAACTACAATTTTTTGGACCAGTATAGCATTAGCTCTTCCCGCTCTGATGCTGCATCTGCAAGTAATAGTCTGGTTTTAAATTTGGACCCATAAATTCTATGCCTCTGCTTACTTTAATTTGTGATGAGATAATATTTTGGGCAAAAAGGTAGAGCATTCAGATGAAATTCAGATTTACTAGGTATTTTGTAATTTTATGGTAGTACTCAAACTTTTGTCATGCACATTGTTGTAAATTCAGTTAACAATATACTTGTTGAGAACAAATTTCCCACCCCCATTCCCCTTCCCTTATACCTTCTCTTTTCTCCCCTCCCTCCTCCTTCCCTTCCTATGCTTTCCCCTTTTCCTTTCCTTTCCCTTACCAAACAGTCCATTAAACTAAAATGAGTGAGAATCCTGAATGTACCATGCTGTTCCTTGCTGTATTTCTGCACAGTTCTCCTGGTGTCTTTTTGTGATAGAAAGGAACGGTATTTGTATGTGGGTCATACAGGGCAGGGATAGGTTGCAGGGCTGGCAGTGCAAGCAGTTCTGCAGCAGGGAATACAAGTGTAGCGTGGAGAAGCACACTCAGTTTTTCTGTATAGAGACCTAATTGTACTGTGGAGGAAGCTATGGGCTTCGATATCAACACATTAAGTCCCCAGTAAAGACAACTTCTGAAAAAGTGGAACTTTTGAGAAGACTGAATATGAGATTCATCCTCCCAGGCATATAAAATTGTGCAGAACAACATGCCTATGTGATTAATATATTTCCTGTTTCTTCTTTATTTGGTTTCTGCAGCACTGACACATTCAAGTGATACCAGTTTATTTTCTTTTTTTTTTTGAAAAAGCAAACCTGGGACAACTTTTTAAAGCTTTACTTTCTTTTTATGCCTCTCAACTTTGGGCTAAATGAAAAACTTGAATAAATCAACAAAAATCTTTCAAATAGGAAAAATGTGTAATTGAAGTGAAAACAAATGAAAGTACGTAGGTAAAATGAGGTTCCAACAAGGTTTTCTGAATAATTAGCATACATATTACTTAAAAAATATGAAGAGGCTAGACAACCAGTATCGTCTTGTCTGAAAGTTAATTCTACAGCATTTTTTTCACCAGAAATAATGCTGGAGGTCTTTATTTGCAAAGGGTGGTGGTTGCTACTAACACAGTGAAAAGTATGCACTAATGGGAGAAATGGTGTAGGTGAAGCTGATATCCCATCTGCTTTTCAGGTTTTGTTTTGTGGCTTACTTACATAATGTTTTTTATTCCTCTAAAAAAAGTGCTTGTGTTAGAGACACTTATTCACTGTGGACTCTGTAACAGTGAAATTACTTAGCTGTGCTGTGTGCTGTTCTGGAGGAAGTGTTGTTGACAATGTGTTGGGGCTAGTGCAAGGCAAACACCTTTTGGACATTTATGTACTTAGTACCTGACATTTCTTATTCACTAAACTGAAGCACAATACATAAGTGTATAATTGATTTATTTACCTATCACTTAATTTTGATAATAAAAAAGTCTGAAAATTATTTAAAATTAATTAGATGACGATTGCACTTCACATTTAAGAAGTACTTTTGAGAGGAAAGTACAGTGAGATGCAGGGCTATGTCTTTATAGTGAAAAATCATTATTCTTTCCAGAAAAGTGCTACAGAGTAAAGAAAATGCATACCATGTCTAGGAATGCCAGAGATCTTTAGAAATACAACAAGCCAATGCATATTTGATCTTTTCAGCTGAATTCATACTTGGGATTGAAAGAAAGAACCTGTCTTCTACATGAACTGTGGCAAAAAATCCAATAGCTTTCATAATCAGATTAGTAACCAACAGAGGTGTAAATATATAATTCTGCAGGAAAAAAATTATCTACTCCTAGCTTCTCTCCTTTAGTTCTTGCCATTGGGAAGTTAATGATGTACATTTTTAACAACTAAAATGTGGAGGGTTATATGTTTTTCTTCTGGACCTTTTTGCCATGTATTTCACTCTCCTAACGCGGACTGTGTTTATTTCTACATGTAACAAGTCTGCAGTCGTGTGTTCTTTCTGAGTTATAATGACTCAGATGTCATAATTAATTTGACGAGCAGGTGGGGGTTATTAGCCTTGTGCTTCAGTTGCTAATAGCTGCACAGCTTTTCTGAAGTACTCTTTCAAGTAAGGAGGCATTTCTTCACATAGAATAAACAGTGCAGCACAAAAGCCTCAGTTAGATAACTATCCACGGGTTTGAAAAGCTGCCAAGCAGATGTTGTTATTGGAGCGGGCCCAGACGAGATTGGGCAAGGCAGATGCGAGATGGGGGAGGAGGTTACACACAGCCCAGGCGCTTTCGCTGCGGTGGCTGGAGAATGGGAGGCTGGGAGGTGTCTTCCCATAAACCAAATCCATCCTTTGTGGGCCTCATGCTCATTCCTCAAGACCCACCCTTTAACTGTAAATAAATGAGAAGGAAGCCTTGATCCCCCCCACCCCCACCCCCTTCCCTAGCTGTGTCTTAGTATCCATGTGGGAATGAAACCGAATGTTCATCCAGCAGTCAGTGACTTCTGGTTTGCATTAAATCGGCTGTGTGCAATTTTTGAAGGGCCTACAGAGACTTTGCTTCATACCTATCAACATACGTAATGAACAAGACTGCCCTGACATTTACCAGAACTCTTAGGTTCTGCTTTATTACTATAAATTAGGTTGTGCAAATTTAAGACGAAATGCCGTTTTGTTTCCTGTCACCTCTCAATATATTTTTTTGCCTGGTACAATTTTTTTTCTTCTTTATTAAAAAATTACAAATATCAAATATCAGTTCTTTTAAATTTATTTTTTAGTTTTCCCACATAAGAAAACACTTAGAAAATCCAGTGGATTTGTGTGTGAGACACAAGTAGTTTGGGCTGAAAATGGAGCTGATCTGCCTTTTACTGTCTCCGGATTTTTTTTTTCTTCTGTGATTGTAGGCTTTTTAGAATACATTTCTGTCTCTATGTCTCTCTCTCTCTCGATTAAATTGTATAATCCCATTTTTCTTTGACTTGATCTCAAGCCAGTGGTCTGGGCTTTTATTGCCAAGGGGTAATTTTTGGTAATGGGCTATTAAAGCACTTGGAGCTTCCATCCTATCTTTCAAATCTGTATGCACATAGATTGTTTTTCTGTGGAGAAATAAAATCCCTTGGTTGGTAGTAATCAATAGATTGTATGTATGTATAATACAAATGACTTAAAAGAAATAAATGTTTGTTAAACTACACATGGCATAGGAATACAAGACATAGGTGACTTCTTCATAAAAGATGATGTTATGAGACTCTTGCCTCTGTGTTTTATTTGTTACCTGCAATGATTGTCATTTCATTTGCAGAACCATATGGTCCATGCAGACAAGCCATTTTCCTACAGTTGCCTTAACCATAGAAATTTACTGGCATGTGGCAAGATGTACAAACCATTTGACCTTTAACTGCTGTTTAAAATTTAGTTAATATTAGTTTTAAAAGGACAGAGACCTTAAAGCACATCCATATATTCTATACTAAAATGCACGCTTAAGTATTTGCTATGTTTGACTTGTGAACTTCGTTGGTCTTCTTCTAGTGTTGGTTTTCTTCTTGCAAGAATAAGAAGAGTCATAAAAGCTCAAAGCAAGACTTTATTTACCCGGATGTTCTTCTTAGTAGCTTTTCAGTCTGAATGCAGTAGGCAAAGATGCTTCACAAGACAGCAAAGTGCTAATAACTTCCCACATTAAAAAATTCATTTTTCATTGCATGAATGAAGTTAAACTCTTTCCTGCAATGGTCTTAACAATTTTTTTTGTTCCTTAATCTTCACAACGTTGTTTTTCATTGTGCTCTGTAAGCAAATTCATGGAAGCTTGCCAGTATTCTGGAAACAGTACCCTGTAAGGATTTATATAGCTAGGGTCTGAGACAATGCAATCTGAAAAAAAAAGAAAACAGAATGCAGAAATGTTTAAGAATTCAAGTCAGCAAACATTTTTGGGAGAGAACAGGAAGGAGCGGCTTCCGTACATCATGCAGCTAGCAGGCTGACCCAGAAACATTCATTTGTCACTTTTCTTGTTGCTCCATGAAGCTGAGGTTGTAAGACTTCCTTATATCAATTCTTATCTTCAAGTATTAGTTCCATTTTATATCACCGTTTTTTCTCCCTTGATCGGCAAGTATCAGATGTGTGCATTGAGATGTTGATCCTTCAGTTGTGTTCCAAAGTAATGCTGCTTTCATGTCTTGTTCAGATACATTCATAGGGTTAAGACCTGTCTTCTGCCCAGACCAAATTAGGGAAAAAAACCAACAATATACTTCTGCCACTAGAAAAATATGGTGGCAAACCAAGCAATTCACATTTTTTTCTGTAAAAAAAATAAATAAATCAAATTATCTGCTAGGACAAAAAGGTCAGCCTGCAGAGGATATTTACTAAAAGCTTTACTGCTAAGGGCCTTACACAGTTTCATTCTGGCCTTTTAATCATTTTGCCTGGTTTGAAGTTGGTGACAATTTTCTCTGGAAAGTAACTAAATGAAAATTCAAAAAACCTCCACTTTATTTGTTTAGTTTGTATTTAAGACTTTTGAAAACAATAAATGATTAGCTATGTATTTGCGGCATAGTTCCTTGTTTTCCTGATGGTATTTCAATTTCTCCATTGCAAGCATGTCATAACTATGGAAAAAAAAATAGTAAAAAGAGCTTTAGGGTATATTAAAATAATTTTAATAGTCCCTAGGACACCAATCTGATGGGTCAGCCGTCTTGTAAGGAAAAATCAGGAGAGGTTAAATTGAAAGTGAAATAAAAGCTTATTTTGCATGTAACAGTTCAAATGTTTTTAATTGTATTTTCTTAGATTTATTCAAGATAGCTCTAACCATCCCTGTAATAGATTTGTACAATGCAAATAATGGCATATGGACCTGATGATCAATGAGAGACACTTCTCTGTTATTATCGTTTTCTTTCATAAGAGTTTCTGGAGCTGACACGTTTCACAAAAAAACTAATACTTTCCTGATAAAAAATGCAGATATTGTGGGAGAGATGGAATATAACAGCAAAAAAAAATCATTGAGCAGTCTGAACTGATTCAGATACTTATTCCTTTATGTCTTCTAACTTGTCTAAATATAAAGCTGCATGGAGCAAAGAATATAATCACTCTTACATGCATGAGAAACATTGACCTTGAAAAGAAACTGATAATAGACAACTGACAATAAGATGAATGTGCCAACAAGTGTGAATTACTTATGCATAAATAGGAAAGTCCTAAACAAGAGGCTAATGGCATTTTGGCTGTCTACTCTAGAAGCAGTTACTGATACGAGACTCATTCTAGCATATGTGCCTCAAGAAGAATAATTTTTAAATGCTTGGATGAACACTGCCTGAAATAGCAGCCTATCAGCTAGTTAAAGCCAACCTTGAATCAGCAGCATTTTGAAGTGGGCAAAATATTGAACTGGATTTTCACTAACTTTTTTTTTTTCCCCTGACATTATTCTCCAGTTCATATTTCCATCTGGGACCAGAAATACTGAAATACCACAAGTCAGTCAATTTTTACACTGTTTCTGCTCCAATTGGAGAAGGAAACTATTGAATTGATCTCAAAAGATTCCTAGTCCAATATTTCCTGAAATATCTTCTTATGAGGCAAGGGCCAGATGTATAACAAGAACTTCTGCCAGTTGAATAATGCTGGTGAGAGGCTTTGACTTTTTGCGCAAAACTGCAGCATGTGCTCAGTTCAGCCACAGAAATATTTGTGTTGGAGTCATCTGTTGTGCTGTTGCACTCCCCTAAGTTACATTGGAATTCAGATAAAATAATGCTCTTCATTTACCTTTCTTCAGTAAGTCCAGAAAATCAAGCATTTTCCTCTGTTCCAGGTATTTTTCATAGCAAAGTTGGTATGCAATCAACTGAAATAATTGCTGCAAAAGAATACAGAACGTGATCATAACAGTAACACTGACAATTTGTGATATCCACAAAACAGTGTGAAGTCATAACAGTGTGTGGAATAGTTTTATTTCAAAGGTGTGAACAGTACTTTTAGAATCTTTACTTGTTCTATTACTGTCTACAGGAAAAGCATTGTGGTTTTAACCTGTTCATTTGTAGCCCTGTAGTAGCTTACAATGAATTATTTCTGTTTATAATATTATAAAGATATTAAGATACTGAGTTCATTAACTTCTTAAAATGTGTGAGTTGGCATATAGCTGGTATCTAGATATTTCAAAATGCCTGTGTGTTTTTGAAAATCGTAGCCTCAATTCTCTCCCATAAAGCTTTTCTAGCAGCTGTCCTATGCTGCATAGGACAGCTAAAACTAAACTAAAAGTGATGTAAATGCCCGTGTTTGACTACACAAAGTTGGAAGAGACACAGAGACTCCCAGTTATCCCATGCCAGGGTGGACCACTTTGTGGAGTCCAAGAATCCTGAGATACACATCTGCCCAGAATCCAAATGTACAAATGCTAAGTTGAGCTAGAATATTTGAACTCAAGAAGCAGGATCCCCTGAGACAGGCTGCAACACATAGTTTCCTTAAAGTCATACAATTCCCCCAACAGAGGCAGCATTTTAACACTTTAAATTGATTCTACATATTTATGTTATAGGACCTTGATGCACAAATTCTTTATATTTGCCAAAGAAACTGCTGTGTTTTATGTGTGTGTGTGTATTATTGGCTTGTGTGATTCAGTTAGTTTTTTACTGTACATCGTTCCCTTTACACCTGTTCTACGTCATATTACCTTCTTTACAGTGTTCTCAATAGTACATTTAGAGAGGCAAATCACCTTGTGGTGAATCAAGTGTGCTGTCTGCTTCTGAAGACCTGGTGAGCAATATGTGAACAAGGTTTCTGCATGGCCTTTTTACTTGACATGATGGTAGGCGGAATTTATTGCAGGAAGGCATTTTCCTAGTCACAGCACTGGTACAATTCACAAAACAGCCTCCCTTCTTAACAGGCGGAGGATGTTATGTATATCTCTACTGTAGATCTTCTTCAGAGGGCATCTGAGGCAGAAAGAGATACACAGCTGTAAAGTCAGCTGAGCACTGTTCTGAACCCCAAACACTCCTTAAAAAAGTGAATATAAAAAGTCTCTTGGGATAAGAAGAGTGGCTTAGGCTTTTGCTTCAAGCAGAAAAAACAACTGCTCAAGTTCCTTTGGGCCCAGAAGTTTGTCAGCCAGAGTTGTTTCAAAGGTAAATCCCTTAAGAAGCTAAGCTCTGTCATAGTACACCGTGAAGACCCATGTTGGATATCAATCTTGGCTACTAGTCATTGTCTGTTTAGCAGTGATCTGCAAAAATATTTTCATTTCTTGTCACAAAAAAGGGCTTTTGCTATATATGTTGCTACAGTTCCAAAATGTCTGTTTTAAAGGTGCAGTTACTTTCTTTTTCTTAAAAGTTTAATTCTTTCTTTTTACTCTAAGTGGAGCTGGCAACACTGTTAGGAGTCAAGGGTGCCAGGATCTTCCCATTACAAGTACACTTCCTGTTGCTTATAACTTGGTCAAGATTTATTCCTTTGAGCTTTGGCTTTTCTATGCAGAGTGTCACCTGGAGCTGAATTTTATTATAAAGTTTCAGCAAAACTGGATTAGACATTCCCAAAAATGAGATTAAACAAAAATATGTTGGATTGTAATAAATACATCTTACAGCTGTTTTATTGAGAAGCTATGGCGCCTCCATGCTTGTGAGCAAAGTCTTGAAATTTGGCATGGAGGTCATTCTGGTGTCAGGGGATGCCTGTTGCTGTTCTTGTGAAAAAATGCCCAGATTTGGCCAAGTTGTAAGCCTTTGCAAAAGCTCAGTTTGCATGTTAACTTACAGTCACATCAGACTTTGGCAGAATAATTCCTTGGAAAGTGCTGTCTGCTTTGAGCGTGTTCCAGTCCCAGAACAGCACTGGACTTTCTGCAGCTTTTGCTACCAACTCTCAAGGTCCTCTTTGGAGTTAAGAAGAGTAATACATTCCCTCATGTTGTCTTAGTTCTTTCTCAAATAGGCAAGTGAGAAGAAAATCTGTTAGATTTTAAAATAGTGGGAATGAGAAGTTGTTCAGGGGGGTGGAAGAACGGTAATAAAGTAGGATAAAGAAGAATGGGTTACTTGTAAACATTATGCTGTTAAAAGATATAATGTGATGATATTGGATTTATTTATTGATATGATACAGCCTTAGAAGATGAATGTCTTTTTTGGGTCATTTTAAGTGATTGAACTGGAAACCATTTTTTGGCTTGATAAAACGGCAGTAGTGAATGAAGGAAATGAACAAACATCATCTATTTCTCCTTGCCTTTCTTAGGCATTATTTCTTTCTTCTTCAAACAGGAAATGATAGTGAAGCCAAGAAGCCATAGAGATATGAGGTGTTTTTTTAGGTCTGATACTTGTGTGGTCAGCAGCCATTAGTCATTAAACATTCAGAAGTTGCCTTTTCTTTTCTGTGGCAAGTGCCTTTCTATGGTAAATGTACGAAGAAAGATGAGCTCCCTAGTAACACAAAATCAAACCCTAATTTCTTGAAATTATTTTGTTTGCATGATAAAAGTTGTGTTAGTTTAGGTTATTTTCAGAAACCTGATGTGAATGGCAGTATTAATTGGTGTGCAAAGGTTGGTATGACTGTGCTGTAACTCTAAAAATGAGTCAGTCTGAGAAAGAAGAGATCTCTGTTTGTGTCTGAGCAGCACAGTGTAAAATACCTTTGTCTGGTTTCCACCCTATCAACTTGCAAACTTAGCCTGGGTTATTATAGCTGCACGGGGCTTGTTCCTTTTCATCTGTTACCAGTAACAAATATTCTACAGGCCAAACTATGTCCTCAACTGCACTTTTGCCTTGGGTCAATCTGCACAGGTGTGCAACTTTAATAAACAAATGTAGCTGTAATAGAAAGACTAGAATCTGTTTCTCATGCTCTCTTAACTATATAAGCTCTTCAAAGGTGATCAAAGTAAAAGTCTCATTTACTTTCCAAAATGAGTAGATTGGCCCTGGATAAGCATGTTGCTGGGTTTTAATAATGAACCTACAAATTTTTATTATAGATTTTCATAGTAGTCTTTTCCAACTTTTTATTTATTCTTCTGGCCCTCTCTGAAGATGAAGTCCCCACACTGATGTCCCTCACTTTCAAATTTATTTAGTGAAACTCTTCTTAACAAACTAAGAAAAAATGTGTTCTTACCAATTACTAAATATATGTATTTACATAAATTTGTCTGACCATGATTTTGCAGTTACTCATATTTCTTCAGAGTATCACTCAGATTTTTATGTTGGGATTGCACAGGCAAACCATTCTGGTCAATTCTAGTATCTTCAAAAAAGAGAGCTTTCATAAACACTTTTCATGAAGAGGGACAGATTTTGTTCTTTGACCTTTTTGCAGTTAATCACTATGTAACACATATATGTCTATGGTAGTTTATCCCCACAGATTTAGTATGTTTCCATAAATTTATCTTAAATAGCTCATCACTGAGATCTTAATTATTGGTTGAACTACAGTCTAATTGACTAAACTGTCATTGTTAGTTTTAGTCAGTAGTGATTATTCTTAGGAGAGCTGTAGACTCTTACTGCCTATGTTTTCTGCACTGAATTTGAAAATGGAGCTTCTGTGGTGTATGTACCTGCCTAGAAATCAATACCAAACTCAAACTTTTACATGAAGGATCATCACAATTTTAGTCACAGAGATTCTTTTTTGTTTGTGTTTCAGAAAAGGCTGAAAGCTTCTTCCATAAGTAAGATTGAAGCCTCTGGTAGTAATGTCTGCTTGCTGAGTTATGATGCACAAATTACTTAAATAAAATATAGTAATTGCAGGAATCACTAAGCTGAAGAAGTTGTCAAAGACTTCACCTGCTACTGCCTCCCCCCTTTTTTTTTATTTTTGGTTTTTTTTCTGGCATTAGAACATTACTTCATGCATTGCATTTTTTGAAAGAAAAAAGTAAACTCTTGAAAAAATTTTGAAGGACAGTGTTTTCTTGCTCAATTGCCATCTTATGGAAGACTCCGGCTCACAAGGGGCTTGTGAGTAATTTAGTGGTACCAACTAAGAGTGAGACCTGATCATGGTCAT